>NC_090661.1:67245545-67871155 GCF_013368605.1 Nyctibius grandis
CTCCCCCAGACTCTTAAATTTTAAAAGAAAAAGGAAGAAGATATGGTTTGTACTACAGGAAAACAAGGAAGGAATCTGGACAACTTTGCAAAAGCTGACACTACTTTTGGAAAAATACGCTGCAAATGCTTCTACATTGTGAACTCTTTGGGAGATGATGAACACAGCACAGTTATCCCTGACAAAATAAATAGATTAATTGATAGGAGATTAGTCTGATGCAAAGGGTTTTGTTTTGCTGACTTCTTCATTTGTTGAGGAGGGTGTAGAGTATGTTGGTTACTTTCAAGACATCATTTACCATTATCAATTCTAAAATACAAAGTCTAAAAAAAGTGCAGAGTTTTAAAACAAAACAGGAAACCAGTTAGGTGCAAAAAAGATCAGTAACTCCTGCTCCCACCCCTAAAGCCCCCCACAAAACTTTACATTTCCACACACAGGCTGATGCATATTTGTACCATGTCGTGATAAAGAACAGGAACGCTGACAGATCTTTAGCTGTCACCGCAGCAGGAACACATTTGAAAAAACACTTGTTGCTTCCTAGATTCCAATAACAATTAAGAGTGTCCTTAATCACTCAGCGCCATTTTCTAAATTGCCTGTCTCATACTCACAGATTATTCCAGTGCTTAAAATAAGTCCGAAGAGAGTGCAACCTTTTCTTGAACTTCCAAAATTTCAACTTCCAGAATTGTTACACAAATGAGAGACAAAAGTAATTCAGAGTACAGCACAACTTTGCAGGGAAAAAGGTACAGCTTGTTTTTTGACAACTACACAATGAAAATATTTCACATATTCCAACTAACAGAATGATTAAATTCTTAGATTAATTCCTAATCACTTACATAATTGGAAGAGAACAGTCTGTTTCATATAATATGCAACTCAGCTTTAAATAACCTCTAAATTTCATATGATGAAATCTTTGGTCTTTAGAAAAGCATTAAAAAAAAGAAACAAGCAAGTCTTACCATTTTGATGCCAGTGGAAAACGTGACCGGTTTGACAGGTTTGGGTTTTTCCAGTTGCATTTCTAGCTGAGTAGATCTGTCCTTATGCTGAGCTAAAAGCAGTGAAGCAGGAAGACTGGAGCTCTCCTGTAAATACAAGGAACAAAATTAAATGCTAAAACAAAACAAATAATCAATTAACTCTACATATTCTTCAAAACTGCAAGCTGTGTCTGAAAGGCCATCACTACCAAAGCAGCGTAATGCTACGTATCCTCTCTATGAGAAACAGTTCACAGAAAACGATCATTTTGAGTAATAAGAAAAAGCTGCAGCAACCCCGTAAATCAGAGTAACCTGCAAACAACCATTTTTATAGAATCCACATTAAAGACAATATAACAGGCTCCTTATTCCAACCGGCCAATGCAACTATATTTATTAAAATTTAAAAAAATTAGAACTTCATCAGAGAAGAAATAATACCAAGTAGTATAACTTGGATCAGATGTTTATCTAAGACACATTCTTTCTACCAATGAACTCAGACCAGTTTGAAATTGTTTCCCATTACATTTCACCTGAGGCCGTTTGGAAATGGTCCTTGCTTTGCTTTGCACAATGGCACTATTGTAAGTGCAACCAACAGCATATTTATTTTCTCCTTCACCAACTTATTTTTAGGGAAGCCAGCCAATTTTTAAAAAAAAATATATAAAAAGGTAATAAAACGAACAGTTAAGCAAATGAACTCCTTAAACTCTCCGAACAGAATAATTCTACAGCAGAATTATTATTAACATACACATATGTACTGCATTATTGAGAGAGACAGAAAATTATCAGCCAAGTAATTGTCTAATAAACTAATGTGACTATCCACATGCACACGAAATCCTCGAGACTTCCTAGCTAGAACGACCGTGAAGTTGAGAGGAGATTCAGTTCAGACAGACTCTTCCTGGATGGCCCTAGCACAGTAATTTATTCCTAAAGCCCTCACACATCACACATACTTCTGTTTCACAGAACCAAGCAAATACTGAACTATGAACCATATTTACTCACAAAATGAAACAAACTTTAATAAACTGGACTGTGATTTTTTTATTTATAACAGTTCAGGGTAATAAGTGGGAATTTTTTAATGCCACAAGATGCCTAGCTGTTGATGGTTTCCTAGAGGAATCTTCTGAAGTGATCATGGAGAACAGTCATGTTGTACGCTGACTTTTCACATCACTCTCCAGTCCTCTTTCCTCTCTATTTTTTGTTACACTCGCTCTGTCTTACGACTAGTTTGCAAGTGCTAAAAGCCAAAAAATCTCACACGACAAGATTTGGTCCAGAGTCACAAATACAACAACTAAGGCACAGGATCCTACTCATGTTTCTGTGACTAACCAGGAGAAGGAGAAGGAAGAGGTTAAAAACCTAAATTGTAGTAATAAGCAACATCTAATTTTTGTACAACAGGGAGAAAATTTGGACCACGAATGTATTAGTTTACGGGTCTGCATCTTCAGAGTGTTGTACACGTCTGCAACCACTGTGCAGCGGCATGTGCTGCTAGCTGTCAGCAGAGTTTAAGGATGTTAAGAGCCTTTTAATCATCAGATTTAATATGTTGGGGAGAAGGGGAGAGTGTGAAGTGCTCTCTGGTTTATTTTGCCCTCTCATATTCCTTAAACATTCACTGCATTTCCAATACAATAACTAAAGGAAGGCAATTTTTGTATGAACTTCTCAAGATTTCGCACAATGACCGGTAACCAGATTACACCACTGTGGGAAACCCACACCGTGCCAGCAAGCCACCACGTCCCCGATTGTTTGTCCTTTCTAACATGCACATAGCCCTTCTGTTAACTATTAACACACATGAAAGGTCCAATCCTGTAAGCATTTATCCACACTAGCAATCTTCTGTATGGGAAAACAAACTGTAACAGTATGAACAAAGCTAGTTATATGCAAAATTTTCTGAAAGATTTGTCTCGGAAAACCCTGAGGTTCTGGTAAAAGTGGAGACGCTTGATGTCTTTAAGGCACCTCGCCCTTTGCTTGACTCCAAGCTATGCCACGGCCCAGGGAAAACCTGCCTCTTTACCATGTGCTGCAATGCCATTTTGCTCATGCCTGGGAAGTCTGGGCTCTTGAAGAGGTAAGGGCAAGTCCCACAACACAGAAGACAACTAAGAGCAGGTCTATAACCATCTGCATACAGGTGAGAGAGTTTATATAGTAAATAAAGGAAGTGCTTTGGTATTTCACTCAGCCCCGATTATCCAAGTGTAGAAGGTTAAAAAAAAAAAAAAACAAACCCAAAACAAAATACACACACACACCTCTTCCAATAATACATAAAATGCATCTGAGACTACAAGTCTAAATTACAACGAGGTGTTGTGCTCTTAAAGTGAGATGTTTTATTGTAAAAGGGCTCACTTATAACAAAGGCAATATAAAATCTGCCTAATTTAGTACTGGGAGGCAAACCAGGCAACAGGTAACAGCTTAGGCAAAGCACCTGACTGCTCTTCCAGTAGCTTGCAGAGCCCCAGCTGCCCGCGATGCCTTGCTCACCTTCCTGCAAGCGACACTGGCCTGCCTCTCCCTGCTCCCAGCCGAGGCCGGGTTCATGGAGCCTTGGCCCCAGGGCTGGTCCTTTCTGCATAAGCCACTGCGCTCCCCAGGCTGACCAGGAACCAAGCCTGCTCCACGACATTTTAAATACCAAACATTGCTGCGCCTGTTTCCCTGCCTCCGGACTACCTAAATTACAAGCTCTTTGAAGATGGGACAGTATTCTCATACACTTTTGTAAACAACCGAGATCTTTACTCAATATGACCATACCATAAATAATACATCAAAGAAACTGTGAATCTCCTCAGTCATTAGGATTTAAGCACCAAAGGAAAAATTCTCTTCCTGGAAGAGGAAAGACCCAACATCTCTACCTGCATCACACAGAAAAATTGTCTTAAAATTTTCTCTTGCTGCGCAGTATGGGGGCAGGAAATCTTGAAAAAAAATGACCAAGATGCAGGTCAAGGCTGCTGTAGGTTCCCAGCACCAGGTGATGCATCCAAAAGAGACAATTCAAAACCAACAGGTGAAATGTCAGCTTCCCACCTTCCTCTACACTCACAGTCCTGCCGAGCCTGTAGTTTTGCCACTGGTATCACTGTGGCCAGAACTTAATCCCCGTTGTTTTAGCACAGTACCAGCCACCACAGATATAAGACTTCTTTTTTTTAATGTAATTCTTTACACTGCTACTGCTTATGTTTGGCATTTGCTGCATTTCTCAGTTAAGTTTTACTTACAATCAGCTTCATTTTCAGATTTGCAGCACAGCACTAGAAGCATTTCAGAGACCATAGGAAATGTTTATTTGTTCAACAACTGCTGGTTTTCCAGAGACTTTGTAAGTCATTATACAAACACTTCAGTGCTGGTTTTATAAACCTTTAGTATTACAAAACAAGTTTTGGCTCAAATTTAAGTTGACAGTGCCCCTTCATAAACAGACACCCAACTTAAAATTGCCCAGTTTCCTTCCTCAGCCTTTAAAAATCACCTTTCTGTTGTTTTTAGAATATTAAGATATGTTTTAAAAGCAATATATATGCAATCACAGCTAAAACTACCTATTTTGGTCACATTTTAAGGATTATTTACAACCATTCTTTCGCCAAGCCATCTGGTGAAGTAGGTTTCCAGTAAAACCAACTGCTTTCTAAAAGAGAAAAAAAAAAAAAAACAAAACAACACACAAACCAAAAAACATACTGGTCTAGTAAATTAAGAATGTGTTTTAGAACAGGATTGAAGTAAGTCAGAAATCAGTTAAAAATCCCTATTCTGAGGCATTAAATTCAAGTTCATAGTGGAGCTTTTATTAACTGATCCACTACTCAAACTATTCCTAATTGTGTGGACTGTAAGCACTTCTAGCTTTTAAGTGAAAAGAGACTGCTGGATGCAAAGTTACAGGCTTGAGGGTTTTTCTCAGAACCTTTGTGCTTATCCCTGCTTTTGCCTACAAAAAACGAAACTTCAGCTCCTTTCAGCAAAACCAATGACAGGTTGCCAGGACTCCTGGCTTAGGAAAAGGCAGCTCTTCAGGAGAGCACCTGATACTCCTAAACTGCACATCGATGCTCTTCCTTCACGTCACTGCCTCCTGCACTGCTTCAAAGGGAATCTCTGCTCTTCCAGGAAAAGTAGAAAAGCATCTGTATCTTGAATAACAACTGAGACTACAAAGCAGGAATTAATGCTATATTAATGTGAGATAAACTGAAATGAGAGAAATTCTGATTTAAATCTGCCAAGCAGCTTTAAACCACATTGACACAGATGCACACATGTATGCATGCATACATACTTCTCCTTTTCACTCACCTATCATTTAGGTGCTCTGACTCAAAAAGGGTTGACCAATGCTCAAATAACTCTGAGGTTACTGTCCCCTGTTCTCCACCATCTCCCCCTTGCAGAGGTGGCCGAGCTCATGAAGTAGCTCCCGATTACCACTTCGCTTCAACACACCAGATTGTCAACCACTATTCAGTACTGCTTAACAAGCCAAGAGTGCTAAGAGTTCATATTATGGCTGAATTAACTTAGCAGCTCCTGTCTACACCCCTCACAAGCTGCATGATCAGCCATGCACCAAAGCAGATGGAACTGTCATCAGCTGAAGGCAAAATGAGCAGACAGTTACATGGCCTCAGACATGACAGAACCTCACCCCTCATACATCAGGTTCAAGGTGGAGTAGTCACCACATCAGCTATGCTAATGCAAGCCATCCTTGATCACAGTCAAAGCCTGTGGCTTTCATATTGTCAATGAATTCAATAAAAATCTAGACTTTTATACTAGCTCTTCTTCAGATATGCAATCAAACATCAGCTAATAAGTAAACTGGTAGAGTGGCTGGACTCACTAAAGCAATTTCTGAAATACACCTCCCCATGTCAATTAGCAGCAAGAAAAGAGCTTTCAGTGGAAGCTCACTAGGAAAAGAAATGAACAAAAAAAATCAGAACAGGCAGACCCAGGAAAATAGCCTCCTCCTAAATACCCAAAGAAACCTTCTGCATTTTTCATTGCCGGCATCTTATCCAGGATTAATTTTGTGTTGAAAAAGCCAAGAATGCTTTCCCAGAATTAATTTCTAACCAGCACTGGACATTCTGGATAATGAGTCCAATTAAGTCTATGAATCCCAGAAGCACTTTTCCTCCAGTCCTTAGCTTACCAAAACCAGAGTTGTTTGTAACAATGAAATGAATGATAGGTGCGAGAACAGTAACACAAAACATGCAAAACAGGGAAACAGAAAGGGGCAGATGTGCTAATTCCACAGTTAAACGTGGTAGAGATGTACTTGCTGTTTGCTCTGCTACTGAGCATTCAAAGCCTCTAATTTTGTTACTCACCAGATCATCCAAGAGTGCCTGCTTATTCTTCCTCTTTATCATCTGTTGCATTTGTTCTTCTTTCTGTATGAGCAGTCGCCTTTGTTCGTTTTCCTGTCGCTCTACCTCTAAAGCTTCCTCCAGCTCTTCCTGCTCCCGCGTCTGGAAAGAAAATTAGAAATCAGCTCACAGCAACCTTCCTCCTTGGGTGGACAGAGCTCACCCACAGCTCTGCTGCCTACCAAAGGACCTAGGACAAACCAAGCAATGGGAAAGCAGCCAAATTCTACCAAATTTGGTAGAATTCTTTCAAGGTACCTTCTTTCAAGGTAGAATTTTAAGCAGAATTTTAAGGTCATTATGGACAATGATTCTACCTCCTTATTGTTCAGTGTGAAGTTAGATTTTTTTTTTTTTTTCTTCCTTGCTGCTCTCTGCATTAGGAAGTAACCATTTGGATCTCAGCTCTTTAAACATTAGAGAATTACAGCGGCTTTTCCTTGTACCTTTGCTCTAAAATGAACCCCTCTTTGCTCCCACACATGCTGCTTCTCAAGTGATGTAAGTGGGTGACTGAAAATATAACCCCACCTACTGTTTCTGATCGCCCCACTGACCAGTTGCTTCTTGTGTGCGAAGTACACTGTGTACTTAACAGTGGTGTAGAAGAAAAATAAGAAATTACAAATCTGAATATTAACAGAGAAGTGTATAAGTTAAAACCTATTTAAGAGTGAACTGTAAAAAATGTCACATTCCCAGAAAATAAGGAATTTTTTGTACAACTTGAAGTCATGTGCCACAAGAGAAAAAAAGAAAGAAATGACAAGTACATAGCAACTAGCTTTTGTTTCAGGATTTACTTCTTGAGCAGTCTTTTTTAACCTGTAAACTATTAAGTCGTCTATATTTGAAAATCATAGTGGAAGAAAAAAAGAGGAGGGCTGAAAGACAGGGTGGGGAAAAGGATTACAGCTAAATGACTTTATACAGAAGGAGGGGATCAAAAGAACATCAGTTAGGTGGTAAGAAGGTATAGGACAGTAACATATAGAAAACATTTTCCAAATCTTCCCCACCAAAAATACTAAAGCAAAGGGAGATTTGGTAAAAGTGCAGAGATAATTACAATTTTATAAATTTTAAATGGATGATTAATCCATGGAGGCAGTTTCAGCAAAACGTTATTGCAGCCAAGAGCTTAGTAAAATCTGTTCTTGTAACAAAGACCTAAATTTATATCATAAAGCATAGTGATCTGATATATGCCAGAACATGCCGAAAAACATCCCTTTGCCAGGCAGATCAAGCCAATGGGTCCTAGAGTGAGGCCCCATTACTCCTGCACACAAGAGCTGACAGATCTCATCACCTGCCACCGAGCCAACAGAGCTGCTTTCATTTTGTAACTAGCAGCAACGCTGGTAAAGAGCTGCTCACCAACCAGTGACCACCTGAAACTGGATTCTCTTTGCATTTAATGAACGGAAACAAACAAAAAAAACAAATCCCCAAGTTGCTAATTGAGGTTATTTCTGAGAATTAAAAGGGATCTAGTTAGTTCAGTCAACAGAACTGAAGAGCTCAGGGTCTTTAAGACATTCCATGCCTCTTCCACGTTGATGTCTAAAGACTGGCTGGGATTTGCACTGAAACAGAAGAAAACTTGCAGGAAAGCGCTGACAGACCTAGTCTGAAGAACCAGCCCAGAAAAATTATAGTCAGAAATATATAAACTGATATACAAACCTAAACCAGATCAGACTACAGAAAAAAGGAAGAATTATCACAAGTCAGATCAAATTCTTTCTGAAAGGAAGACTAAACAAAACAGTAAAACAGGAGAGAAATGCGCTCAATGGGCAGCAAGGGTTGTGTCAAGCTTAAAGATAACCTAGACACAGCCCCAACATCTAAAGAAATAAAGATGATCACGGTGAAGCCTTGAGTAAAGTCAAAATGGCAAATGGCAAGAAGTAAATAGAAAGTGGAATGTTTCGCCGCATTCAAGAAAAGACAATCAAGAAAATTTAAACACATTCACATCACGGAGTCCAGACAAAAGTATTTCAAGACTGAACAAAGCAGCAAGTGAAATTAAACAACTAGTAACAAAGTAGGAAGTAACAAGCTACCCTCTGACTGGAGAATAGCAGATATTTAAGGAAGAAGGCATGTTTGGGAAAACTGTAGCCTACTCAGAGTGCAAGGTTTTAAATATATAAAAAGTATATATAAATATATATTAAAAAAATAAATTTATAATGACAAGAACCCCTTCTCCAAGAGTTTATCACCTTTTTATCCAGACCTATGTACTTAAACCTTTCCTCTGCATGGTCCTGCATCAAATCTACACACCTAACAGACGGGCTAGTACATGAGTAGCAAGGTCATTAGGAACTGGCTACAAAGATGAAGAATATGGCTTGTATTGACAGCAGAAGCAGCAGTTATTCAAATCCTGAAGTGACTGCTTCCGTAACTTAGTATTTTGATTTGTAAGAAAGAATGACATACTCATGAGGACAGAAGTAGCAGAAGCGAGATGAAAATAACTTACAACGCCACAGATTTGGAGCCATTAATTCACCAATTAGAAACCAAAGAGGAGAAAACATGATGCACTACTTGATCACTACTGCTTTTGAAGCTCCCATATGACAGTGCTACAAGAGAAGAACAGTCTTAGGATCACGTATGTCAACGTATTTCCAGTAGAGATGAGAAAACAGTGTTCTTTTATAAGAGGCCGTTAAGATCTCGGCTACAATACTGCATTCAATTCTGGTCCCTTCTGCTTGCCAAACACAAATTCAAACCGGAACATGCAAAGGGTAACAAAAGCACCAAGCGAGACAGAGAATATCTGTACTCCTCAGAAGCAAACCATTACAACGGACAGAAAAATTTATGTCAGTCCAAGAATGAAGGGACAATGACCAGCCATAAGAAGTCTAGGTGAGAAATTAGGACACCTTTTACCATTTAAGGAGTAAAGACGTTCCAAAACCTGCCAAAAGAGCTAGAGAGAGAAAGCACCTTTTCATCTTTTGGGAGAGGGGTAAATTTATGGGCAAGATCACGCAGTTTTTGTAACAGCAACTGCGTCAAGTCTATTATTATGTTTCAATTGTTGGAAAAGAAATGTTGAATGTTTTAAATGTTGAAAAAGGAATAAAAAAGAAACGTCTCCAGATCTCCAGTAAGTCTGGATTCACGCAGGCTTGCCCAGCTTCCACCAGACAGCCTCTAGCACAGCAAGATCACACAGTACAGAAAACAGAAGGCCCAGGGGGCTTGGGTGGGTACCGAGTATTACTGTGCTGCCTGATACTATCACACAGTGAGCGCACAGGCTGCCTGCGAGTCACGTACATGAACAGAAGGTGGGCTGCAGGCAAAGCACACTGTTCTCATGGTGACCCTAGAGGTTGCACCTACATTGTAAAATAAGACATGTAGCCAAAGATTTGGCAGGTCTCTTCAAGCTCTGAAGCATAGGATATTGCACAGTGTCAGAGACAGGATAACAGATCAGAGATGGACCCCTGGGGAAATTTCCCTGCCTCTAAAAGGAAGAGGTTCAAACAAACATTTTTCAGATTCCAATCTCCTCCTGTGAAATCCTAGAGCTAAAGAAATCACTGGGAGTTTTGCCACAGACTTCAGGGGAGTGAGGATTTCACCCCTACTGATTTGAAAGCAAGTCCTTAGTGCAACTGGAATACAAACACAAAACCTTGTTATGTCACACTCTGGGCAGACATTTTCCTTCAAGAACTGATAACAATGTGTATTTTTATACTGAAAAAATATTTAACAGATTAAAATTTCCTTAGAGAAAGAAATGCTTGCAAGTTTATTTTTAAAGAACAAAATTATTTCTGAGCCACATTGTAACGAAGGAATATTCAAAGAATCATGTGTTTTGCATACAGATCATTTATACAATACTCCTAATGTTATTGTTATCAGCTCTTGAACAAAAATTTAATGTTTGTTTCAACATCTTTCATTTTAACTTTTGCATAAACCAGACCTTTGCTTTCCCTCAATTTTACAACTCTCTCCTGGGAGCTTCATAATGTTTGCATCTGGATTCCTTTTTTCCTTTGGATGAGAAAGGAATGATTGTCCTGGTATAGGAATGAACTTGGTCTCTCCTGGATATTGTCCAACAACACTGCCAGCACGCATGCAGCAGTGATGTATTAGATGCAGACTTTACTGCCTGTCCCTCTTTTCAAGCCCTTCCCAAAATAAAGCATAACTACATTTCAACTATCAATTTAATCTCTTTACACAGCACTAAATATCAGTATCACAGAACATTGATGTATTACAGTTTTTGAATACAAAGTGAAATCTACGTAGTGCCTTCAGCTTTGACTTGTTTTTAAGACACTATAGAAAGTACTCCACTTCAAAAATCCTTTAATTCTTTAACTAATGAATAAAAATTTAAGGAGAGAGGAGAAGTTAACTAACCAGTTTTATCTTATTTTTCTGAATGACTTCTTTGTTATCCTTCTGGTACAGCTCCATTTTCCTTTTGGTGTTCTCCACATCCACATTGTTGGTCAAGTTAAATACTGCATAAATATTAGAAAGACAGAAAGCAAAAGTATTAGGTCAGCATGCATGACTATGACAAAGAAATACTACTCTTATGTTCTCTGTTCCTTCTAGCACCAGATACAAACATCACAATAACAGAATTTACTTAAATATACCCTGTAAAGCAAGACACAGTCTGCTAAATCACTGCGAACTTCAACAGAAGCCAACAGAGTTCCTTTAGGTTTATACATCTGTAGGAGATGAAAATTTGAGTCTTGCATCCTATTTTGTGATACTGATAATGATACACATGAATAATCATAATATTATTCATAAAACATTGACCTTTTCAAGTAGTAGTTGTAGCTAAGAACACACCGATTCCTGTAAAATTAAATTAGACAACACACATACATATTAAGACAAGGTTAGAAATTAAGTCATTTCATTTCATAAATTATCTAATGCACAAAGACTACAGAGATTGTTCGAATACAGGTACACAAAAAAATTTCACACTAGTCAATAACTTAAAAGGCACCAATGTACAGTTACCTTTATTACGAGGAATTCGCAGATGCATCCAGATTAATAGGTTAAATGACATTCTTTTGATGTCTCTTGATAGTGACAGACTATATCTCACATAATTATGAACAAGCAGGGTCGGCCAGTAAGCTCCATAGTTTAGCACAACATTCCCAATTATCTACACATGGCACAGAAGATACCCCAAGAAATTTAACAGTTTCTATAATCAACGGCTTGAAAGATGTAGATGGTTTGGATGATCAGTAATTTGATACAATGCCTGAGCCTTTCACCTCCAGGTCACTGGTTCAATTGTGGGTCAAGTGAATTCCAACTGAAAGCCATTATCACTGGGAAGTCGCTTGGTGATCACCATCCAGAGTGGATGCTGGGCTCATGCCCATGGCCTTAAAGCTATCAAAGACTGCCAACGTACCGCACTCAAAGCCTCGAAGAGCTTTGTCATGTGGCTACAGTAAATTTGCAAGAACAGCAGAGAAATTTGCACTGCCATTGACAAATCCTTCGCAAGAAAACAACAGCTCAGCAACCGCGTTAAGTCAGACCTTAAGGAAGGGAAGGAGGTTCTAGTGGAAATGCCAGCACAAAACTTGGAAGGTTTTGGCTCAGTTCTCTCTATGTCCTCAAGTGATTGGGCCAGATGAACCCTGGGCACATGCACCGCTGCCAAGTCATTTGTATAAGGCTGCTAGAGAGAGATGGAAGGAAGCCTGAAGTCTGTGCTGTTGCTCATCAGAACAGCACACATCTCAGTTTGATAAACATTATAGCCCTTCTTTCATCTTCTCCACAGGTAACACAGCAGAAATGAGCTTTTAGGAGGGCTCTAGGTAAACCAAACTGGTTTAGACTACACTGGCCAACCAGTTAAGAGCAGCAGAGGAAACAGCAAGAAATCGAAGCAGGGAGCAAATGGAGGCAGGGGGAAAAAAAAAAAACAGGGAAGGTCCAAAATGCTGGAGTTGTGGGATACAGCTCAGTTCTACAAACCCAGTTACACAGCAGCTCGCTACTGCCAAAAAGGGGCAGTCCTGCTCTTAGGTCCCTCTTCCCAGGAACAGGTCTCACCCTTTCCCCTGCTCTGCCTCCAGGACTCCCCAGATGCTTTGCAGTGTCAACAGAAACCCTCCAGTAACCTGAACTGGCTCAACAAAGGGGCCGGACAAGTGCCAGAGACTGTGCAAGGGACGTAACAGAAATGCACAGACGGGAATAGGAATGCTCTTTTTCCAGGAGTACCAAACCACCACATCATCTTATTCTTATCAAAAGTATTCAGTCCTTCCTTGAACTGCAGCAAGAAGGGCTAGGGCAAGATGTAGCTGAAGAAATTCCTAACCTTAAACAAACAAAATGTTGTATTTAATTTTTTTCTCCTCTTTTCCAAATAATGAGCAGTATCAAGAGGAGTGACGTTTTAATTCAGCCTGGCTCCTGAATCAGCTGAACTCTTCCACGTCGACCCCATCATCCTCACTTCAGAAGTGATCTGAGGTGCAGGCTGGCTCTGTGGTTTATGCATTTGATTAGGAATCAAAACCTGAGTTCAAATTCTAACTTTGCTGCTGTTCCTGGGCAGATCATTGGGCCTCTATACTGAAGGTCTCCCACCTGTAAGAACCAGGAGCAGGGGAGTAAAGCCTCCTTTCTCCTACGTATGGTCTGCTGTGTCTCCTTACCATAGCTACGTGAAGCCATCTATCTCTGTAGTCTTGATCTCACCACAGGTGGCACTTCTGGGCACTGCTACAACCCAAACAAGCCCTTCAAAGTTCAGCTCTTGGTTCTTGGAAGCAAGTCACCCATTTCAAATTTAATTTTTTTCTCTCCAAAAGGTATAACAACATTTTCCAATTTCATATTGACATACATACACTTTCTGGTCATGGCAGCATTTCCTTAATAAAATATAGTCTATATTTTTAGTATTTCAATGGAGATTTGACCTCCAACTTCCCAGCCTACAGTTCCCTGCTGACAAGCAGCTTAATATTTGAGTATTATGGCAGAGGAGAATTGTCATGTGAAAATGCTGGCATACAGTCAGGCCAGGGCTCTGCAATGACAGCAGCTGCATGGGAATGTCAGCACTTCCTACAACTTAAATCCACACACCAGCTTTTTAAACTCTTCAATGACGACACAAGAAAGAAATAGCATATGAGACATACTATGCTAGCAGGATGCCCAGATGCCACCTTCAGGTGCAAAAGGAGGAGCAAGATGAGATGCCAAATGCCTTTGGGCTCCTGAACATCTTGGGCATTTCTCTAAAAATAATCCAGCAATAAGCCGATTATCCAGGTTCTGCAACTATTACTGCTTGAAACATTCAGAGGGGTTTTTTTCTCTTTTCTCAGTTACCTTTAATAGGTTCAATTAGTCACAACCTAGGTTTGCAAAACAAAAACCATAATATTTAAAACTCATACAGGGGAAAGTAGGCAAATTTTAGACATATGCAGATGCTGCCTTTATTTAGAACTACTAACAAACGCATGTTTATTTTGCTACTTGATATAAAGTAACATTTCCATGTGAGAGATATGTTTCTGCATCAATGTTTAAGCAATCTTCAATATCCATCTGCATAGCCACCTTAAATGCCCACTGCTCTGCTCACAGCAATGTGAAAGATGGTTTATTTCCCCTTCTGTTTTCCTGCTGTGGCTGGAACCAAATCACAGATAAAATCCTCTCAGTGGTCAGATCTGCTCATACCATGTTGATTCTGCTCTGTTAGTCTTGCTCTACTCTGTCACTTGAGAATATGGTAGGACATCAGCAACCAGAAAGATTTATACCTCCAGCACCCTCCAAGACCAAAGCAGATTTCTCCCACTGAATAGTAACTCGGTCATTGAAGAGGAACATTATCTTAGCCCTCAGCATCTGCTCAACACTAAAGCTGTCCACATTTCAAGACGTAAAATGCTGAAGAGCTACATTTTGTTGCAACAGCATTTAAGACCTGGATGTCTCTATACCAACACCAGTGTCAACAGCTGTCCTTTAATAAATGAAAAGAATATATTCCCTCCTGCAATAAACACCCTAGCAGCAAAACAAACTATGCTCCTTGACATTGCATGATTATCAGCAGCCAACCCGCCAGCCAGAACATCTTCCAACATACTTTATGATGTATTTTTCATGAGCTTCAAACAGCTTTTCATCAATATTCAGAGAATACAAATTCCTGCCATTGTATCCCCGCAATTACAGCTGACAAGTCCATTTTGTAAGGGGCACTAGGCCACAAAAAAAAAATTAAGAGATTATTTCTTTCTTTTCTTCCTTGTCCCCTCCACAAGTTACCTGGCATTTAAAAACCAACAAGTGTCAAATCAAAGAACACAGTCACTAATACTCAACATCTTACCTTTTACATAGCTGGGACTATGCAGTATTTGGTCTGCTTTGGGTTTTGCCAGAAATTTATTTTAAATATAACTCTTCCAAATGTTCCTTTTTTTAAAAAATACAACAAAACACATTATAAAACTAGAAGAACCAGAAAGAGTTAAAAAAATTAACTCATATGCTACACCTACCCTAAAAAAAAAAAAGTAATGTAGATCTGAATATGACTGGCAAAGCAGATGGCTACTTTGAAAAGGTTTCAAAGAGAAGCCAGACTTATTTTTGTCCATGTTGAAATATAGCATAAGCCGATATAAGAGGCCTGAAACCCTTCAGGGAAAAGAAACAGAAGCTGTTTTGTATGCAACAATTATTTATCTACTTATCCATCTCACGTTGGTTGGTTTATAAAATGACTTGCCTTGAGACATCTGTTAAGTATAACAGGAAGACTATTGTGTTCTTCTGAAACATTTCATTCTATTTAGGTAGAACTCCCTACTTCTGAAACACAGACTCTACAGGGAGACTTTCACTGCTCTTCAAACAACAACATTCATTATGCAATTCTACAACAAATGGAAAAAATATTTTCCTAGTTATGAAAGAAAAAAGAAAATGAGACAAAAATTTGAATTATATGGCACAATAATTTGTCCAGAGACACAGGAGAATGAACAAATGTCACTTCACTGCAGGACTTTAAGTCTGTCAAAATCTCCCTGTTTTAGTCTGAGATATCGCAAATTTTCTGAGATGTCTTTTCCTAGTTCCTTAGGAGACAGTAATGTTACCATGTAAAAATATTTGCTATTCAAATAGTAGCAACATTCCCTCTCTGGCAGAACAGCAGATGATTACTCTGCTGACAGTGTTTGATCTGCATTGCTGGTATGAGCCAGTTGAAAATTTTTAAATTACTAAGTATTAGTTTGTTACAAAAAATATTCCTCCCACCCTACTACAAACAATTCCTTGATCATCACCTTCATAAATCACCAGGTAGAGACCATGAATGGCAGAAGAGCAACTGCTTTGGGCAGGGCACTATGAAGGGCGACACAACCACATCCTCAGGTTGCCTGGGGAGTCCGAAGCTACTGCAGCACCTTCTGTTGCCACTGCAGCACCTTCTGTTGGCGCTTTCGATGCCGGGGCCAGCTTCTGCCCCTGTACTTTTAATGGGGGTAGGAGACGAGTGAGGGGCAGAAAAGATGGAATAGATCTTAACAGGTCCCTTCGAACCAACATTTCTGTGATTATAACCAAATAATTATCAGAAACAAAAGAAAACCCACCGCTAAGCCAGAAAAATCTAGGTAGGTATTAATAATTATTTCTGTTTATCCTCAGTTGTCTTTTATTGGGTCAATAATTTTCCAGAAAAATACCTTAACATAGTAATAAATGACTGAAATCGCTCAGCCCCATCGGTCTAAGAAAGATCATTGTGGCTGGAACAGTGTGGTACTGAAATCTTTGCTCAGTGAGATGACCGAAATGGATCTTTGATAAAGCTGCCTGATTTCCAGTTGGGTTATTTCCATTGTCAGGACTAGCAATACCATCCTTGTGCACACACACAGAGGAAAAAAAAAACACAAAACAATAAACAACACAACCCACAAGTGATCGTAGATAGCAAAATCTTTTCTGTCCAAAGATCGCTTGTGAGATAAACGTTCTGAGCAAGACAAGGCACCAGGCAGCTGGTATTGCATAAAGTCTTAGAGGAGTAACAAGATACAGGAATCCGAAGGGCACAAACACAGTAGCCTCCTTCCAAGTTGAGTGTACTGAATGTTTTTAAAAAGCAATAATTACTATTAACAATTGTGTTGCGGTAATGCCTAGAGGCCTCATTCAGGTATCAGGAGAACGGTGCCAGGCAGTGTGTATACCCATGCACGGAGGCGGGCCCTGCTCTGGAGAGCTTACACACCGGGTTTTGGAAAACTGGCTATGGAAATACTCTGGGGAAGAAGAAAACCTTGTTAAAAGAGCCAGCAAAATTTGCATGATGTCCAGAGACTGTAACTTGTAGCAACACTCTAAGGCTCTTTGGCCCTCTCATCCCAAAGGCAGGTTTTAACCCTTTCACTTTATTTTTCTTCCTAGTGTTAACGACAACAAACTGTGTTTACAATGTTCTCAAATTGTCCAACTGATTTTTCTTCTGGGGAAAACTTGCTTTAAAATGTGGTTTCTATTTAAAGCCTTGTATAACACATTTTAGCCCAAAGCATTATTTAGTGGCTACATTCTAAACCACTTCAAAAATGTGTTTTTTATAATAGAAATCTTAAGAGGTGACCACCCTAATGTTTGTTTGACCTTCCCCTCTCACACTTTTGCTATACCACCCAACTCTTTTCTTTAAATAGAAAAAGTCTGTAGGTATAACAATCCTGATATGAAGGGGGAAAATGTGTTTCAAGTGAGGTCATATATCACATCAATGGAATAAGACAGTGCAATTGCTGCACATGTTGAAGTTAACCTACCTGAAACATTTGGAAAAACTATCAGAATTATGCCAGGGTCACATGGAAGTATACTTATTCAGGATGTTTACATTTTGTCTCTGCCAAGCAACTACTTCATTTAATCCCCCACAACAACTTCAAAAACAAAACTTACCAGGAAAAAAAAAAAAAACAACAAAACCAAAAACAGGGTAAAGCTGCACTTTACCTTCCCACAGAAAAACTGAAAATTTGGGGCAGGGGGCGAAAGGGGATATCCAGTTCTCTGGCTCTCTACCTTCCTAACCTGGCAGCTTCAACAACTGCCACCAGCTACTGCTGACCTGCTGCACATCGGCTCCACAAGGCAAAACTTTGCGCTGCACGACTACACCCTTTCTTTCCTGTCTTGCAGCCTAGTTTTTCATATGCACAAACGAGCAGGGAATTCACATACACAATAAAAATGAAATAAATACTCTCAGCTGTAAAGTGTGAAGTAACCATACAGAGTCGAAGACACCTTGAACATATGGTTCAGCCTTGCCACACACAACATGCACAGCAAAAACACTGGAAACATCCATCCCTATGTACCAGACAACTCTCAGGTGGAGAACTCTGCCCAGGAGTGCAGGCAGGGAAGGGCTTAGGGAGAGCAAGATGTACGCAATGAGCTGTGTCACCAGGGAAAGGAGAAGAGGGCTTGAACTCTTACCCAATCTGTCCTCCAGCTTCTGGATCTGCCTGAAGTTAGTAGATCATAAATGACCCCTTTGATGGTGAAAATTAAGAGCCTTCTGACTGCACCCCTTCTTTCCTCTCATCACCCTGGCTGCTACATGAAGAAATTAGGAGGTAGTCAGACTACCTGTTCCTTTTAGTATTTTAGGTGTCCCTTTCAGGCAACTCCAATTCCTAACAACTCTATCTATTGAGCTTCTTCATTATGTATTTGCAGGGCCAGCACAATTATTGACAAATTCATTCTTCTTCACAAGGTTACAAAGACCAGCTGTGATTTCTGCTGCTTCTAAACCAAGTTTCCAGCGCAAGCTCTGGAACCATTTGAAATTTAACAACCTAATCCCAAGAGCTGGAGAATCATAACATTCTGCACAAATTGATGTCGTTAAGGCAATTTCAGGCAAAACTTCAACTCCCTTGTTGCAGATGCTGAAAACCCCTGCAACAGCAGTAAGTGGGAAATCTGTATTTAATGCTACATAAATAAAAAGCAGTTTTCCTTTCCATGAGCACACAGATTCTTCCAGGATCCTCTGGCTAAGATGCAAACCATTCTTTCTACTCATTCCCTCCTTCCCCCGCACCATCCAAAAAAATATACAAACAGAACTACACCCACATTGTCTCCTCCAGATATCTGGACCCATATGAGTGTGCCTGGTGTTTCCCGGCCACACGATTTCGCTCTCCAGCCTCAGCCTTCTGATGCCAGCAAAAACATGATACATTACTCACAGCAGTAAGTGTCTTGGATACGTTTCTACAAAACACCACAGTGCAAAGAGGAGCAAGGGCTCCTTTGAGAAACTGGAGGGGAGTGGCATCTCCGTGTTTTCCTTCAAAGCACATTTGCTGCCACTCCTGCATGTTCTAAGCTACCCCTTCTTCCTCCAGGAAAAAAAAAAAGAAAACTCTCAGAAGTTCATAAACCCCACGAAACTAACCATTTAGGAGTCACTCCTTTGAACACATTCTTGTTTTTCTAAGCAAAATCCATCACTCCACCATAAACCACAAGTCACCCTAACTAAGAAGAAAATAAACTCTGTTGATTGCAGAGTTTATTTCCCCCAAAGGGCAAAGTTCTGCTTCAACTCATCCAAAGAGAAAGAAATCAATGTCTGTTCCTAAACCTTCTCCTTCTGCACAGCAACATAAAATGCTACCACAGTGGTATGTAAGGTCATCAGCTTCAAAGCAGCTTCAACTACTGTAGCTGCAGAAGCAAAAATGATGAAAGACACCATATGGCTTCTGTCATGGTAGATAAAGATAATGGAGGCATATAATGAAAATTTCAGTTTCTCCTCTCTTTGTTTAATCTTTCCCAGTGCAGCACCGACAATCCCCTGCAAGCCTTTCTTTTCCAGCTATAAAGCACTACTACTTCTTTGAATCACGTTTTTTCTCTGGCAGATAAAATGTTTTACTTAACGATGTCCTAAAACTCAGCAAATTCGATTAAAAACATACAGAAAAAAGTAATTAGATAAACATCTGATACTATGATAAATCCTATTACAGAAACTCAAACATTCTCATAGGCAGCTGAGTCAGAAGATAAAAGCCTATGGTCTCATGAGCACGGCACATCAAAAATGCAAGCATTAAGACTTACCAATTTCTTCTATTTCTTCCAGGAAATCATTATATTCACTTAGACTGGGAAAGTCGTCTTCTCTTTTATTGTATCTTTGAGAGAAGAGAAACAAGTATTTATATAAACACACAAAGATGCAATTTCAATTCAACAAGGCTCTTGCTGCAAGCATATTAAGCATGGACCTAGTTTTATTCACTACATGCTTTACAGCTCCCAGAGCTGACCAATGTACAGAATCTTTAAAAGGAGACAGAAGTGCTTGTTTCAGAGGAAAGGAGCCAGCCTGGCATAAATCAGTGCTATCTTTGCCTACTGTTTGCCGATTCCTTTTCCAGGGTTACAGGTAAACAGGAGCACAGAGGCTAGGATATACTAATTCCAAGCCAGCCTTTCAGCATGAGAAACCTGTTAACAAAGGCAGAGACAACAGTACCACCCACAAGGAAAGCTTCTCTAGAAGTATCAGAAAAGGATGTTTGGCTTTATGGCAACAATAGAAAGCATATGTCAGCAGCAAACTGAAAATGCTACACAACTATCTTATTTCATATCAATAGACCATTCCAGAACTCATTTATCCAACTCCTGATAGCTGGAAAAAGTAAAAAGATGAAGGGACAACTGGGTAGAACATAGACAGCCTCTGAAAGTCAAAACATGCAGGCTTTCTTCCCAAGAAAATACAAAGTTGAGACTGTCTGCTCTGTGGACTAAGATACATGACACCCAGGAGTATAAAGATCTAATCCCAGGAACTCAAGCCAAATTCCAATTTGGGGACATTTTTTCCACCTACTAAAAACTAATCTGGCACTTCCAAGTGGGCCAAGCATTTTATAACATTTTCTGTTCTAACTACATTTCATTCCGTGTTTAGTCAACTATGCTGACTTCATTCCAGTTTGACTTTTGTTAACTGCAGTAGACTTTATAATCAAACATCAAAATTATTACTACTTTCCACATCAGCATCTTGGTATTCAATGACATGATCTCCTCACATCTCGGCAACATCATATAATTCATTTAGTGTTGTACTAAGTCTTAGATAAAGGCTGCCAAGCTTACAATTTACCTGTACGTTCCTTTTTGCACACACAACTCTCTCCAGGTTTCTTATGTTCCATCAGACCCTATTTTACCAAAACATCAACTGGCTCACTTATTTGCCTTATAAAATGTTGTTTCTTGGCCACAAGGAGCGAGATGCAATTTTAGTTGTCATTTATCTCAATTCCAAGAGCTCTCAAATCTGCATGACAGACTAATAACACAAGGCTTGTAAGGAAGCATTTTCACTAACAATTACTGCATGAAGTAGAAAACAATGTGAACATAGCTTCTCTTTTGTCCATTTTCATTTCGAAGGGAACTGGCCTTCAACTTTCAGAACAGGTCCCCAGGGAACAAAACAATCAAGGTCCTGTTTCTTGCCCCACTCCCACGTTCACCCCCTCAAAGGGAAAGCAGCTGTAGTCCTCAATATCTAATCATCTCCATTTAGGAGGCAAGTCTTTGCCAAAGGAGGCCACATCGAAACACCCAACATTTTCTAATGCTAAGCAGGAATCCCTCAAGGCTAAATTGAGAATTCAGCCCTCAGTTGTTGCATAAAATCAGATTCTCTGAAAACCCTCCATGTTAAATGGAGTCAAGTTTTACAGCTTGTCACTTAAAAAAAAAAATTATCTCTTCTGTACTACTGGAAGAGGAAGTCAATTTTTTCAAATGGTGATCCATGAAATACATCCACCCTCTGTTCTTCTAACTGGTGACACTCACATTTTCAGCACTTTCTTCCGAATTTCCACTTCCTTGTCGACAGCAGGATCCTCAAAGAGCTGTACCCTGAAGTTACTCTTCCGCAGGGGGGTATCGCACTCCTGGCAATTCCCAGACCCTCTCACAAACAGCAGTTCCACACAGCTCTCACATCTGCAGGAGAAAGGGGGTATAAAGGCAGATACATGTTAAACAGTAACTGAAACACAGGATTGTCCTCCTTTTTCGTTGTTTACACACTCACACTATAAGAACACAGTGCATCTCCCTTTGATTTCACTTCAGCACCCAACAGTGGCAGGGAGGCAAGGGCTCTCCACCATGCCTGCAAGGAAACAACCCCAGCAGCACAAATGCATCTATTCTCCCTGCCCAAACGACTCAGCCTCTTTGCTGAGACTGAAAGTTAATCCAAACACAACGAGGGGGTTAGTGTCAAGCTTTTTTACTGACACTATCAAATTCATTTCACATGGACCTGACTGCAATATCCTCATTCGCGCTGAGCACTACCTTGCTGCACAAAAAGCCTCATTTATTTTCTTGATGCCATTCACAGCGCAAGGTACTATTCAGCACAAGCAGGGATACAAATCTTGGCCGCAGCCTTCCAAGCATCTACCAGTAGCACCATGGAGGAACTGCTGTAACAAACCTGAGCTAAACGCCAGCCCAACACAGCTAAAAGAATCAAAATACCATTTTAACCAGCAACCAGCATTATGCAGCTCTCCTGTGCCTTCTGTTAGTACTTTTAAAATTGCACATAAAATATACTTTACACAGAGGCTGCACAGATATAAACCAAAAATACCTTTCTGGTTTTATTTCTTTTGTCTTAATGAAGACTTCAGATTTTAACGAGACACTTGCTGACCAGACAGTTGGCATTTAATAAGGGATGAACACACAGCACGAAAGCCAATTTTAAAAAAAGTACTTGGGTACTAATAACGTGCAAATTTCTAGCAGAGGACAACACCTGCTGCAGTCATTTCCTACTGCCGGGGAGGCAAGGGGCTGTCTATTTATAGCTTTGCTATAGTGAAGCCAAAACAGTTGTACATTAAGGGCTAAGCTGTATTGTACCTTGAAAAACCCAGCACAAAAGCTAAACAAGTTAAGAGAAACAATACTGACATGGTTGTCAAGGTCCTTAAACAAAACTTTCACTCTGCTGACCTACCCCCAACTAAACTGGTTCCAGTACTTAAAGAGGCAGAGCTGGCTAGAGCCAACCAGTTTTACCCAGCTTCTGTTTTCAAGATTATAAAGTGCAAAACAAATGCAATTGTATCTTACAATTTAAAAAAAAAAAAAAAAAAAAAGAGCAATTTTTTGGTTAACACAAGCAGAACTACAGTTTCAAAATGAATCTTGCGCAGCAGCTGCCAACATTAAAGAGCAAACCTTGAATTTACTTGGACATTTTCCTGCTCCAGAATCCCTCTAGTTAGAAAACCAAGCACATTTAAACACAAATTTATCTGGGAAGGGAAAGATCAAACCTTTTAGCACACTAGGCCTGAAATTCAGAAGTTACTGAGACATCAGCTCAAGGAGTATGCTTCTTTATGAAAATAATTTAGTTCATTACTATGGGAGAAGGCACACTAAATGCATGAGAGAAGACAAGGCAGGGAAAGGGTTTTCTCCTTCCTCCCCCCCAACCTGTCTGTGCATGCATCAGCCCAGTACATAAGGACAGTTTCACTGTCTCCTTCGGTTTGGCAGCTTGTGCCGTTTGTACGTCTCTCTCAACACAGCAACAACAAAAAAAAAAAAAACCCTGCCTCCTCTTTCCTATTTTTAAGTTATAGAAAAGGGAGTGTAAAGCTACAGAACTTGGCAGGTGGATCCAAGTGCAGGTGTTTGTATTGTTTTTTTATCATGGTATTGCCTAAGGACCAACAGAACAGGGTCTCCATGTGCAAGATATTATGCACAGACAGTAGCATCTGAAACTACTTCACTCCCCCCTCTCCCTTCCCTAAATCAAAGACATTTCAAGTTTACACAGGACTTGACTATGGAAAAAGTCCCTCCTTGGAAAAGCACTTCGTACAAGTTCTTCAATGCCCTCCCAAACTGAAACCAGTGTTTCTAAGGCTGGAAAATAGCTTTCCATACAAAAAAAAGATGAGTCAACACCTCACTGTGGGAATCCCACTTCAGGTGATCAAGTTCTTTCTCCCTCACTCATGTACATCCACCCTTACATTTATTCATAGATAACTCCTTCTGAATTCAAAAGGGACAAGTCGAAGGCAGACCTGGACCCAGTCCAAATCCTGCCCCCTCTCCATCTCCTGATAGATTTAATATACACAGTTAGATCCCAAGCTTCCTTCCTAGCAGATCTGTCATTCTTGCCCCCCACAAACTGCAACTGCTTTCCCAGCGATGGCACACATGCTTGGCCACACATTTCCATCTCATTCCTGAAGAAGGTTTAAAGCCATCCACTGAACTCCTCTCACACAAGTTCCTTTTGGTTTCTCTACGGACCACTAAAGTCAGAGCTCCTGTATATACCAGGCAGGCAGCTTTCAATAAAGGTGGCCTTTACATTATGAAAACTCCCCCAACCACTGACCTTACACCACAGAGACCACATCAATTCAGGTGACCCTTCCATTTCTTTGCAAGTCCAATTATTCTCCATTTGCCTTAGTGTAAGGACAGTCTTACTATGGAAGCAAGACATCATTCAATGCATCTTTTATTGGCCAACGCATCATACTTGGCTTTCCCCAAATGAGCAAAGCATCAAAACACTTGCTTAACTCCCTTTCAAATCATAGCCAAAACAAGTGCCACGAGTTTTCTTAAATTAGGAGTCTTAAATCAGGAATTTTTAATATGCATATAGGTATTTATGTATGTATACATACCACATATATAAACTAATGATGACAAATGTTCTTGATTAAGAATCAGGTCTATACATTCGTTCAAAACTGAATACATCTGATTGAAGACAACAGTTTCACATGAGGTCTAACCAAACCCTCAGGGCGTGATATTGCTGATTCTCATCTTCACACTGAGGTTGTAAGGCCTCTATGATCTGTATTACATTTCACACGTTCACTTAAATCTGTCATTACCTTTTGGATTCAAGTTTGTATCCTGAGAACAGGTAATCTGGATAAAGGTATCAATGGAAAATGCCCAGGGAGTTACACATGCGCAGATGATGGGAAGACTATTAGTAATGTCACCAACAAAAGCAATCACAACACCTCCAGGAACAATGAAGTCTCCTGATCTTCCACACCAGGATAATAAACACCAGTATGCTCATTTTCATTTCTATGGACACGGCTTTGATTTGTCTTGTTCTTCGCTTTCAACCCCATGAAATATTAAACAAATAGCTCAGTCTCTAAGCAGTCTAGAATGACGCCACTTTTTTGAGGAAAGCAAATAATAAAGCATCTAGATGGTCTGGCACCATCAATGCACAAATAGCACTACATGCCCTCATGTCACTGTTCAAGGACTTCAGGATCAGGATCATGCTAAAAATGCTTTTGGTAACATTGCAGAAAATAAGCAGAGGTTCCTCTCCAGAAAAGTGTTAGATGTTTATCAGCTAAATTACACTTACTGGAACTGAGTGTTTGTTTTGGACAAAGTGTCTTCAAAGGGTAAAAGATTTGTGCCTAATCCTGCATTCCCCACACATGCACACACACACTTCATGAAGGGATGACGGCAGATAAGGAATCAAGCCTCTTGGACACCAAATGGATGAAAAAGGCTCACAACATTAGCATAGCTTGATGGTGCTGCTTACTTTTCTAGCTTGGCTGGCAAGAAAGCAAACAAAACAGAAGAAAGGAGGAGCTATTTTCACAAGCAGGAGTACAAAATATTCTTTCTTTTAAAATTTTAGATTCTGCTGAGCATATCAAAAATTTGCAGGAGTTCAGATACGCAGCCATTAATCATTTCAGAAAAAAAATAATCTTTACGGCTTTTACTGTTGACTAGGAATATTACAGAATGAGTTACTGCCTTTCTTTACAAAGGCTATTTTTAGTAGATATACTTACTAAACAGTACCAAATATTTAGAATCTCTAAGCCCCTCTTCTTCAGCTTTTATAACCAAGATGTTTCTGTTATTTAAAGTAACACACAAAACAAATGATCCTCTCTACTATGGAAAAAACAGTTTAGTTTAAAAAATAATAATACAGTCTTCAACCTATAGCCAAGATCTGAACCACAAACAAATGGGATGGAAAGAATCAGCAAAAAAGATGTGCTTTCACTTGTTCCTCAATTCTGATGTCAGAGGGAAATTTACTTACAGAAACTGAATGACTCTTGATTTATGGCAAGAGAACATTAAAAACCAACGGAAAACACACATACGTGAGAGAGCTTACAGAAAGACATCTAGATTTTAAAATCAAAGATGCTTCTAGAAACATCCACAGGCTTTTTGCTTAGCTTGGGTTAGACAATTTTGTGTTCTTGTACAGAGATTCTTCAACTGAGACAAGAACAGCCCAATTTGGAGTGCACAGCTGTCAAACCTGTTTATTTCACAACCTTCAGTACATTTAGCAAGTCCTCATCACCCGCTGTGGTTTCTGCTACATAGCCAAGAGTTCATCTACTATTTGCAGTTGGCCATTGCAGGCTTATTTTCTAGGCTGATGGACTAACAGGCACAGCCTAGAAGACAGGTTCTTCCTAGAGTCTGCAACAATGACGCTCTCTGATCTGAAAAGCTAAGGGATTTTTTTTTTTCCCCATGTTACAGGTTAGGGATCAAAAGCTGAGGAACGAGAAAGAAGCGTGACGGCAATGACACCAATTACTTCTGAGAGCCTTGGAATAAAGGAGCTTACGAGATCAGTAGCTCCCAGATGAGTAGGGAGTTGGGGACAAAAATAAGTCTTTTCCTTTTCCCACCTCAGCTTCAGAAAGTCAGGAATCCTTATTCACGTACTTGCAGAAGCAGCTGCCTATGTGTTTTGGGTCATCTCTTCCCTGTCCGCCAAATCCAAGAGGGAGCTGGGAGAAGAAGATACGAATTACTCTTTCCCTCTTCCTCTGTTCAGATTCTGTGAAGTCCTACCCATGGGGATTTTGCTGTTCTCACCCTGTAAGCAGACAACTTCAGAATGCTCTCAAAACCTTATTTGGCCAAAAACCCCACAATGGGTCTGTCTTCAACTAGTAAATAAACAGGTCTCACAAGCAGCCCGCACACCATGTAGAGATTACAGCTGGTTATGGCAATCAGAAACAGCTCAGATTTCAGGCAGAAATCACAACTCAATCAATCAACAGATGATAATTTTGGAGTTTTAAACGCTGTTGATAAGCTATCTGCAGTTGTCTGCAGTTCCCCTCTGTTCAGCCCACAGTAACATGCACTGCAAGACAGAAATCTCAGAGATTACTTTGCTTAACATTTAACTTTTTTTCAAAAGTATTGAGACTCCAAAGAGCTGATCTTAACCCCTCCTTTAAACAACAAAGCAAAACAGAAATAAAATTCTCCAGTATTCTGCCTATATCTGTATTATGCCAACTCTCAGCATCATCCACCAAGCTGCTGAGCATCAAACCTCCTTTTAGACTGCTTATATCTTTTGGGAAAAGGATGCATGCACATGCTTTTGTTTCATTTTTGTTCTGTCAGGCGCGTTCTGCTCCGTATTGCAGAAAGGAGGAGGTTAAATGAGCCCAGACATCTCGAAAATTTAGGAGATGCTCAGCCACAGTTAACTCTATTTTCCAAACACCCATATACAAACTCTGATACACAGACCAGTTCATCTCAACTGCACTTATCAGAAAGAAAGCAGCCCAGGTAGTGGTTGAACTGCAGCCTTGAATGACTGGCATTTTAAACAACAAAAAAAAAGACATACTGAATCAATTAATAATAAACAGAAACATTTCCACCACCCATTGTGTTTCAACATCTCCATTACAAAACCATTTCAAGTGGCTCGGACCTGACAAGAGAGTTTGCAGCAAGCTGAAACTTAACTCACATTTATCCTGTACAGATGAGCCTTTTCTTTTTTTGGAGAAGAATCTTTTCTTTTTTCTTTTCTTTTTGGAGAAGAACCTTTTATGGTATTAACTCTAGATAGTACAGAGAAAGTATTTCTGTAGGTATTTAAATAAAAGTGGTTCTTTACGAGATACTGCTGCCTAGTCAATTAAGCACATAATCATAAAAAACATGTCTTGCAGTACAGTTATGCCAATTTGGTCAAAAACCAGGTCAATACTTGACAGGCCAATTCTTGACACTTCAAGAGCAGCTGTGCGGCATTGAGAAATAAGTGTTTTCACAATGACTAGGCACACCAAAATCGACTGAGAATTTACCCAATGTACCAGAACAACTACTTCAAATCCATTACAGTCTACCGGGCAAACACATGCACTAAAATAATAATTCAACTATGTCAATAACCCCTTTATTATGCTTTATTCTCGTTGAATAAGAACCTTTGCAAGCTTTCAAGGTTCTCAACAAACATCAAATTGGGCAGCTAAGAGGATTAACAGCTGCCCACAGCACACCTTAAAACACAATTACGAAATTTTCTATGTCTGTCTAAAATGCAGAAGCTGCACTTTTTAGACACAATCCAGCTCAACATTGCCCATTATCTCACAAGACAAACATACTTATCGTTAACAAGTTTAAGATCTCACACCGAACTCCATACAAGATACGTTGCTCCCTTCTCCTTCCTTTAGGAATTTTTTAACTCGTGAGAAAGTCCTACACCATGGTGTGGGTTGAACAGCCCCCAGAGCTGACAGGTCTTACTAACTCAAGTATTTTGATCATTTACTTACTCAGTCTTACAAAAGACCTGCATATGCCAGAAATCACACTGGAAAAAAACACAGGCAACAGAAAATAAACTCTTAGGGGACCCAAAATAGTCATGACAAATCTTTTACTTGACCCGAAACAAAGCTACTACCTTCTGTTCTGTATTTTCAACGCATTTTACAGTGCAACAACAGCATGGGGAAGCAAGACAAGGAAATGCAGCTATACAGTAAAAGGGATAAAAAAAATCAAAAGGTATTTGTGGCATGATGGGATATCCTGACCACATTACTGAGGGCTTGTCACAAGACACTCCCATATTTCATGTCTAATCTCAGAAAGTAAGAAGATAAAGTTGATAAGACACACACCTGTAAGACAACCAGGCATATGACCGAGGTTTTCCACAAAAACAACAGTGGTTTGGGGTCTCAATGGGAAAAACGCAAGTGTTTAAAACTCAAAAATCAAAACCTTTACCAATCTCTTGCAAACATAGCAGTTGAATTATCTGCCCATGTTGGCTCATCTCTCCCAGCTTTTGGGAGGAACCAAGCCAAATTTCTGCCAAGAGCATAGGCTTGTGTTTCACTCAAAGCATAAGAAGTACACAGTCCAGTTTCCTTAAGCTATTCAAATACAGAAAGACAGTGTGGGTGTATGTACACACACTTAAAAACAACTAAAAAAAACAGTATGTTGGAGCAGTAACTGCATCATCCATGTTCTGAACAGTTCTGAGAACACTGTCAGTGCTCAAAAAGCAATGTGTAATGAAGAAGTGTCCTCTCTACCATTATGCCTGCTTGGTTTGAAAAGACTGAAAGAACAATCTGCCATGACAAAATGGTAGGTGGGAGCTCCTGTATAAATCTTGGTTTATGATACAAGAAAGGCAACTGTTTCCTTTTACATAATTTGTCAGAAACGAGTGACCAAACTCAAAGGTTAGGACACCAATACCCATTCTTGTGAGTAGCAAAAGTCCCAACAACCTTGAGTTTATACATGCAGCCTAGGAACACTACAACTGTATTTCTACATGTTAAGTCAGCACCAATGTCAATGAAGCTGCTGTAATCTGCCTTCATGCTGCCATACACTGTCCTTCCCCCGCTGCCCTCTCCCGCAGGCCAGAAACAAACATCTGTGCAGCCACGCAGTTATTTGCTGGGTTATTTTTCAGCCAGATGAACTCTCCCACTTGGTTCACCACATTGTTCACAAACGCTTGTACCAGCACACAGCAATGGGCAAAGTGAAGGCAGGAACGAGCAAGCAGGGTGAGAAAGCTGAAGTGGGATGTTGTCAAACATAAAATCCCAGGCAAAGCAAGCATACCGCACCACTATCATGGAGTCTTGAAAGTCAGACATGTTTAAGACTCATTCATTAGGGAAGTTGAAGCATGAAGAGAACAGGGACTGTGTTTAGTACTGGACAATGCAGTTAGGTGCCCAGCAGCATGGGCAGGCACTTTTGTAAACACCACCACATACATACAAAGCTTTGCAGATCTCCTCTCGAAGCGGAACTAGGAGAACCCTCAAGTGAACTCCAGGCCCCAACAAGTTCAGCAGCCAAACTTCCTGCAGCCTTCAGACAGGTCAGGGCATCCCACAAACAATGCTCCCATTCAGGCAGCTTCCACCTGTGTATTGACACTGCGAGGGCTTTGACAAAGGGAGATACCCCAGCTGCCGACATGCCTGCGACGAGCACCAGCACCAGCGCAGCTGGGCTGCAAAACAAGGGAAGAGGACAGCAGCACAGCAGGCAACCTCGGAACAGCTTCGGCTGATGTAGGATCACATCGTCAAAACCTCTGGTAATAAAAGACCCTCCCCAGCATTCAGTACACTCTTGACAAACTGTGTAATAACATCTGAAGCGAGACTGCTCAACCCTAGGAGAAATACTTCCCCTGGAAGAGGGCTCCTCAACAATGTCGATGGAAGTAAGCACAGTAAATCAAACTCGTGGAGATGCCCAGCATGGCCAGGGACCCCCAGAAAGGTCCTTTCAGTCTGAACAAGACCCCAGAACTAAGTGACTGGGGAGAGCCACTGGTTGGGAGAGCATAAAAAGCTGCTCCTCTCTTCCCAAGCTCTGAATTCAACAGCACCCTATGCTGTTTAATAAAATTTGTCCTTCCCTGCCCTCTTACAAAGCTTTTATGGCATATCCAGCTATTTTAGCTTGATCCAAAAGTATAAGGAGAGAAAACACAACCCAAAGAGCGTCCATCACTATTTCAGGGTACCCTAAAAGCTGCTTGATCAACACACCTCTAGAAAGGTGAGTCAATTACAACACAGTTACAACACAAGCAATCCAAGAACGGGTAGGGCAGCCGACAGAGAATAAGAAGTATTTTTCAGAATTGCTAAAAGCAAAATAGCCAAAAAGCATGTCACATAATTTCAGAATATTTTAAACAAAGCATACAAGATTACTTTACAGGCAAGTCCTTCCACAATAAAAACTGAAGGAACACAACTGAACAAAAAAAATTCATGCATTTGAAACAAGTCACCAAGTGACAGGGAGCTCATCGTTTAAAGAACACCAAGGAGAGGAAGATACACCTCCACACCAATTAAATAGTAGCTCATGGTCCCTCTGCACTGCGACGCAGTCATGAAAAGGCACACACAACCTAAGGATGTATCAGAAGAGCTGCTGCTGTCAGAGACAATCACCAGTGGGATGTGAGGAGGCTTCACCTGAAATGACACATGCAGTCCTGGTCACTCACACGCAAAACAGATAAGCTCACCCTATAAACGCAGAAAAGGGCAACTAGTACGATCACAAGATTGGGAGGACTGGATCATCAGAGAAGAAACAGCAGAAAAAACTACTTAAACTAGAACAAACAGGTCCAACCAGTAGAGTAAAAATTTATACTGGAAATTGTAGTTTTCACCAGCCACAAGAGTGAAAGTCTGGAACCACATCCAATATAAGTAAAAGGGCAAAAATTAGTTTCAAAATGAAGTTTTATAAGCTCACGAGGAGGATTTGATGACCTGACTGTCTTCAACAGGTAACTAGATTTGATAACCAAGAAGGTGCCTCCAGTCCTATTTATGGTCCTAGCTACATGCTCTAAAGTCTGAAACCCTGAGACAACAACAACTCAGGAAGAAAAATAAAAAAGGAGAGAGAAAAGCTCATTTTGGTGAAGATATGTCAATATTACATGCATCTCTGAATACTGAAAACTTTTTTTAAAGGACGACATGCATGGCACAGATGTTCTAGCATCTGCTCCTTCTGCTCATTGACAGAAATAACTCCTAACCGTCAGTCTAAAGCAGTCTGTCATAAATTACAGAGATTTGTATTATTTTATCAATAAACAATTAATTTATTATATCTGGCATAAATCATAATATGTATATGTCTCAGAGATCAAAACTTGATTCGTTTTCATCGATTTTTTTCACTTTATGGAAAAAGAGAAGGTAAGATTATACCATTCTGCTTGTGTTTCTTTAATAGCTGATGCAATAGCACAGAAGAAAACTAGAGAGTAAGCATTCTCACCTTATTTCAGATAGTACATGTAATTTAATACGGATATATATTCTACTAGCACGTAAAAAAATCTTCTGGTAGCAAGTCCATATTAGCTGATGTGTACTTCTGTACACCTTGCCCTACACCATGCCTTAGCTCATGGGTAAAACAAGTTTAGATGAACGACTTCTGTGCAGCAAAAGGTGGTGGCCATGACCCAACAAATCATCATTCCCACCTCTTCATCAGTCCCATACGGCCTTAGGGAACAAACTGCTTCCCAAGACAGGCCAAAAGCACCAGTAGCCTTTGAATATGAAGGACTCGGTAGTATTTTTGTTGTTGAGAGCACTCTGGTTTCCCAGACAAGTGTAGGTAATTTTACATCATATCCCAATTCCCTGCTGGAATTTCAATTGATTGGGGCATTCATTTCCTGCCCTAAAGCACCATTTAGAATAACTTGCTAAATCTGTTGCCTTTACTATTACAATTTGAATAGCTGGATGTCAGAGAAGGAAGAATGATCTCTATGCAGTCCTGAAATACCTTACAGAGCAGAGTCTAAATTCTTCTTAACATTAAGTTGCAGAAAATCTCATCGGAAGAAAGAAAAAACAAACAAAAAATCCAACTCAATAACGTTTTATTGCCATCATTCATTCAAATACAGACTTAATCCTTACAGAAATAAGCCTGGGCAAGTATCTTTTAAAAAGACATTTTTAAAAAAGAAAAATGCACTTGCAAAGAGTGAAAAGGTTTGTGTATTTCTCTTTTTGAAAACGTAGAAAAAAATGTATATCTTTGACATGCAAGATATGTACAATTAAAAAAAAACCAAAACCTAACAAACCATTCAGGGCTTGCTGAACAAGTTCACTTCAACCATAATCAGACACAGGAACAGGGGTGCTAGGGACCCTGGAGTCATTCCCTGCATTTCTACAGAGCCACGCGTTAGACTGTCCAGAGAAATCTGCAGAACATTTGCCCCTGAACGTGCCACGGGCCACACAGAGCTCCACAACCCAGCACTAAGGTTTTGAGAAGTCTACTTATTTTGTAACCTAAAAAATTTAAAGGAGATGTAAAGAATGAGCCCCAAACCAAGTAAGGCATCTCTTGGTGCAATGGATCGCTTATTTAGGAGGGTCCGTGCTATCTTTGTGCCCAAAGCTCATTTGCATCATATCACTTCACAGAGCCAGCACTTTTGATCCACTAATGATCTTTAGCATCACAAATACCTTACCTCGCTCTGTGGCCACAGTCTCTGAAACTGCAGCACTAATAAAGGCAAAGTACTAGAGTCACAGGTTTAGGTTTAGTTTCTGTAACACAACAGATTTTATTGCATTTTCTTGAAAAAGCTTCTTTACCTCACCAGTCTTCGTTTTCCTCAGTATAAGTGCAAAGGAGATACTCATTAGAAAATCCCAACAGTAGCAATTCAAACAGCTTCCCTGCCTCTCTAGTCTCATTTGGGAATCTCCTACTTCCTACCAATTTTTAAGGGTCACTCCTCACTCCATTTTCACATAATCCCTAAACAACCATTATCACATCTTTTCTCAGCATGAGATAAAATATAGACTGTGCTTCACAAACGGTGGAGACCTTAAGATTACATTCTTGGTAGGACACAGCATGATAAATATTTCAGAGATGTCTTGAAATACCCTACAATATACAACATGTGGCTAGTGAAACAATCTCAAAAACAACTACGTTTTGACTTATTAAAAAAAGAAAAGAAAAACACACCAAAACCCAAGCTGGCCATTGAGCAAGTCAGATTGCGACTTCCTTTTTAAGCGTGGCAGAGATCCTGACATACTTAAAGCCTCGTAGGGAACATTTTTTTGCATTGTAAATTTAATCTTTCAAAAAACACACTTTTTCCTTAAGGTTAAAAATAAATGGCAATTGCTATTTTAGCACATTAAACCAGGTGGTGAACATCACACAAACTTTTTGAAGTTAAATTGTAAGGTCACATTCAATGCAACTACTTTTAGAGGAAGGTATTAAACAAAAATAAGGAGGACATGTGTCAGACCTTCATTAGCTATGCTGGCATCTCAACCATCTTCTAGAGATTGTAGGGGATAAAAACCCAGCCCTATTTCAGTGAAGTTGGAGGTAGCTTCACAGGTTATCAAACAGGACTCTAAGTAAGCAAATACATTACTCATCATACCACAGAGGTAACACAAACTGTTCTTCCCAAAGTCGCAGCACATTTCTAACAACTTTATCATGATGAAAACTTGTGATGCATATTCATTCTTTTAATATTTGTTAGTAGGAGAGGCACCGAGGAGAATCAGTTGCACAATGTGGGAGAAAAAAGCAAGACAACATGTATTAATGGAGGATCAAAAAGACAATCAAAAAGACAAAAGCAAAAAAAAAATTTCTATTTTAGCAAAATACATTATATTCTTGTTTGTATTTGTATCTGCACTTGTTACACCCCAAACCACACAAAATAGAACACCCCGGTGTAGTTACTCAGCAGTGGATGCAGACACCGGGACAAGACACTGCAGAGGACATGGGGAGGACAACACAGAGCTGCCTCCCCACATTGGTAAGTTGATCACGATCGAATTGTTGTCAAACGATTTGAAGTCAGACAAATATCCACAAATCTGTTCTTCCTTATGTGGAGTTCCTCCCATGCATAAACACCAAACTCGGAGCACAGATTTGTTGGGCATCTGTGTGTGACTCGTTATTTGTGTGTGGAAATGGCTTGGAAGAAATATTTTTGAATGTCTGTTTTAGTATAAACCCCGCCTGCCACCCTCTGTAGAATGGGTCTAACGTACTCATTTTGCAGAATATTTTTGTTAATTCCTATCTCTGCATAATGTTAACTGAAAAAATAAGTTCGCAAAATTTCCATTCACTACTTCAGCTGTAAATATAATGCAGACAACCAAAACCCACCATCATCCATGGCTACAGCCTTATGCTGCGTGGCACCATAGCCCACTAGTCCTACTGACTAAATAAAGAGCCATTGAAAACCACTAAGGAAATGGAAATCTGGCACAAGATTCAGATGATCAGTTCCAGGCAATATTTGAGCTTATCTGTTTTATCCAAACATCAGCTGAGAAGCATTCAACAATGCTGCAGGTTCTCATAAACACCACACTGCTCCATAACTATACGGGATCTGTGTGCGTATTCAAAAGCAGCATTTATTTAGGCTTACAACAGCTGTATTAAAGCCATGTGTAAAGAACATCGTTCCTGGGCTGAGAAACAGTGAGTAGTATTTTCCTTATCCATATAAATCACACATAATAAACGCTTGATATTATCTAGGGCCAGTAAAGCAGTCAAATTAAAACAAGTCAGGAGAGTATACCCTTGAGCACGTATCTCTAGGAAGACTGAAAGCCTTTGAACACAGAATTTCATCCCTTTTGTATGCTCCTAGCCACATTCAAATAACGAGCTTATACATAATAACGACAGGATTTCTTCTTCAGCCCCTCCCCACCATCCCCAATCAAAATACCTATTTTACAAGTGAATTTTTGATACTGCAGCCCCTCCAAGAAAGCGACAGCCCCTAGCAAATTCCTGGATGACCAACAAATTGGGTGACGCAGTAAAGAAACACAAAAAAAAACAAAGTATCAGTTTTTCAGAAACCAGAGGCCCCTCCAATTGCTGACATTTTGGAGATCCTCACTTAACACCGACCACCTTTAACCTTCTCGGCCAAAGCGAACTGCACATGCGCAAAAGACAAAATTCTCTCTACTCAAATATGAATCTCCAAAGAGATCCCAGACTGTGAATTATCTTCTCTCACCATTTTATGAAATTATGTATTACTATGAATTACTGGGCTCAATCCTGCAAGCTTAATGCACAGACTCTCCTTGATGTCCAACAGGGATAACCTGGGCAAACAAGGCTCCTTCCACCTGGGCTTAGGGACGCGTTTTCAGAACAGTTGTGTGAAATTTTAATTTTTCAGATTTGAAGGCGTAAGCTCAGCACTGTGGCATGCACTTGGGTAGGTGGTTACTTGTTTGCTGTTCTGTAACATCCTTACTTAGACAACTTTTCCCATGTAAGGGTTCGCTGCCACCTTTATAGATAAAACTAGCATCTAAACTGCTATTACTCACAAGTGCAAGAAAGACCTTTTGCCACAGTCCTTGCAAGATAAAGTCCTTCAACTCATCACCAATACCCATGATTCGTAGTCTATTTCATTTAAATCCACACTCCTGCTATTTATAATGCAATTTTAGTCAGGTCTCTAAAGCTCTCAGACCCCCATGAACTTAAGCCACTTCCTTAACTTTGCAACTTTTATCTAAAGGGCAATCCAAGCTGCTTCCACTCCCTAAAACCACATGCAGCGTTTTGGATAGAGGTATAAGGTGTTCTACTCTTTACCATCATTTTCTCCAAGAAACATTACAATGTTATAGAAAAGTGATCATCTTACCTACTTCCACAAAGGACAGTTTACTAGTCAAAAATAAATAAAGGGATCCAAAGATAAGGAAGAGATGGGTTGTTTGTAGCTACTGAAGATTGCACCCTCACTATTGCAGCTATCATGCACTCAACAATTAAACCCTGAAAAGATTCCAGTTACCAGCACAGGCTACGGTTCATGACTGATGGTCCCATTGTGCAACAGAAGTATTTGAAAAGCAACTACAGCCTTTTGCATTTACAGCCTATCAGCCTACCCAGGGCTGAAAACACCATACTGGGTGTTTTCCTCGGAAAACCCTGTAAAACAAGTCTGGTGACACCCACTGCAGCACAATCTGAATCCAATATACAAAGTTAATCAGTCTAACAATATTCCCCAGTACAAAACATGCTACGGATGGTCATGAACATCACAAAGATCAGGCCACATTCCCAAGATTACTAAACCCAACACAGAAAGAATCACACCTCTGTCTATATGGGTGAAGCATAGCCATTACCTGCTGCCCTATCATCATCATCTTCCCTCAGCAATCTAGTTAACTGGGACAGTGGGGATGTCAGCCCCAAAACGCATCACCCTACCCTATTTAGCTTGCCAACAGGGATTGACAGGGTCATTAGAAAAAAATAAACGTGTAAATTAATTCAGTGATCCTAAGGCTGTACATAAGATTCTCCCTTCTTTTCCCTCCTTTTCCCTCCTTTTATGAGACCTTTACATCTCACCTCTCACTTTGTGCCGTATCACCACCACATGACATGCTGAGTCTTCAAAACCATTTTGTATTAAAAAATAGAATACATGACTCAGAAGGTTTAAAAACACATATGCTTACTCAAAAAAATACTCCACCCCAAAATATCACCTCTAACAGCAATTTATATTATAGTTTCCAGAACTGCCAAGTACTTGGCTGCAAAACTTTCAAGTGATGGAGCTGAGGCACCTGTGAAATACTGGGTTTTCTTTAAGAACTGCAGAAATCAGCGTTAGGAAACGCCCCAAGGGAACTTCCTTGCTGATGAGCCCTTATGTAAATTTAATGCAACCGAATACCAAGATGATCAATTTTCACCTTTTATCTGAAAGTGCTCCCATGGAAGAAAGACTCTCTCCCCCACCAAGGGGTATTTCCTGCTAGTCATTCCCACTTATCTGGTTGCTGAAGACCTTGACAACACTGATTCACACACTCTCACTTCTCAGGCAGCTGCCTTCAACCACACAGATACAATCACACTCAACTGCTACCCAGGCTGTATATGTGGAATTAAATCTCAGTCCAATTCTCATAGGCTTTAAATGATAAAGTGTTAGAACTGTGGGAACGTGTATAGTAGAGGCAACTTAAATATAATGCTGTTTAATTGCATAAAGATGTGAATGCACTAATAAGATAATAGTATGTTTTGGTTCTGCTAGCTAGGCAGCAATTCTCACTCTGGGCACAAAGTCAAACATCTCAAACTGTCACCAGCACCTGCATCGTACCCCCACCTACACAGCAAAGAGCTGACAGTGAAAGACAAACCCATGTGATTTCTGCTCAGCAGGTTTTAACAAAACCAGATTGAAGCGAAGCTAAATGGTCCATTAAATGGCTATGCCAAAAGAAGTTCTTTGCTTTTGACAATATACAGTTAAGTCACGTTTTCTATGCACAAGATATCCATTTAAGAGGCATGTTAAAACCCAATACTTCATCATAGGTAAGTTAAAAATGTGTGTGTAAGCTGTAAACTGTTGCTCAGCCATTCTCAGACATAACATGTCAAAATGTGAACATGTTCAGGTCTTTTTTACTATGAAAAAAATCTGGCCTAATCCTTCAGGGACCTACTACTGGAGGGGCGAGCTGGCTTCATGGCCTTCTGGGAACAGAGGTCTCAAGGAAACAGGGAAAACAAAACCTCAATATTTGGTGGCCTTCAAGGTGGTCTTGCATTCAGCTCCATATACTTATTTGAACAGTCCCACAGGTATCACCAGTAAATAAAAACTCTGTTCATTACTGTTTGCAAGATCAGGCCCCTCAAGACAACAGCCTGCTGAAAGAAAACGGACAAAAAAACCCCACTACACAGAAAGGAGAAAAGAAAACCAGAACACAGATCCAGACACCTGAGAAAATGCTTATTACATGTATTGGATAATTCCCATATAACTGGAGTTTTTGCTTTCCCTAGCAACACAGTGTGGATCTAGGACTTACAGCAAAATACTGTGGAAAACTCGTCAGGAACTACTTTTCACTTGTTCTTTGCTACAGACAAATACTCTCGAGCCTTTGTTCAAAGACAAAGTCTATACAGGAGTAATAGATTACTAGAGGGAAACGTGAACGCTCTTTCAGAAAAGTGAGAGCCTAAATGTGACATAAAACTCAAGTTTTATGTCTTCCTTCCTTCCACTAAAAAAAAAGTTATCTTTTTCCTGTTCTGCAGGAATGATTTGTCAACCATTGTATTCACGTATAGCAGAAAAACAAGGACGAGAACTGCACTGCCCAAAAGACTGGTCCAAGACATGGAGCCTTTCATCCCCTGCTCTGGAGTCAAAAGCATACGTACTTGGACAAAGTACCAAAAATACAAAGACACTCAACTCTTGGTTGTCCTTCCTGAAGATCACCCTGCTGTAAAGGTCACACAGCAGAAATGGTTCCTCTGTGTAACCCACGAAAAATCATAGGCTGCTGTGCCACCTGGGGAAAATGAGTCAAGCCAGTCACTCCCAGAGCATTAAGGAAAACCGGTTACAAGACAAAAGCCTTCCTCAACTTTGAAGAGTGTTTACAGATGTGATGAATGCCAGAGTGTGTCCTAGCTTGCCAGCTTGAAAATAAGTCAAGCACCTGGCCCTCAGCACAAAAGGCTGACTCACCTGTACAGCATCTATTATCCCTTGAAAAGACCCCAAGTTTAGCACTCTGGGGACACAAAGTACTTTCAGAAGGCTAACAGGAACATGACTTTTCCTCGTCCTTCTCTCCACCTGCACACACCGCAGACTGGGATGGCTTCCCAAGCCTGGGGACAAAGATGACTTGCATACATGCTATTGCCTTCCAATACTGCACAAACACCCTGACATCAGCCCACTTACTCTGCTCCAAGGGGGGAAAGAAAAACAGCATAGAGATGAAGAGCCACAAATACAATCACCAATTGCTTAAACCTACACTCCATGAAGCTCTAACATCAATGTTACTCCCCATCCCATCCCGCAGCTGCACTGAGAAATAACACACAAAACTGAGCAAGCACTTTAGCACAAGATGCTCTGTATCAACTAAGGCAGGAGGAAACCGTACTTTTCTTGTTCCCACTATATCATCACCTCTCCTGCTCGAATTTGTTTGCTTTTTAGACTACAGCTAATTCAAGGATTTTTCCTTTCCCTGCACAGAACTATGCAGCGGTGATGATGCAGTGATGACAGGTGTGATGCATCAAACGTCAAACTTGCTTCACTGACGTTCCCACTACCGTCCAAACAGATTTTGCTTTGTATTATCTTTACTTTCATTTATTTAGAGAAGAAAACTATGCAAAATGAAAAACATAGTTCTTACGAAGTACCTTATTGTGCAGTGATCCTCCTCCTGGGTAGTATCTTGCACCAGCTTTTCATTCACACTGGTGACAACGCTAGAAGGCCACTGTAAACCAAATCCCCCTGCCCAAGCTTTGAAAGGACCATGAAAAGATTTGAATGAGATCTGAAAACTCTCCCCACTTCAAGGAGAAAGTTGTATCCTCCCCAGAACAGCTCTTTTCAAATTGCAACACTTCCAGTAATCCACAAATGATCCTTTTATTCTCAGGAACATAAACTTTACCTAACATGAAGAGACAGTTCCTTGCGATTTGTTCAAGCTAAATCCAAATCCAAGCTATACAGTGTTTGAGCAAGAGAAAAACGGAGCCTCTGCATGCTCAGGCTGTCAACTAAAACAAACATATTAACTCCCACAGTATGTATTGGGGGAATTGTGTGGGATCATCTGAGATCAAAGGTTTTTTCTGCATGGCTGCGACACACCTACATGGCCACTTTATGCTGTAGGAACGCTACCAAGACAGCCGCTCTCCTGGCACAGCGCTGAAGCTATCAGCAAAGAAGCATACAAGCACCTAATAGAGAGATTTATTTATTTATTTTTATTGGCATCACACACGGCTACTATAATTGTAAGGTAGAGCCTAGTCCTGCGGTAGCTTATCCTCCTTCTGCGTCTGGGCTGCCATAGTTTCCCACCCCACATTCAAGTCCTAGTGCCTGTACAACAGCACATGTGCCTGGTAGCACTACAAGGAGGAGCTAATTCACTGATAACGAGTGAAAAACCCTAAAGTGGATCACCTCCCTAAACTGGCTCACCATTCAGTGCCAAAAAAAAAAGGGTAGGAACACAAGGATGGGACAGGCATGTGACACAGGGAACATATGGACTTCAATGAGTTGGAGTGACCATGGAGACTCAAGTGAAAGTCAGCACACACATGTAGCCAGTAATTTTTTTTTTTTTTTTAAACTACACCACTGCTCATCTTTTCCTTCTGTCACCTTTATACATAAAAGGTACAACCAGTGACATCTGATGTCTTCATGTACAAAGCATAAAAATATTGTACACCAAGGCCAGTCACAAAGCTGGTATTAGCTAGAAGCCACGTGTGGGAAGAGTCATAATGTTTTGAGTTCAAGCAATAACAATACCCTTGAAAGGGCACGATCACAGGTGCTTGGCAAAGTGCAACCCTTCTGTCCATGATTCAGCTTAAAAATGCATAGATAAAACCTGCATGTGAAGGGACACAGCTGTCAGAGTCCCAGAAAACACACAGAGTACCCACAGAAAAGACAGGTAGAGAGGGTGGTTACACAACAGGTTTTCTCTGGTGGCAAAACAGGCCTCACTGCTGCATATCCCCATCTCCTCTCTGTACCTGCACTGGCATCACAGCTTGCTGCGCCTCAGATGTGCAGATATAACTGTGTGCGAGGCTGGGCAATAAAGCACAACAGAAAAATTAATCAATGGGGGAAAAAAAAACACAGAAAAAAACCTCCGTGCCCCTAATAACCCCACTCCTTTTGAAACTCTACTGTTTCTTTTTATACCCAGTTTCCTTTCCCCCAGGACCAGTTTTAGTAAACTGTCCCCCAGGACTCCCTTCAGTTTTAACCTTGCTCAGCAGCACCAAGATGATGCACTAAATTACCTGCCCAGAACACTACGTTGCACAAATCACCAGTTGTCTGTGCGCTCAATGTTCTAATGCAAAGTAAAACCTCTAAAAAAAACCCTCCAAAACTATATTGCAGAGCAAAGCTGAAATATAATTACCTTAACTAACGCAAATACCCTTTTCTGGAACACCTGACAGCTATTCATAGGATTGGCACAGTCTAAGTGTAACACTTTTCATTACAAGGCTCTCAAAAGGCTATTTTTGTCTGCTGTGGAAGCAGGTTGTGTGTTTGAAGATGAAGGGTAGATGGGAAAGAAGTTCTAACAATCCCCTTGTAGCACACTTTGAAATTTAGAGATCCTTGTAAAATCATTATGATTTTTCTCATCAGTAAGATATAGGTAGCAATGCTTTTATATCACAGGAGAAATACATAGGCAGAAAAGGTTTTCTATCCAGAGACAGAGCACTACAGAAAAGGAAGAAATCGATGATCCTCTTATTCACTACATACGCTTGATAATATCCAGAAAATAACTGATGAAAATACCCTCTGAATATGGCACAAAACAGGTCCTACAAGATGAAAAATAGCAGTCTATGTCAATAATAGTACGCTACCATCTATACAGAAGAACCAAGTTAAGACTGAACAAGGAATCCTTTTTTTGTGTGTTTTTCTAACTTCTGGGTGCTAAACTCCAAGACAAAGCTCAGAATGGAGCTTTCATGTGCAATTTATAGATACCTCAAGAGACTCCAGGTAAAAATACTCAAATTATCTTTAAAGAATCTGAAAAAAATCTGCAGAAATTACAAAAGGAAAGTAAACAGAGTTTTATTAAAGCAGTCCCCCCAAACTTGCACCAAAAAAATGCTCTCTCATCATGAAATGAAGTCAGACTGGTGTATTTGTTACAATCCTTCATCGAAAGCTGACCTATTCAAAAAGAAGTCAGTGCTTAAGACGGGAAAGTAAAAGATCTGATGGCACTCAGGAGAAGATGAGGGACAGCCATTTAAGATCTTTCAACTGGTAATATTTAAAGAAAAAAAAAAAAAAAAACAACACACCATACAACCACACCTTTCCCTCATCTCAACCACCTTCAGCTTCTACTGTAAATAGTCCAAGCCAAATACGAAAAGTGCCTGCATTAGGACAAACTCCAAATCTACTGCTATCAACTTATCTTAAATAAACTGTTTGTCTGTGTTAAGTAATCTGTTTGACAGAAAAACGACTGTCAGAAAAACTGATGTACATTTTTTAGAAGTGAAAATAAATACTATGGTTTTGATCCTAAAAATAATCCCCACGTGAGGAGTCTCACTGTTTCTATGGGCAACTTGCACGAGTGAGGCTACGCTGGCATTCAAGCACCTGATGAACTGAGACAGTCTTTGGAAACAACAGTCTTGTTAACACGGTTCTTTAATCCGTTCCGCTGTTGTACTGCACTGCATCCCAAATGGCTAGGCAACAAGAATGTTAATTAGAAATTTGTATTTTTTTTAAATTATCCATCATAAATTTAGTAAATATAGAAGTCAGTACACAGTGGAAGTGTCCATCACCGATACCTATCTGACACTGCCCAGCATGAAATGCCTAGAACAGACTGGTACAGCAAATGAATTCACCTTCCTACTTCAGCAGATGTCAGATTTACTTGCCCACACCAGATCTTTCCTCGTAAGCAAAGAGTCTCTGAAAGCCTTAAAAATCAGGTAGGGAAGAATTCAGAAGGTAAAAAAAAGTGGTGTTCTTGCAGGGACACACGCTAGGGACTGGGGAACCATCAGGACCAGGGATTACAACCCAGCCTGCTGCAGGGACCGCAGGCTGCACTGCATTACAGCTTCCCCTGGGCAAGGGCTCAAATCACAGCGGGGCAGAGCTGACTGAGGAGACAAAAGGCAGATCCCTCCTGCCCCATCCTAGCTGGCTGCCCACCACCGCTCTCACAGACTCCCACAAGCCTGTGCCGGTGGCACTTGGAGGGCTGCACGCTGGCAGCTCTGAGGACGCTGGCTCCCGAGCTGCACCTCCCAAGAGATGCCAGTCCAACAACTTCTCTTGATCTGCTCTGAGAGGAGACCATGGAGGTCAAGTGTTAAGCCCTGCTAAAGACTGAATAAAATTCTGGGGCTGCTACACATACCTGAAACAGTAAGAATATTCATATAATATGTCCAGCATATAGTGTTCCGTTTCTGAGGCTACTAAAATGTGCATAAAAAGTTGGATTAAAAAAATATGGGGGAAAACATCCTGATTAGCCCTGCTAGTGTAATGCTCCAAGTAAATTAATGCAAGAAAATAAGAACAGTCAAAAGCAATTAGGTTACTAACAGGTGCCATGCAAGTGTAGCTTTCTCTTGGTACTTTATTAAGATTCCTTTTTAAAAAACTTCTTAATAAATGAAATAGAAAATTGCATACTGCCAAGAAAGGGGGTGGAGTGAATACCATTCTCTACATTGCCTTTTGTATTACTACAAAGGCAATACTATGTGTAGTAGAGAATGTTTCTGGTTATTAAATTTTATGTTTCTATATTCAATGGCATCCCATTATACATGGCCCTTTTCTGCAATTAACCTCTAAAACACAAATTAAATATTAATGGATAAATGTCAATTATGATTATGAGAAACAATAAAAGGACCATAAATTAAATAATGCAGATAGAACAATAAAGTATTTTCACATGATCAAAACAATGTTTCAGTGTTAATGTTTTCTTATTCTAATTGAAAATGTAATTATGTACTCATAGGTGTTGTTATTGCATAAAATTTGGTAAACAATACCATCTTTTTAGCATTACGATTCACTCCCAGTATGAAAGAGCAAAACAAGCCTTGTTGCTTCTCCCAGCCAAGCCTAGCAGTGCAACACTATTTGATGCTTCACAGAAATCTTCAGTTTGACGCTGTCCAGAGTGCAGTAGGATATTTTCACAGTTATTCCTAGACTATTTCCATCTTCTGTAATTAATTATACACAAGTCTATATTCTGTTCAGTATTACCAGCTCTCCCACACATCCAAAATATTTTCCCACTATTGTACTTTTTAACTAAGGAACTAACCTTAGGCTTGCTAAGAATTAAAATAAAACAAACCACGAAACAGCAATACTCAGATATGACACTCGGATAACAACCTCCTTGCTTTAAGGTCATCGCTTCTGTTTCCTGAGGCTGACTTTTATGGAGAGAAAAAAAAACAGTCTGAGACAAAACATTTTTAACAAACTACCAAATGCAGTCAAAAGCCGATTTAAATAGCAGCTGCTTGACGTTCAGATGTACAACTCTTCCTGTGCTTTCCCACACTGGTCATCAATGACTACTTTACGCATTGTAAACGACATGGGACACGCTGTTCACAAACAAATCAGATTTATGGTTATATTCAGTTGTTCCTCTTACCTGAAATTAGAATTCGAAGCTCATTAAATATGAATACGTTTCAGAGAATGTAGAGGCACAGCATTATATTGATGAAAGCTTCATTAAATTTTCAATGATATAGCTGCTTCTATATTTGTGAAGTAAGGACACGGAGTAGAAAGAAGTAAGTCGGGGCAATTCTCCTTCAGGCAACTTTGCATCTTTGTATCCCTAAAAAAGCATATGGATTTTAAAATAAAATGTTGGACTAATTAAGTGTAAGAGAAAGTGATTGTGGTCCTTTATATTCAATGAGTGATTACTTTCAGATCAGCATTTGTCTTGTATACGTTTGCCAATTATACAGCTGATGTTCAAGGAAAGGGGAATTGGTAGAAAGCTAGAAATCAGGTTGGAATGATCAAGCTCGTATAAAATACAGCCTCTCTAAGGGTTCTGAACTCCTTAACGACACAGTCATCTTTTTAAAACGTCAAGACATAACAAGAGTATTGGAAATGAAGTCTTACCTGGCAAACAATAAGACATAACTTCTTGTGCAAGTAGAAGCATAAAACTATCTATCAAAGTCATGCATTAATATAGCCTTGTTTTTACTGCAGATACTGAAGCCAAGAAAAAGACCTGTGACAGAAAACAAACTAGACACAAGCCCACTATTCAACTACATTTCTAGTATTATTAGCGGCAAGTGAGACAAAACCTCCATGTGTAAAACACCTATAACGAAGCTACATGAAAGAACACAGAATCAAAAACGCAAAAGTGAAAATTCAAGTGGTCTGATCCCTCTTGTGGTCATGCACTACGATATAAATTTATTATATCTCCACGTTACGTTAACCCGGTATCCTTTGGAAAAAAAGCTGATGCAATCAGGCCGTTACTCAGCCTCTCCCCATCCACTCCCCTCAATATCCATCACCTCATGTCAACTACGTCAGGCAGTGGGGTAGAGGCCTCAATGTCATGTTACTCCTCTGACAAGCCTGCAAAATGCACAGCCCAGGCATTACGGGTTTTCCTGACAGTTAATGTGCGTGGCCTCCTGGGAACCGAGACGTAGGGCTGCTCTTCCCAGCCTGTTAGGACTGACACCTCTTCCAGCCCTCCGGACAGGCAACGCTCACCTAACATGCATGCAGACAATGCCAGTTTATCCTCAGACCTTGTTTGTTCTGCCTTGTTCAACTCCTGCTTCAACACATCTACCTTTTTTTCCCCCCTCCAGTTTTCTTTGGCATGTGTAGTCAGCATTAAATAACTGACCTTCTCAAAACCACCATGAGGCAGTATTATCCCCACATTACCAGATAAAGAAATTAGGCCACTAAAATTAATACTTGAAGCATGCCCAAATTTCACATTCCTGATTTGAGAGTGATTAGCATTAGCGCTATACAGGATTTCCTCTGCTCAAAGCACAGCTCCTGGGGAGCGCGGGAGCAGCTGCACACAACCTGCACTTCTGCAGGGATGTCCATGGGCACAGCCGGAGCCCCGGGGAAACGCTGGGCTCCAGGAACTTGGCCAACTCCACCCCAGGGCTCTGTAAAGTAACTTAAACACCCCGGTTGCTGCTCCAGCCCAACAAGGGAAGGCAAGATATAAGAGTGCCAACCCCTTCTGCATCCTTCCTTCTTCCCCTAACCAAGGCTTTTGGATCCAGGCACAGACTCCTTGCTCAACTAATTTCCATTTAGACACCTACACCCCTTCACCACACATGCAAGCACATGGACACAGACCCTCACTATCCTTACCTCTGATCTTCCCACAGCCACCAGCTCCCCAGGCATTCATCCTCCTAGAACCTCACAGCTTCCTCCATGGTTCTTTAGCTCTGTTTTTTCCCCTCAGTCTTCCCAGATAGTCCTAAATCCTTCTCGAGCCCAGTCATCACTCCTCTCAAGTCTTCATGTAGTCATACCCATTTCTCCAAGCGAGCCCCCCTCATGATCTTTGCTGCTTCATTTACTGCCACACCATAAGACTGGGAGTCAACCTTCCCTTTCGACTCCACTACAGCATTTCAGAGTTTCCCCAGAGCTACGAGATGTTTCCCAGAAGGCTCCTTTCCCAGATCTGTCAGCTGGCAGCAAAGGTTCCCACACAGACCCCATACAACTTGAACTCCCTATCCTCATCCCAAGGAACAAATCTCTAAGGGGGCTGTTCCACTCATACAACATTTGAGATACGGCCAACGTGGAGACAGTTAATTCTGGCCACATCTGCTGTTGCATCCTATATTACCTTTCCTCAAAACCAGGCAGATAGAACAGAAATCCAGGATTTGTGTAGCAAAATTTTAGGCCAGGCTTTGTTGCAAGAGTGGGAACAAAAATGTTCAAACAAATACAGTAATTCCAGACTTAGCTCAACAGACAGCTATCTCTCCAGCTCCTAAATGCCTCTAAGCCTGCTCAGCTCATGACATTCAGAGCAACATCACACCATCCTGGCATTGCCCTCTGTCCTGGTAACCTCTCTCTCTCCCTTTACAGAATTCAACCACATCCTAAAACTACAGATAACTTTTCATTTTTCTCCTGGAACAAGGGGATCTTGGGGATTTAAAGGCAACCTCCCATCTCCAGTTCACAGCACATCAGTCACAGGCTTATCAAATGACACAACCGCCACTGACAGTCCTTCCTGACGCCAAGCAGGGTGTGTAAGGACTATTTTTTTCAGTCTTTTTAAGCCTGCAGACAGCTACTCCCAGAAGAATCTGAACTCTTCTATTTACACAAGGCTATTCGTACACTCACACTAAAGACTATCTAGTTGTTAGTTACACCTACAGATTGTTCAGCTCCTAATCCCCATGAAGATATCATTTTTTTTTCTTTTTTACAGAAAACACATGACACATTGCAAGTAAGGACGACAAAGACGCTAAACGTTTGTCTGCTTGTACTTGTCTGGGACCAGAGGTCTTCCTTCTTCACCGTGGCTCTGCCAGCAGCTCTTGCGACACATCTAACCCCAGTGCCAAACTTTCCTGCCCAATTAGACCTCACACTTCCCATTCTGGCTCAGCAGCCTGAAGGTCTCAACATTAGCCGAACCACTCCCTTACCTTTTGCTGTCTAGGAACACCAGTCCTTCTCTGCCACCCTAGCAGAGAGACTGACAGCCTGGCCACATTGCTTGGCATTAATAAAAACTGGCGAGAAGAACATTCTTGGGGCTTGGGAACTTTTACCTCAACATTGCTTCTTAAAAAAAGCCGTTCCTCACTCTGCCCCATCCCACTGTTTCCTAACTCACAGTAAGACTACTTACCTTCCCCTGTAATGTTAAAGAAGTTGTCATGCTCACATTACGCCCAGGATTCTGCAAATGCTTAGACATATATTCAACCATAGTGCCAATCACTGAGGCAGGACTGTGGGAACAGCAAAAATCATTATCTACATGTTTCCCAGTTCAGAGCCAAAATATTTATCAGACCAGATGACTTGCTCATTGTTCCTCTGTGGCAAAGGCATCTTGTTCTCACTTCTCTGAGCTTACCTGCATTCCACATGAAAAAACCTGCAAGAATTTCCTAATACATTCTCTCTCCCCACATGTATTCTATTCAAAGGAAGAACAACTTAGAATATAATTTTCAAAGCATCAAAGAATGTTCTTAGCCACAACAATTAAAGTCTAATTTTGTCATATATAGCAGCAGTTCTTTTCTCAGATCTGGTCTGGTCAAATATAATTCCTGCAAAACATTTTTTTAAAAAGAAAAACCAAGTAGATGTCATTACAAAATTCATTTCACTCTTAGGACTAATACTTATGACTTTTATTACAGCCAGAGTGGCCTTTCTGTGAAGAAACATCCACTGTTTCCTGCATATAATTAAACCAAAGAGGGAACCAGCAACATGAAACTTAAGCATCCACAATGCAAGTTCAGCACCCTGCCTGTCCCATATCCTGTCACTATCAAGGAAGATTTTTTTATTTCTTAATTTCCTAACCAGACCTGAACACTGGTGGACTCAATTCAATTTCCAAAACACTGACCTAGCTTTTCTTCAAACTTCACCTTCAGTTGTCCTGGGGAAAAAAAAAAAAAAAAAAAAAAAAAAAATAACAAAAAAAAAACAAAAAAAAAAAAAACAAACAAACAAAAAAAAAAAACAAAAAAACCAAAAAACAAAAAAAACAACAACCAAAGCCCCAAACAAAGAGCACACACACAAATGCAACTTCTGACTGCTCCAAGAGGGCACTTTCAGATCTGCTCTGTGGAGAATTTACAATTACCAAGACATGCTTTTTAAAATGACTCAGGAATATGTTTGCTTAACTTCATAAATACTAACCCTATGCATATCACTTATTAGCATTTGAGAGCTAATGCAACCACACAGAAACAAGTCAAATGTTCTTCTTCCTCACAAACCCACAGAATTATTCACTTGAATTATAATGCAGTAGATGCAATTAAAAACCAGCTAATATCAAATTGTTTAAAAGGTTATTGTGTTTGCCTTCTTTTTGAGAAACACTTATTTTAACCATAGAGATTTACCACACCTGTGTTGGGCCATTACCATACTGGACATTCACCATGTTCAACCTTACCATGGTAAGTATTTACCCAACAAAAGAGGTCAAGCATGTTTGAAGACTCCACAAGCTGGGCACCCAAACCCATTAGCCATTTTCAGGATCCCAGGCTGCAGATTTAGCCAGACAGTTTTCAGAACCAAGGAAAAAGAATTTACTTTTCCACTGACTGACTGGAGATGCAGGATATAAGCAACAGCTTTCCTTTTGCCAAGGTTACATCTCAGAGCAGAACCACAACTTAAATTTCTGAAAAGGACTCACGAGGAATGACGAGTAGAGCTCTGTAGGCTTGGCTAAGCAGACAAGAAGTATTACTAAGCAGACATGCCAACTGATAGCTCAACAGAGAAAAGAGAAGATTTTCTAAATACGTCAGTTTTAAAACAAAAGAATAATATAACAGAAGCATTAACACCACTGCATCAGAAGTATTAAGACCATGATTCAGAGTCAAATTTAAAAGCAAACATTCATTGTCAAAACGGGATGGCAGAAGGAAACAACCTCTTGGGTATTTCAGCAAAGATTTAATCACCTCCCATGACTAACTCGGAGAGACTTTAGAAGAGTAATGGGATGGAACAGAGTCCAGAGAGCATCTAATCCCAATTAATAAAACCAGGAATAACTCCAAAAAGACAAAGAAGATAGATGACCTAGATTTTTATTCCCTAAGAAGTCAGGAAAAAGCTTCCTTTCTGAAGGAATACATTCCAGTTAACAAAAAAAAAAATTTGCCTGATCCTTTGAGGATGGAGACAGGCTATGCTTGTCCAACTATTTCAAACAAGCACCAGTTAACCTAACTTCCCATGGCACATCTGACAAACCTGAGCAAAAACCTCCCTGATGTGCCTCCCAACTCACCCAGAAAAGAACTGAGAAAATTCTCTCACAGATGTAGATCGTTGGGAATTAAATACACTACCTAGTTTTCATTACTTACCTCCCCAAAGCAAAGCAGGCATTTTTAGAACCACACAAAGTTCCTGTTCTGGTTGAGATTTTTAGCTATTTGTAGTCCTGATCTGCTTTAGTCCACCAAGACTACTTATGCTTTTTGTGCAAGTAAGGATCTACCACTCAGGAATCTAATTTGAGATGTAATATGGCAAGAGCAGCAAGAAAACAAACCTAAGAGACAAAACAGAGTGCTTGCTCTCCCAGATAAGCCAGCTTTTCAAGCATGCAGCTTCCCAACATGGCACAAGCTAAATTAATGTTGCCTCAAAAAGGACCCTCCTTCAACTTTATTCCTACCTTACTTGTGGACACACCTTCCTACAGATTACCTCACACCACTTCTGATGCCTCTCTAACCATCACAGCCACATCAACTCACTAATCCTGTACAAACACTGCATTAACCTATCAAAAAAAGCTTCTCATTTTCTGCCAGGTTAGCAAACTGGATCAGCTCCTACAAGGGTCCAGTAAGTACCAGAGCCTGGTGGCTCTTTTCCTTGTGCCTGCTGTCTGTTCACGAGTCCTGCATCCACGTGCACATTTCGATGGTTCAACCAGCACTACTCACACTGTTCACACTCATGAGCTCATCAGCTTCTGTATTAATAGAAATTTGGTGGCCTAAAAAAAGAAAAATCACATACATCACAGCCAACCTTCACATTACAAATGACAGCCCTGAACACGGTACCATTGTCCTTGTATACCTTGCATTTAAGATGCTTTCTTTAGGAAAAAAAGCTTGCTGAATAAAATTCAAATATGAATTTAAGCACCTAATTCCCACATGCTCAAGTTAAAAGTCACGGGTCTGACAGATCCTCGCTGCCTACCTCTAGTTAGATTTCTTCACTCAAACTCACTTGGCTGAAATACAGTTTTATGTTATTTTCCACAATCTCCAAGGCTTCCCCCCCCCATCTTAGAAGAAAGGCATTTTCTTGAACCGCACTGCAGAGAAGAATGCAGCAGGAAGCCAAGCGACCCTTTCACTTGGAAGGAGTTTAAACAAGAAGATTCCAAACTTTCTTCCAACGACTCCAGCCCCATGCGCTGGCATGAGATCCCACTCCCCCGAATTCACCGGGGATGTTCCTACTTCCAACTCCTGGGGAATTTCACAGCCGCAAAACTCAAAACACTTCTAACGTTAAAATAAATAAGCAAATAATGAAACCTCTGTTTCTTCATTTTAGCAGCCGTTAGAACCACAATCAGAGTTCTCGGAGGACGCACTTACCCCTAATGAATCCCTGGAACAGCCGTAACAGGGTGCAGGGCAGATTACAGAATCCCCACAACACAACTCGGTGAACTGATGTCTCCCCTGAGCAACACAAAGCTGGGCCTAGAAATAGTAAGCATTACGCTGTCTTCATTTTGAAGACTTATTAACAAATTAAATGAGAAACAAACACATCTCCCTCTGGGAAAAGGGGAAAAAAAATTTTAATAAGGAGCCTAGACACTTTTCCATAAGTCTCTTGAGGGTAGGAAGGAGACACCAGAAAAGCTTATCATAGAGCAAGTTCATTAGCTACTATCTAAGATGATCGCAGCAGTACACGAACAAACCCAAAAACACTACCCTGGCAGCAGCTGAAATCAAACCTATCAGTTTTCTGTGGATGCTGTTCTGGTACCTGTGCCTGTGTCCCCCCGCGATGTCAAGCATGGATAAGACACTTTGCAAAGACAGCACAAGCTGGTGTGACACTGAGGAGGAACAGGAGTTTCTTTGCTTTCGTTGGTCTGCAGACATCCACATTTCCTCCCTCTACGAGTCAGGATGGGTCACACGTAGCTGGAGCTGCAGGGCTGACTCCGAAGAAAGGGCTTTACATACCAGTTTCCCTCCTCCTCCCTACAGCAGGCAGTGGGACAACAAAGCTGAACCAGAAGCCCCAATTAACTACCTTTTTTACCCAAGACTTTTGCATCTGATTGTTGGAGACCATATGGTCCAAGTTTATAGCCAACAGTAAATTTCTTTACCCAGTCCCGTTTGCAGCAACAACCTTAACATTATTTTAATGCAGTTTTCGGTGGATGCATTTCCTTCCCTCTTTATGTACGTAAATCAGTGGGATACGCTTAACCTGCCTCCTAAAACTCAACACAGGCCATGAAATGCAAGCCAGCAGAGTAAAAGATAATTCATGGTCTCAAATGAAGCCAGGTGGATTACAACTCCATTGGCAAGCACACACCCAGCATCTGTACGCTCTGAAAAGACATTACCAATCATCTGAATAATCAAAAATTGTCATGCGTGCACAAAGGCTTTTGAATATAATTCTTGAGAGTGAACTTTTAAAAGAAGGCAAAGCCATCAGTGCACCTTAGAAACTAACGCGTTGCAGAACTTTAATCAAGCATTGCTCCGTAATTAGACACACTTTCCCCTGCACAAAAGCATCTTTAAAGCCAAGTATCTGATGCCTTGAACCTCTGTTATACTTAAGAAAATAAACTTAAAAAGACATTCATTATTCTTGAACTGAGCATTTCCATACTAAGTCCCATCTTAGAACAACTTTTAACTGCTAATTTATCATCCTCCCTCCTGGTGACAGGGAAAATTTATAGTGGAAAAGACTTACTTAACATTACTCTAATGCCAAAAACACATGGTATTACACTTTTGACGATATTGGTCAAGAAGCAATAACTATGGAAAACAAAATACTAAAAATAACCCCCCAAAACCATTCTCATGACTGTAAGGCTTGGCATAGTTCCATTGGAATAATCTGCAAGGGCAGCCCAACTTGAAGGATGTTTACAGCCGAGACCCACTGTCCGATTTCATCCTCTCGCACTCATCTGCCTATCCCTTATCTCTACTGCAGCACTGCTGTGCTTATCAGCACGCTGACCCCTGCTCTGCCACGAGCGGACACGAATACATTCCGGAGCCCCACTGACCACAGGGGAACTGCACAAGGCAAACATGCAGTGTTAGGAGAAAGCTGCTACGAGTTGTTCTAACGTAGGGGCAAGCACACTGATACAGGAAGATATGCAAAGGACAAAGGAGGAGAAATGCTATCTGCACGTGTCGGTGCCAACATCCAGAACAAATCTGTTGGCAGGATCAAGGTCACAGTAAAAGAGAGATGGGAGGCCAACACAGGTACTTTAACACATAGTATCTACCCTAGATGAGAGAGATTTAAATTAATGAAGTGGGGAAGAGGAGAAGAACGAAGAGACAAACCTCCAAAGCACAGGACTTCATCGCAAGAGGAACCTTCATGCAGACATCTGTCAAAAAAGAAGGAACAAACAGGACACACTTTGCCCAACAAGTTCTCAAATACTTTGAGATTAACTTTGTTTACACAGGAGGTTAAAAAAAAAAAAAAACAAAAAACACACAACACACCATGATAAAAGGGAGGGTTTTCTAGTTTCATTCTAACCAAAGGGGAGCAACTGGCTAAGAACATGAACGTGAAAACAACTTGGCTGACAGAAGACAAAGAAGGCAACTCTCGCAAATCCTCAGAAGGGCAAAGCAGAGAGCCACAAAATAAAGAAAATTAACTAATGGTAAAACCACAAGCTATCTGAAACCCAGGAGGAAGATCTGAAGCCTACTAACAAATCACCTCAGCCAAGTATAGGCTCTTTAATGATTTGAAATTCAAGAGATTTTGCACAAGTGCAAATCAAACCACTGAAGGTCACTTTATTAAGCGAACAGCACAGTTAACAAAATAGTAAAGGTCAAAGCATCAGGACAGAAACTAGCGGGAGGCAACTCTGAAGGTAACATGAAAATATTCCTTCAGAATGTCTGCAGTGAAAGAGCGAGCAGTTAAAAGTAGGAGCGTGTTAACCCGCTATTCAATGGGAAGGAAAATCTCTAACAGATGATGCCAAAGCACTTGGGGCATTTTCTGCATCGATCTTCATTCACTAAGACGGATTAACTGGCTAATGTAACTCATATCACAGCAAAAGGAGCAAGAACACAAGCTAGAACCAGGAAATGCATTAGAGCAATTGCTCCAAACCTCCCGAGCCAACAAAGCCAAGACTGAATTTCCCATGCATATTTATCAGCAAACTTCAAACAGAAAGTACGATAACGGCAATATGCTTCTGCAGACAGACTAATAAGCTTCCATAAACCTATGGACTTGTAGTCCATAAACGTATGGACTATACTCAGGGGTTACAGCTTTAAAAAAGTACTTCAAGGTTTTCAAATCTGGTCGACATAATATCTACCCTTTGAAAACTGACAAAGGCAGTTACCAAAGATCATCTCTGCTCTCTGCATTAAGTTCCAGCAGCCTGAAGAAGGGCAAAAGCACCTGCCTCTAAAGAGCAGGAAATGAAACACACAGGGAAACATGGACCAGTCAGGGTTACCGCCTGTCCCTGGGAAGATGCTGAAATAAATAATCAGACAAACGACCTATCTATCTCCTGCTTATTTCAGATAACGAAGCAGATAAGATCCAACACACAATTTGTTAAGAACAAATCATATCAAACAAATATAATTTCCTCCAATGACACAGTAACAATGCAAGTAGCAAAACGGCAACTAGAGGCAATATAGTTTTATTAAAACCAAAATAGGTTTTAATAACCTATTAAAAAGTCCAGTGACTTTTAACACTCTTAAATTGACAGACATATAATCTAAACAAATACAGTACACACTGAAGTACTGAGAGATGACTAGAAACCCATACCAAGAGCTAAGTTATTATTTCAGTCAGAGAGAAATAGGTAGCAAGCCCATTCACATGGCTCTAATCTTTTATCACTCTCTACTCTTACAAAAAGTAACTTGGGGGCAGGTTGGGGAAAGGCTATTTAGCAAGGAACTTACTGCAGACAACTCCATATTTTGCTCTGCCTCAGTTTGATTTCTTATGGTCACAAGCAACAACTTCAAAGATCTCCAAGACAACATCTTGTCCACAGATTTTGGAAAGTATCAGGACAGAAAGGTCATTTTCTTAAGTTAACAGAGGATAATCTGGGACAGTTACAAGCACTTGGATGGAGGGACTCAGGTTCCAAAGTTACCTGAAGTAATATGAAGTTTGACAGAGCACAAAGGTAAGAATAATCAGCTGCATAACACAACATGGAAGGCAAGGTTAAATACTGCCCAAAGATATGTTGAGTGGTAAAGTGCCGAAGAATCTGGGGTTCATGCTGAACATAAATCACACATATCACCACAAAAAATAAAAAATATGCAAATGCTTATGGTCCTACTGAGATGTATGAAACGCAAGTATCGCACGAAAAGCACATGAAGTAATTTTGACTCTGCCTGTTGTATGAAGGACTCAGGTGGAACAAGGTGTCCAGTTCCAGTGTTCCAGAAAAATGCAAACCAAGTGGAAAACGCCTCAAGAAAAGCAGTGAGAATAGCCCACAGATGTATTAAAAAAAAATTTAAAAATCACTGAAGAGAGGAGACTGAAGGAATGGAAGTATGGAAAACACCAAAGTGAAAGCCCCCAAAACATGTGATACGTTCCCGCAGAAGAGGTGTAATAAAGAGTTCACAAGGTGTATAAAACACGTCAGAATTCTTAAATGGTTAAATTATAGGAAATACATTTAGATTAGAATTTAGAAGTATTTTCAATGGTAAGAACAGCAATCTATTGGAACAGAGTGCCTATGAAGGGTAAATCTCCATCAGAAACTTACGTTAGCTCATTTCCTTTGAGAACTAGACATTCCTTCCTTGTGCCTGAAACACAGTGAATTTATGAAAGAACAAATGTCAATTACCTCCCCTTTTTCCCCTCATACTTCATTCACAGGTGCCTCATCTGAGCTTCCAGCTTCTAAATCAGTTATTACGAGAATTTATTAACCACTACTACGAAACGACTTCCAGCATGAAGGCTTTGCAACATCATATGGAAATAATAACAAAAACACAACCTTAAAGGGGTTATTGGAAGGATATTACAAAGGAATAGTGACCCACTTGAACCACAGCAAGATGGAGAGTCCTTAACTACAACAAAACCAAAGAAATCCAGAGATCCTCCTTACAGAGACTTCAACTTCACCCTCACACATACATGCTTTAAAGCAGTGCTGCCCAGCTGCAGAGACACTTTGCTGGGAAGGTAAAGGAGGGACCAACAGACCTTGCTGCATCCAGGTAAGGTCAGTCTGGGTGGGTCTGCACAGCCCTCTCCTAGTAAGCACCCTGCAGAAATACCCGGCTGGCTCAACCCAGGGCCGCACGGATCCAGACTACTGATCTGGTCTCAGGCAAAACACTTGTCAAATACAGAAATGCGAACAACGAGAGCTGGGGGAAGCAGAGGCAGTCCTTGTGCAGCTGGGTAGAAACAAGGAAAGCAAGACAGGGACATCAACCCCAAATCATGTGTCAGCAGCTGGACACAGTAAAGCACAAAGTATGACTAATTTTCTCAAGTTAAGCTCAGCTACAAAAAAAAATACTGAGAAACAAAGCAGGAGAGCAAACTGAAACATGCTGTCCTCTGCTGGAAGTGGCTCTGGAGGAGCTTGAAAGCAGAAGATGATCAAGACCACTAGTCCTTTGATCCCCACTGGAACAGAAGAGAGAAACATCATTTTAAAGCTGCACAGCCTTGCCTAAATGTGGTTGTTACCTTTTGAACTCCAGCTAACGCTGCACTTTTACACAGCCAGCATCACTGTCACCAAAAGGGCACTCCTGCTGCCTCCCTCTCCTACACCACCACTACCAGACCATCTGCTGCTCTCCCTCACGGCAACAGAAGCACTCGTGTGGCGGTAGAGAACAGGATCAGGGAACCGGATGAAAGCTAACACTTTTTTCTAAGAAAATAACACAAATACTTTGTTGCAACCCAGTTCCTTCACCCTGTTCACTTACAACACTGTATCAAGTTAAGTAAAGCTTCCAGGCTGAGTCTTTTGAATGTAATCCACATGTGGTTTGAAAATATGAACAGCTTGATATACACATCACAGGAAAGATGAGAAGGCATGGAAAACAAACAAACAAAAAAACCCCAGAAAGGGCTGCTACTGCAGTATGAGGCTTCTATCATGTGTATCCAGAAAGAATTTAGAGCAGAGCCTTTAAAACTTCCACACTAAGGAAGATCTCCAGATCTGAAAGTGAATGAGTTCAGACTACGTATGACTTAAATCAGCTAGAGCCAGTGGTGGGAATTATTTAAGTGTTCATCTTTGGGGAAAAAGAAAAAAAAGGATGACTCTCGCTGCAAAAAAAAAAATACCGAATGAGTAAACACCACCATCAGCACAGGTTCACAAGAGGCTTTTCCAACATTTAAACCAGCATCAAACCTTCAGACAAAGCATTCCTCATTTAGAAGAGTTAATATGCCAAAAAAATAAAACAAATCACCTTTTTATTTAATTAATTATCCAAGCACAGTATTAAATACAACTGAGAAGTGTTTAAGTTGATGAGAAACGTACTTGTCTCTACGTTCCCCGTTTCACGCCCCGAAGCCTCACACCCCTTCAGGACAGGAGCCGGTGCTGAACGCACACCGAGCACGCCAAGTCCCGTGTCCTCCCCCGGCATTTAACAGCAGAGCAGCAGCCGAAAGCAGCGCTTCGGACCCACGCCGCGATCCAGCCCCGGGCCTGAAACGGAACCGCCGGGAGAGGCGAATCGGGGACATGAGGGGCCCGGGGCCGCCTCAGAAAACGCCCGCACGGGTCTGCCGGGGCCGGGCTGCGCGGCCGGGTCGCCCCCCACCCCCGGACCGCCCGGGGGAGCGACCGTTCCCCTCAGGCCCTGCCGCCCGGTCCCCCCGCAGAGGCGCAGCCCCGGACCGGGGCGTCTCTCCCCTCACCGCGTCCGTTCCCCACCGGCTCCCCTCAGGGCGGGGGCCCCACTCACAGCGTGTGCCCGCAGACGTTGACCATCAGCTTCAAGGAGGGGTTGCGGTACTTGGTGGTCTTGCACCGCGGGCAGCCCTGGTCATCCATGGCTGCTCCTGCCGCCGCCGCCGCCGCCTCCCTCCGCGCCTTCTTCCCTCCCTCCCCCCGCGCCTTCCGCCTTCCGCCGCGCGGTGCCGCCGCCAAAGGGGCCCGCCGGCACCACCCGCCGCCCCGCACGTTCCGCCCGCCGCGGGGGCCCGGCCTGGCTCGCTCCGCTTCGCACCCCTCCCAGACCCGATCACCGCCAGGCAGAGCCAGCCGGCGGCGGGGAAGGAGGGCCGGGGCTGCCGGGCCGAGCAGGAACGAACCGCCTTGGGCAGCACCTGCCTGGCGTTGGAGCGGGGAGGGGGGACAGGCTGTCCCGGCCCGAAAGCTCCGGTTGTAACGGGGTGAGAGGGAGGGAAACGACACTCCCGCCTCCAGAATAATCAACAGGAGGCCGCTCCGGGGCGGCAGCTCCCTGGCGGGGCTCCCCGGCCCGGCCGAGGTGCCGTACCCCAACCCGGGTAACTACCGCAGCGCCGCCTCACACCCTGAGAGTTTTAATTCTTCCCAACCCCAGCGCTCTCCTCCCCGCCCGGGGAAAAGGCGCATCGTGGCGGCGCAGGTGAGGGGAGCCACCGTCTCCCGCCCGCGGGGGCGTCCCTGCGGCGGGGCGCCGCGCTCCAGGTGGAGGTGGGGAGGGGGGGGGGGAAGGAGAGGAGCGGGGCCGCTTGATTGACGGTTGCCCTAGAGACGGGGGAGCCCCCGCCCCCTCGGCGCGGCGCAGCCAATGGGCGGGCGCGGCCGGGCCAGCAGGCTGCGGTGCCATATAGTATTGCAGCGGGGCTGGGAGTCACGTTGGGGGGAGCCGCGGAGAGGAGCCCGTTTACACTTACTTTGCTATAGCAGCGATCTTTAATGGTTATTGCGTGGCCGGGAGGAAACCTGATCGGCTAGAGCCGGCCGAGAGCAGGAGGAGGAGTGGACTTTCCAGAGAGATAGGAAGGGGGGAGAGGAGGAGAAGGGGACGGGGGGAAGGAGGGGGGCAAAAAAAAGAAGATTAAAAAAAAAAGGAAAACAAACCGAAACATGTCGTCTGCCTCCCCCACGGACGAGATCACGATCGCGGTGGAGATCAAGCAGGAAAATGTGATGGAAATCCTCTCCGAAGCCAGCGAGGTGCCCTCCGACGGGGCCGCGGCGGGAGCCCTCAACCCCGCGCCGCCGCCCCCTCCCGCCGCTGCCCCGTTCCCCATGGAGCACGCAGGCTCCGCCGCCGCCGAGGAGGGAGCCGCGGACCAGGTACTGCTCCACACGGAACTCCTGGCCAGGAATCACCACGCTGCCTCCTCTCCCTCCTCTTCTTCTTCGTCGTCGTCTTCTTCCTCCTCATCCTCCTCCTCCTCGCAGACCCCCCTGGCTTTCTCCCCGGACCACGTCGCCTGCGTGTGCGAGGCGCTGCAGCAAGGTGGGAACCTGGACCGCCTGGCCAGGTTCCTGTGGTCTTTGCCCCCGAGCGATCTGCTACGTGGCAACGAGAGCCTGATGAAAGCCCGGGCGCTGGTGGCTTTCCACCAGGGCATCTACGCCGAACTCTATAGCATCCTGGAGAGCCACAACTTCGACTCCTCCAACCACCCGCTGCTGCAGGAGCTCTGGTACAAAGCTCGCTACACCGAGGCGGAGCGAGCCCGGGGCAGACCCCTGGGGGCGGTGGACAAGTACAGGCTGCGGAGGAAATACCCTCTGCCCAGGACGATCTGGGACGGCGAGGAGACGGTCTACTGCTTCAAGGAGAAGTCCCGCAACGCGCTCAAGGAGCTCTACAAGCAGAACCGGTACCCTTCGCCGGTGGCGAAGCGCAACCTGGCCAAGATCACCGGGCTGTCCCTCACCCAGGTCAGCAACTGGTTCAAGAACCGCAGGCAGCGGGACCGCAACCCTTCCGAGACGCAGTCCAAAAGGTGAGGGCAAACTTTCTTCCCCGCCCCCCTCTCCCGCCTGCCTGCCTTCCCTCGCCCTGCTCTTTCTTCCCTTGCAAACATGGCGCTTACCTTCGGTGCGCCTCGTCCTCCCCTCCTTCCCCCTCCCTCGCTCCCAACACACACACCCCCCCCACCCACCCGGCCCAGGCATGCGAGGCAGCGCGGGGAAACTTCCCGGCCCCCGCCGCCCCCTTCCACCTCCCCGCGCTCCCCTCTCCCGCCGCGGCGGGCTCCGGGGAAGGGACGGGAGGGTGTTTGTGTGTGTCCCCTTGGTTTTATTTAATTGTCGCGCCTGACAGAGTTAATCATTGACGGCGGCCGGAGGACGCGCGGGGGTGTGGGGTCCCGCCGCTCGCTCTGTTTTGAAATCTGACTCGGGAGCGGGCCGGGCTCGGGTTTCAGCGGGGGAGCGGGGCCGGCCGCACCGGGCCTCAGCGGCGGCACTGCCGGGCTCGGCCCGCCGCAGGCCTCCGCTTCCAGCCCCGCGGCCGTTTGCTCCCTGCGGGGCGGGAAAGCCTGCCCCGCCCGGCCCCGCTCCGCCCGCGCCCGGCCCGGGGCTCTGCTTCGCCGCGCCCCCCCCCCTCCGCCGTGTCTCCCTCTCCGCGGGCGGAGGGGCCGCAGCGGGGGCTCGGCGCCGCGAGGCGGGCAGGTGGAGGTGACCTCCCCGCTCCCGCCTCCCCTCCTTCCTCCCGGGGCAGGGACGGGACGGGGCGCGGGGGGGGGGGAGAGAAAGAGCGGGGAGAGGGGGAGGAAGGGAGGAAAGGAGGGAAAAAAGCGGCGGCCGGCGGAGGGCCCCAAGGCATTTCTCAACCAAGGGCGCGATTGTGCCGCCGCGGCCCCCTCTCCGCGGGACACATCAAAGGGCGAGGGGGGAGGGAGGGAAAAGGAGGGAGCGACCGAAAAATGCAGTCGAGGGCGGATCAGGCAGCAAAAAAAAAAACCCGGCACAGCTCCGGGCGGAGGGGCTCGGCCGGGCCGGGGCGGCCCCGCGGGGCGCGGCACAAAGGCCGCCCCCCCCCCCCCCCCCCCCCCCGCCTTTCCCCGGGCGCCGGGCACAGCTTGAGGTGCCTATGGGGGCAGCGCGGGCCCGGCCGCCGGCGGGGCCTCCCCCCTGCCCCGGGGCTGGGGGTGGCGGGGGGCCTGGGGGCGGCAGGCAGAGGCCGGGAGGGTCGGGCGGCGCTTCCCGGCCTGCTCCCACCTCCCGCAGCTGCCGCCCAGCGAGTTCCCAAATGGCTGCGGCCAGTCTCACACGTGTGGGCACCCTGGGCCGGCGGAGGGGGGGCCGAGGCAGCCCCCTTCAGTCGCCCGGGTCTGTTGGCCACGGAAGGGAGATCTATTTACCAAGTCCATAACCCAGTCTGTAAAGTTTCTCCTCAGTGAGCATTTGGTTTGGTATGTCCTTTCCTAAGAAATCTCCCCCTTGACTTGAAGTTCGTTTAAAGTGTGTTGTAAAGGCAAAACACAGACAAAATTATTCGGGAAAACTCTCACAAACTGTATCAAAGCAAGGAGTCCCCCTTGGTGCAGAGCTCGCTGGCATGCCGTGGTAATGCAATGTCATCTCTCCATCTTTTCCCATAGCGAGTCAGATGGCAACCCTAGCACAGAAGATGAATCCAGTAAGGGGCAGGAGGATTTATCTCCCCATCCACTCTCCAGCCTCATCACGATGGCGTTACCAGCCTCAGCCTTCCTGGCCAGATGGAGCCTGTCTACATGCAGCAGCTCGGAAAACACTAAAATAGCCTTGAGCTCATCTGGCGTCTTGTTGAATGGAAACCTCGTGCCTGCCAGTACCTCTCCCGTCTTTCTCAATGGTAGCTCTTTTCTTCAGGGACCCCAACGGGTGTCATTCTCAATGGACTCAGCGTGGGGCTTCACAGACGGTTACCTTAAATTCGCCCAAAACCACGTCGAGCGTTTCGTGAGCAATGGGGTGTCCATTACTGACATATTGTCATCTTTGTCAAGAAGATGTTAAGGGACTTCAGACTCCTTCAGGCTTCGGTCCCCAATGCAGCAACAGCCACCTTCAGCCCCAGCAACATCCCGGTCTCATTCCCGGGATTGATACCGAGCTCAGAGGTGAAAAGGGAAAGCGTACAAACTGCTGCTTCCCAAGATGGAGGCTCTGTAGTTACTTTTACAGCTCCTGTCCAAATAAACCAGTATGGCATTGTCCAGATCCCCAATTCAGGAGCAAATGGCCAGCTGCTGAACGGAAGCATCGGTTTTTCTTCTCTGCAGCTGCCTCCCGTTTTCTGTGGACAGCTTCACAAGCGTAAAAGTTTTGTCTCTTACAGTAGGAGGTACGAGAAAAAGTTGGGATTGGGCACAACTTAGCATTTTAGAAGCTGTGGTACTCTTCCTCTAAGGTACCAAGATTGTTTCTTGGCCACAGCCACACACAGTACATCAAATAATACCTTTTGCCTTCCTTTATAACGGGTTATACTCATGGGCAGGCTGTTACGTGAGGCTGAGCTCCTCTACTAAAAGCAGAGAAGGAAATCTGGTATTTTACACCCCTTTCATCTCATGCTGTTCTCGGAAGTCTGTGATACCAGTCTTCACAAATATCTGTAAATTTTACACATTTCAGTAACTCAAAATACTCCCCATTTGCCATTGAATTCTTTTAATGAGAAGGTTCATAAAAATGAAAATTGCAGCAGCTGGAAATTGTTACTGTTGTTGTTCTTGTGGTGGTTGTTTTGGTTTTCTGTTTTTTTAATCAAAGCATTTCATAAAAATAAATTTTAAATTACTATAGACACAACAAGACCAAGCAGTTACACTCGTACTTTTTCTGTCCTATAAATATGAAAGATTAAACTTCAGGGGAACAATAGAAATATGCAATAGCTTGTAGATATAAAATGGGAGGGTATTTGGATAAAACTGCCCTCAGTCCAAGGGAAATATGTCATCGCAGGTTGACGTGCCAAGTGTGCAGGCTCCTCCCAAAGTTTGCTTTAGAGTTTGTCTTAACATACCATAGACTGAAACTTGCAGCCAGCCAGGAAGAATCCCAGGGAGCACAAGCCTAGTTCTGGATCCTTGTTTTGAAGCAGGTCAGTTATAAAGCACAACTGAACAGCTTTGTTACTCATTAGCCACTGTATCTTTGGTTATGAAAATGATTAAACTTGAATGAATCTCTCTAGTTTCAGGAGCTGTGAGTACTGTAATGAAAATCAAACCGTGCTCATGTTAGCTTGTTTGAATTAAATGTGTATAGAGAGTGAATTATTCTTGCTGTTGAAGTAATAGAAGGAGGAACACTAAAGCCATACAAACCATTTTAAATGGGTGCAAAATTGTGAGATCCTGAGATGTGGCACTTGCAGTCACTGGAAGTTATTGGTACACAGTTTAACCAAGATGAAAAAGAGAAAACATTTAGTCTGCACCACCTATAATTACCAGAGCCATTTAATCCACATGCTCCAAGGTATAAACTGACAGCCAGCAAAGGTGAGAAAGTTCTATCCCTTAGGTAGTATGGGACTATTGCATTTTAAAGTCCTAAGATTCATAATAAGTTGAACATTTTCCCTGTTGTTAAAAATGCCCACTGGAGAGTGGTCTATGTCTAGGCTGGTGCAGAGAAAAGTCAAGATCCGTATTTGCTGCTTTGATTTCTTTTTCTTTTTGTTTTCCTTGACACGAGAAGGATAGATAACTGGCTGCCTATTCCAAGTGAAGTGTGCTGCAGGCTATTTTAAGTAAGCTACAGTAAATGCTGTCTTATTGCCAGGTAACTTCAAGTCGCCTCGCTTTATTCTTCTAGTTTACACGTATGAGTAACTTCTTCCAAAAAATCATCATTGATTAGTGGAAATAAATAGGGAGCTAAAATATTCCCCAGGTGAGAAATGCATATTCAGTGCTGTTGTAAAAAATTCAAGTGTCTCTAACTGTAGCTTCTTAAAATTATAATTAAACTGCTTTTGAGACAGAGAGGTGTTTGAAGTGGGACCCAGTCCCAAGAGCCAGTATATCTTATTTTAGGAATTCTTATAATGACAGCTTACATGACATGTCCTGTAAAACCAACTTCAGGTCATCTCTGGCCACTTCTTGCTTTGGCTAGCTACAACATCACGCGAGCAGTGCCATGGCTTTCAGCAAGGGTAGGCAGTTGCTGCCTGACTTTACACAGCGTGGTGAATGTCATAGGGTTAAGCTTTTAGAAATACGTGATAAAATGAGGTGAAAGGCAATACATCTGAGTGCTTGACTGACTACCTAGTTAACAGGATAAAACTTAACTGGTTTTTGATGTTTTCTCTACAGGTTGACTCAGGTAGGCTCTGCCCAGCAGGGGTGGATTTCATGTGACGCGTCTCCAGTTCCCACACACAAGCTGTAGTCTGTCACAGAACTATCTTTAATAGCGTTTCATGCTTCTATTCTTAGACAGAAATTGAGTGGTGGCAACTAGTGAAGGCCAAAGCACGTTCGTTTTAATCACATGGCTGAGGACTCTTTGCCCCTTAATGAGAGTCTGAAAGATACCTAATATACCAGAACTTTTTTTTTTCCTTTCTAGAAGCAATTTCTATTAATGGCTTTTATTTCTTCATACCAAATTTTCTCTCACCTGTTATAAACAACCCTGTTCTGTGTTGCATGAACTATTAGCGTATGTAGGTACTGCAAACATAAAAAAGATCGAAACGTCTTAACAAAATGCCTGCACAATTCTGCCAGCCGTCATCGGTGTTTTCCTTTCTTTTGCTTCCCTTTCTGTAGGTAATGTTTCAGTAAATCCCAGCACATCTGATGGAGGAACTTTTACGACTGAATCTTCAACAGTGCAGCAAGGAAAGGTTTTCTTCAGCCCCCTCACTCCGAGTGCAGTCGTTTATACAGTTCCCAATTCGGGCCAGGCAGTAGGCTCTGTCAAGCAAGAAGGACTGGAAAGAAGCCTTGTGTTTTCTCAGTTGATGCCAGTCAGTCAGAACACACAACTAAATGTAAACATGTCTTCTGAAAATATATCCAGTGGAGGACTCCAGTCCTTAGCCTCCTCGTTAGTGAATGTAACACCCTCACATAGTTTTTCCGTCACACCACCAACTCTTTTAAATGCTGCAGAACTGAACTCTGGTATCTCGGAGAGCCAGTCCATGTCATCGCCAGTGACCAGTACCTCTACCGTGATATCTATCAGCAACACTAACTATGCAACCCTTCAGAACTGTTCCCTCATTACCAGTCAAGATCTGTTGTCCATTTCTACAGCACAGCCTGTGCTTGGAGAAATAGTTTCTACAAGCGGAGACCGTGTCAGCCACCCCTCTGCACAAGTACATCAGGATTTTGGTAGAGAGCACAGGTTAGTTCTGCAAGCCGTGCCTGATGTCAAAGAGAATTTCTTACCTACTTCTGAGAGTAAGTCAACTGGCAATTTAATGATGCTGGATTCGAAATCCAAGTATGTTATGAGTAACATGGTTGACACGGTTTGCGAAGAACTGGAAACGGACAAAAAAGAACTTGCCAAACTGCAGACAGTTCAGATGGATGAAGATATGCAAGACTTGTGACTTTTTTTTTTTCTTGCTTTCTGTTTTAATAGATGTCTCCTGTTGAGGCCCTAACAAGCACCAAGTGTGGGGTGTGGGTTTGGTTTTGTTTTTGTTTTTTTTTTTTTCATTTAAAGAAAGCAGAAGAACATTTAAATGGTCCGAACTGATGTACAGAGGAATCCCCGGTAGTGGAATTAGGTTGCCACACTTGGTTTGCATGCAGTATTCTCTTTTAAGCAGATTAAAGGAGAAAGAAAACACCAGGGCAAGTACTGAGCAAATGGGTACAGGTTTGGCTAAGAGATACTACCCTGATAATTTAACTAGACTCTCCATAGTACAACATACTCTCAACAGTAAGTATACACTCCTAACTTTAGACAGAAAACAAAAATCTCGCTCCGAAAAGGTAGGAACAATGCAGTCATTTTTGCTGTTTACTTCTAGTCCATGGGCATTGAGAAATTTTTAAGGAACTCTAGACGATACCTCACCAGCTACTTTTATGTTGCTTGAGGTTAAGAAACAAAACAAAATCATAAATAATATTGTTACTGGTGTGTTTGCTTTTTTCCAGCAGACTTGCGTTCAAACCAAAAATCTCTCATCAAACATTTACAGGTTTCTAAATGCTACAGCTAGCATTTTGTCCGTGCACCAGAAAAAGCATCATTTGAAACTCTAATTATGCAACTCAGAAGCTTTCTCTCCAGTATGAATGTAAATATTGTTTCAGTTCTTCTAAAGGAGACTTTTTTAAAAATTAGTACAATGGATTTTATTTATGGTGTATGTTCCCTTTCACTTTAGACACAGTGCATTGAAAAGGAAAACATTTTCTGGCTGTTTAATTTATTTTTATTGTTTGAGCAGGAAGTAAACGTAGTTATTTCTGACAAGGTTTTACTTTTTTGTAGTTTTTCAAGCAATAGACTGTAAAAGTAAAATGTTAATCACACTGAAATTAGAAAATGAACTCCCAGTCTCACAAACCCAGGAGGTCCCTGTCTCTACCCCCTCTGTCTTTGTGTTCAGGGTTTTTTTGTTTGTTTTGTTAGTAATTTGCGAATTAGTTCAACCTTTTTGTGTATTTTTTACAGAATTCCATGTGCCTTTCTTCCTAGTGGCCTTATCTTTGTTACTAAAGCACAGTGGCAGGAGGAATAAAAACACTGATTTGCAAATATCCGTCCTCAGGGCCAAATCCTGATGCCTGCAAGTAGACCCGCTGACTTCAGTGCCCCTACTTGCAAGAGTAAGAACAGTTTTAAGTCCTTCAGTCATCGTGGGTGACATTTACTAGCGGTGCAGAGAGCCAAAGATAGGTCCTTCCGCACCACGTCAGCAGGGCAGGAGGAATCCAGAGAGGGACCACGGGCAGAGCCGTTGTGCCTGAGGGAAAGGTCTTGGCTCCAGCCTCGAGCAGATGGGCAGGAAAGGTTGGATGGGCAGGCCAGGGAAGGGAGCCCCATGTTTACATGGACCCGTTGGCCGAATAGCCCGTGAGGGAGGGCTTCAGCTGCTGCTCAAGCAAGCAGGCCCCCATCCAGGAGTGCACTTAAACGTGTATTTGTATATCCTTCCAGAATAAGCAGCGTGGGGGCTGATGGTGGGAACTGCAGCTGCCCAAAGGGATCGTGGGAGCAGCCGTGGTCTCTGCCTGGCTGGGGATGGGTCTCCTCTCCCTTTGCTGGGGACAGCAGAAGCAGGCAGGCTCTGGGCAGGTGGAACAGATCTTACCTTTCCTCCAGAGGAGTTTTTGTAGCATGGAAAAGCACATCCTTAAGCTTTAAAATAATACTAAGAATGCAGATGTATAAAAATGACATGCTGTTAATCTTTGTGGATTTGTTTTGATGGGTTTTTATTCTAATGTGAATATATACAGTAACTAAAGCATGTATTCATCCTCATCAGGGGCCTGGTCCGAAGCCTTTGGAAGGCAATAGAAAATGTTTTCATATGCTTCTGTGGGCTCCGAATAAGGCTCAGGACAAAACAAGACACTTGTAAAGGACAAAAAATATTGGAAAGAGAATAGGGGTAGCACATCCCAGTCTGTTTCTGTCTTGGTTGTTAACTGGTTCTGTGGAAAGCCTTTGAGGAATGACGGTATTTTCTGTGCGCTGTGACCATGGCATGGGCATCCTCGCTGTTGTTTTGCACTATATTGAATACAGCGTGTTTTGCAAGGTGTTCTGTGGAACCTTGAAGCTGGGCTCTGTTGGTAAGCACTGGAGTCCATGCTGCGAGCCGGCGTCTCTAGGGCTGCAGGGAAAAGTGCAGGGAAAGGGAAGAGCGAGTGTGCAAGGCGTGCACTTTGCAGCTGTACAGAGTCACTGGTGCTCTGCAAACAGAAGCAGCCCAGAAGCAGTTGACTGTCCCCATGTGCTCCCAGGCAAAAAGGGTGGTTAAGGCAAACACGTTAAAGTGGAGATTATTACAAGCAGAACATGGAGCTATATGTTCCGCTGGCACAACTTACCTTGACATTCAGGGGATCTCCGTGTGAGCAGGGAATCGGATAGTCCAGAGTTCTCCTCTCTGCTCTGCTTGTTTATCTGTTTGCAGGACTCCAGCGTGCGCAATCTGCTTCCCACCTCTTCTTTGCACATAAAACCAAGATCATGATAATGATAACAGTAGCTGTATCTGCTTTGCATGAATTTGTTCAAGCATTTGGGAAATTAGAAGGACCCCTTATTGTCATTTTAATGGAGAACGTGTGCATGGCTCTGAAGGAGTTGTTTGGGGCTTAACATTTTGTCTGTGAAGCTCAGACTATTTGGAGGCAAGCTAGAGAGTATTTCAGAGCGCTCTCTCAGTTGTTGACGTGATCAGGTCTCATAACTGAAAAGACTGGTGTTATGCCAGTACCTGTTCCTTTTTTTAAATTGTTCCTCCTTTGCATTTGTTGTGTTACTGAGGCTCTGAATTCCGTGGCTTTGCAGCACAGTTGACGTGAAAACTGTGTAAGTTGTTACAGTGGCGCGTATCTTGGAGTGTCTGGTACTTCTAATAGGAGTCTTCCCACTCGTCAGTGGGAGTGGAGGATGTACATAAAAGCAGTGGTTTGGGACAAAGTAAGATTAATCTATTCTAGTCTTCCAGATATCAAGTAACTTATTTTATTGTTATATTTTACTCTTTCTTTCTCCCATTGAGAATAAGTGTCATTCCCTCCAGATAACGTAGTTATAACCTCATGTTTTCTGCAGGTACATATGCACACTATAAAGACTCATTGCACGGTACAGTGTTTTAAAAATAGATATTTAAATAGTAGTTCTACTCCTACTGTAACATAAGGGTCAGTTTTTATTATGTGGCCCTCAAGCAAGCAGGCTAACTGCTCTAAATAGACAGTACACAAAGTCCCGAAAAGCATCTGGGGATGGATCTTGGGCTGCTGTAAATAAGGCATTGCTCCACTGGTGCCCAAACTGAGGATTTTACGTGGTGTTTAGGGAATATGGATGCTTGCATCCCACACATGTGAAATGGCACTGAGTGTCCAAGCCCCACAGACAGTCCTTATTATCACATTCTGTTGTTTAAATGGAAGGTATGTCTATCTGGCATGCATGTTCCTTCTCCCTCCCTTCGTTATGGATGAGAATAAAGGAGTGTTTCAACTTCACATATGTTTGTAACTTGTAAGTCCACTGGAAACCTTACAGGAAACATTGCCAAATTCTACTACTTTTCTGGTCCCAGACTCAGCTTTGAAAAACACGCTTAAAGTTTAAGAAAATTCCTACAAAGCATGATGTTAAAAACCCCTTTGTTCTTTACTATTAATTAAAGCTGCCTCTGTTTTGCCCAGAGTTTTGCAGAGAACCAGAAATATATTAAATTGAATGCTCTGTCTGGACTATTTGCAGCATTATTCCTGTGGTCTTACCTAAAAGAACATTTCAGCCACATAAATCACAGACGTCTATCGGCCAGGTCCTCGGCTGGGCTAAACTAGCACAGTTCTATTGACTTTTATGTCCTTTCACACCAGCCGAGAGTATGGTCCATTCATTTCACTGGAGTTGGATCAGGGACGGATTTGGCCCAGTATAGGGTGGCAGTATAAACCAGTGCACAAGGCTGACACTCAGTTATCACCGAACAGTCACGGTCTATCAAAGCATATACCTCTTTCCCTTTACTGCTTTACCCTGCCTGTGGATGCAGGAAGACACATTCAGAAAGCTGCTTTACCCAGAAGTAAGGCTGGAACCATCTTTGTTGTTATTACTGTCAGTCCAAGGTTAATGACAATAGTGGACAGACTCTGACTTCAAATCCTGCAAAATCACCTCAGTAACTATTTTCAGTTAAATTAAGCAGGGCAGAATTTGGACCCGTGTGCACAGGAGCGTTTCCCACCTGTAGATTTCCAGTGCCTGTGCACTTTTCCTAGCAAGGGCAGATGAACAACCGAGAAGGTGCATCCCTTCAGTGTTGTATGAAATACGTGTGCAGGACTCCCCGGGAGCATGAATCGCCTAGCGCTTGTAGTCAAGAACCATCTCAAACCATGAAAAGAATAGTCATTTTCTAACTCTGGAAACAAAAGCAGTGACATTTTACAAGGGAGGAGTCCTGAAGTCTTCCTGTATCTCCTAGCAGTTATTATCTTGAAGGATATTTTATATCTTACTTGTATGTTTCATATAATTTAAAACTAGCTTCTTACATTTCTGAACTCAAGGAGGGGGGTGAATCTTCTGACTTTCAGGATTCACATTCAGAGGATGTTTGTTCTTTTGCTGCATGTACTGTTTGTCCAGAACTAACCAGTTATTTCTGCGTTATGGGTTTATTATGCCTTACAACAAATATGAAACTTAAGCAGAATGTACGCATTAGAGGAGGGAGTAATCAGAAGTCTTTACTGCACTGTTAGATGATGCCGTCCCAGAGTGTATCATCAAACGTATCTGTGCTTAATTACCCAACCAAAGAGATCTAAAGTATGTATGTTTGTTGTACTGTAATAGGGGTTTGTGCCTGGACAATTAAGTGTTTTATTTGTATTCTGAGATGATGTGAACTTATTTTTCTAAACACTATACTGAATAAACTTTATATTTATACACATCTTGTGTAAATATTTCTATTTGGATATAATGTGAGGGCTTCAAATTTTGTGTTAGAAATGCAATCTAAAGTAGAAGCTCTGGTTTTAGTGACTCATCGTGATGGTGGTAGCAACTAGGAACGCCTGTGCTCCCCAGGGAATTGATCTAAAGCTTACTTAAGCTAGAATGAGACTTTCTGTTGACTTGAGTGGGTTTTGTCAGACCCTAACTTTGCTTCTAAAATGCTAAATTAAAAACCATAAATCTTCTACTTCATATTGAACCTAGCTATTAAATCTGTGTCTCAAACCGAATTTTTACCATAATTAGATAGATACTGTTGAAATATATTTCTACCTACTAGTTAGGACTAGTCAGTATTTACTCACAGCTTCCATGGATGCTTTCTATGTCAGGGTTTCTTTTTGGGTAGGTAAATTCCTATTTGCTAAATTTGTGTGTGTTGAGAACAGCCTGAAATTTATGTTCTCTTGATAGTGAAGGTTTTAAACACATTACCATATTACTTTAGATCTGTGCTCCAAGTACCAAGATTGCCTGGTTTTGATGCCAAACTGAATGAGAGTACATTCAAGCAGACTAACCTGTACAGGTGAAATAGTTTCCCTCACTGAAGCTATATATACATTAGAGATACTTCACAGCCTGCACATGCCAGCAGGAAAACACCCTTTCACCCCTTAAGTTCTATTTAGGCCATAGGAAGCAAGATGGGGTCTGTGAGCTTAATTTTTTTTAAATAGTCAGATCAAGTTGTGTGTACCTATTACATTTTTAATCACTAAGACATTACCTTTCCTTACCATTATTCACCATTCCTCCATCTTTGCCATGTGTCGCAGCCTTGTCCCGCTCTCTCCACGCTGTGCCACTGACAGCGGTCCCGGTGACAAAGCGCAGGGAGCCACCTCCCAGCCCTGGGAGCATCTCTCCCGTCTCGCCTGGGGCTGAGCCACCTCACACTCCGCAGCTGCCGAAGTAAATCCAGTTACCAGGGAGCAGCCCTAGGGTAGAGAGAGACAACTGCCTTGTTGCCCAACTCCTTTTCCTTCCCAGAAGCAACATGCGTGACTCAGTCCTCCTGTTGTAGCGCTTCCCTTTGCCATGCTTTGGTTTTGCCTGAGCAGTAGGACTGTGATAATATTTTCCTGCCCTGCAGATACCAAATTCCTGATGGATCCCTGGACAGCAGCTCCATCCCAGCTTTGCTTGGAGCAGGGGCTGAGGGTCTGAAGCTATTCTTCAACCTGACTGTGAGCAGCTTCTCCTCTCCTTTCTGCCCCATGATGCAGCTGGGGGGAGAACCACTGCTGGGTTGGCTCTAGCTGGGGGAGATCCCCTCCGGGAAGGGGTTTCTGGCTGCACAGCCCTCACGTGCTCAACCAGGCAAAGTGGAGGGGTTCGAGGGCAACCGAGAAGCGGAAAGTCTCAGTGTATGCAAATGTCAAAATTCTCCCTGAGCAGCCACCCATGCGGTATGCAGGATGAATCATGTCCTAACGGAGCGCGTTCCTGCTACTTTGGAGGGCTTCGCAGATGTGTTCCAGGTCACCCTGGGCGAGAAAACCACACACAGCCACGGTTACTTCTGCCCTGGCAGCTTGTGCACACATGGAGAAAAGGGGGGCAGCACCTTCGGAGGGGTGGGCAGCTGGCTCCCTGAGCCCCTGCCTTTCACACGGGGCCTGGGGATGCTCAAGGGAGGACCGGGGGCTGCCAAGGCAGTAGCTGGGATAAAGCTGGTAGTAGGGAGGCTTGTCGAGACGGGTGGTTGCTCAGTCTAGCAGGGAGACAAGCTGGGAAGGGAGGGAATGTTGGAAGACGGCGCTTTTTATCCTCTGTTCCTGGCTGGATTTTCCCTGGTGCCAGATCAGAAGGGAATTTTCCTGCTCCAAGAGGCAGAGTTTAGGTCAGTAAAACAAGATCTTAATATTGGAAAGCAGAGGTCTCCTTACAGGGCTGCATCACCTGTTGTGGTGATCTCTGTCTGCAGAAATCTTTGGGCTGGAGTGTTAGGACAGTGTATCTCAGTTGTGGATACAGATCACATTTTTAATATAAAAATATATTTTAGAAGGAAAATTATTCCCAGAAATAGGCATTCATCTGCCAAACAATGTGCACATAACTGACTTTACACTTAAAGGTGCCAGAAAGTTCAGGAATGAGACCAACAATAAAAAACCAACGCACGTGTGAAAAATCTACTGCATTAAAGCCAGATTCAATAAAAATAGCACCTAGTTTATATGCTGCAGAAGCTGGCACACGCCCACGAAAGCCGAAGGAAAAAGATAAACTGTTCAGAAGTTGCACATAGTCCAGAGGAACTGAGCAGCGCTGGAGTAGAGCTGATGGTTGCTCAATAACTCATGTACAATATTCTCTTGTGTAAGTACTGTAATTCTTCATCCTGCTACTTCTCGGGCAGAGAGACCCAGTTTGGAGTACTTTGGGCTAATCAATAAGCTTTGTTGTTGCAGCCAGAGTGCTTTGCGATAGATGTTCTGTTACCCAAAAGGACCCCAGAATGTTACACCGCACCATTTTCTTCTCTTCTCTGCAAACTCACAGCCCATTATTTCAGTTAGTGGTGTCCCTTATACCGCTTGCAGCTGTAAAATGCAGCCCGTCCCCTGGGGAGCTTACAGTATACAGAAATAAAAACAATCCGAGCTGGGAGGGGAGAGGAGGTGATTTGCCGGGGGCGATGCTGGCAGTGGGTGGCAGAGGCAGGTTGCAAAGCCAGGTCTCTGACTCCCCCTGTTGCTTTGCCCACTGGCTCACGCCGCCTCCCCGGGAGCCCGATCCGGCTGGGATGCAATGCCTCCTGACAGCAGCAGGAGGACTTGCTGCTTACGCTAAAGCTGAATTTACTTCATTTATTTATTCACCATGTTTACAGCCACCCTTCTGATGCTGACCGATAGCAACATAAGCCTCCAGCAAAGCCCTGTTGATAACTAGACTGGCCCTGGACTGGGATCACTGAGCCTGCAAACACTCAGGCTCCAGAGAAACCGCTCCTGCGTGAATCACCCCATCAGGGGGATGCACACGCCGTCCCTGAAGGGCTCCAAAGGTACCCACTTCCAGATGAAGGCAATTTGAGAAAGGTTTGACTCATCTTCCACTAAGTCTGAGGAGCTGAGGGAGAGAGATGCTCACGGGAGGTGAGGACGGGTTAGTCCAGAGCCTGAGCTGTGCATGTTCTTGCATGTCCTAAGCCAGTGGTTTCTCAAAATAATAAATCAAGAACAAATGACAACTAAGAGCCTACTCATGTCCTAGAAAGATGCTGGGGATTTTGCTATTTACTGCTGCCTAAGCAAACAAGGGCAGGCAGGGGAATCAGAAGGCGGTTCTGGAAGGCAACAAATTCTATACCAACCCAAGCACATTTGCAACAGACATACAAATATATAGGTTGTGTTAAAAAACATTATCTGTTGTGTGCAGTGAGCGCTGACCAGATGAAGACTCTCAAAAAAATTCTTTATTTTGAGGTTCACTATGAAGTTGCAGAAGAGGCAGCCTCTGTTCCCTCTTGCAGACAACATATAATAAAGCTTGGTCCCAAAACTCAACAAGTGAACCAGGCTGAGGCGTGAGATCCCTAGATGGGTGCAGAGTCCTGATCTGCTGCTAAACAGCGCAAGAGTGTGTTGTCCTCTTGCTCAGAGCTTGCAGCAGAACAGCAGCAGAGGCAGCAGGGGTAACTGCCCCATTAGTGCCGTTCTTGGAGGAGAAATATGCTTGAGCAGTATCAGTGAGAGCTGCAAACGCTGGGGGCATGATATTGTCTGCATGTGGAGGGATTTATGCAGGTAACACCCCTATGTAGGGAAAGACATGAGCTTCCTGAAGACTACTATAGCCCTTCTCCTCCTTTTGCCTATAAATGGAATAATGTTCTTCCCAGAGCTTCAAAACTGATTGTTCACGATGTTTCTGCTTCTCACATCCCCTGCAGGGCTTGGTCTCCCCAAGATTTGGCAAGAAGGCAGCCGACACCAGGCCAGAGAAATAAGGCACACAAGGACAAGGGATGGGTGAAGGACCACAGCAGATCCAGCACTGAGGTGCTTCAGCTGAGCCCCCATGGCATCTTCCCCACAGCTTCTTTTGCTTGGGACCCCTCAAGACCCCCCAAAATATTCCCAGGGAGGTGTTTAGGGGCTGCTCTCAGTTGCCATCTTCCCCATAGCCCGTCAGCCCTGAAAACCTCTGCGATATGAGGGAGGTGGGACCAAGGACTCACAAAAACCTGCTGATAGCTGCCTGTTTCCAGGTATGGCTTTATCAAGAAGAGCACAGCCTTCCTGGAAGCGCTCCCGGGAGTGCGGGGCATGCTGCGCATACCGGGCACTGTCGCCTTGCACCATCCAGCAGCACTGCAGGACGCCTGGTCCCAGGACGGAGATCGGGCCGTGCCAGCCAGCCCTACCAGCTCGGTCGGGGCAACGCTGACAATTTACTGGCCTGGTAGAGGGGTGCCAGGTGGACATTTGGCACCTCCTGTTACGCACAGCGTGGGGGCTGGCTGCCTCGGTAAACCCCTTCTGGCCTTAGCTTCTAGGAATAGCTTCTTCTAGCTACTGGGTTGGTTTTTTTTCTGCAAACCAAAGGCAGGGCTAACCTGAGTATCAAGCCAGGAGAGCTTCATCCCATTCCTTTGGAATGTCAGTCCCAGCAAGTGAGACTACTTGACCAGTAGTCATATACGTGGCTCAGAAGTGCTTCTGTCCCTTCCAAATTCCCCCCCCAAAGTTCTGAATCTTTACAGGTTAGGTTACAAAAGCAAGACTTGTACAAGTACAGTTCAGAGCATATTTATGTTCATTTCTTAACTATTCTCAATTCTTAGGATCATTTTACAAGCCATAATAAATTAAATATCCCTGTGAAATAAGCATCTGCTATTAACATAGACTTACAAGACTGGAAAGCAATAGGAGAGCCACACCAATACTCGTGCTTATGTTTTACCAGAGCCAAGCCCCGTAGGAGGAGTGCCTCCCGCCTGGCACGCTCTACTTCCATTATACACACCACAGTCCATGCTTCAGGACCCAGGTCTCCACCCTGTGTAACTCCTGCAGAATCACCAGCTTGTCTTCCAGTTTTTCTCACCTTGGTGTATTTTCTATATTTAATAAGCACATCTTCTTCCAACACCCAAGATGCTCCTGAAAATACTGACTAGCACCATGCTGAGTAGAAACCTTTGCTAAAGAGATTGTGGTATTTTTACCTGGAACCACAAGATAATCACTGTTTCAGAACAATTTCCCACCCATCCTACGAGGGCTTTGCCCAGATTGCATTTCCTCAGTTCATCAGGGCATGGAACAGCATCAAAAGGCTGACGGATGCCAAGTTGTGTCACATCTAATGGCTCTTCCCTTTCCAAACGGCGTATCATGTCATCAAAGGCAACTAGGCTGGCATGACATAATTTGAGAATCCCACTTTATAGCTGGTAGAAACTGAATCCCAGTAAGTCTGTCAGTAATGATATATTCCAAGTAATAAAGGATAGAAATCTCCTGGCCCCAGGTCTCAGTCTTAAACTTAAGCAATGTTCTGATTTGCCAACTTTCACAATTTATGAGCTTCACAATATTTAGTAGCTGGTGAGAGAGGGGAAGTAGGGAGGGGGGTTATGGCCACAGCTTCCTGCTCAGCTTCATTCTTAAGTTCCTGGTTTTAAAAAAAAAAAATAAATTTGGAGGTGCTGAAGGTCTCCAAACCAGAATACATAGAAATAGGGGTATATCACATTTATTTATCATCTAACTGTATATAAGCATTTTATCTCAAAGCTGATGTCGTGATTTTAGGGCCAGACTCGTGCTTTCCAAACCTTTGGGTCTGGTAACACCATGTGCAACGAGACACTTCAAGAGAATAAACCAGGGTATCGAAAAGGTACCATTTTAGCAAGAAAATAAATAAGTGGTCTACAAATTCAGGAGAATATTTGTTGAAGCTGTCTTTGGATCCAAATTTCCATAAACTTAAAATTAGACTTCAGGGCTAACTTACTAGACTAGTGCAGTCTAATCAGTAAAGGTTATAGCTGATTTTTGAAAAAACTCTGTATAACTCAAGTTAAGGAAATATTTCACTGACCTAAAAACAAACCCCTCCAAAAAATAGCTCACAAATGCATTGCTTAAAATCAGCACTTGTAGGACCAGGTTTGTTTTTAAGGAATTCAAGCAAGTTCTTTTTACCTCCCTGTATATCTCACGTGGGATTTCCAGAGCATCCCATACCTGGCAGCTCCCACCAAGACTGGCAGCACACACCAGGCTACTCGAGGCCCCACTTCAACACCACACTTACTTAAGTACACATCTGCCTACAAACCTGCATTTCAATGTAGCCATAATTATCATAAGCAAATGGCTCCCAGTTGTAACAAATGGTTGTCAGCTGAGTTACCACCTTTAGCAAAGACAAGACAAACCCCAAGGGCTGGGGGAAAGAAGGCAGGCTAACAGGGAGAGAGAAACATTCATCATGTATTTTGTATTAGCTACCACCTTCAACCCTGGCCCAGGAAAACTCCGAAGTAACATGACAAGATGCTGCAAGAAGAAGAATCACTGGGCTGCTCAGCTCACTCTGAGTTTTAAATCTTTGGCCTAAAACAGTAATTTGAAAGGGTAATGATTTTTTTCCCTCTGGCCCTGACTATAATGGGGGTTGAAATGTTCCAAACGCTTGTATTTTTGCAAAATAAGAGGGAGCATAAAGAGAAAGACAGGATATCCTTTATTTTTCAATCCTGACTCAGAGGCAACCTGAACTGTAACTGTCTCCCAAGATTAGCTGATGTCAACCACTGGGGACCAAAACTCCAGTTCCTAAACATCTGGATTTCCAACTCCCCATCTGTACAGTGGCAATAACAGCACTTCCCTCTCTCCTGGGGAGAGGTACAGCTGGGCTGCGATTCACCCAGATGGGATGGCAGGGTCAAAATACTGAGGGTAGACCAGGTAGTATATATATCATATGTCTATAAAATATATATATAATGCATTGTTAGAATGCTATTAAACTTGCCCCTTACAGAGATGGGTTTTCAAAATTGCCCTGGGTGCTCAGTCCCTCCGTAAGTTGTGCTGATGCCTCCCACCTCCCTATTCCTGCCCACCTCCTGTCCCACCGGCACCGGGGAGGACCGGGAGCAGGGCACGGCAACAGCACTCTGGGCCCTTCCCTTTTGAAAAGGCCTTTTCCTTCCCACTTCAATAACGTTTGCCCAATTCTGCTCCTCTCCAGGCCATGTAGAGATGGGATAGTTATTTATGAGCCTTTCTTCTTTGCATCTCTCTTCCCCATTCATTTTTAGCTGAGTCAGGAGGATCGCTCTGCACCAGCGGGGATGGAGCCGAGCCTGGACGCTGCCTTACCGCCCTGTAACGTATTTTAAGAGCCATTGCTTGCACAGACTGCGGTGCTGCTCCTTTCGTCGTCTGTGTCCTGAATCTGCCAGCACAGCTCTGCGCCCTGCAACGCGCTCTCCCCTCCTGGTTCACAGCGGGTGTCATCGACCCACCCAACGGAGCTGCCACAAATTTTCTGAGCAGCCACTTCTACCAGCAAATAGATCACACTCACAAATCACTGCCTGGAAAGTCTGCATGGTATGTGGCTTAATTTTCTTTTCCATAATATGAAATCCAATCTGAAATGCGCAGATTAGTTTACTAATCTGTGTAAATCCTATTAATAGCACTTACGCTGCTGTGCTCCCATTCACAATCTAACAGACCTGTTCAGACTGGGTTGGTTTTCCCTCATCTCCTGCAAGATCTTCGCACCTGGTTGCGGTCACGTCTTCATGAAATAGCTGGCCAGGAATGGAAACTTGTGCTTTACAGTAATCTCTCATATTTTAATTCATGTCCCGTGGTCCAACATGTTCTGGATCAAAGCATTAATGCTGTAAATCACCACGGTGCCATCGAAGCTGAAGGGATTATACAAAGGGAAGGGCAGAGTCTGTACCCCTCCTCTCCCTCGGCATCACTGGCTTCTGCGCCCTCTCCCACTGCAACGTGCCCACTCAGCTCCCGTCCACACCACAGCGACTCCCTCCTGCCCTGGGCACCTTGCTTAAAACTGAGCCCAAGCACAAGCAAAGGACCTGCCTGTGGGAAGGAGGCGATGGACAGTCTCTGGAGCCACTGGACGTGTTCACACCAGCCCCATGCACATCCCCCTGGCACCGCTGGGTTTAAGGTGGCACACTTGGCACCAGGGCTTGCGGCTATTGGAAAGAGCCGCCTCGCTGGCAGCCATGTGGGCTATGATCCCCCCTGAGCTCAGTGTGGCCTCTCAAAGAGAAGGCACCCTCTGTTCTCCTATAGAATAAACCATTCTCTAGTCGAAACAACAATATTTACTTTTCCTATAGTGGACTCCAGCGGCTTCCTACATCACAGTCACAGTGCGAGTGGTCAGCACCAGGAATGGGAGAGGAGGAGAGCGGGGCTCCCATGCCTGTCTCCAACTTTCTAATCAAGCTGTGCATTAATTAGCTAATCCCCCTCCACGCTGCTGTCCCCCTGCACTTCATTTCACTGCTGCCCCGGAGTCCTTGTAACCGAGCACCTTTCGGCACGGCAGCAGCCTCAGCCCGTCCCGAGCCATCTTCACGCAGCCAGACCGCGCTGTTCCCTTGGGATGAGGAGTCTTCTGTGCCCTTGGGCCAGGCTGGCGTTTGCCAAACCAGCCCTTGGGAAGGGCTCTGTGCTGCGCTCACTCCCGACCTGCCCTTGCAGCCTTCCGGAACCTGCTAGCGCATCCCAGCGCGTGTGCCGGGCAGGAGAGGGTGGATGCAGGAGGAAAAGACTCCTCACCAGGCGAGCAGCTCCCCACACTTACCAGCTGGAAAGCTTTAATGGAGAATGGGAGAACATGGGAGCTCTACCCCCCCAAAAATCCTCTCAGGTGAGGGAGGGGAAAAAAATCAACTCTAAATCACCAAAAGGAAGGGGGTTGAGTTAAAACTTAATTTACAAAAGTCCACAGTACAACAAACCCACTCCTGACCTCCCTGCCAAGGGATCCCTGCCCCTCGCACGAGCCTGTTGGCTGCACAATCCCGACCGTCCAGCTCTGCCAGTGTCCCAGGGCCCAGCAAGGCTCTGAAGTGCTTTCACTAAGCTCAATAAAAAGGCCAGGCCTGCTATGCCGAGCCAGGTCCAGCACAGCCCCAACTACATTTCCAATGGTTTTTCTACCAGAAAGTTAAACGAATGACTAGTATAAAGGATTTGCGGCTTCTCTCTTTCCTTCCCCATAGCTGAACTGCATCCACTCCCCATCCAAAAGCGTATGGATTTTCTCTCATCACTGTCGAAACTTTTTGAGGTCAATACAGCTTCACTCTCTCCTAGTTTCTCCTAAAATTAAGTCTTTAATTACCTGAATAGTTCCTGCTGGTTTGCATGAATGTTAGCTCAGGAATCATTTGTAATTCCTCACCGTTATGGAAGAAATGTTTCAAAAGCGATACCCGCACTCAAGAAATTCTCCCCAAATTCTCTTTTACAAGGGGTTCTTACTTGTTACCTGTGTTAAAGCCTGCCTATGAAGCAGATGTTTGTTTTTAGACCTTTAATCTCTTTGTAAAGGTGCCTGTTGTGAAATATTAAAATGCCACAGAGAAAAAAAAAAGAAAAAAAAAAAAAAAAAAGAGGAATTTTTAGAGAGAGCCAACCAGCCAAATACAATATGTGGCCAGACAGAATCAGAAGTGCTGGCTGCAGTACAAACCCAAGAGGCATCAGACAAACCGCCCCAACCACAACAGTAACGGTTCACCAGCAAAAGGAATGTAGAAAACAAAATGGGGGGACAACTCTCCCCTTCCTCCTCTGCCTTCCCCCTGAAAGACGTTCTGCCATGGTTGATGCCTCCGGTGCATTCACATGTGCCGCTCTGGAAGGGCAAATAAGGACTCGCTGGCCGGGAAGCTCTGCCTTCGGTGTCGCGCCTGCCTGCCCCTGTGCACGCAGACCTCATGAAAAGTGATGGCTTGAATACTGAGGGTTAGAGCAGGGGAACACCCCATCTCAGCCCTTCCGTGCGTGCGCTGAGCTCCTTTGTAAAGTTAGTGCCATTTCTATCACCCTTGCTGCAGAGCATCACGTAAAGAAGGCTGGAGACCTTGCTCCAACAGCTCACAGCCAGCCCGCGCTCGTCTGTCCTGTGCCCGTTTTGTCCTTCCCCTTAAATAGCTCTTGCTTCTTGGATGTGTTTATAGGGGACAGTCACATTCCCCTCTCTCACCTCTGCCTTTACTGGGCTGCCTAACCAAGCTCTGCCAGAGGTTGGCTCGCAAAGCGTCCCTTGTCCTGATGTCAAAACCTGTATCACATCCCACCAGGAGCCGAGATGTAGCATAGCCTGGAAGAGCCCGTCTGGTTTTGTACACCCTGCTACCCAAGGAGCTCGTAAGCCACCTTCTTCTCCATTGTCACAGTCCTTGAATGAACATGCAGGAGAGCTCAGCTCACCGTCTGCCAGGAGGGTATGTCCAAAGCGTGAATTTAACTCACAGCTACTCTTCAAACCCTGCCTGAGGACAGACTTACAAGCTCTGCCTCTCATGCTCGGGCAGTGTCAGGGCTTACTGCCCCTGCCTGTCCCCAGGCTGGAGGCTGCTGCCTTGCTGTGGTCTTGGCAGAAGTAGTGGTGTGTCCCCTCCACAGTCACCGCAGAGTACATCCCAGTGTCCTGCTTTACTCTGCAGTAGCTGATGATTTCAGCTAGTACATCAGGTTACAAATGCAGTTGCTAGACTTCATTCTCATGCCTTTGCTATGGGGGACAAAGATCTTTTGGAAGGATAAGATGGACAGGCAAGAGAAGTCACCTCTTAAACCTCCTGAAGGCTAGCAGGGGGGTTAAAAGCTTAGATCACAAAGTTTTCCAGCCTGACTCATCCCAGCATTTGGCTTCAGAAAATTAGGGTTCAATTTCCGCTATAAAGTTTGGTGTTGAGTCCTGCAACTCACTGCAGCATCTTGTGCTTCCATCCAGCACTTGCCAGGGAGGTGCAGTCGTGCTTCAAGATCCAGGGGCGCAGCTTCTGGGAGCTGGTAGTGTCACAGGGAATATCAGCATCGCCTGGTGTAGGTGTGCTCTGGGGCTAGTGACAGAGAGTTTCCTTCAGACCAGCCCCACAAAACCCTTTTTCACCAACCTGGAGTCTAAGCTTTCTATCACAGAGCAGCCTCTCCTCTATCTCCAGCGTTGAGCTGCACAGGACCCCGGCTTTAGGGGAACCTCCATGTGTCACAGCGATAAAACTCACTTTCAGATGAATTTTAACAGAAGAATTTAAAATGGGCTCCTGTGTGAAGGGCCACAAGTCCTGGCCCTTGGTAACTTGCATGCATAGACACAAGTAAGAGGCAAGCGCACGCCTCAAACGCAGCTCCAGCGGTCCTGCTGAGGTCTGCGTGTTTGGAAAGAAGTTATAGGGGTGCCCGCAGGTGCCGTGACCACATTGTCTTTAAAGCACAGGGATGCTTTGGAAAGTGGTCGCGTTAAAAAATAATAGCAATAAACCCAGATCTTTCATGCCGTCCTCTTGCTCAGCCAAACAGCTTCTTCAGGCACCCACCTACTGCATTTAGTAATAAAGAGAAGTTTCTACTACCATGACCTTACCTCTAGAAGTGAAACCCCAAGTGGGCTCACAGATGCGCTTTGGGAGTAACTGGAATTGCCGAAAATCTCCCAGAATTGAAGGGACTTCACCTGGCATGAAAAGAGCTGAAGGGGAAAGGAGAAAAACACAGCCGGTAGATTAGACACTATGATCTGATCCACTCGAGGCACAAAGGACATTAAAAGGAAGTGAAACTCAAATTTAATGAAACCGAGAGACAGCAAACTTATGTCTAATTAGCCTACAAGATTCACTGCCACAAAATATCACGGAGGCCAAGAGCTTGTCACCAAAAGTGTGGAAATATGTACATGCATACACACACACGCATATATATACCCCTACACACACGCACAAGTATATATGCATATACCTATGGTCTCTCGAGCCTGGAAAGGACCCGACAACACCATTCAGTCTTTTCCCCAGCTCCAAGACAAGATCAAATAGATGTCGGTATTTTCTGACAGATGTTTGTCTAGACCTGTTTTTAACAGAGAATCTCCCACCTCCCCAGGCAGTTTATTCCAACGCTTCCTTTTCTTCTTCAGCTTTACACACACACGCACACGTATATTTATCTCAGAAGGTGAGCGGAGCAGTCTCTGATGACTTGCACATCAAAAGGCTTGTTAACTCATTTCTCATGGCAAGATCTTTATTGTGAATGATGTACGAGCCCGAAAGTTCCCAACCTGACCTGAGATTACAGGCTGAGCTTGGGGGACCTGCAGATGGGATAAGGGGGGCAGATGAGAAAGGAGGGGGAAATTCATTCCTTTCCCTATTAACCCTTCAGATTTGATCTGCTGATAAAAGAGAGACCAACTTTTGTATACTCCATTTTTAGACTCAAACATCGAGTTCTGATGGTTTCGGTAGAATAAATACACTTTTGTCTTCCTCGGGAGCCACCCCAGAAGAGATGCTGTGCTGTCAAACCTCAGTAAGGCAAAGGAAGGGATGAGGAATGAGGCTGCGCAGCTCGAATAGGCAAATGGCAGGCTGGCGAGTAGCACTTTTCCAGCCCACTCTGGATATCTATTACCTCCACTTTTGGACAGACAATGCACCAAATGTTTCATTGCCTGGGGCCTTACAAAGCCAACCTGGCTTTTTTAGCTGAAAGCGCTAATGTAGAAAGGCAATTGGGAATTAATTATTTAATGTGGTTCTCATTGGTAGAAAGCTTCTACCCCTCCTGCATCTCAGCTACCATTATACATATGGTGCTTTCTTCAGACTACAGTGATTAGTCAGCAGCAAAAAATTGTGGCTAAATCCCATTCCCACTTGTAGTGAACTCCATTTAAATCGACAGATTTCCACTCCGTAACTAAGAGCGCAGTTTAACCCCGTGCTAGGAACACATCATTTGTGACAAAAAACATAGACACATGTCAGCATCTCCGTTTCTGAAAATAAGCCGTCTCATACCTCCGCTCCCTTCCCCTCTCATTGATAGGCAGTGGAAGATGATTCCTATTTAAAAATTAAAATCCACGCAAGCAGCCCTATGAGTAGGAAATGGGAACGAGCTCCCTTTAATGCGGCTCTTCGGATGCCTCGCTGGAGAAAGGTGTATCCTGAATCCGCATGTTGGTTCAGCTCCAGCTTCTCAGGGATTCTCAAGATAAGCATCTATTTCATTTAGAGCCTTTTTAGTGATGACCTGTGTAGAAGCGCACTGTCCTTTTGAAGATCTCTCTGCAACAGCTGCATGCCAGAAACTCCCATCCAAGTTTCTTTAAGAGTTTAAGAATCAGTCCCCATGTATTTAAAAAATAAAATTTGCAAAGTAAGGTTCTGCAGCGGGACTGGGAAGGGGCATGAACTTACACTGTCAGCTGCCATACACAAGAAAATGGTAACTTCTTCCCCGCAGTCACCACCTCCGAATCGCCCCGGATTAAACCCCGACAGGATCCTACCAAAATTCAACATAGTGAATTATACCAGGAATTAATTTAACGTAACGTGTCGTATATTTCCAAACACAAAATATATTTGGGTTGGTTTTTTTCGGCTCTTCAGATGAAAGAAATACGACTGTACAGATGTGCTTTTCTAAGCTCCAGTGGCATGAAACCTGAAATACCCCAGCAAGATTCAGGAGCGAGAAGTTTTAATCACCATGGAAGCACGACGCTTTTGAAGGTCTATGAAATTATATACCCAGGTCTGAGAAGGGTAAACTTATCCGTCTGGGCAGATCTGCTGATAAAGAGAGACAACTCATTTTCTCCTGGAAAGCTGTGTTATATGTTGTTTGAAAAAATAATCAGTCCTTGGAGACAGGTTTATGCTGGGAAGAGAAAGAAAAAAAATATAGTGCTGGGAGAGATGTTCTGTAAGGGAAAAGGAAAGGTGGTGTGAAAGCATTCCCTTCGTTTAAGTGATTCCCTGCGAATTCAGGAGGCAGAAGAGGAGACGGGCTGAGCATCTCCCAGGGCCAGAGCGAGCGAGGCTGGCGACGACGGAGGCATATGGAGACCCACCCAGGGCGCAGACAGAGCGGAGGACCCCCAGACCTCGGCTTACGCAAGGTGACCTTTCCCCTCTCTAAAATTTCAAAGCTGGCGTTGCCGGCACTGAACAGACTGTGTGCCATATGTAACGTGACCTCAGCTCCGCTCTGCCAAGCCACTGATGGCATCACTAATGAGAGGTGAAAGGTCCCTTTCTTGCAGCTTGCGCAGAAACCCACCGAGGCGGCGGGTGCAGGATGGGCCCCCCCAACCCCTCATCCCCGCAGGCAGGCACCCGCTGCCCCGCCGCAGGGCCTGGCCGCCCTCCCGAAATCGCACGCACCCCCATCCAAAGGGTTGATGCTGCCTCTTCCCTTGGCCCGACCGCAACCGGCACAGTCCCCTGGCAATGAAAATATTTGTTCGGTGCCCGAATGCAAAGCGCGTAGGCAAACAGAGCCCTGCACGTCAATCCCGGCCCCGGCCCCCGCTGCCGCCCTGCCAACCCCCCGGGGCAGCGCTGTGTTCAGAGACCGGATTGTGCCCTTCGCATCGGCCAGGTGGGAGAGACGGATTTGGGCTTGGAGATGGCGCAGAGGGAAGGGGGGACGAGATACGCCAAAAAGGGACGGGTTTACACCCCGCCATCACACCGCAGCCACAGGGACGAGGTGGCTGGGCCTCAGCAGGGGCCCTGCGGGAGGGCGGAGGACGATGGGGCCATATCAGTCCCCCCCAGGAGGGCCCTTCCCAGGCCGGGCAGTGCTGGTGGGGACCCTGGCAGCCCCCTTCCAAATGGGCTCTTTTTTTTCCGAAATTTTAATGTTTTAAATTTGTTTTACACAATTGTTTTTCCTGCAGGAAAAAGTCAACCACCGCACTCCCCCTCCTTTTTTTTTTGTGAAAATAGGGTGGTTGGGGGGTTTTTTGCAGGTTTCCCAGGGTCCAGCACCCACTCCGCCCCAGCCATCACCTAAGAAAGGGATGGACATGACCTGCTCACACACTGCTCCTGAACACCCGGCCTCCTGCTGTAGACACGCGTGGGTGGGTGTCACTGATGTGTGTGGGTGGGGTGTGGACACATGAGGGGGTCCATGCACACAGGGCTGTGGGAGTGTTCCCATGGCTTGGTGTGTGTGCATGCACGGGTGTACATCCACACGTGAGTGGGTGTGTGCACATGGGTGTGCAGACGGGGCTGCGTATGCGTACGTGAGGGGCTGTGCACACGAGTGTCTGTGGGCATGCGGGGGCGTTCATTCGTGGGAGAGCGTGCACACCCGTGGAGGGGGAGAGGGGCGCCCACGGGTGCGTGTTGGAGTGTCAGCACGCGGGGGATGCACAGGTGTGTGCACACACGCCGGCGGTGGGTGCACACGGGTGGGTGGGTGTGCAAGGGGTTGCCTGGGCGCACACCACAGGCCGCGCACACGGGTGGGTGTTGCAGCGTGGGCGCGGTGTGCACGCAGGCGGGGGCTGCAGGGCCGCTGCCCGGGGTCCCCCGGGGTCCCTCCGCGCCTGCGCTTTGTCCCACGCGGGACCGCGCCGTGGCAGCGTGTCTCCCCCCCCACCCCACCGCGGGGACAGGGTGGAGAGCGTCCTCGGTTTGTTTCTGTTTTGCGAATGACTCATGTGTGGCACATGTGGCACTGCTGAGGTACAGCGAGGACCTCCCCCCCACCTCCCCACACAGTACATTTATCCCACCCCCGGCCGCGCTCCTGCCTCCCCACGCAGGGCCAAACCCTACGGGAGAAGGGGCTGTCTTTAAGCCTCGCTGGTTTCCTTCTGGGAATTAATTTTTACATCACATCCCGGCGCAGACAAATTAAATTATTCGTTTGAAATACTTATTCTGAGCTCTCCCTCCCCCCGGCTCGGGAACACCCTCCTTTCACAAGAGCGCAGCGCTGCCCACGCGTGTTGGGTTGCGCGGGGGCATATTCCGCTGCCGGCCGCAGAGGGGGGGCAACCGGGGCGTGTTTTTCCTCCCCCGGAGGAGCCGCACCTCGGCAGACTGTGCTGCGGGGAAGCAGCCATCCATCCCGCGGCAGCCCAGCGCCCTGCGCGGCCGCAGCCTCATTCGAGCTGCATTATCTTATTGAAAAAAATAAAATAAAATAAAAGGGCCAGAAATTGCAATTATCATTGTCTCGGGTTACGGCAAATGCCATTACGCTGAGAAATGGGAGGAAAACAATGCCGCGAAAATGCGAATCGCTTTGCTAATAACGCGCTGCTGCTGCGCGGTCCCTGCGCGCCCGCGGAAGGCTCCGACCCCCCCGGGGTGTGGGGGGAGCGGACCCACCCGGCGGTACTGGAGGGTTTGGGGAGGTGCGAGCGGCTGGGGATGTGGGGGGTCCCCCCTTTGCGTGGGGGGCTCGCAACTGATTGGGGGGGGGGACACTGCACACTCTGGAGGTGTGGGGGTACCCGGGGGTCGTGTCACGCACACGGACACGAACACGCAGGGGAGAGGCAGCGTAGGCGGTGCCGGCTGGAAGGCAAGCGGGCATGCTGCCGTGCAGAAAAGGAGTTAAACCCCGCCGTTGTCCTTTGATTTAGGAAACGGCTCATCCAATTCAGTTCCAGATTATTCAGGGGCAGACTGCCTCGCTCGCTCCCTCTCTCCCCACACCAGCCCAAACATCTTGAAGTAATCAGCAGCTGAGAACGGAGACGTCCCCCTGGCATCTCAGGTTAAAGAAGGAGGTCCAGGAAAATGTGGTAGAGCCATTACAAGAAACCTGAGATGCATTCATCAGAGACTCCAATTGCCATCGCATTAGGATTGATTAGAGACCAGCAGTACCGTAATGACCCGGAAAGAGGGGCATACGGGGATTATTAATATCAGACTTCTTAAAAAAAAAAAAAAAAAGTGAGGAGAAAAAGAAAGAAGGAGGAGGGAAAATTTAAAAAACAAAAGCGCATCGCGGGGCTGCTGCTGGTATGCAGACTTACCTGAGGAGCGCAGGCACCGGCCAGCCGCACAGACGTTAATTTATCTAACTTCTGGGGAAGAAAAAGCAGACAAACATGGACAAAACCCCCACTTCTGAATCCCCTGAAATCTCCCGCTCCCATTCACGGCTCTCACCGAACCTCCCCCGCCAGCGCCGCGGCCCCGGGGCTGCGCAGGCGGCGGCTCGGGGGGAGCCCAGCCGGGGGCCCCGGCCCGGGCCAAAGGAAGCTGGTCCCCGGGCCGGCGACAGCAAGGACAAGTTAAGGAGCCTCCAAGGAGGAGCAAAGGAGACCTCGGTGGCTCGTCTCCTTCTCAGTTCCCTGCGCCAAAACAAATCAGCCCCTCCTGGTCTCGGTTTAAATGTAGCTCACTGGATAATTAACTCCATCTTTCCAGCCCTGCTTTAACTGTTTATTTAGTGTCACCCCGTATTACCATCACTAGCACTTTCCTCTGAACAGGAGGAGCTGGAGGGTTTCACCTCCCAAAAGGAAATTCTTCGTAGCTTAAAAAGAATCAGCATCCAGGAGGTACATTAGCGAGCAGAAAAGAGGGGGGAGGAAGGCGGGGGGGGGGGGTCCCCACGGCAAAAGCAGGAGAAAATAAGGGGGAGAGGAGAGAGGGACAGGGACAAAAAGACGTATTGGCCCTCGGAGAGGAAAGAAAAACAAGGCGTGATCACTTCTAATCCTTTGAAAAATGTCCCGGTAAGGGCGTGAAGAAAAAGCCCTTCGCGTCCTGGGGATCGACCCCGCCGGGAAGGCCTTACCCTGCCCCTCGGCCCCCGGCCCGGCCCGGCCCGGCCCGGCCTGACCCCGCTCGCTGCGGGGGGACCCTCGTGGCCGGGTACCCCCGGGGCACAGGGATCGCGGAGGTGGGGGGGGGGTGGCCGGGCAGGGACATGGCCCCCACCCCGTGGACACCGGCTTTGTTTTTACAGGTGTCTGGAGGGCAATTTACTAACGAGTCATTAAAGGTTGCACCGGTTTGCAGGCGCGTCGGGCCAAAGGCTGCTGCAAAGAGAAGCGCGATGCATATGGAGAGGGGTTTGTCCTTCCTCATTAAAAAAATAGAATAATAAAGGGGGGGGGGGGAGAGAAAGAAAAAACAAATCCTTTATTGTGGAGGAATAAGCCGAGGGAGCTGGCTGTCTCCCCTGCGCCTCGCATTCGGCAGGGACGGCGGCGCGGATCCGGTATCACGTTGCAGATCCTCACTCGAGATAACGAAATGCGATCTATTTTTCAGAACAGCAAGTGGATGGGAAAGGAGCCCTCTACAACACAAACCTCATTGACTTAATGGGTCGGTTTTGGATTTCGCCTTCGAAAGGTTCGGAAAGCAGCAGCGTTGTGTTCCTGCCCCGCCGGCTCCCAGCCTCCAGCCCCGGTTATCATCACGCCGAGACGGGGCTCGGGGAAAAAAAAAAAAAATGCCGCTGATTTTATTTTGTCTATTTGTTTCCTCCAGACCCTCACACTTAAAGAAAAAAAAAAACAATTAAATTAATTTTCGGTTGGGGAAGAGCTTTATTTCTCAGGTCGGGGAGAGAGATGGGAGTCGTCTTCGGGTTATTTTTTTTTGCTTTGGTTTGGTTTTCTGGCGAAATCGAGGAAAAACCCGCAGAGCGATGCGTGGGATCCGTCTTCATCCCCGCTCTGCGCTCTATAACGCTGCATCGAATAAACAAGCGAATAACTGAATAAACAAGCGAATAAATGAATTAATAAGCGAATAAATTAATTTCCCGCACAAACGGAGCCGCTCGGTGCCCCGGCAAGCGGGGCGAGGCGCGGAGGGCCCCGCGGCCGCGCACCGACCCCTCGGCCGACCGCCTCCCTCCGCGGGCGCGGAGGTGCCAGGCCCCGGCGGCGGAGGGAACCCGGGGAAGGGGGCGAAGCCAAGCGCTTTGCCCGGGCTGGAAGCAGGGTGAGCCCGCTGGGCTGCTCCTTCTCGGACGAAAAATAAAGGCAGAGAAGCAGCCAGCGGCAGCCCCGCGCCGTTGTGTTGTTCTTTGGTTTTATTTAGTTATTTGCATCTGCCTTGTTTGGTTTTTTATTTTTTTGAGCGTCTCGAAACCATTTTTTTCTGGGTGATTTTCAAGGGCTAAATGGGATGGGGTGGTTTGGGAATTCATTTACATCTTTCCGTCGTTTAAAGTGAAAGGTTTCCAATTTTTAGGCAAACCAACCCCGAGCAATAATTAACATTGATGCTGACCGGTTCTCGGCTGCAGCGTGTAATTCCCAGGTAGACCCCAGCGGGTCTGTCCCCTCCGTCTGTGAATTTTGGTGACACGGGAGAATAAAGTCCCGCTCAGAAATCGCGGGGCAGCCTCGGCTCAGCCCTCGCCCGTCCCTGCCAGCCCCGCAGCCGGCCGCATCGGATAATTTGCTTATTCCCAGCAAGAGCGGTGTTTATTTTGGTGGCCTTTTAAAGGGAATAAAAAAAAAAAAAGAGAAATGTTGAGGGCAAGAGATGACCTCTCTCTTTAAAATGGCAAGGAGCTTCCCCAGCCCCGCTTTGCATTTCTCTCCTCCTCATCCTGAAGGTACAAACCCTCTCAGGTCCGCGCCTTTCCCGAACTGAGCACCTTATTAGAAAGAACAAAAAATTTTAAAATTACTAACAATAAAAAGGAGAGATGAGGGAGCCCATCTCCCAGGCTGGGCAGGGCACTGCTCCTCCAGGACGCGGCTGCGAGCCTATGCCTTATAATTCTGCGCACTTGCTCCAGACTTTAGGGTATTAGTTGGTTTTAGAGCCGGGTTTAAGGCTCCGTTCCGGTCCCCACACAGCTGCCTTGTCAATAAGGATCTGTTCCAAGCAGACATTCCTTCTGGGAGGACATTGCAGCTCTTTAAGACTTCATCTGCAACATCATAAGTACTAAAATAAAATGGCAAGGGAAAATTACCAGACACATGGTCATGGGATATAGAAGCGCCCTGACTCCAGCGTACATAGTAAAGTCCCTGTACAGACTGGGTGGCAGGGGCTTATTTTAAACAGCCCCGAGACGCGAAGTACATGGGGAAAAACAACAATCCAGATTTCGGAAAATATCGGGACGGGCCTTTCCCCTATCGTATCTCGAGGAGGGGAGCGGGCAGAGGCTGCGGGCAGGGAGCGGACAGCGGGAGCGGCCCCGGCTCCGAGCCCTTCTCCGCCTCGGCCGCAAACGGGCTGCTCTTAACTTTGAGCATTTAAAGTCAAATAAATCCGAATGTCTTTAGTGAAGACAAACAGGTTTGAAAGAGCCCCGCGATGGTTATTAGCACCCGCGGAGCGAACTCGTTCTTGAATCAAGAGCCTTCTGGAGTGTGCTTAAAATACTGCTTTCGACTTATCTAATCAAAGATAAATACAGTCATAAAGACACCCTCTTCCCACCGCTCCCCTGCCCTTATCTCACCGCATTGTCCTCATCTCCCAGCCCGTCCCGGCTACTGACAATAGATTAGCTTTGCTTAGGGAGCCTAATTGTTTTCTAATTTTTTTTTAAATAATTGCTTTTGAGCGAGGTGTGCAAATGAGGATCAGGCTAATTAAAGCGTTGCCGGTCGGTGCAGTTTTGCTGCCCGCACGGCTGCCTCGGGGGCTCCGCGGGGCTGCCCCGACCCGCCGGGGACCCCCCCGGGGCCAAGCGGGGCAGAGCGAGGGGCACATGGAGGGGAAGAGGGGCCGCAGGGGCCCCGCGTATTATTGAGGTATTCACTAAAGCATTATTTATTCATCCCCAGCATTAAGGTAATTAAATATGGGCTGGCTTGGCAGGGGACGGCGAGCGAGCGGGCGAGGCGGGAGGGGCTGGCAGGAGTTTGGGGGGGAAAAAAGTGGAAGAAAGACAAAGTCCGCCGGGAGAGGCTTCCCCAGGGATGCGCCCGGGGGCGGCGGGGCTCCCCCCGCAGCCGCCCCGGGGCCGGGGCCGCACCCGAGCAGAGGCGGCGGCGGGAAGCGCAGCCGCGGCGGCGGCCGGGGCTGTGTCCGGGGCCGGGTCCCCGCCGCCAGGCCCCGCCCGCCCGTGCCGAGGCTCTGCCCGCCGGGCCAGGCTGGGCTGGGCTGGGCTGGGCCTGGCTGGGCCGGGCCGGGCCGGGCCCGCCGCGGCGGGGGCCGAGCCGCGGGCGCCCAATCAGCACGGCGCGGAGGCTCGGGCGCTTTAAGCGCGGCGGCGGCGGAGCGGGGACAAAGTCCCCCCGGCGCCGCGACGAGCATCCCCGCTCGCCCGCCCCACCGCCCCGGCTACCGCCGCGCCTCCCCGCTCTGGGGCCGGGACCGGCACCAGGACCGGGACCGGGCCCGGCGGGCGGCTCCCCCCCGCCCCTCCGCCGCCGCGCTCCCGCGGGGTGCCCGCCGTCTCCTCCTCCTCTTCCTCCTCCTGCCGCCGCCGCGCCCGGCCATGTCGATGCTGCCGTCGTTTGGCTTCACGCAGGAGCAGGTCGCCTGCGTCTGCGAGGTGCTGCAGCAAGGGGGGAACCTGGAGAGATTGGGCCGGTTCCTCTGGTCGCTGCCGGCCTGCGACCACCTGCACAAGAACGAGAGCGTCCTGAAGGCCAAGGCGGTGGTGGCCTTCCATCGCGGCAACTTCCGCGAGCTCTACAAGATCCTGGAGAGCCACCAGTTCTCCCCCCACAACCACCCCAAGCTGCAGCAGCTCTGGCTAAAGGCTCACTACGTGGAAGCCGAGAAACTGCGGGGCAGACCCTTGGGCGCCGTCGGCAAATACCGCGTCCGCCGAAAATTCCCTTTGCCCCGCACCATTTGGGACGGCGAGGAAACCAGTTACTGCTTCAAGGAGAAATCCCGGGGCGTGCTGCGGGAATGGTACGCCCACAACCCCTACCCGTCCCCCCGGGAAAAGCGGGAGTTGGCGGAAGCCACCGGTCTCACCACCACCCAGGTCAGCAACTGGTTCAAGAACCGGAGGCAGCGGGACCGAGCGGCGGAGGCGAAGGAAAGGTACTTGCCACCCCCCCATTCCCTCCGTCCCCTCTTTCCCTTTTCTCCCCGCTCTCCCGTGCCGGGGGCTACCGGGAGCGGGGCGAGCACCCGGCGGCGAATGGGGAGGGAGCAGCGAAAATAACCTCGCTCCCTCCAAATCCCATTTTTCCTGAACCGCGTTGCATTTTCCCGCCGCTCTCTCTGTGGAAACCCAAGTGGGTTTTCCACCCGCGATCCACCGGATCCTTCTCCCCGCCGCTCGACCCCACCTGCCCGGGGCTGGGGGGGAACAACGAGCCCCTCACCGGTCTCTCCGGGAGGCTCCGCCGCCTTTGTTTGCTGCCTGCCACCCCGACTAAACCGGCAGCGACGCGATCCCGGAGCCTCCGGGGATCGGGCAGGGTAGCTCCGAAACCCGGAGGAAGGGAGAGATGCAGCTCCGGGATGGAGAGGGGAGGAACCGGTGGGAGACCGGGATGGGGATGTGCTGGCCGGGCCGAGCCGTCGCCTCGCACCGAGGCCACCCCGGCCGGCGCCGCCTGGGGTGGCCTCGGTACGGGGCGACGGCTCGGCCCGGCGAAGCAGACAGCCAGGGAGGTCATCTCTCCACTTTCTATCTCCTCCAGCAACCTCCCCACCCAGCCACCTAGAGAAAATCCCGCACCCTGCTCGTCCCCGCGCCGCGCTTTCATTTTTAATTAAAAAAGAGAAAAATCCCCCCCCCGCCCCAACTTTTCCTCCTCACCTAAATTATCGGGCTGGGCGGTGTACACCTATTTATAGGAGAATAAAAAGAAACGGGGATGATCCGTTATGAAAATATTAGGCGCTTTTTGCGTTTTTCTGAGGAGAGATATTTGCTCCCACGATGAAATAAAACGCAAAGGATTTATTGGGGGCATCAGCACAGCGCCCATCCCCGGTGCCTCCTGCCCGCCGTAACATCCCCGTTGTGTTTTTTTTTTTTTTCCCCTTTCTGCAGAGAGAACACAGAAAACAACAACGCGGCCACCAACAAACCCAACCAACTCTCGCCTCTGGATGGGAGCAAACCTCTCATGTCCAGCTCCGAGGAAGAATTTTCTCCTCCCCAAAGCCCGGATCAGAACTCGGTCCTGCTCTTGCAGGGGAACCTCAGCCACACCAGGAGCTCCGGCTACTCCCTAAGCGGCTTAGCCACATCCCAGACCCCTCACAGCCTCCAAGGCCACCAGCTCCAGGACTCGCTGCTGGGACCCCTCACATCCAGCCTGGTGGATCTGGGATCCTAAAGGCCCGCGGCGGGCGGCCGGAGGATCGGGAGAGGAGGTTCTGCTCGGGGACAGAGGCTCTGGGTTGTACATAGAGGACAGCACCCGGTTTTACATCTCACTCGCTGATTCTTGACGGGACTCTCAGCTCTTTCACACAACCCCACATCGGCTCCTGGTCCAGTTCCCCCTCCAGCGTCTTCCACTATCACCATGATTTTTATTTTATTTTTTTTTCCACGTAGCCAAACGCAGAGAGCGGCAGAAACCCTCAGCCCTTCGAGTTCAAACGAGCTGGTCCCAGCGGGAATTACAAAAAAAAAAAAAAAGAAAGAAAGAAAAAAAGAAAAAAAATCCAAACTAAAACTCAACCCCAGATGGATCCGATTCCACCCAAATAAATCCCGGCCCCGCAGGCGCGGTGGCAGCCGCACATCCCCACTGCTACCCAGCCGGGTCCCCACGGGGCCGGCGAGGAGCCGGGATGGAGGTGGAGGGAGCGAACGGCTGTACCGAGCCCTGTGTTGTAGCGGGAGGAGGGAGGGGAACTTACGTTTACATTTTTCATATTTAGCCTTACCAGAAAGATTTCGATGTAGTTTAAATTAAGAAAAAAAAGAAAAAAAAAAAAGGCAGAAGCTGCAGTGTTAGAGTTTTAACAAGTGCCTATGTCTTAAGGCGGCTGTGCGAGGCGGCTGGCGAGCGGGCTCCCGAGGGCCCGCGCCCCCCGGCTTCCTTCTTCTCGGTGGTGAAATGCATCGATGTGGCTAAAAATTAGGATAATAATAATAATAATAATAATAATAATGAAAGTCGACAGCCGTTTCCTCCCGACCGAGCGTTTCTCGGGCTGCCCCGCCAGCTCCCCGGTGCCTTCTCCCGTCTGTCCCCGCTCGCCGCCCTCCTCCTTCGGCTTGCAGAGAGCCCGCGGACGACGCTGTCTGTCTCGAGTATTTGTTACCAAAAAAATCGCATGTGCTTTCAGGTTTATTTTCTATTGTACCTAAACAGTCTAAATTAAACCACGCTGATGGCAGAACACCCAGGCTGCGCTTTTCTTTGCAGGGACGAGCCCCTGCCCCGCTGCCCACCCTTACCCCCCATCGACGGGCGCTTCGGGGCTGCGGGGGAGCCGATGCGTTCGTAACCGAGGAAGGAAGGGGAGAGGGGACCCGCCGGAGCGGCTTTGCGTGGGGTCGCCCCGTGGGAGCCGGGCGCCCGGCCGGGAGGGAGCGACTCGTCCCCGCCGCCCGCCCCATCGGGCCCTCGCTGCGGCCGGGCCGCTGGTGCCGATCCCCCCCGTTAGCGTTTTGCATCATTAAGTGTGTGTTCATTTAAGTCGCTGCCGTGTTTGTTCTCGGGGTCTTGGGCCATGGAGAAATGTCACCCTCTGCAGGAGGGTCTTCCCCGTCCGGAGCTCTCCGTGGCCCTCCCGTTTGCTCCCCAAACGGGCCCGCCGCCCCCGGCACCCGGACATGCTCCAGAGCCCCCCGCGGACCCCCCACCCGCGCCGGGACGAGGCGGTGGATCCCCGTCCCCCCCCCGCCTTCCTTGGCTCCGGCTGCGGGGGAGCCGGGGGCCCGGTGCCCGGGCTGCCGAGGCGGTTTCCCTCCGCCCTCCCGCCTGGCACCGGCCGCTCCCCCGGGCGCCCAGCCCAGATCCCGCCGGGCTTCCTGCGCCCACGGCCCTTTGGGGGGGCATGGCCAGGGCACTGGGGACCCCTCGCCCCTCCGGGCAGGACCCAACGCGGTTTCGTGGGAGGAGGGCGGAAGGCGCAAATCCCGCGCTTGGGCGCGCAAGCCGCGTGGGTGGGCGCGCATCTGCTTTTCTACCGCACCCACGGCCGCGGGTGGAGCCGGGGCAAAACCCGACGTCGGGTGGGAGCACGGAGCTCCCCTCCGTGCTCAGCGACCCCGGCCCCGGCAGCCCGGCCCGGGAGGGGGCCTGGAGCCGGGGCCCGGTGTGCGCCCCGGGAAGACCTCGGGGGACGGGACGGTCCGTGCTCCCCGGTCCGGCCTCGCCTTCTGCCTCACCCGGGACCCTCATCACCCTTCTCGGGGGCTCATCCAGCCCCTCCATGATCCACCACGAAGCAGCGCAGCCCCCCCAGCCCCACGGGCAGAAAGGGGGGAACCCCCAGGGAAATGAGGGAGATTTTTAGGGTGAGCAGCCTCGGGCTCTGCACCCCAAGGGTGGATAAGCTCCAGCTCCGTTGTTTTTCCAAGCCACGGGCTCGGTGAAGAGGAAAGATAAATACCCCCCGGGGCTCCAGCCCTGCGCGGCGACGAAGCCAAGCAGGGACTCACAAACCAGGGGTTATTTTCAAAGCAAACAGCGCAGAGGATCTTCCTGAGCGCAGGCAGCAGCAGGACTGACTTTCGGGGGGCGGTGGAAGCTGCCAGGGGATGTCCCCTTCGCCCAACCACCCCCTTCCCCAGCGCAGACCTACGCGCTGGGGCTGCTGTCAGGCCCGACGGCTGCAGAGCGGCACCGCGCAGCGCCGCGCACGTTGAGCCCCACTGCCCCCTCGGCCAGAGCCCTGCCCACGCCCTGACCCTCCATTTCCCTAACAGGGAGAGGGAAGAGGTTGCCAACAGGCAGCTGCTGGCAAGAAGGGACGGAGGTTGCTGAGGGACTCCCCCCTTGGAAATAACTCCCCGGCTGGGGAAGGGGCCGGTGGGCAGGTAGGACCAGGAAGGCCCCAGAGCTGAGCCAGGTGCAGGTTGCTGAGCTCTCCTCGATTAAGCTTGACCTCGCAGCAAGCTTTTCACAGCAAAGTCAGCCTGGGGAGGCGGCCCGGGGCTGTTTCTCACCTCACTCTGCTTTGTATGTCCACTGGCAGGAAGGAGTTAATTCGCCCCCCCAGCCCCCCAGGACAGATTTCACACTGTGTCCAGGTCAGCCAAAAAAGGGGAGGAAATGGAGAACAGCGGAATGATTAATTCTACCTGCTTTTCCCATGAGTGATCACCTGCTTTCGGGGTCATGAATAGCAGGTAGCTCTCCCCGTCTCCAGCTCTGAGAGGCTCATTTGTTTGGTGACAGCTGAGTGACAAGACCTGAAATCCGAGCCCTCAACTTTGCCTGATGTGTGGATAAAACCCTGGATGTTCCCTCAAACATTTCAGGAAATGAAAGTTGTAACGCGATCCCTTGCGCTCCCACATCTCCCCCAGCAACACACAAAAGCTCAAAGGAACCTTCTCGGATTAAATTCAGCCTGGAGAGGATGGAAGGAAAATGGAGAGCAGGCTGAGAAAGCTGGAACTGGCAGGCTTTTCTTCAGCACTTATTGGAAATGTCTGTCCAAAGCAGGGATTTAGAAAGGTCACCTCTACCGTAAGCGCCTCTTCCTCCGGCGGAGTCAGATGGGCAGCCCGCTTCTCCCCAGCCTACCTCCACATCGGGGGACAGCCTGGAGCAGAGGGGTTACGTTTAGATGCCCCAAGCAGGAAATTCAGTGTATAAAAACAAACGCCCAAGGAGAAAGCCAGCCCCCCTCCTCTCTCCTCGTTTCATTTCCCGGGTCAGGCTGAGCCAGTGTTGTCCCGTGCACGAGCCATACTCTGCCAGCCCCGGCCCGGCTCCCCTTCCCCGCTGCCCCCCGGCCCCAGAGGGGCAGGTACGGCCCCGCTCTCAGCCCCCACAACCCTGGGCCACGTGCTGGCAAACCCTCCGCAGAGGCCCGTGGCGAAGGGCAGATGCTCGCTCAGCAGATGGATTTAAATGCAATGTTTCCAGGCCTGGCTACCTAGAGCTCGTGCACCCCCAGCTGCAACGCCAGGATCCCAGAGCAGGGATGTGCTTAGGAGACCTCTGTGCTCTGTGTCTTTGCAAACCAGGCCTGCTCAGCCAGGCACCGGAGCTTCGTTTTGAACACACAGGTTTGGAAATGTCGGCAGCTGGAACAAGGCAGGGTGTGAGGTACAGGCAGGATTGGGCCAAGGCATCGGGGCTGCCTCCCTCCCGGGGGGGTGGTTTCATCGAGCTGCCTGTCACTGGGCAGCCAGCAGCTGCTTGCACTGTTATCCGGTCTGAAGATAAAGCACTATTATCCGGTCTGAAGATAAAGCACTATTTAACAATTGTTTAACTATTATTGAAGTGCTTCAGATTCTGCAGACCTGTAAAGAATACAGCACCTGCCCCAAGATAACTCTTTACCTCTGAGCTTCTCCCTTACTCCTGCTTTTCTCCGGGGAGCAGCTCACGGACACAGGTGGAAAACCTCCCCATTTGCCTACCCAGTATGCTTCGCCATCAGTCATTTTGCATCCGAGGAAGAGCTCTCTGTGGGGTGACGCTGCTGGAGGCTGTGTCTCTGTTTATGCTGCCTTCAGAGGTGGGTGCTTTAACCTGCCCAGTGCACATGGATGTTGTTGACAGCAGCAGAAGCAGTAAAGTGCAGCCAACGCAGGGCTTGGCCGGCCTGGCTGCGGCAATCCATCTTCAAGGGTGGATTTTGCTATTCCTGCTGGGGCCGAAGCTGTCAGGTTTTCTGAGGGCACCAGGTACTGTGTGGGGAGAGCAGAGGTGGCAGAGGCCGGATCTACAGGAGCTTTGGTTCAGCTCAAGTGTACAAAGTAACCTGAGACACCGTCATCTTTCCCAACTGGACATGGACAGAATTTTAAATAGGGAAACAGAGGAAAATTTGCTTTAATCTTCCAGCAGAGAGAGCAAATTACCAGGCTCCCCAGAGGTGACCGGTGCTCGCCCCAACAGCAGCCCAATGCAGGCTGGAAGGAGGGCTCCAGGCTGAACCCCCATCCATGCCTGTGCCACCCCAGCTTTCCTTCCAGCTGCGCTTGTCACCAAGTGCAGGAGCATTTCTTCTCTCACCGTGGTTTCTAGTGTTTACTCACACATCCCCAGATTTTAAACGGAGGTTGAACTTTCTCCGAAGTATATAATCCCAATCCTAATAATGAGGTTAAAGAGGCAGATTTAGTTCATTTATGATTTCCTTGTTTTCACTTGTCCAACACCTCTGGAAAATGCCTCCATGGGCAGAGCAGCTCCTTCCCATCCTGGCCTCAGCGTCTCACCCACAGCCCGGTTCTGCAGGGAGCAGGGTGGCTTTGGTACGGTGCCGTGCTTGCTCAGGCTCCGATGGCTTTCAGCCATGATAGAAAAGGTGTAGAAGATCCTCATGCTGGCTTCTCAGGATGGAAGAAAGGGGAAAAACTTATCTTTTTCCGACTTAAGGATGGAAAAGCTTTTAAGCTAATAGCTGGAGTGTGTATCGGCCCTGTTTTACATGAGGGGAAACTGAGACTCAGGGAGATGACAGACCTGCTGAAGGTCGGAGCAAGGGTAGATGACGAAGCGGGGAGGGTGGCTGCCCCGCGCCGGCGGCTGGTGCTCCGCACGCCCACGCTGCCTCCCTTTATAGTCCCCATAATAAGTCGCCACGGCTTATCATTATGTAATACAATATTCCTAATAATACAAAACAAAACCAATTGACAAAAAAACAATGCCAAATGAGGCTTGTGGCTAACACTCCCTGAAGAAATTGTCTCTTTTCTAGAACTGAAAAAAAAAAATTACCCAAGCAAATTAGAAACAATTGAAAAATGAAATCACATCTGCAAACCATCAGGGCGCTTCTCCTGAGGCCCGAAGGACGTCTGTCCCCACCCCACTGCTCCCGCAGCCCTGTACGGGGTGGTGGGTGTCATGGGGACCCACAGCACTGCCCGTGCAGGCATGGGAGGGATTTTGCGGCAGCGCCAGGGCTGCAGGTGGGCATGACCTCGGTGTGTGCTTCATCCAACAGAAGGGCCACGTCACGCTAGAACAAATCAGAGGTGTATTTAGGGAATTAACATCTTCATATGCCTAATCTCCCAGAGTCGGTGGTGAAGCAGGGAGAGAAACAGAGGGAGGGAGCAGCAGCCTAAAAACTGCAGTTCTCCTCCTGGGAGCCCTTCAGGGCTGGGCAGAGGCGCTGGCATGAAGAAACCGCGGAACTTGCCCAAGCCTTGGCCACGGGCTGCTTGGTTCTCTGTAGCCAGAGGCTGCCTTCTGCCCACCTCGGCAGGGCTTCGCCTGCGTCACTCCTCTGCGGGGGCAGAACCGCAGCGAGCAGGAGCCGGGAACGGCGTGTGGGCTCAGCAGCACTCGGCTGCAGGGGACACTTCTGTCCCCAGGCTTCCAACCCTCTTGGCACACAGGAGTGTTGGTGGTTTGTGCCACACGCCCTTTGCAGTGGAGCTGAGGTGGGGATGCTCTGGCCTGCTCCATGCTCCCCTAGGTGTTTGGTGGCTGTTGGGTGCATGGGGGGAAAAGCACGCGATGGTTTTATACTGCTGGGATGGCTCAGGTTGGGACACGCATCACTGTCGCCCCTTGGGAGGGAGAGATGCTGAGGCTTGAGCCGGGAGGCATCTCTGATGGCAAAGTGCCCCTCGAGCCAACGTCCCCAAAGGCCCAGGAGGTGCTTGACAGGGAGGTGGGATTATTTCTTGGAGGGAAGAGCGTGGTAAAGGACATGGGGACGCTGGAGCTGTGCTGTCCCCAGCAGACATGGGACCTAATGAAGTGGACAGACATACTCAGTCCAACATGTAGTCCAAGAAGCTGATGCCACCCTGGGCTGTACCAGCCCCATCTATTACCTTTGTGTGCAGGATCTGCTTCTGAGGCCTCCAGGTCCGAAGGGAAACTTGGATGAGGTTCAAAGAACCCCAAGAAGGCAAAGGCAAAGCAGGGCATGGGGAGGGGGAGCTGCAGGCTGCTTGCTTGGACACTCCCACCTCTGCTCTGCCTCTGATCTCCCCACCTACAAGCATGGCCTGGGCTGAAGAAGACCTTCAGAATAGGGGCTTTGGGGCTCTGCTGCTGGCCTGCTTGACTGTCACCAGCCCGTGGGAACTTGGTACTGGGGTGGTGGGGGACAGTGGTGTGGCCAAAGCCCGTGACAGCAGACGTGATGATCATGGTGGGGATGGTCAGCAGCTGGTCACCCTCACTACCCCACTCTGGCCTGCACCTACTCATGGCCAAATTCAAGCCTAAAAGGGAGGCGTACGTTTTAGCAGGGAGGAGAATCAACCCCCTACACTGTGATGACTTTCCAGGAGATGTTTAGCAGGCTTGATCTGGGCTCATGGCACAGCAGACGTCCGACTAGCTCATCACAGTGGTCCCTTCTGGTTTATGGATGTGTCAAATTTGGTAAACTATCCTAGAGAAAGAAAAGAGGTGATCTGCATGATCTGAAGGCACCAGTACAAGGGAGATTTCTTAAAATTCTCCAAACCAGGAGGAAAAGACACAAAAGGAGCAAAAGCTGTGAACAGGACTGAGACATAAGGTTTTCCCACAGCAAAGGGGAGTTCAACATGCACACGATGGCTCCGGCACCACTGCAGGGTTAACATCAAACTTAAAACATTTCCAAAAGACACACTCTGACTTGCACGGTGACTATTCGTGCCAGGTCCCAGTGACATCCCAGAGCCCCAGCATGGTGGTCTTATGGGTGCACTCAGTCCCTGCTGCCCCGTCCCCTTGGATGGCACACAAGGGGATTTCCCTGGGAGAGGAGCACTGCACGGCGTGGGATGGGACCCCCGTGTCAGCACCAGCTGCAGCATGTGCTGTCCTTGGATGCCCGAGTCTCTGAGTCTGCACCCCCTGGTGCTCCTCTGGGTAATGTTTTGGGGGCTTTGCTTTGCTCAGGATGCCTCTCTGTCTTCATCCCCCTCATCTGCCAGGGTTACGTAGCCACAGCTATTTGCTGATGGCCTCCACGGAAACTGTATATCCTGCCTTTGCAATCGGAGACAAGGTGCCCACGCAGCTGCCAGATTTGAAATAGGAGCTGGCAGGAGGGGAAGAGGCCAAAATGGGTGTGCTGAGGGAGGGGGAATCACATCCATCCCAAACTGGGGCCCATCCCATCCTCACCTGGAGAAGAACCACAGTGGGATGGGGAAAAAAAAAAAGCCGTATTTGCAAGGAAACCCCCAAGGCAACATGCAAGCGGCTGAGGGCTGGGGCCAGATTTAAATTGAACCTCCTGCCCAGTGATCCATGAGGAAGGCTCGGCCGCTCGAACAATGAGCGGGGAAAGAAAGCTGAAATGATGGTCACCAGGAGAACCTGAAACCCGCGGTGGGCAAAACAAATAAATACAGCGAGCGGAGCCTCCCGCATCCCAGCTGAGGCAATCTGTGCTTATGCAACCCTACCCGAGGGCTCCCTATCTCTGTGTACAATCTGGGCTGATAAGATTGTTCTCCGCTGAAAATCAAAACCACAGGGATTCCAAGCGGCTCAGCCGGAGTCAGATTGTCCACCTGAAAACCAGGGCACTTTCATGTGGAAAAATAATCGTGTGGTTATTTTGCTGAAATAAGGAGAGCAGGGAGAGGGGAGAGAGAGTGAGGTCCTTGGCTGGTTTGGGGGAGAGGGCTGCTCTGGCGCTGGGTGTGTGCAGCATGGCAGGGATGCCAGCGAAGGGCATCATCCCAAAGGGCGAGATGTCCCCATGGGGCGACGATTGCTGCCTGAAGCCCTGCTAGAGAAAAGCAGTAGGGTCTTGCCCAAAGCTGACTGTTTTTTTGTGAAAACTCCTTCTTTTAGGGCCCAGGGACTTGCAGTTGGCAGCTCTGGTGCAATAAGCCCACAAACAAGAGTCACACAAATGATGGTGGAAGTGGTCATCATCAGCAAGACAGAGACCACTTTGAACATTGTTTGGGTGGAACAGCATATGATTAATACCTACACTGACTGGCAGACAGAATACATAACCATATCATATGCATATACATGTATGTATAGAGATAAATACACTTGATAGAGCCACTCTGTAGAAGAACTTGCCTGATAAGCTGCTCCCATGAGCAAGATCATAGAATCATAGAATAATAGAATCGTTTAGGTTGGAAAAGACCTTTAAGATCATTGAGTCCAACTGTTAACCTAACACTGCCTACTCCACCATAAACCATATCCCAAAGCACCACATCTACATGGCTTTTAAATATCTCCGGGGATGGTGACTCCACCACTTTTTTGAGCAGCCTCTTCCACTGCTTGATAACCCTTTCAGTAAAGAAATTTTTCCTGATATCCAATCTAAGATGCGCAGCATTAGATCCGTGTTTGAGGTTATAAAGTAGACATTGTTTTTTTTGTATCTATTGTAGTTCAAAAAGCCATGTTTTCAGGCATGTGTCTCAGTGCTTGGCTGGTCAGATACTCTCTGCTCTGACTATCAGATCCTTCTCTCAAGACAAAACTCGTTATCAAATCCTGGCCAGAAAAGGTTGTTATTTAGAAAAAAATAGCAGCAAGGGACAGTTTGGTGATGCTGGAAGTGGAACCTCCTTCCACTGAGATGGGAATGGGATGGTCAGATCCTGTGCCCTGCAGCAGAAGCAGGAGCATAAATGCACACTTGTAACAGCATTTGCCTTTATTTGGTGCATTTAGCACCAAGCACAGACTGTTTGTGAGTTTTAAATGCTGCTTAGCAAATATGTGTAGTAGAAATGTCCACTGGGGTATTAGATGAGACAGGCTGGGGAGCTGGGGTCCCAGCCCCCTGCCAGGTCCCTAAACCAGGGACAGACACCCTAGTGAAGAGCAGTTTTGGGCGTTACATCTACTCCTATGGCTCTTGCTCAGTTGTGGATTCATAATTGGCATTTTCCTGGGGAATTTGTGGCTGGTTTTCTGTCTCTGCTGCAGGAAAAACCATGTGAGCAAGAAGAGGATTAGCTCAAGTGGGGTCCAACGGCATGGGCGGGCTGGTCTGGACATGAGCTGGTGTCACCTCAACAGACTGGCTCAGTTAAAAATGAAGAGTCACTGCTCCCCCTGCTCTAACATCCCTCCCCATCCCTCAGGTCCCTCTAGTTGTAGCAATCCTGCTGTCACTTGTGATAATGCCTGATTAAAAAAGAAATCTGTGCAAACCTGTGTTTGCAGATGGAATGGATCCCTTTAATCGTGCAGAGGGACCGTGTTCCCACAGCCACTGCCAGCCCGTGGACCTCTGGGGCAGGCAACACCGTGTTTGTGCACACACACAGAGACACACACAGATATTTGGGTGACTATGCCAAGAAACAAAGCCCTTTAGTCCTGCCCAAGGGGAATGCATCCCACAGTGGCCACCCTTCTCCAGGGCTTGGTGTTCCTGGCAAAGCTTATGTGAAATGAAACTGCCTATAATTTTCTAAAATTCCTTAATCCTGCTTATTTTCTCCCTTTCCCCGAGAGATCGGAAGCCGCAGTGGTCTCCTCGAGCCCACCCACTAATTACAAGACATGAGCTCAACCAACTGCCAGCCAGAAACAACATCATGGGACCAAACACTAACCAACACCACTCGTATTTTTGACTGAAGACTCGCAGCAAACTGCTTGAAAGCAAGTCACAAAGAGCTTGGCAATGATACACCAGACAAATCAAAGAAAGAAAGAAGGAAAATATCCTTTTTTCCTTCCTTCTGCAGCAATCCTGGCTTCCCCTGGGCCACTGACCAGCTACTCTGACGTCTGAGCCCTGCTTGTCTGTCTCACCCTGGGATGCTCTTTTAGGTCTCTCTCTTCTTTATTTGGCTGCCAGTTTTTTCCCAGATTTGACCCGATTATCTTTCAAATTTGCTTGAAAAGGTCAATCCCTCAGCAGTGCTGAGGAGAATGTGAGTTTCTAGCGGGAGGGTGGCATTTAGCACAAAAAAAACTTCCCTCTGGAGAAATCAGATCAGACAGAGCCCTGAGGAAGCTGGGCTAAAAATAAAGCCAGAACTCACAGAGTGGTTGTAGGATGGGAACAGAGGTTATGGTGCATCTCTTGGTGTATTCTTAGCAGGCATAACTGGAAAGATGGGCATGAATTTATTGGCATAAATCAGTATGGTTCATGGAAGGATGGTGTGGGTTTTTCTAAATTCTGTATTCACATTCACAGTTTTACAGCAACTCCGTTTCCTTCCCTAAATCCCCCTGGTTTGCTGTGGCTGGTGGTTGCACTTTGTCCGGGCTACCTTGGACTGCCTGCCTCCTCCTGCTTTCCGTGTCTGCAAGCACCAGGCATGTGCAGCCTCTTGCACCCCAAAAAGCGAGGGGCAAGTCCCTTTGCCCCCAGAGTGAGGAGGGGGCTTTTCTTCTCCAGGTCTTATCCTGGCACCAAACCCTCCATGAGCACAGGATTTCCCCTGGACACTCTGCTCTGATGTGGGTGAGGAATAATATCCCAAGTCCTTCTGCATGAAATCATGAGGGTTGGTGGGGTCCCGCGCAGGGGATGCGCCCCGGAGTGCAGGGGGGCTGCTGTGCCTGAGCCCTGAGCTGGGAGTGGGAGTGGTGGGAGTGGGAATGGGAGTGGGAGTGGGAATGGGAGTATGTGTGTGCAGGCCAGCAGCTCCCGTTTCTGGGGCTGCAGTGCCACCTGCTGTCACCGCCACCATGTGCTTGGGGACCCCGCTGGCTCCTTGGGCACATGCGAGGGGACACGCCAGGGAGAAACCCATGTCTCTAGCAGAATTGCTTGGGGGGAAAAAAAAAATCAAAATAAGCAGGAAAAAGCCGACTGGAGAAAGGCAGAGTTGGGTCAAAGGGATGGAGCAAGAAGCAGCCACTGGGATGGGCTGGGCTGGGTGTGGGGATGTCCCCACGCTGTCACAGCACTCCAGGTGGACCCAAGCACCCTGCAGGCATCATCGCTTGTCTCTTTCTGGACAGTTGGACATGGTGTCTTGCTTCCTTTTATGCTTAAGTGGCTCTTTTAGGAGTTTTAGTCTGTGTTTCCCTGAGCTATCACTGCTCCTCGCTGGCTTTGTGAAAAAAATCTGGGTTTTTTCCCCCATGTTCGCATGCTCATGTGGCCCAGAGCAGGTTGCCCAGACCCACCTCTCTGGCTCAAGCTCTTCTCAGCCTAAAAAGCCAAGTGTCCCCTTCTGGGTCACCCATCATTATCATTAACCTCTCAGTGAGAAGGAGAGTCTGTGCCCTGCAGAAAAGCCCAAAGGAGATGCCATTGCCTCCATTTATGTTGAAAAAAGGATGGAAACCTAAAGATATATAAAAAAAAAAAAAAAAGAGCAGGGAGATCCTAGCTGCTGAAAATTAAGCGTTAGAGGAAAAAATGCTTGTGAAAGCCAGATCCAGACCGGCCGGGCAGCTTTTAGAAACGACAACAACAAAGTTTGGAGGAAACCAGATACTTGCCATGAAAATTTGCAATTCTTTGTTGAACAAATGTTTCCATGGAAAAGCTCTGTTTACCCATCACTTGACCAGTTGGCTCGCCGGGGTGCTGTGCAGCTGGGCAGGCAATGCCCAGAGGAGAGCAGGGGAGCGGACGCAGCCGGGCCCCTGTTTGCCTTTTAATCTTCTACCTGGATGGGTTAGTGTATGAAATGCATTAATTTCTTACAGGCAACTGGCTTTTGTGAAGGAGGGCTGCAAAGGGCCTGATCCTGAGCAGGTTGCAGGGTGAAGGGTGTGGGTGCAGCAGTGTATGACTGGGGGATCGGGGTGCACAGGGGACGGTAGAGGAGCCTGCTGGAGTTTTTTTTTAGGAGAAACCTGTTGGAAAATCTTGGCAGGTCCAGCCTTGGTGTGGCCGCACGTCCAGAAGTGCATGGACAGAAAAAAGGGACTTTTGGGAGGCAAAAAACCCCCCATCTTTGGAAGCTCGGACTCGCATGTTGAACAACCCAATTTCCTTTTCCCCAGTGGAGATGCGAAGCAGTGGTGTGTTTCTCTGCGAGCCCATCTCAGGATCCAGCCGGGATCCCACCAGGCACAGCTATTGGAGCCAGGGAGGTGCTGGCTGCCTCTGACTTCACGTTTTCTTACAGTGCCGCTGGGACCGGCGAGGGAGAGCCGCAAAAGGGAACGGCTGGATTCAAAACCCACCGCTTGGACCCAGACAAAATGAGAGATGGAAAGTAAAAACAAGGGGAAACTTGGCCACGGCTGCTCCTTTCACAGGCTCCTTGAGCTGGGGCTTAAGAAACCAGCCCACGGAGAGGCGGGCACGTTGCCGTCTGCTGTGCCGTGTCCTGGGGAGCCGGGGAAAGGGGCCAAGGAGAGACCGGATCCTGGAAAGCCGCCCATGCTGCCTGCCAGCACGCGCTGCCAGAGGTGGGAAGTGGGGAAAGTCATGCACGGCCTCTCCACCGCCTCTGGTACTGGTGTGGGGCGGCCCAGGAGGAGCCTGTGGGCTGCTGCTGTGCAAGGGTACGGCGTGCACGGGGAGCACCTGGGCATCTGCCTGCCCTGAACCCCCATTTTAGCACCCAGCGCTGATTTAGGGGTTGTTCCCACACAGGGCAAAGGGGTTTGGGACCTTCAGCATCCTTTGAACCTCTGGAGCTCAGGGTTGGTGCCACACGTGCCACTCTCGGCTGCATCCCTTTCTTCCTTGCCCCATCACCATGTGCTCCCCAGCTCGCTGGGAACGTTTTCCCACTGCTCCACAGCCCAGCACCCTCGACACACTTGGTAGGACTGTCCCTTGCTCTGATTTTGGTGGGACCCTGTCTGCAGCAGCCACAGTATTGTCATTTATGAGGCTGGGCTGACAAACACCAGCCAAGTCCCTGGCGGGGACGTGCCTTGGTCCTCCTCTGACACTCATCATCATGCTTGAGTGCATGTTTGGGATTTGGTTGTCATCAGGGCCCTATCTTGTCCTCACCTCTGGCCCCTTCCTCACCTCTCCTTCCCTCCCGAAGATGGTAAGTGCCTCTTCAGTGGTCCCGGCTCCAGCATCTCATCTCAACAGGCCAAGCATTCACTGTGTGCCAGACTGGCAGGCGGCTCCCTTTCCTGGCACGTGGCCTCCTGGCTTCTCCTCTAGACTGGTTTCTTTTATTTTTATTGTTTTATTTCCCCGCATATTTAAAATTCACCATTGGTTTTAATTAGGTGGCCATGGACTTGCAGTCCTAGTGAGACCGAAGGGCTTCCAAGAGCAGGAAAGCAGGACTCTGGCATGGTGGGTCTGGTGGCAGCAGCACCGGGACCCAGCTCGGGGTGACCCAGCTTGTCTTGCTTTTGAGAGAGGGGAATTGCTCTGAGTCAAGGGTGGCCAAAGTGTTTTCTCTTATTTCAGCATGCTCCCAGACTCCCTGCAGCTCCTGGAGTGCCACCATGGAAATGCCACCTCGAAGACCCGGCGCCAGTGCCAGGATGAGGGGAGCATTGGTGGCAGAGAAATGTGATGGGTGCAGGTTCCCAGCCCTGAGCAACAGGTAAAAAATGGGGGAAACCCCAAAGAAAAAGCAAATGTCTGAATGTCCCGTGTAGGGCCTTTGTCCTGGAGTGGTTTGGACCTTCCTTGGAGAGAAGGTGCTTATGCAGAGGAGCCCCATGGCCAGCTTGGAGAAAGTGGAGGCAGGTCCCAGCCCTTCTGTGGCTTCCTGGGGGGGAGGTTTGAACCCATCTCTGAATGGCCCCATGGCCATCTCCAAAACAGCCTCCCCGCAGAGGGTTCGTGCACCCCACGCTCCCTGCCCATACGGGCCAGCCAGGGGCAGGGTCCATCCTGTACAGCTTTCCTGTCATGAGCAGAGTTATTTGAAGCACAAGTTAATTCCTTGGGGAGGGGGGGAGAAAGAAATTTTTTTTCCTATTGATTCCATGTGATCTAGGCCTGAGGGGCCGAAGTACTGCAGGGAACCTGAACCAACAAAGGAAGTTTCAGGGGTTTGATTTTCAGTGGTTTCATCTCTGGATATAAATTTTGGAGCAAGCGAATGGTTCTGGATTGGCAGGATTTGCAGAACCATACCAGGACAGTTCCCAGGCTAACCAGGGTTTGGCTCCCCCAAATCCATCACTGATTTGGGGTGTACAGGAGACACATCTTCTCCCCCCAGACCTGGGTTAATCAGAGGTGGTCCGTGCCTTGCTGAGCCCCATGGGCCAGCACGCAGGTGGGGTCAGAGGGATGAACAACCTCCGTCGGGATCTGAGAAGGGGTTTGGATGGGGCATCTGCTCCTGGGATGGCGTCTGCATCCTGCTCCTGGGTAGCAAACACGATTGCCCCCTGGGCAGATGTGGCAGGGGTGGGCAGCAGGCTGCTGTCATTGCTGCCAACGAGACAGCTCCTGGGAGTCCCAGCCTACTCTCTCCACCTTCCCCAACATTTGGGAGAGAAGGCAGTGAGGGGAGAGGTCGGCTCTGCCCCAGGGCTGAGCCCCACGACTGCGAGACTCAGCCCTGAAAGCCCTACGCGCCTTGCCAGTCCCCCGAAATATCTCAGTCCCTCCACCCTGCTGTTGTTCTTTCATTTTATTTTTAGACCTGCTGCTCCCGTTAGCTCTTTTCTATTTGTTTTTGGTTCTTATTATTCCTGGCTTCTCCCAGTGTTTTGGTTTCCCTCCTCAGCCCTCATCCGGATGTTTATCCTTGCCGCTTGTTTTTCTACTTTCCCAAGGTGCCTCCCGGTTGTAGCTGGGCAGAGGTCTGTGTTTGGACTGGGCAGGCACCCTCCTGTAGCTGGGCTGGGACCAGCTGCTAGACCATCACCCGCAGAAACCAAGATGGTCCAGGAGATGAGAAGACCTGGGTGTTGTAGCCTGCTTTTCTGCCTGCTCTCTTCCTCACCTGGGCATCTCAGCTGCTTGCCAGGGATGAGCAGAGTGCTGGCCCCATGTAGGAGTGCGCCTGATGTATGAATGTGGCAGCTCCTTTAACAGAAGAGCTAGCAGCAGGGTACAGAAGGCAGGGGAAGAGGGAGTTAGCCCATCTCTGAGGAACTTGAAGGGACAAACACAGTGACATACCCAAGGTCATGTGGAGGATCTCTAGCAGCCCTGGGAGCTGCTTTTCCCATGTCTCCATTTGACCTGGTTGCCAGCATGGTTGTGCCTTGGGCTATCTTGAAAATCAGGCACAGCCGTTCAGTGCCTCAACCTACTAAAAAAGTATTCTTTTTGCCTCATTTTAGGACAAATACACCCAAGTCTGGCTCTGTTCCTTCCATGCTCATCACTCTCTCACACGTTGTGCCTGGATGTCTCTATGCATCATCTTCTTTGAAAGGTTGAGAGACCTGCGGCTTTTTAGTCTGGAGAAGAGAAGACTGAGAGGGGATCTGATTAATGTGTATAAATATATGAGGGCTGGATGTCAAGAGGAAAGGGGCAACCTCTTTTCACTTGTGCCCTGCAATAGGACAAGGGGCAATGGATGCAAGCTAGAGCACAGGAAGTCCAACCTCAACATGAGGAAGAACTTCTTTACCATAAGGGCTACAGAGCACTGGAAGAGGCTCCCCAGAGAGGTTGTGGAGTCTCCTTCTCTGGAGACCTTCAAGACCCGACTGGATGCATTCCTGTGTAACCTGCCCTAGATTGGTCCTGCTCTGGCAGGGAGGTTGGACTCAATGATCTCCAGAGGTCCCTTCCAACCCCTAACATTCTATGATTGATTCTATGATTCTTCCTGCTCATCCAGAAGTGCTTCTCAAGCTTTTTTGGGGCTGCTGAATTTCAGATAAACACAAGCACACGCCTACATTTGCTGCAAGAACTGTCCTGGCTTCCCTTGTTAAATTATTTATTCCAGTGCAAAGGCACAGATTTTAATTTATTTTATTCTTTTAGTTTTCATCCGTGTTCCTCTTCCCACCCTACAGCCTTTTCACTGGCGAGACGCCCAGAGCCATGCGGCCACACGTCTACCGCAGCCCTGCGGCTGCATCGGGGGTGAGGGAGCCCCTGGCAAGGAGATGCTCATCCCCCGCGGATGGGACGAGGCTGTTTTCTGGTCTGTGGGTATTTATTTGAAGGTCCACTCACTCGTGAGAGCAATGCAGCAGTCTGGAGCGGCCGTCCACATTTTTGTTACGGTTATGGTGAAATTTGCATTTGAGACTTTAAAGGGCTGGCAGGGAGCTCTGCGCCTGGGTATAGGGGCTTTTTATTGCTCGACTTCAAAGAGGTGCAATAACGGGAGCGGGCGTTCAGGTAGGGAAAAGCTCTTTCTTCTTTCCATGTGCAAAAGCGTGCCAGAGGACACAAAGGCATCCCCGTGCACACAGAGTTATTGGGCTCTGGGGAGGGTTAAAGCAGAGCAGGCTGAGGATTTCACATCAAAAATATTATTATTTTTGGACGGAAAAGTCAGCTGACACACCAGCCCAAGCTGTCAGGATCCTCTAGGTTTGGGGCAGGGGGGGGATCAAAATGAAAAGCACTTCAGTTTGCTGAAAGGAACGAAAACAGCAATTTTTGATCCGTTTGAGGCCAAAGTCCAGCTGCCTGCAGGGCTTCACGAGAGCTGGGATCCAGGTACCGTGGACATCAACTCCTTGTGTGAGTTGGACCCAACACCAGGTCACATCTCCAGGCACATGGCAGCTGCTCTTGGACCATGCACAGGGACGGGGAACCCCATGCGAGGGCCAACGAGGGCAAGGTGGTCCCCAGTGGGTCTGTCCCCAAGGGCTGGGGCTCCCAAGTGTCACACTCCAGTCTGAATTTGATTCAGCAGAAGGAAAGTAAACATTTCACTTTGCAGGCACCAAGTCACATCCCTCCTGCTTGAAAACTTGGCAATAAATCTAAGTTTTCTGCATGCATGTTTTTTCTGGACTTTTTATTCCACAGGCAGAGCTGATATTTTGTAGCTTGCTCACTGCTTGGGATGAAAGCAAGTGTTGGAAAATAATGGAAAAAATGTCATTCATGTTTTAATGTGGAGAAATTTGGGTCATTTGCATTCAGAAATAGAGCTCAGCCTCCTCCACGAGATCACATACAGTGCAGGACATCTCCAACATGCTCACAGGCATCCTTCCCTGTCCTTCCTCACGGCAAAAAAGGCCCTTTTGTCTGATTCCCCAGTTTCTCTGCTGTCCCTTTTGACTCCCCTGTGTATGGGCGCACACGCGTGTGCACACACGCATACCAGGGGGATGACTTTGCCCTTGTCCCTGGGTAGGAAAGCGTTGATTGCCATCATCCGTAGCAGCTGAGGGCTGCAAATACATGGCCATATGTGCACAGGGGCATCTCTCAGATGTTGTCATGTTTTTGGGCTTAACCTCTTCCTCCTCTGATTTCCAACACATCACTGTAGGGTACAGCCCCCAAAAGGGCACCCCTGCACGCCAGCTCCATGGACACAGCTCACCTTGCTCCGAACGGGCTGAACCTCTCCAAGGCTCAAACACATTCGGCTTTTCTGTAGAAAGCTGATGGTGTCCTGCGCAGTCCATGAGCTGACGTGCAAGTTGAGGTGAGATCCATCCCCAGGTACCACCATGCTCCTGGTGCTGGTGCCTGCCTGTGCGCTGGTGCCCCTGTGCACCCACGGCCCCAGCAGCATCTCTGCTCCTGGCCACAGTGAGGAGGCCGGGTCCCCTCCGGTGCCTTTTACTGCTCATATTAAATTATTTTAAAGTAAGTTTTCCAGGTGAGGTTGGCACTGGCGGGGGGAAGGCAGCACCACTTCGTCCTCCACCACAGACCACTCTGTAGCTGTTTCCCATCCATGAGCGAAACCCACATGTGTCTGCAGATGCTTCGTGGCCATCCCACATCTGCCTGCTCCTTCCTGCACCAGGGAGAGCGAGGCAGGGCAGGGCTGAGGGTGAGATTTCCACTACTCAGCAGACCCAGCTGTTCTTCTCCCAAGCTGTTTTGCTAAATGGTAATAAAATAATACAGCGACTCCCGGAGCCCCGTGCCAGCCGTGTGTGCGGAGGCTGGGAGAGCAGCGGGGCAGGGACCATCTCATCCCGTAGACACAGCGGGGCTCTGCTCTGGCAGGGAGCATCGCGGCAATGCCAGCCTCCTCTGGAAGAAGGCAAGTGACATCTCTAAGAAGAGTGATGGTGCTGGAAGGGGGCCTTATGGCCCATCCCATTTGTGGTGTGGGGGAGATGGATGGAGTTACACCCAGGACTGACTCCATGCTTTCCTTTTGATCCCTCTTAATGATAAAGAGAAAGGTGGGGGATTTATTACTCCTTATCAGCCCCTTTCATCTCATGGCTAATGCTTTCCCTGCACCTTTTGACATTCCCCCATTTCTTCTTCCATCAGTAGCTATTTGCTGAGATCCTGGGCTTGTTCACACCCCATTGCCCCGGTTTTACCGGGATAACCCTCCCTGGAAAGCCAGGACTGGAACCGGTTGATTCACTGCTGCCAATTTGCTGCAACTCCACAGTAAATCGGGGCCAAACCATGGGCTCTGGCTCTGCTCTGGGTCCAAATCAGCATTAACCTCCCTGTCACCCTGCCCGAGCTCAGGGCTGGCTCCAGCTCAGGAATGCAAAGCTGGACAACCCTTATCTTGTGAGCGCCCTTGCGGGGACGACACTGGCTTTCCCAGAGGCGGATGGACGTTAGCCCTTCCCTGGCTGGCTGTTTTTGGAGGGGAAGCGGCTGACAGTAGACATGGTCACTTCTGCGGGTGTCCGGGCTGTTTCACTGCTGCGTTTCGTAAGCAGCCCCCCTGCCCCAGGGAGCTCAGCCCCATGCACCCCCCTACCCCTGCGTCAGCTCCCGGCCGCCAGTGCTGGGAACTACAGCATCCTTTTCTGACTACAGGGAAATGATTTTAATTACTGGGGATTTTGGCAGGTCTGGGAGAAAGCAGTGTCTCTGCTGTGCTACCTCTGGGCTGGAGCAGATGCTTCGGGTATTTCCTTAGGCTGCGAGGTGTCTGAAGGGTTTCTGGGGCCTGTTCCCAGCATGGGGCATGGGTACAAATGTGCAGGGCAAGACTGACGGCTGGAAGCTGCCTGGGGTGGGCACTGCAGTTGGGCTGAGCCATCCCATGACACAACCTGAAACGCTCCCACTGCAGCTTTCTGGGCAGGAGAGCCCATGCCGGTGCCAAGGGCTGTGCCTGGCAGAGAGGGGGGCTCTGCTGACAGCATGAGGAAGGGCACATGCTGGCGGGGCTGGATGTGGCCAGGCTGATGCCACAGTGCTGACCAGGTGCCAGGGACCACAGCGATGACCTGGGAGGTTACACCCAGACCTGGGTGTTTTCCCCTCCAGAGCAGGCTGTCAGAGAGACTTCCCAGTAGATGTGGTTTCAAGAAACTGTTCTCTTGTCATTTTCTGTAGTTATAAACTTTTTCTGAAATCCTTTCTTCCTGGGCTGGAGTGATGCTCAGTTTAAAGAGAGAGGAGTCCCAGAGCTGGTCAGTGCAGAGTTGGCCATGGTCATACCTGATGGCATCTAATCCATGGGGCGATGGCTTTGCCCGCAGCGCTGTTGCAAACACCCAGCAGCAGCTGCAGCACCAGCCGATACACGGACTTTCTCCCAGGTTCTCTCTGTCCCGTTGGCCTGCCAAGGCTCAGGGCAGCAGGTCGGTGTGCTGGGTTGGACTCATGCGAACTGGTGTGGCATCACAGACCAATCTAAGGAGCATTGCCTAAAAGGGAGCTGTACAGGACACACTGGTGAGGGACCACTCACACTTTAATTCCACTGCAGGGGAATATTTACACCCTCGGGGGACAGCCACCGCTCCCAGCACCTACGGAGGGAATGGCTGCTTTTATTTTGCTGCCACACAAATGAGACAGGAGGGAGAAAATACAATTACCCATATCTCTGACAAATCCTCCTCTGACAGATGAGCTCTGACCTACTTTGCCGTGGAGCCAGATGTTTAAATTTACGTATGCAGACGCGTTTCCATCAGACCTGTGAAGGAACATTATATTACTGTCCGTCCATGCGGTCTCTCAGGCAGAGGAGTTGGATTCCATGTGAAAATACCATTTGTGGTTCAACCCTAATGGTTTTTAAAGGAAAGGGAGACATGAGAGCGTGCCGCTCCTTTTCAAATGTGATCCCAATGGTACAAATCAAGGGATGTTGAAGTGATAACATTTATACCAAGCGGCAAACTGACTCCTGCTAAAAAAGAAATCCTATTCAGAGGGTCACATTTTTCACAGCTTTTGCCTTGGCATTGGTTATGTCATCTTCTGTGGGATTTCACACTTGTTGGTATCCAACGTGTTGCAGGTTCATGGTACAGGACAGAATTTATCGGATGTTTTCTCATTCTGTCAATAAGTCACCTTTTCAACCATGGAAATAGCAGAGCGGCATCCCTGGGACTCCCCTCCCAAAGCAGCAATCGTGCTGCTGGGTTTCCAGTTATGCATCTGGAAAATAAGGAATATTTCGCTCCTGACCTCCTGTGTGGGTTGTACTCCTCCAAAGTACCCCAGGTGGCAGTATGAGTTTGCAAGACCTTAAGAGAGCTGATATTCTGAAATACAACTTGGATGTAAATCAGACAGGTCCCACTGACTGTGTTTGATGTGGGCACCTGATCTATAGTAATTTGCAGCTTTTGCTGTTCTTGATATTATTGTGGTTTCTAAGCTGTAAGCCAGACCATGTCAACATAAGGGGAAGACGAAGTTAAATACACGAAAACACACAAAAATACATCATGTTCCTATTTATTTTCAGATTTTAAAGATGCTTGTTCATTGTCCATACTTTCCAAATTAAAAATGACATAAAGATGCTTGTGTTGAGTATCAGAAGATACTGACATGAGCTGAAATACTGAGCTGCATGTCATCAGGGTATACAGGCTTAAAGCAAGGTATTCAGACAGACTTAAGGCACAGGTTGCACAAGTTTTGTGAGCTGGGAGATGTCTGATGCTGTGTGATGTCTGGGAAAAGCTCTGCCTGTCTTTCAGAGAAGTGCTGCTCAGGCACTAACTCACCTGGCAGGTTAGCCAAAATCTGTGTGTCCTGGAGGCAGTCAAGTATAATCCTCATGAACCAACAGCAGAGGAAAATTCTTGGCTTTGCTGTTGTCCAGGTTCAACAGGAGGGAAGATGTTCCCCTCCTACCCTCCAATAAATCCAGTATCCTCCAGCTTGTAGCCTGGTGGCAAGGATGCTCTCCTGGGAGGAAAGCATTTGAATTCTTAGGGCTGCAGTGGATGTGGGTACGTGCATCTCCTCCTCCTTGAGCTGCCTTTTACAAAGAGAAAGCACCTGTGATTGCATTTAATGAGGACCTTGATCCTGTCCAACTGCTAGTGGACTGCCCTGCGCTCCCTTCACATGGCTGCTCGGCTGGGATGATCCTTGTCCCTGCAGAGCAGCTTTTTTGTGTGTGGATGAGCCTAAATGAGATCAGCTGCGCCCAACCCCTCCCAAAATGTTAGCCAGCATCAGCACTCAGCCTGCTGCCCACAACCCTGTCCCCAAGGTGCCACTGGCTCTGGTGATGGCAGGATAGCGACGTTTCCACAAGGTGGCATCAAAAGACCTGGGCTTCCCCTCCCGGAGCTCAGAGCCCACAGGATTTAAGGTTTTCCTGGGATGGTTTGGCATCAGCTGCAGCCAGAGACATCTCTGGGAGAGGGAAGAGTAGAGCCTGTGTGATGTGATTTTTGTTAGGGATTTGGCCTGGAAGGGTCAGTCCTCAACCCAGGGGCTGCAGGGGTGTTTGACCACCAGACCTCACTGGGGAAGGGTAGCCACAGACAGCAAACACCTGCAGAGTTCATTGAGGAAAGAAATGTGCTCCCCTCCCTGCCAACAACTTCATCAAGGGCATATGGGGGGGAAGGGAAGGCAGCAGTTACCAAAAACACTAGGAAGAAATAAACCCATAGCTTGAACCGGGGCTGATGTATCCAGGTGAGGCAGGTTTGCCTTTTTCACAGGACAGCAAAGCCAGAGAGAAACCCCAGGGAGGGGGGAACAACGAACAAAACCTATTTGGCCCCAAAGGTCCTCCTTCTATAGCTCTAGCACAGCCCATGTTTATATTTGCCAGGCTGGGAGGTAAGGTTTGCCAGCCCTTACCCGACGCGCATCATCCCTGGGGTGTGCCCAGAGCTGGTCCCATCCCCGCAGGAGCAGTGGCCTCAAATGCTGCCCCACCACAGCCATAAGCGGGAGCGATACCCCGGCATCGCACAGGCACGGCTGCATGTGCTCCGGCTGGAGCGTTTGCCTGCTGACAGCAGCGTTTGCCCAAGTTCCTGCTAAGCTTTGTGGATGTGAAACCTGGTCCTATAGCACTCTGAGGCTGCCCTGGGTGAGCACTGACTCTGCCATGCTTGGCACTGAGCTGAGAAGTCTATCAGAAGGATGGGTTTGGACACTGAGTAAGTGTATTTGAGTGAACACGAAGTATGACTTTGTGGTTTGTTGTGCTTGGACAGTTTTGGCAAGAGGCGAACTCCCACGGGACTGTTGAACGATTGCAGCCCTCAGAGAAATCACAAGTCAAACCAAAAAAATTACAAATCTGTGACCTTGTCCTTTCAGAAGAAGCGGAAAAGGGTAATCTGTGAGAGTCTCTGTCCCTCAGCAAACATTTGAACGCAGGGTAAAAGCAAATAACCAAGCCCACGCTGAATTACTGCAGGCTCTAACAAGATGCAGGCTGTAATTCTGGCAATAGTAGAACCATAGAATCGTTTTGGTTGGAAAGGACCTTTAAGATCATCAAGTCCAACAGTTAACCTCGCATCGCCAAGCCCTCCACTAAACCATGTCCCTAAGCACCACATCTACATGCCTTTTAAATACCTCCAGGGATGGTGACTCCACCACTTCCCTGGGCAGCCTGTTCCAGTGCTTGATAGCCCTTTAGGTGAAGAACTTTTTCCTGATATTCAATAAACCTCCCCTGGTGAGACCTTAGTCTGTTTCCTCTTGACCTATCCCTTGTTACCAGGGAGAAGAGACCAACACCCTCCTTGCTACACCCTCTTTCAGGTAGTTGTAGAGAGCTATAAGTTCTCCCCCGAGCCTCCTGTTCTCCAGACTAAACACCTCCAGTTCCTTCAGTCTCTCCTCAGTCAACTCCAGGATCTCTGAAGGCTTCTCTGGATCACAGACCATCCACTGAGTTGTGCAGTCCTGCAACAATGAATCTATCCTTCCTCGAGAAGCAGATAGGAAGATGCCCCTTGAAACAGCGGGGTGTCTTGGTTTGGTTTTTATATTTTATTTACCATAAAAATTAAATAGTGAACAAAGGCACAAACGTGACAAACGAGCTGAACCTGGCCGGTGTCCTCAGGCTCTCCGGGCCCGGAGCCGGTGCGCTCCCGGCTCCGCACACGGTGGAGCTGTTGCTCCGCGCCGGGGCCGGGAGGGGCCGGGGTCGGGGCCGGGGCCGGGGCCGGGGCCGGGGTCGGGGTCGGGGTCGGGGTCGGGGCCGGGGCCGCCGCGGGGCTCCCCGGCACCACCGCCCGCCCACCCCGACCCTCATCCGGACAGACGGGAGTTTGCTTTTCTCTTAAAGACCTGGATTTTGGCTGGGCGGCGGCTGGAGGGCTCCCGGCAGCTGTGCGAGGAGCACCGGCCCTAAGCACGGGTCCCCCCAAACCCCCACCCAAACTGAAGCTTTTTTGCACCTGAGTGGGGCCAGGAGTCAGGGGCTGAGTCAAGAGGAACAGCTTTAATCAGGTAGAGGCAGATTGAAGTGGGAACTGGAGCCCAGATCCTTACCCAGGATTTTGCTTCAGGTATACCTGTCTAGGAGAAAATAAAATTTAAAAAGCTCCGACAGCTCCAGCTCCTCCTTCTGCCCTCGCCCTGGCCATGGGCACCCCTGCAGAGATCCCCGCCTGCACACAGGGACCCACTGCTACCGCTGTGTGCCTCCTGCCACCTCGTCTGGCCCAGCCCTGGGGCGGCTCGGGATGGGTAAGGAGGGTATTTGTGTGTCTGGTCACCGCTGTGTCGTAAGAGGTGACGCTTGGTGCCAGCTAGGTAAGCCCTGCCTCGACATCGAGACAGCTCCGGAGCATGACACTGCACGTGGGGACAGCCAGACACAGCTCCGCTCATCCGTGTCTCCTTCCTGTGGTCAACACCACTGCGGACGTCTTCAGTCCCTGCGTCATGCCCTGCTTTCCTGGCGTCGGGGTGGCCTGGACCCCATTTCTCCCTGTCACACTCCGCAGTTTTCAGCCGAGGAGACTCGTAGGCGCAGAGTCGGCTGGGGATCAACAGCGCCTTTAAATAGCCCAACCCAAAGCCTCTCTAAGCAGCTGGCTTTGTCAAGCAGCGATAAAACTGCCTGGCTGTAGGCATTTATATCCAAACCTTTCACGTTAGCGTTCCCAGATAAACTCTTCTCTTCCTTTCCCAGCAAAGAAGGAAGGCAATACCCATCCCGTGGGGAAGGCTTCACTGCCGTTCACCTGCGCGGCAGCTTTCATGTGAGAGGGTCGTTGCAGCCCTGGCACCACGGTCCCGGCTCCTGCGTACCCTGGGCTGGTGCTGGGCGTTTGTACACGCTGAAGTCTCCCGGGCGTTGATGGAGAGGCTGCTCTGGGAAGCCAATGGGGCATATGATTGTGCTTAAGTGCTTTCCTGGCTTGGGGATTGCAATTATTAATAATTGTAGTTAATCTCTGCCTCATACAAGTCAGCCTGCACACCACATCTTGTTTAAGCTATTTAAGATATGCTTTTGTTTACTGCAACCATCTCTGGGCCATCATATTATCCCAAATGGCCTATGAATTATCAGTTACATGTTATTAATGTTGTAGGCAATGTTGAATGACAAAGAAGCAATGGAAACCTACTGGTCTTCAAAGGAAAACCTCAAGTAACCCCATACCAAACCCAAGTGTTTTCAGCCTGCTGCCGAGGCTATGAATATTGCAGATATTACATATCTTTGTATGGTATTTGTTAAATATTTAAGATCAGAGAAGAGATTTTCACCTAGATGGCTGCTTCAAGTTGCAGCATTAGAGACTTGCAAAATTATTGCTGGAACCCACAGACAAACACAGGTGTACTTTTGGATCCAGGCTCCTAATATTTTGTATCAGGTTAGGCAACCATTTCCCAAAGATCAAAGACAGATTTCAGCTCATCCTACATGGAGATGTAAAGAGATAGAGGAAGGAAGAGCTGGAGTGGACAGCAAAGAGTCCTGTTGGGCCAATAAAACCCAAGGACTTCACCAGGTAGTCCTGGGCATCATCTTAAATGAATTTTTATATTGTGCAGAAGGTAGTTATAGGCTGTATTTTGAGACATCCTCAGAATTCCCTGAGTTGGTACAGAAGAAACTGCATTTTCGTTTGTCCCATGGACTAAACTCATTGCCCTCCTCTCCAAAGCCTCTTGCTGTCTCTCTGGCCAATGTGGTCCCTTGGTCTTTCCTGCAAAAGCAAGGCAGGAGCTGCCCAACTCCAGCAGCACCCTGGAGAAAAGCTGCAGGATGGGGCTAAGCCAAGACCCAGCCTGTGTATAACAGGTTATCATAAAATCATAGAATGGTTTGGGTTGGAAGGGACTTTTAAAGGCCATCTAGTCCAACCCCCCGGCAATAAGCAGGGACATCTTCAACTAGACTGGGTTGCTCAGAGCCCCGTCCAACCTGACCTTGAATGTTTCCAGGGATGGGGCATCTACCACCTCTCTGAGCAACCTGTTCTAGTGTTTCACCACCCTCATAGTAAAACATTTCTTCCTTATATCTAGTCTAAATCTACCCTCTTGTAGTTTAAAACCATTACCCCTTGTCCTATCACTACAGGCCCTGCTAAAAAGTCTGTCCCCATCAATATTTGACGTATTGTATTTGACAGCGGTTGAAGTCTCGTCCTCTGATGGGTTCTACCAAGAGATCTCACCCCCAGGACCCGCTGAAGCCACGGTTGGCTGGTGGGGCGTGTTCGCAGCCTGGCGTTGGGGTTTCAGGTGCGAGGGTTTCTGCCAACACCCAGGGGATTTTCACACGTGCTCGGGAGCAGGCAGAAAAAATAAATTCTCTCTGTCAACTCCGTATGGTTTTGTCTTTCCCATCAACCACCTCCAGGGGAATGGGCTCTGACCCCCCGCACCTGTGGGCTGCTAGGAGGGCAAAGGCGACTTCGGGTCCCCCCAAAATCCTGGTGCAGGGGCAAAACCCAGCTCAGGCCAATCCTCGCTGGTGCTGCAGCCCCTCTGAGCAGCAGGATGGGGAGAAGCCCCCCAGGCATAGAGGCACCCCCAGCCCACCACACTGCTGCCAGCCAAGCACGGACTGTTTTCTTCCTGCAGTCACCTTTGGGCCCTGGCAGTAATCTCGAAGCATCTGCTCCAAATCATCCAGGATTACAGGAATTAAAAAAAACCCCAATTAGAAGCCCAGGGTCCTGCAAGCACAAATCCGTTTACCTCTAATCCAGGCTGCTGCCCCTTCCCAAAAGGCAAAGAGACAGTCCCCACTGGCTGGTTTTTGTGTGCTCCAGCACCATCTCCTCTCCTCAGCCTGAATTTACCCATTTTTGCCCCACAGGTAATGCCAGGGGACCCACTCATGCTACTGGAGAAAGAGCACCCTTGGCCTTGGGATCTGAAATCAGCTGCACAGACATGGGGGTCGGTGCCAACCTCTGCCCCCGCACACATTCAGAGCGGCTCCCAGAAGACTAGGGATGAAGAAGGGTGTGTAAATAAATCTGAATGTGATATAGCACCCATCAGAGTCTGTACACCAGGCACTGGCTCCTCGTCTTCTTTCTCACCATTATGTCTTGCCCTCTGTCCCACCAAGACCATCTCCAGGGGCTTCAGGAGGCTGCACTTGACATGGACCGAGGCATCTGCAGTCCCACGCTCACTTGCCCACCACTTTGCTGGCAATTCAATGTGGAAATGCTCCTCTCAGATATGGCACAGTAATCACAGTATTTCTTTAGAGTGAGGGTAGAGACTGAAAATTCACTAGGAGAGTCTCGCCTTTCTTTGAAATCACCCCATTTCTTTCAGCGCTGCGCCCCTATTTATTTCAGTGCTATTAGGCTCTTCTCCGGGTAGCTAAATCTTTCACCTGCAGCCCTAAACCCCATAAAATTAAAATGCATTATCTGTGGAGTGTGGCCTGTGTGAGTCACAAACCCTGTGGATAATGCATTTTAATCAACACTGGATCCCTCCCATGTGTGGTGGCCTTTGTATTTGCTGGTATATTTTGTATCAAGAAGACATCCATATTGAAAATAACCAGTGCTTTAATTGTTAATAATCGAGGAGGGAAAATCTTGAATTACCATTCAAGCATTCCTGGGTTTATGTGATTCTAAGAGATAGGTGATTGTCACAGCAGGAGATAAACAACGCTTTGTTGTTTGTTTTTCTTCTTACACTTGATACAAAAAAAGGCGATCACAGCAGAGCTTCCAAACAGGTGATGCTGCAAAAATTAACACAGCTTGACCCATTAGGATATAATTGTTTGTGCCACCAAAGTGTCTATGAGCTAGACAAGAACTCATTGTGCTGACCATGATGAGCACCACGTTCAGGTATGCTGAGACAGGAGATGCTGTGGTTGGTAAAAGTTTCTGCCATTCAAAGGGAGGTTCATGGGAGAGAAATCCTCTTCTGGCTCGGAAAGTCCCTAGTGAGAGGGAACCTTGCAGCATCGTGATGATTTTCTGTGCTTTCCTGGCATCTCCTTTGCTGCTGTCAGGTCAGGCTGACAGAATCACAGAATCACAGAATGTTAGGGATTGGAAGGGACCTCGAAAGATCATCTAGTCCAATCCCCCTGCCGGGGCAGGATTGCCTAGACCATATCACACAGGAACGCGTCCAGGCAGGTTTTGAATGTCTCCAGAGAAGGAGACTCCACAACCTCTCTGGGCAGCCTGTTCCAGTGTTCAGTCACCCTCACCGTAAAGAAGTTTTTCCTCAAATTTAAGTGGAACCTCCTGTGTTCCAGCTTGCACCCATTGCCCCTTGTCCTGTCAAGGGATGTCACTGAGAAGAGCCTGGCTCCATCCTCTTGACACTTGCCCTTTACATATTTATAAACATTAATGAGGTCACCCCTCAGTCTCCTCTTCTCTAAGCTAAAGAGACCCAGCTCCCTCAGCCTCTCCTCATAAGGGAGATGTTCCACTCCCTTAATCATCTTCGTGGCTCTGCGCTGGACTCTCTCTAGCAGTTCCCTGTCCTTCTTGAACTGAGGGGCCCAGAACTGGACACAATACTCCAGATGCAGCCTCACCAGGGCAGAGTAGAGGGGGAGGAGAACCTCTCTCGACCTGCTGACCACACCCCTTCTAATACGCCCCAAGATGCCATTGGCCTTCTTGGCCACAAGGGCACACTGCTGGCTCATGGTCATCCTGTTGTCCACTAGGACCCCCAGGTCCCTTTCCCCTACGCTGCTCTCCAACAGGTCTGTCCCCAACTTGTACTGGTACATGGGGTTGTTCTTGCCCAGATGCAGGACTCTACACTTGCCCTTGTTATATTTCATTAAATTTCTCCCCGCCCAACTCTCCAGCCTGTCCAGGTCTCTCTGAATGGCTGCGCAGCCTTCCGGTGTGTCAGCCACTCCTCCCAGTTTTGTGTCATCAGCGAACTTGCTGACAGCGCACTCTAATCCCTCATCCAAGTCATTAATGAATATATTGAATAGAACTGGTCCCAGAACCGACCCTTGCGGAACTCCGCTAGACACAGACCTCCAACTGGACTCTGTCCCATTGACCACTACTCTCTGGCTTCTTTCCTTCAGCCAGTTCACAATCCACCTCACTACCCGATCATCCAGACCACACTTCCTCCGTTTAGCTGCGAGGATGCTGTGGGAGACCGTGTCAAACGCTTTACTGAAATCGAGATAGACCACATCCACAGCTTTACCATCATCTATCCACCGGGTAACATCCTCATAAAAGGCCATCAAGTTGGTTGAGCAAGACTTCTCCGGGCTCGGTACGGTGGGGGCAGGCAGAGGGTGTGAAGAAGGTGTGTAGCATTAGCAGAGGGGTCCATGTGGCAGGAGCATGTTGGTGCCCGGTCTTTTTGTGAGCCTGAGGGGAAATCACATAAATTCTGGAGAGACACGGGGAGAGAGGCTCTCAGTGGGTGATGGGAGAGGGCTGGAGAAGAGGAAGAGCAGAAAGGAAAGGACCACAGGGGCTGAAACGATGCTAAAGCAAAGAGCACATGGACAAAGGGGGATTTGTCATGAGCAAACAGGCTGTCACTGCAGGGCAGAAGGTCCACCATGAAAACACCCAAGTGGTTCCCTCAAGTGCCCCAGACTTGCCCCAATTCCTGTTGGCTTTGGGGTCAGGCACCTGTAATGTCTCAGTGCCACAGAGATCCCAGTGCGCTGGGGTGGGTGGCAGAGGCCACTGGGAAGCAGTTTGAGCTGGGGCTGTGACAGGGACAAAGCCATTCTGAGTGTGTGTAATGCCAGGTCATCTGTGTGCTTCATCCTTGATGGACATAAAAGCCATGTTTAACCCACCATGTCAATATAGCCCCAGGTTTACAGACTTCTGTATTTGCTGACTTCTACCAAAAGCTTTGTTAACCTGGTGTATCCCTGACTTAAAGGTCCATCAACCATTAGGGACATGGTTTAGTGGTGGCCTTGGCAGTGCTGGGTTAATGGTTGGCCTTGAAGATCTTAAAGGTCCTTTCCGACCTACGATCCTACGATCAACTTCCTTGAAACCTGGAGGTTTCATCCCAGGGTATTAAGAGAGCCCAGACGGATATGATCAGTCTTGACTTGTGTGAACAGCACCCATTGAAGGACTCTCCTTGAGAACAAACATTTGCAGGATAAAAAATTCAGGTAGCTCATTTTTCTAGGACCAGTTCCTGAAATTTCTCTGATGCAGAAAAGAGAGACAGGAACATGACCACACAACACCCACAGGTGTGTACTTCTTCCATCATTCAAAAAGGTGTTGGCAGTTGAAAATGTTCCCAAACTTCTGCTTGACAGCTAAATTTCATTTGACTTATATACCACTTGGACTGAGAAATCTGGGTCAACATCTTTTCTTTTTGACACAGCTGAAGATCCACCCATTTTGATACCCACCATGAGACAGTTTTCTTCTACCTCCGGTGGGAAAGCTGTAGCCCATCTCACCAAGCTCAAAGACAGTGAGGTACAGTGAGGTACTCTCTGGATTTTCTTAATGCCTGGCAGCACAGCCTCTTCTGGAGTCACAATGAAGAATTGCAAGGGTGGAAAGGCATTTCTCTTAGGCTCTGTTGTGCATCTTGTTATGAAGTTTTTATTGTCCGGTTAATTAAACCCCTGAAAACTGCAATTTCATGTTGTGTCAGGACCCAATCTAATGGCCACAGGAACCTTTCTACTGATCTTAAGAGTGTTTGGATCTGGCATGAATTGACAGCGAGATGCGATGTAGAGCTCAAGCAGTTAACGCTGAAGGAAAGAGTGTTTATTTATGCAACAAATAATTAATACCATTCTGTTAAAGAAATGAATGAAACATTCCATTAATTGCACCTACTTTGCAATGTAACCAAGGAGTCAGTCTGCTCCGTTGCTCTTTGTGTCTTCTGATACTTTGCTGATGCTCCCAGGCATTTCATGTCTTCTCTGAGCCTTGCCCACATTACTTAAATAAATACATGCAATAACTGCAAACAGGGTCAGCACTGGCAGTGGGAGCACCTGGGCCGAGGCATGGAGGGCTCATCGTGCTCTCACGTGTGTGTACGTGGAAGGTGAAACTCAGAAACCTCATAATGGCTGAGTCGGTCTAGTAACACAAACAGAATTTAACAACAGCCAAAATGTATATCTACATCCACATGTATGTACGGTGACACATAGGGGTGACATGAACAGCAAGTTCTAATGCCTGGAAGGCCATAGGAGCCTCGGCAAGGTGACTTATTCCTAACAAAGCACGGGAAATTGTTAAAAGTAATAAAGATAAATGAAAATCATACTGCAGCACCATTAAGAACAGCCTTTCTTCTGTCACCTTGTCTCACACAATGCGGATGTGACCCCGCAGCCCCTTGATGCTTCTTGGCACAAATAACCCCGCTGACTTCAGCGGGACCAGGGAGGAGGCTGAGCACTGCTCCTGGTGAAGGTAATGGTTTGCAGGATCAGGGTAGCACACGGTGAAGGCTCAGTCCTGTTTCTGCAGTGCGGGAGAGCAGGAAAAAAAAAGGCATTTTTGATGAAATAGTTGAAGCAGTGGGGATTTACTGAACCAGTGTTACACTGTCCATGCAGCTTGCTCAGCTTGCTGTTGCTAGCAATTCAGATATTGTCCAAGCTGTCCTGCTCATCAGTGCATGAACTCTGAAAACACTTAGCCACTACCAGCTCTGTGCATTATTTCAGCTGGAAGAACCATGGTGGATAAAGTAACGATGATGGATCTAAACGATAATAAAGTCTCCCTGTTGAAAATTTAAAGTGCTATACAACTATTTTTAGTGACCTCTCCAGCTGAGATAATGCAGAAAGCTAACTAGATGTGAACATCCATCTTAGGTGAATTGATTCTAACAGTTTGCAAACCAAGGTGAATTGTAGGAGGTTAATGTTCATGCTCCAATACAAGAGATACCAGCTATATAAAAAGATGTATGCCAGACATGTAAAGAAATAACCTATTGAATGTCTTTTTTTTTTCTTTGAGCATGTTTATTTCCATAATGGACATTTAGTTTAGACACTAAAAGCTCCCTCCCTCGTATCCTCCTCTCTCTCCTCTCTCCATGTGTGTATGGGTGTGATGTGTGGGCACGAGAGAGGGAGAGAAGACTTTGTCTTTGACTCAGGAAAGCAAAGGTTTCCTGGCTGGGGCATTTTAACGCCACATTGCGACAAAGTATTTAAATTTGATTTTCCAAAATCAAAGACATTAAAAAAATGTTTTAAAATGTATTTTTTCTTCCTTCAAGCATGCCCCAAACCTGAGTTCTTGGGTCTGCATTTTCAAATTCAGAACTTTAAAATGAAGCAACTATTTTTTGTAGTTTCCTAAATAAAAGGGCTCAGCACCAGCAGCTCTTTCTCTGCAAGGAGATGCAGAGCACTGGATGCCTTTGCAAAACATGGCACATATTCCAGGACTGCTACAGCAAATTCTTTACTTCTCAGAGCTCATTTATCTCAGAAGGGCTCTACGTCCAGCAACTCAGCTTGCTCCCCCTCCCATCCAAACCCTCAGATGGCAATTAGCAGCATCAATAAGTAATAGAAAAATATTTGTTTCTCAAAAACAAGCCACAGACAGAGCAGCTCATTCACTTTACTCTGAGGCTGCGTTACAAACCTTAATTTTTTATATTTCGTCTGTTTAAAGCCCCAGTCCTACAAACACTTAGTTTTGAGATGACACACTTGAAAGTCAATGGATGATGAAGGGTGGATGAAAGGCAAGACTTAATATTGCGGGGGCCCAGGGTGAAGAACCATACCCATCAAGTCCCATACAGAAGATTTTTAGCTGAGTTCCTGCAGCTCAGCTCTTTAATGAAGAGCTTTTGGAACAGAGAAATGAGTCTGTTGACCTCAGCTCCTGGAGACAGTAGGTTTCCAGCAGAAGCAAAGTCAAAAGAAAATGTCAGAGACCAGCTAAAATACTGTAATAGGAATATTTATTAGCATTGCATGATAATAAAATGAAATATTAACAGGAAAAGCAGCTTTAAAAAGTTGGAACCAGGTGAGCAGATCTGCCAAAGAGCCATGAACTATGTGCTCGCAAGTACCAACGTGACTTTGGTATTGCTTGAAGAGCCATTCCGAACAGGAGACATCCCACTGCTGAAGCCCTGAAGTAGTTCTGACCCACGAGTGACCCACCAAACAAGTCTGCTGGGAAATACTCCAGCAGTTTAAGCTTAACAACCACATTAGTCAGCATCGCTCCTTCAGCACTTGGGGATGTCAAGGGATAAAAAGGATCACAGATTGAGTGGGAACAATACTCACAGAAACTCAGCTTTGGCCTCGGGAAGTCTCATCCACCTCTGCGGTCAACAGGCAGAGACAAGCTTTTGCAGACGGTGAACTTGATTAGAGAGCTGATCTTGGTTAAAACTGCCTAGATCTTCTTGCTGCTAAGGATGGAGGGGGAGGAGGGTGGAATCATCTCTCTGAGCAACAGAGCCAGATTGACGTTGCTGGATTACTGCGCTAGCGTAACTAGAGTGGGATTAGGTGCTCTGAGTCACCTACATGAGAACTTCCCTCTCCCACTGACCATGCCGGCAACCTGCGGAGATCAACCTCCTTCATGTCAGCTTTGGGACATCCATCCCCACAGTGGCTCCAGAGATCAGCTGCCAACCTACACAGGAGCAAGCGCATGAGAAAGTGATTGCAAACCAAGGTAATTTTGAAGAACAACCCACAAAGCCTTCCAATTGACTTGAAAAGTAACGTGGCCTGAACAGCAGTTTCCAATATAAATTTCCTGGTAGAAATGTTAACTAGAAGGCTTTTCTTCCAGCTTATGGACACAGCAATTTGTTCCTTGAAGAACGTGACAGGGTGGTGTAAGGGCAACGGTTGGACTCGATGATCCCTGAGGTCTCTTCCAACCTGGTTGATTCTGTGATTCTGTGTCTTTGTGTTTCTTTGAAGTGCCTGAAAAACACTGGACCTGTGTGTCCCTATGTGTGGCTGGCTTCACTGTACATTTAATGGGGAATTATCCTACAACACGATGTTCCGGAAGAAAAGCTGTCATTCTGTCCTCAGCTACCTTGGTATTACAACTACGTGGTACGAAAGCGTTCCAAGAACTGCTTCTGAAGCAGCATGTGTATTTCTGTAGGTGAAATAAGGAGGAACTGGGGTGTCTTTGCTCTGAAGGGAGCCACTAATGGTCACTGAAAGATGACTCAACACAACAAAAGTCTTCCAGCTCTAAAAAATCATGTCCTGCTCTGTTGTAGAGCTCTCCATTGCAATCAACGGGTCTTGAAAAAGAGAAGGTAGTGCTAGATAAAACTCCCAGCTTGTCCTAGTGAAGCCCCAAATAGTGTGTCATTGCAGGTTACTATGGAGTTATTGAATGAAGGCTGAGAAGCTTGTTCTGCTGATCAATACCTGTGTGTGTGGATGCAGATGCAGATCTCAGCAGTGGCTGTGTATCTCCTGGAGGCTCCTCTCTGAAACCCGCATTCAGCCCGTGTAAAGTTTTCTAAGGGACTGGACTTCTGAGACTAGTGCAAATAAGGAGTGGGTGCTCAGGACAAATGGATGCTCCCTTTCTGCTCCTACTGCTAGGTTATGATAACCTCTCTTTTCACATCTTTGCTTTACATCAGACCACTAACAAATAACAACAACAAAAGAAGTATGAGGAGGAACAGCTTTAAATGGAAATAAAGAGATGTGCCTAAATCCTTCAGGCTGTTTGGGATGTCTCAAGTGCTTTAGTCCAGCGGTATCTGTACATTAAAACTTACGAGGGCACTGAGGTTCATCACTTATCCAATTAAAACATTAGAAGAGTCCCTGGCACAGGGTTGCCCCAGACCAGGCAGAGCTGTCCCGCACGGTCCCTGGGGAACAGCTCAATAGCTAGCATGGGCTGCGGAGCCTTTCCCATCAGCAGTATGGACACAGCCACCCTATTTGGAGGGTGAGAGGGCTGAAAAGCATGGAGCAGGGCCCCCCACCAGCGGGCAGCCGTGCCAGGACATGGCATTTAATAGCACAGACGTGGCAAAGTGGCGGCCTGATCAATGACAGGTCTTTACTGTGACAATAAAGAGCTAAAACCCTGCCAGATGTTTTCCAGGCAGGAGTCTGTGCTGGGTTGAAGGGATGTTTGGGGAGAGAGACTACCCCATGAGCCTGGTCTCTGTGTGGACACCCTGCTGACAAGGCCGTACTGGTTGTCTGAGGGTGAACTGGAGGAGGGGTCCCTATAAATCCAGATTTTGGGGAATGCAAGCTCCCAGTCTTGTCTGACTCTGTCTCCATCTTTATTCAGCTCCAGATAGGCCCGGTGGGGAGGGAGTCCTGGAGGCCCCACCAAGCCCTTCCTCAGGCATCACTGGAGAGGAGACGCTTTAAGCCCAGCAATAAGTGGGGAGGGCGCAGATCCCATCCTACCCATGCCATGTGCATGGGTCGTGGTGGGGAAGGCCACAGGGGCGGGGTTAGCTCAGCTCTATGGGGCAATCCCAAGATGCAAGAAAAGCCCTGTGGGTTTTACTTTATGCAGTGCAAGAAGAGGCTGCGAGGGGAGAGCGCTTGGTGATTAGCACCGTTTTTAGGTTTTCTGGGACAGAAACAGTGGAAGTGACTGTGAGGGCTGATGTGTAAGGAGACAACTAATGAAGTGTGGAGGGTTGTGGGGCCACTGTGTCTCTCCCCCACCTCTGGGAAGAGATAGAGGGGACAAATATGTGAACCCACTTTGCTTTTATAAGGTTTGAAGCTGGAAACATCCCTCCAAACCGTGCTTCTTGCAAGGGAAGATGTGTGCCAGAGAGGTCCATGTCACAGATCAGAAGGCAGCAGAGTTAAAAAGGGCTCTCTAGGGAATTTCTGTATTTTGGGGGGTAGACTGAGTGTAGCAAGTGATGAATGGGGGGAAACATTTCCTGGCCTTTTGCTGGGGGTCTTGAAGCTTGTCCTGAAACAGAAGGGAACAGAAATCCAAGGGCTTTAACTGTTACTCCAGTGCCAAGAATAAACGCCGACAGAGTGCAAAGTGCTGTATCCCTTGGGGGATCTAAGAGGACGTGTTCCTTGCCTTGATTCCCAGCTAGGTCTCACCCTCCAAGCCCACCTTGGGGGGAGGCACACCAAGGTCAGCCCAGGGTTTAGGCTCCGTTATGGATGCTGAGGCTGCAGGCTGGCCTTGGGGAGGGGACAGAGGAGGGGACATGTCAAAGTCTTGTCTGAGAAGAGGATTTTTGGACAACAAAAGTTCAGCAACTTCTGCACCACACAGTGCCCTTTTTCTTTGGCTTCCCACACCTCCATCCTCCCATACAGCAAACACATTTGGAGCTTCTGGGGGAAAAGAAAGAAAGAACAAGAATATAAAAAAGCCAGTGCCCAGTGTTGCTGAGAGGGTACGGACATCGCTGGGGAGTATTGCGCTCTCTCTCATGGTATTACCCCTGCTTCGGCCAAGGGTAACTGGATCTGTGATAGTGTCTGATCTTCCCAAGACTTTAACTGAATGCGTGAAAGGTCCAAAATGCAGCTCACTCTCATGCAGCTATGAGATGCACCGTCTTCTCATCACACAAGGGTGCTTCCTAATTAATCCAGCCTCCTTCCTAACCTCTGCCACCAGCCAGCTCCTAGGCCAGCAAGCCAAAGCAGACCCTTTGTAAGGGAACCCTCCCAGCCAAGCGGGGTGCTGCTGGCAGAGAAATATTCAATAGCTTTCCAGACACCCACCCTTTTTCTGTTCTGCAAAGAAAATGCTGTAGTTAGACTAGGGGCAAAAGGCAGTGGCAGAACAGTTAGGGAACAGTCACTCCCTTCTGTGGGATCAGGCTGCGGGACGGGGCCAGAAAGAGGGCTCAGCAAGGCTCCTGCAAACTGGAGCACGAAGATCGGTGTGTGGGGAGCATCCATGTGTGCACCCCGGGGCAGCACTCCCAGCCTGGAAAGGCCAGGGTGGCTTTTCCAAGGCTCCCTCATCCCCCAGCCTTCTCTCCATGCCAGTTTCCACCGCAAACAGCAGCAGCCTTCCTCTGCAGCACCAGGGCTGGGACAATGCGCCCCGAATAAGTGGGCCTTCTGTCCCCAGCTGCACCGGGGCCAGGCTCTCCCCAACCTGCAAGCCTTTTGCTTTCCTTTTTTTTTTTTTTTTTTTCTTTTTGCTCTTGCAAAATCAATTTACAGACAGCTCACTCATTTTTCCCCCTTGCAAACTTATTATCTATTCAGTCCCGGCGAGCACTCGTAAGCATCCTTTGTCCCAGGGAGGGCTGGAGACCCCTTCATTAGCAGTGATTACTCTGAGCAGTTTGACAGCCTCCCAGCCCGCTGACAAGACTTTCCCATTCAGCCCTGCCCGGGGCTGCCCCACTTCTCAAAAGAAACGGAAATATTCAAACATTTCTTCCCCCCACCTCCCAACCCTCCCCAGCTGAATAGAGGAAAAGCTGTTTCTCTTCTCCGCCCTCCCCATTCACTTCACTTTTGATACAATATTTTCTTTCTTTGTTAAACCGGAGAGAGAGGGGTCAAGGCAGACTTTTTAGCGACCCTTTTCTGAGCGTTTTGTTTAATGTAAATACAAGCTCCCCCCCTTCTTCCCCGATTATTATTATTATTATTTTTAAAACAGCCGAAGGCTCGGGAGGGCGACGGCTTGGGCTGATCTTTAGGAAAAAAAAAATGCTGAAAATGCCAGGGGCAGGGCATTCCCTTTCCATGCAGGAAGGGAAAGGGCAGAAGGGGAAAAAAAGGGAGGGGGTGGAACAAGCTTTTTTCTTCCGTGGGTCTTATCGGTACAGCCAAACGCGGCCGGCGCAGCCCCGCGGAGCTCCGGCGGTGAAGAAGCGGGGCCGGGAGATGCTCGGCTCTCCTCATCCTCCCACGCCGAGCAAGTCCGGGGAGCGGGGCTGCTCTTCTCGGGTGGAGGGCTCCGTGCTGAGCTCCCCTCCCCGGCCACCGTTTCGGAAGGGGTTGATTTGTGCCCTCGCTGCGGCCGGGGGCGGCATCCCTAGGAGGGTCCCTCCACAGCCCACTCGGGAGCTCCAGCATCCCTTACACCACTGAAACCATTTGTCGAAATATATCGTATTCCCGCCGCTGCCTATCGTCCAAATTTCAGCTTTTTTTTGTGTGTGTGTGTATTCATGTAATTCTCCACCTCGCTATATGTCTTTTCGAAAGGTTTAATTCCCCACAACAAGCGCCAGCTACTCTGCCCGCGGAAGCCAATGGAGAAATTGCAATCCGCTTCACCCATTCCCGGGGAAGGAAAGAAAGCAGGCGGTGTGTTTCAGCCCATTCCGTTTTGAGGGTGAAAACCGCTTTTGCTCCCCCCAAAAAAAACCTCCTGGGTGGTAAGCGTGCCCGCCAGAGAACTCACCGACCCCAAAACCAAGGCAAAAACCTCGCCTCGTTTGAGGTTTGGGCAGCAAAGCCGGGTTCCTCTTGCACGGCTTTGTCGGGGACAAACCCGGTGGGGTTTAAGAGGCATCAAACCTGGCGCAGAGTTGGGGTGCAAGGGGGGCTGCTCCCCGAAGGGAGCTGGAAACTGCCCCCGCTCCCCGCCCCAGCCAGCCGCTGCTCCCGCACTCGCAAAATCCAGTTTATTTGCCTCTCCCGACACCCTGAATTGCACCACGTCAGGGAAATAGTTGTTTGTAAATGGACGTAAAAATCATCTGCTCCCTGCCCTGTCCCGGTGACGGTCTGTGAGGAAAACCAACGCACACGCATTGGGGATGTAAAACGCAAATTTAGACATCGGCGGTGCCAACGTTTTTCAAGCTTTAAATGCAAATTTAGGCAGAGGGGGGAAAGCCACTGCCGAGACGGGAATCTTCCCCCCGATAAGAGGCAGCACGACTGAATTAATCTATCACGGAGCTGAAACGGTCCCTGTACCCCCCCTCCCCAGCCGCCTCCGTGCCGTTGCGGGGGAGCTGGAGCTGAGCGGGAGCCGGGGCATCTCCCGCAGCCGCTGCGGGTTAGCTCTGCCCGGCTTCCCTCCATGCCAGGCTTCGCCTGCTAAATAAAACGAGACGAACAATCAGCTTACCGGGGAGGCATCTCTCTGAGGACAGGGAAGTAAACGCGTTGCGAGCGAGCAGACAAAAAAAGCACAGCTCAGGCGATTTAAAGATCAATGTCAAATTGTATAATATAAAATCCTTCTGCGGGGGGAAAAGCTTAGCACGCTCCTTAGACCTGGCGTTTGGTCTCTTCCAGCAAAACCGTCTCAAAACAAAGCGAGGGAGGCTGATGGTGGGGACAGCCCCTGGCACATCGCAGGGGCCGGGGTTTGGGGTTATTTCGCCCCCGATCCGGCCCTTCCCGGGCATGGAGGGCTGTTAATTCCCCCTGTTCTCTTTGCATTTCCCAGGTGAGGCAGGAAGCTTGGCTTCCCCGGCTGGGCTGTCCCAAACTATTTCTCCCCCTGTCTTTTTTTTTTTTTTACCCTTCCTTTTTCTCTCGTCCCTGCCTAAAAAATCGCGGCCGATGATCCCAAAAGCCTCAGCCCTCGGGAGAGGAGAAGCTGTGGCGATGCCTTCTCCTTCCCTTCCCCGGGCACCCGCATCCTCCGCCAGCTCCGGCCCCGCTCCCCCCGGCTCCCCCCGGCTCTCTGCCTTGCAAAGACATCACCCCCGGTGCCGGGGACCCGGCTATTTCGGTTCTAGCAGAGCTGATGCTGAAATACCCGTGGCCTCGGAGATCTGCTCTGCATAAACTGGCGGGCTTGAGACTGACACGGTCATTTCAAAGCAGATGCGAGGGTCGTTCACCAAATATTTTATTATGGTTTTAGGCTGCTTCATACAGTTTCGTCCTGCACATGCTCTACAAGTCACCTGTGCACATAGAGAACAAGCCAAAAATAATAATAATTAATAATAATAATAATAGAAAAAATCTACCATAGCAATCCCTTAAATAAGTAAATAAACATTATATATATATATATATATATAAACCCTTTAAAGTAAAGCAAAACCCAACCAAAAGAACAGCGTCTTTTCAACATGAAACACCCCCGCGGGATAAGGGCAGGCGCTCAGACATTTTGCAACTTGGCATTCGGTTATTTTGTTGTTGTTGTTTTAACATTTTGTGGGCTTTCTTTAATTTTTATATATATATTTTTTAGGCATCAATTCTGCAAATCCTTCGAAATAAAGGCGACAACGATTTTTATCACGTTTTTTAATGCAGTCTGCTGCGAGGCTGGGAGGGAGGCGCGGGCGGGCGGCGTGTGGCTGGGCAGCGCCCCGTACCCCGGCTTTGGCGACCGCGGCCGGGCGATTGCAAGCCTCGTTGCTCCGGCCGTGTGGCAGGCAGGCAGACACCGGTTAGCTGGACCTTTCCGCTCCCCCCGGTTTGTCATGGCGGTGGTGTCAGATGTCACATTCACTGTCGCTGGATGTGATGGAGATGGCGGAGGTGGCGGCTTTGCTGGAGAGGCTGGCTGCGGGGCTGGAGGCGGCCCCCCCCGCCTCCCCGCCGCTCTCCTCCTCCGCTTGCAGCGAGCGCACCGAGCCCTGCGTTAGGACCTGCTGCTGTAGCCTGCAAGGAACCGGCACACACAGCATCACCGCCCGGCCCTCCGCGCCCCGGGGACCCGCCAGCCCTCCCCGTATTCCCCCCCAGGGACTCCCCCGACCGGCACCCCCACGCCGCTGCCCACCCTTCCAGCTCACGACGGTTTTCCCAGTCTGACGGCTCGGCCTGAGAGACTGGGTGCCCATGCCAGGGCCAGTCCCGCTCCTCGGCGGGCACACCCGGGGATGCCTGTCCCTCCCTCCGCAGCCCGTCGCTGTCCCCCCGTCCGCAGCCCGTCCCCTCATCCGAGGGGTCGGTCATTCCCTGCAGCATCTCCCAGGCGCTGTTCCCCTCCATCAGGCCTTACATCTTCCCCCCTCAGCCGATGAGAAAGGGGCTGCGGGTGACAGCACCCATTTCCCCGAAGTGCGGCCGCCCGGCTGCGGGGTGACAAGTGGAACCCCCCGCCCCCCCCCATCCCCCCGTCCCGGGCTCTGGGACAGGAGATAACGGGGGGACTCTGCTCCCTTCCCCGCTTCCCAGGGCGTCTGCTTGTGCCGCTAGTGTCAGGGTAACATAGCGCATTGAGAGCCGGGATTTTGCTCTTTAAGATTAAAAAAAGAAAAAGGAAGGAGAAGAAAAATAAGAAAAATATCCCTAGAAACGTTCCCGGCTGGCTCCGGAGAAGGTTTAGGGCAAGGTGGCTCTCTGCAGCGAGCAGGGCCCGCAGAGGGGCATTGCCGGCTCTGCTCCAGGCGGTCATATGCGAAATAGGTTTCTATATGTCCGGGTAAAACTTTGAAGGGGGGTTTCTCCCCGCTCAGCCGCTGAGTACGGCCCCTTCTGCCGCCAGGTTCTGCCGGGGTCACGGCAGCTTCGCCAGCCGCGGTGCCCGGGCGGCCTCTCTCCTTCTCATCCCTCCCCGCTCCCCGAAGAGCGGCCAAGGGGGATCCCGGGCGGGGACCCCCCCCTACTAAAAATAAATTTAAAAAAATTAAAGCCGTAGGGTTTCCCCACTGCTCCTACTTTATCTCGCTGCATTTCGCAGGAATAAACTTCCCGGGCTCGTTTCCCGTCCCCCGAGGCGGGGATCTCCGTCCCTCCACCGGCAGCATCCCACCGGCCCCCGCAGCTCCCCAGCCTCGGCGGGCGGGGGCGAAGCCTCCCCAACGGGGTTGGCCCTGTGCCCCGACGGGACGGGCTGCACCTTACCTGTTCTTAGCAGCTGCTGCCCTGTCCCTTTGCCTGCGGTTTTTGAACCAGTTACCCACTTGCGTGGGGGTAAGTCCCGTGGCCTGAGCCAGTTCCCGCTTTTTGCTGGGGTTGGGGTAAGGGTCCTGCAGGTACCACTCCCGCAGCAAATGCCTCGTCCGCTCCTTGAAGCAATGTGTCTTCTGCTCGCCGTCCCAGATGGTGCGGGGCAGCGGGAACTTCTTCCTCACCCTGTACTTGTCCACCGGCCCCAAGGGTCGGCCCCGCAGCTTCTCCGCCTCCTGGTAATGCGCTTCCAGCCAGAGGGCTTGCAGTTTGGCGTGGGACTCCTTGGTGAACTTGTGGTTCTCCAGGATGTGGTAGAGCTCCCGGTAGTTCCCCGTGTGGAAGGCCACGATGGCCCGGGCTCTCAGCACCGACTCGTTCTTGTTGAGGGCCTCGCAGGCCGCGGGGGCCACGGGCAGGGACCAGAGGAAGCGCCCCAGGCGCTCGATGTCCCCGCTTTCTTCCAGGGTCTCGCATACCCCGGCCACCTGCTGCGGGCTGAAATTGAGGATGGGCAGCTGGAACATGGAGGCGGCGCCGGGCTCCGCTCCGCGCTCCGCGCACCCCCGGCGATGCCCGCCGCCGCCGCGCACACCCCCGCGGCGGGGAAGCGGGCAGCGGGCCCGGCGGCCGCCCCTCGCTCCGCTTCTGCCTCCTCCGGCGCCGGCGGAGCTGCCGCGGGAGGGACGGTGGAAGGCGGAGAGGCGATGGGGAGCGCTCGGTGGCTCCGGCGACTGGGGGCGGTGGGCAGGGGCGAGGCGGAGGAGGATGGAGCAGGGGGGAGGGCGGGTGTGGGGGGAGGGAGGGAAGGGGGAAAAAAGAAAAAAAAAGAAAAAAAAAAAGGAAAAAAAGAAAAGGCACAAGCCCGGCTCCGCGCCGCCGCCGCGCTGCTGCGGGAGCGGCTGATTTGCTGCCGGGCTCGGCAGATTGGCTCCCGGGTTTCCATGGCGGGGCTGCCACTCACTGTCAGCCGCTGCCAATCACGGCGGAAGGCCCCGCGCCGCCGGCCGCCGGCGCCTCCCGCCCCGCTCCCCGCCCCGCTCCCCGCCCCGCTCCCCGGGGCGCCCGGCCCGGCCCGCTCCCCGGGGGCCTCGACCCCGCCGCCCTGCCCCTCCGCTCCGGGCAGGGGCAGAGCAGCCCACCCGCCCCGGGAGCGGCAGGCTGCAAGGCGGGGAAGTGGGGCAGCCGGTACCCGCTGCGGTTTGCTGCCGGGAAGTTGGAGGGAGCGGCCGCCGCGAAGCGATGGCCGGGACCCCCATACACCTTCCCCGGTAAAGCTGTGGGGTCCGGCTCGGTGCTGCACGCACAGAGCTCGGCGCACCCGGGGTCGGAGAAGGGGATAAGGCAGAGCTGAGAAATGAGATAAAAAACCGGCTGCACAACAGGGACAGGGATACCGGGAGTGTCAGTGACAATGGATGGAGCGGGAGGACCGCAAGAAGAGCCGCGGTTTAGGGAAAAACTCTCCCCCTTCCCCAGAGACGGATGACTTCCCATCTCTGTTAAGATGAGGAATTATCTGCAAAGAGCCCAGCGCCCTTCTCCGTTCAACTAAAGCTTTATAATTTATTTTTTTTCTTTAACATTTAAACCCGTATTGTTTTCGGCTGAGTGGTCCTGAATAGACGCCGAGAATAGTCGCGGGGAGTGAGAAGTCATTTGTAGGTCAGGACAGCGACTTAAAGCAGATTTCGGGAATCTTTTGAAATATTGATCACCTGGTAGTAATCATTCCCCGCGGGTCCCCCCCCCGTCCCCGCGCACCCCGAGCGAGCGACAGCGGGGCTGGGGGCGAGGGGGGCGCCCGGCCGCCCCTTCGGAGGAGCGGGGCAACCTCCGGCCGTCTCGGGGCAGGGATGAAATCACTTTCGGAGCTGGGAGGATGCGAACTGTTTTCTGAAGAGAAGGAGGGGAAAAAAAAAATCAAGAAGTCGCCCTTTATTCTACACAGAGCTGCTCAGTGGCAATTTCTTCAAGGGAATGTTAGGGACCATGCTCGGAAAGGCAGCATATATTTTGAATTAAGCTCAATATGTTCCCTCCTCTGCTCTTTACAATGCATTTTTTTTTCTAGAATGCTTGTCAAAGAAATCTCTTCTTAATTTGATATCTTGTTGTTGTCTCTTTCCCCCTTCTCTTTTCTTCTTTGTTATTTTTTTCTTACTGTTTTTTGTTTTCTTTTCTTTCCTTCTTTAAGAAAGCTCCTTTGCTAGTTGCCCGTAGACTGAAATTAAACAGATTTACATTTTCTCCAATCATTTCTCCGCAGAAATGGAGCTGGACTGGGGCTCGCCGTCTTTTATTTAGTATCAAGTACAATTTGTCTTTTGCTTGTGAAGATTTGGTAAATCAGAAGGCAGATAGATAGCGCAGATGGTCGGAGGTGTCGGGTCAGATTATGGTACGCCTCAGTACAGTGCTAAGCTCATTCTGACGGAAAACCCTGATATTATTTTCACAGATCTACACAGTTCACTTGAAAAAAAACCCTTCGAGCCATTTACATCATTTATGTGAGGCTCACAGCTAGCGGGATGGAAAAGCTTTCAATACTGCTCATTTTCATAAAACCCGACAGAGCTGAGGAGACATAAAAGCACAGACAAAACTCACGAGTTCAGAGACACTCCACAGAAACTTAAAAAAAAATAAAAGGGGAGACTCTTCGGCTTCACTTTACAGACCCAGGTTTGGTACGCTGATCCTCTTCGGAAAAAAAAAAAAAAAAAAAAAGGAGGGAAGAAAGAAAATCAGAGCAGAGGAAAATATCTGTAAATAATGGTGAGGGAGAGTCTCCTTCCACCCCATCCCCGTCCTCTCCGCCACGAAAAACAGTCATCTGAGCAGCTCAATGAAAGATCCCAAATAACCACTTCGGACAGGGATAAAACACCCCCAAACCTCCCAGCTATGAGCATCGCACTTCCCCGGCCAGCGGGTGCGGAGGCGGCGACCTCCGCGGCGGGCAGGGGGATGCTGCCCTGCCGCCCCGCAGCCCGCCCCGCCGGAGCCCCGCTCGGGGGGCGGCCGGCAGCCCCCGAAAGCATCCCGGGACAGGGGCTGATGGAGAAAAACCTCTGCTTTGAGAGAGGCGGAAGGGTGGAAAGCCTGTGTGAATGGGTAGCTAATTTAGACCTGCCAGATGCTGCTGATGATTACTAATATTACTGTAGGTCTGTCTTTTTCTTTTTTAGTTTTGTTTTAAAGCATGCACATGATCTGGCGAGGGAGTTACTGGGATGCAGCCTAATGACCATGAACAGAGCGAGACAAGCTCCATAATGAAAGCCAGGACTGTAGGCTAAAGAAATGAATCCTCATTAAGAGCAGCGAGAGCAGCTCTCAGGGGCGAGGGGCTGTCCCCCAGGTCCCCAGCCTTTGTTCCCCACAAACCGGCCCGGATGGGGAGATAGTGGCAGCCCTGCTGGGAGGGGAGAGGAAGAGAAAGAAAAGGCAACACCGAAACGGACCCAGGAACTCTGTGTTAATCATTTAAAGGGTGACCCGAGGGGGAAAATCAGCCCAGCCCCAGCAGCTCCGCGCCCTCTCCAGCTGTAACGCTGGGCTCTGTATTTGGGCAGTGGCATAGTCCGGGCTGGGGGGAACCGACTTGTACCTGGCTGGGGAAGGATATGGGGGCTCCTCGCCCTGTGCCACCAGCGCCGAGAGAGAGAGATCAGCTCCAAGGGCGTCCCTCCGTCCCTCTCCCACTCCCTCGGGCGTTTTATCTGTGGCCGGGACCCCGACAGCTTTCCCCCCGCCCCGGCGCTCCGGAGGAGCTTTACCGCCGGGCCGGGCCGGGCTTTGCCTCCGCAGCGCGACCGGGACCCCCAGGATCGACTCTCACCCCCAGTGCCGCGCCCAGGAGAGGCTCCCCAGGAAAGCACAGGGTCCTGGGGTGCCCAGGCTCCTGGCTCAGCCCCGTGTCTCATTAGAGCTTCCTGCGAGCCTGGGTGTGCACCCGGGCGTGTCCGCTTCGTTTCTGCTTCCCACCCCCGCCTTTTTTCTTCTTTCCCCCCCCCTATAACAGGGACACTACTCGTGACCTTAAAAGCCGACAATGATAAGTATCTTGTTTTAGGTTACGGCGCTGACCCTTGCTAGATGTAGCGTGAGGAGTTACCCCTGCGCAGATGAACCCACTGGAGAACGAGGAATAAAACAGCACATTAAAAAAGATTAATCAAAAATACTGTCAGCAATCCGTACCGGCCCGACGGCCTGCATCGACACGGTGTGCTCACCGGCATCTCCCCCCCAGGGCCTTAACGCAAAAATATGCTGAGCAACGTATCTGTACAACTTCATATCAGCGGTTATCAACTATGCTGGGTCCCAGAATCGTAGTCCCTGGGGATTATTTATCTAGAAGAAGTTTCCAAACACAGCAGAGGTGCGAATACAATTTTAAAACCTTTGATTTGCGTTAGTATTGCATTAAAAAAACACTCCCGGGAACCAGAAGCCCTGCTTTACAGGTCTCGGTAGGATTGCCGGAGATGCGGGAGTTCATTAAGTGATGCTAACCGAGTCTGTAGCGTTGGCTGAGAGAGCCGGACTGCCGGCAGTCCTTCGGGCGGGTACCTGGGAAATCAGACAGGATCTTTTGGCCTTGGTTCGGTACCGGTAGGACCCGGCCTGGAGCCGGGGAAGCTCTCCGGGTCGGGCAGGACTGGAGCGGGCAGCGTGGAGCGGCGCGGCTCCCTGCCCTCATCCCAATTGGTTTTCAACCCGCTGCCCCGGGGGAGATCGGAGGGATGCTCAGCGGGAGCAGAGTGTTCGCTGTCGCTTATAGAAAAGGTTACTGGAAACTTCAGCCCCTCCGGGGACTGGATCTGGGGTTTTCGGGAGCGTTTCCCACCGAGATAGCCCTGAAGCTTTGGTGGAGGAAGGACCTCAAGCTCAGGATGATGTGGTGGGGGACACTTAGTAGGGAAAAGACCGGTGTTTCGATGCGTTTCGCATACTTGCCTTTTTATTTTTAAGAGTGGTGTAATTGTTGAAATAACAGCTATTGAACTCTCCATTTCTTCCTAAGAAGAGTTATGTTTAAAGCTCTAGTCTGCTTAATATTAGGGAGAGTGTGCAGGTTGGATCCTCACTTAAATTACTGACAACCATCGAAAGAACAGAAGAGTCCCTAAAATGCTATCGGACCGACAGAGATGTTCACCCACTTTCATCTCTCAGACCATGTATTCATTAAATCTTTGTCCTTCGGCGTATTATTTAGGTTACCTGCAATACGAGGTATCAGACCACGGCTGGTGTATTTGATATTAGAATAAAGAAGCACCGAAAACTCAAAAAACTGAATTGTTTTGAGACTGGTAAGGAAAGACCTTCCTTGTACAGGGCCCTGGTCACGGCCAGGGCTACAGGCAGAAAGGATCTACCGCCCAAGATTTATCTTTAATTTTCTTTAGGGTGTAGCTAGGGGCCTGGTTTTAAAGTTCCTGATCCATCGGGATTTATTCGGCTGCTGCCTTTACCTGCAGGTAAATACACACACCAGCAATTCTCCTTGTAAACTGAGGTGTGTTCTTACAAAATCTTCTCTCTGCTTAAAATCCCTGGTTTCCATCAGGGTTTTCACTGAAAATTGCAACAAAAGCAATCAAAACCCCAAAGTATTCAAATAAATCTGGAAGTTTTTGACCATTCGGCTGTTTTTTTTTTCCCAATAAGTCCTTATTTTATTTTTTTTTACCTTTTTTTACCTTTTTTTACCTTTTTTTTTTTTTCTATGGGGAGTGGTCCTTTGGAAAAACAAAGTGTTCTTGTGGCTCCCTTCCCGTGGGAGGCGGGGGACTGAGAGCAGGAGTCATAAGGAAAACTATACTGTGTCTACGGAAATGCAAAAAAAAAATCCTTCAAACATTACATTTTCTCCCAGGACGGGGACGAGGGCTGTCGCGAAAACATTTATTTAGCAGCAAGCCGGAATGGGGACAATTCACTTGTTTGGGGAAGGGTGAAGAACCAGGATCAGATACCCTGAGATAGTGTAGTGTCTAAATGCTTCTGGGGCTGAATGTGTGGCCCCTGGACCTTGCTGAATTTTAAGGGCCAGTACTTCAGCCTCTGTGCGTTACCTGCTCATCGCCTTTCTGAGCTGGCGGAGGAGTCACGGGCCCTGGGGGTCTGCCAGCGGAGGGGGTGGGAAGCCGAACCGGATTTGGGAGCCCTTTCTGAGCCCTGAATTGACCATATCTCTCTTCAGTGGAATGCAACCTATTCATCATTGATTAGAGACGATACTATGAAAGAGTCCTTCCTGTAGTTGTTTATGGCTTTGGGGTTGTTCTTTTGGTTTTATTTTAGAGGGGTGCTCCTGGGAAGCAAGGCAAAACAAACAAGGCGGAACCAGCGGGACACAAAGCCCTCCTTTCTGCAGCTTCAGAAACCGTTTTTTTGGTGGGTGCAGAGCAGTAACTTCGGGTCGGGAGTCCTTGTAATAAATAGATAGGCTAAAGAGGCTCCTGAGCCCCTAAAAGCCCCCGTGGGGACCCGCTTTTCACAGTCCTTAGAGGGAATTAACCGGGAAGTTCCCACTGGCTTTATCCAAAGCCTGTTGAAACGACTGACAACCTTCCGGGTGAGCTCGGGTCCCTGGATCTGTGGGAACCTCAGCCCCCCTTGACACCGCTGCTTAAATTACCGGGACACCGGGAGGTGTTAATGAGCATCACTGAAGTTTTCTGATACTCTGCTATTAAATTCCTATTTTTAGAAGTCTGGAGTGGTCTTTAAGAGTATTCCTTAAGGCGGGACAAAGCTTCGAAGCGGTTTCTCCTTGGGTTTTATGTAGTGATTTGGGAAGAGGGGTTGCAAAACAGCAATTGGGGAGACTCCAGGGGCACCTAGGAATTAAAGTGTCCCTGGGGAGGCAGGCAGGGAGGCTGCCCTCGTCCTCCGGGACAGGCAGGGTGGTGGGTGATGGGAGCAGCATGGAGATGCTCTTGGAGAGGACAGAGCCTCGCTGGCTGCGGGGTGCACAGAGCAGAGGCCACAGACATGTGGCTTCCAAAAGAACATGCCGTCTTCCACTTCTCTCTCTCTCTTTTCTTTCCCCTCCTTCATCTCTGACCTGAAGCCAGGTAGGTCAGCTTTTTCTCTTTGAAGCTGCATTTCTTGTTGGTTGAATTGACTCTTCTGAAAGAGACATCACATCTGACCGACACCTGTGCTGCGGGTGGCAGAAATAGTTTCCTGTTCATCTCTTCAGTCCTGTTTCTCTTCTCCCTGTCTTTTCTTCTTTCATCAGCCATGCTGACGTCTTTTTTTTCCCTCCACCCTGTGCCCCCCCATATCATGTATTTTTCTTTGCTTATTGATAGTCTTAAATTCATCCTCTGCCTCAGTAATCTCAATAGGGAGGAAAAAAACAACCCCGTTGCTACCGCAGTTTGGAGGGAAGTATCACATTCTAGTTTCTTGCGTGTCCGGGCTGTGCATTTTTGCCTTGTAATGCTGCACATCAATAAATAAATAAACGCACACAATTTTGTTAGTGCAACTTGTGCGAGGCCGCCGTGAGTATCGGAGCTGCCGGGGCGGGTGACATTCCCCAGCATCTTCAGTGTAAAGCAATTGTTCCAGGACGGGAAGTGTGATACTTTAATGCCTTTTTAAACTGCCAGAGGGCTGGGCCGCACCTTTAGACGTGAGGTATGGAGGGAAGGAGGCTTTATGCAACCGCTACACCTGCGCCCCCCCCTCCCCACAGCTGGGTCAGCAGCACGCGTGGGACCCGGAGGGTGGATAAAGCACGTTACATTCTGCAGCCTCTTCTTTTTGTGCGACACGTGTGTGTTTAACCCCCCAGCATGTTTCCAGGCGATGCCCCGTTTCAGCGGCGCTGCCCCCCTCCGCCCCCCGCCCGCCTGCGCGCTCTCCCCGGTAGATGGAGCATCCTCATCGCTTTTCACCTACGGCCAGCTCGGCCCTCCGCCCCGAAGCCCTCGGAAATGTTGATCTTTCCCTTACAACTCTCACTGTTAAGGCAAACAAGTGTTGTGTGGTTTTTTTTTTGCGGGGGCGGGGGGGAGAGACGCGCACCCCGCTGATGTGCCCCCGAGGGAGCGGAGGGCTGCGCCCCCCCGCCATGGGAAGCAGGGCGGCGGGGAGGTGACACCTGCCGCCCTCTCCGCACCGTCTGACGGGGCTGCGCCGCCCGTCCCGCCGCGCAGGAGGCCCGTTGCTCCAGCCCGGCTCCGCACCCCGCTCCCGGCTGCCCGCCGCCCCTCCCCTCCGCCCGCCCGGGGGCGCGGGGGCCGCCCGGCCATTTTCCCGCCTCACTGCGGCGGGGGCGCGGCTGGCGGCGAGGGAGAGGGACGAGGCGGTGCTCGGCCCCGCGGGGGCTGAAGCGAGCCCTTCGCCGGGGTGCGGGGCTCCTCCCGGGGTAGGTTGGCGGCAGCTCTGGGTCACCCCTGCTGCCCTCCGGGATGGCGGGGAGGAAGCTGAGGGAGCGGGACGGTGGCCATGCTCCGGCCCCCTCCACCTGACGTCTCTGGGTGAGGCCTTGGACGGCCGTCATGGCTGTCCTCTCCCTTCCCCTTCTGGCAGCGCCTCAGATGGTGCAGGGCCACCACGTCCTGGTCACTTTCCCAGTGCTGATGGCCCCTCAAAATGCAGAGGGGCCACCTGGCCGCCCCGGCCCCGTCACCCCTCTCCCCCAGGAGGGACTCGCTCCCCGTTTCTTGCGCCGCCATTTTGTGGCGCCCATTCGCAGCCCCTGTGGTATCCCACAGGATGAGTTTTTTCCTCTACCTTTTGACAAAAATCTGTTTAATTTTCAAATTCCACGAATTTAGGGAATAATCTGCAGCAATATCCTTTCATTTGGTATGTGCCTGACTAAGTAAAATGCATGCCAATCCAGTAGATGTTTGACTTTCTGAGGACAGGACACGTTGGTAGCTAGTAATGAAGCTGTGGTACAGAGTGCACGGTGGTAATGCGCTTTGAAACATAAGTGTTAGAAACAGAGACTTCATAAATGAAGAGCCCTACAGTTATGTTAACTCAGATGTAATAACTAGAAGGTTAGGAAAGGGCTTCAATGATGTTAGAAACAGAGAAAGCAGCGGGTTTCGAAAAAGATGGCAAGTCCTCACCTTGAATGTAGGGTTCAAGTCTCCTCACAGGGTTCCTAAAATGGCATTGCAGAAGAAGAGTAGAGGAACATAAACAGCAGGATGAGGCACATCTTTATTTTAAATTAGTCTAGGAGTGGGAACTCTACTAAATTTCAGTAAGAATCAAATAACCTGTCACTTAAGAGAGTCTTAAACAGTAATGAATAGCACAGGAGAAATACACCTTGCTCTCAAGAGAACCCTGCTGGAATGAAAATTGTTTATATAAAGCCAACAGAAATTAATACTGTTGCACAACTGACAATGGGTAAAATTGAGCATTTGATTTTAAGGAAGAAATTTACCTCACAGATTATGGATATTTTTCACCTTTTAATGAAGAACCTAGAAATGGCCATTGTCGGATGGTGTATGAAGATAGTGCTCTAACTCTGCTATGAGAAGTGGCATTAATGTCAGCGTTATGATAATGGCTACAGACTCCATCAGGCAGTTTGTTTGTCGTTTCTGCACTCAATGCAGTCTTGTAATACATGAAACTTTATTGCCACAATTGAATTTCATATAATTACATTTATTAATGCAGTACAAAAATGCAAGATCCATAATAACGTTTTTCTTCTGGCAGCGTTCTGAATAGAACCATTAGAAATAATATATGCAGTTTGAAACTTTAACCCATTGCTGTGTGTTACATATTTCTCTTTAACAAAAATAACAGCCCCACATGAGAACATCCTCTGAATTTGTCATTCATAGTTGGCTAATGGTTTGATGTTACTTGTCCCCAGGACCAAGAATCAGTCTTTACTACAGTCATATCCTGGAAGTCATCAATTGTCCAAAATTTAGGTGTCTTTTGTTTCAGGCTGGTGTTAACTACTGTTCTTGAAATCTACAAACATCCTATAGATTACCAGTGCAATTGCATCTCTCAGCCCTTTCTGCTACTGACATATGTATCCTCTCAATTCACAATAGAGAATAGCATTTGTCACTTGCATTTATGTTACTTCATTTTAATGGTATCCAGACTAGCAGGTATTTTACATGTGCATGCTTTCAGGAGCTGTGTCATTTTCTGCAACTTTACCCTAACTTTACCCTGCAATTTACCTAAACTGTATTGTGAAATTACAAAAAAAATTTAAACAGTCACTTTAGCTCTGTTTCTCTCCTCTACAAGAACATTCAAAAGATAAAATTAATCATAACTGTCTTAGTGACTAGATGATAGAATAGTGTGTATCTTAATAATATGCAGCTGTACAGTCTACTCCATTGGTGAACTTTGTGTTGTGATTTATAAACCAATGAGTAGAAATTCTTTGCTGTTTAAAGTAATGTTTGTGCTTTTTATTTTGCATTCATCTGTGTACCTTTTGTGTACGCCCCAATGTCTTGCAGTTTTTATGGGAACTGTCAGGGAAACAATTAACAAACATTGTTAAACTGTTTCTAGAGATCAGATTTTTAATAAATGCTCCAAACTACTTTTTGCATCCAAAGGAATTACTTAGGATTTTCTTTCATATTGTGTGAAAGCAAAAATATTCTGGCTTGAGGTCGTATTTTTCTTAGTATTTTCAGAAAATGTTTTGTTTGCTGTCTTAAGTGTTTCCAGGCAGCAGGAACTTGGGTTCCAAGCTTTTAAACACATTCGGTAAAACTATTATCTCTTTCTCAGAGTTTTTACCACAGCCTGTACTAATCCAGTCACTGGGATTAGGTGTTCTGATCCTCACTTAACTATTAGGCAAATTCATTTCTGTCAAACATCCAGCATTTTAAATGCTCCCCCCACCCCCTCCCATTTCCACAGTCTCAGTGCTACAGTATGTAGCCTTAATGCCACTTCAGTTAAATTCCGCAGTTGTTTTCTATTCCACTTTATCCTGGATTAGGTTCTCATCCTCATCACCAATTTGTTGTGGCTTTACTTCTTGCACAGTACTAAGGGTATGCAGAAGCCATTGTGGGACAGTTCAGTATCAGATAACTTTGATTAACGTTAAGTATATCTGAGCTAACTAGCTGTGTTCAGTGCGTTCCGATAAAATGGTGATTGCATCCTTTTTAGAAGACTACATGACTCCCAAACTGTTTAAAAACCCATAAATTAATTTCTGCACATAGCAGCACTATGCAAACAGAAGAATTAATTTGTAATAATCTGCTTTCTGTTGTATATGAGTTCTGTCTTTAATCACACTTAAGCATATACCTTCTGATTTAAATGTACTTTGCAATTACTACGGGAGGAGTGTACAGAATGGATAAGTAGCTTTTCCATTACCAGCGTTGCAGTCGATAGGCTTAGTAAACCAGCTGGAGTAGAGGCTACACATTTTGTACACAGGCATCTTTTCTTGCATTCTTCGTGCCTTCCAAGAACATTAAGCCTCTCAAAGATAGAACTGCTCCAGGAACAAAGCTTTACCTAAATGATATACCTCCTTTTTTCCTAACTGTGGTTTAGACTTTCATTGAGTCCATTACCACTATCAGTGAGAAACTCAGTTCCACTAAAGTGGTTTAGATAATAATTCAAATGAAGTTAAAGCTTTTTTTCTCCCTTTCATCATAAAATGTGTTTTCTTGCAATTTTGACTTGTTTATTGTATCAAGAAAGCTTTTGACTGTGTTAATCCTTAAACTGCATTTTTATTTTGTAGTTTACACAATGAGTGACAGGCTTTTGAGCAACTTAGACAAACTTCTGCTTGAGTTTGGTAGGTCATTATATCATATATTTTTAATTAATAATTACTAATGCAGTAGAAATAGTGATGTTTTCTGCTTTAAACAGTTACATTAACTTCAAATAAATTTATAGTATTAAGGTTTTGATGTTTCCCACATAATGTTTTGTTAGCTGTGAGGTTATGGAGGAGGGTACTAACAGCTATTTAATAGTAAAATTGCTATTTAGTTATTTTGTTAAAATCTTTGTTAACCAGTGTTTGTGCAATTAAATCTGCACAACATACATCTGTTTTACAGCTCAACTCATAGATATGTATGTGTGTATATATATACATGAAAAAGTTTATTTTCTTCTTAGTTTTCCAGCTAGAGCAAACTTCTTATGCTAAGGAACATGTGAATCAACAGATAAATTGTGAGTAGTGATAAATTATCATTTTATTAGACTGTGAACACATTGCTTTTGTTTCATTGGTTCTAGTACATGTTCTGTGTTTCAGGGCGGAAGCAAGCCTAATAATGAAAGCTGTCCCGTGTCCTGCTCTCACCCTACCTCATCTTTTGCCATCAATACTTGCTCATTCTCCCTAGCAGACTTTGCTTTTGCTTGCGACTTTTAGCTAACGCCGTTCAGCTGTCTCATGGACAGCCAGTTTCACGCTGCGCCATTTCCTGCTCTTACTCTGTAGCTCCTCACAGTCACTGGCAGTTCTTCGATTCAGCTGTGCTTGCTCAATACATCTGCCACTTGCCTCCCTTTCTTTCTTCATGTTTTTTGTTCTTTCCAGATTTGGACCTCTGCCTCACTGCTTCTTTCTGTTTTCTTAAAATAATGAAAGTTCTCTCACTTGCTGCTACCTACTCAAGCCTGGTTCTTCTTTTCTGCAATCAAGCAACTGGTAATTTTATTTGAAATTCGGAACAGTAAACCCAATGAGGAAGTCTTGCTCCACATCAAATTCTTTTCCCCCAGGACTTACAGACAACATAATATTATGGACTTAGGACTGGACAGATTTTTTTTTGCCATGTTACTATATGGTATCACTCACTCACAAGAATGGTTGTAGTAGAGAAACTATTCTTTAGACAATCTGAGGATATCTGTGCTCATCACTGGTACTTCATAGGTAGATATTGAAGCTCATAACCTTCAGGAAAAAGAACATGAGAGAATTCTGGTCTAATTGGTGTTTCTCTTGATGGCAACACTTCTGATAATCTTGACTGATATGTCCAAGCAAGTACCTACTCATTAAGATTATCAATATTAAATTGAAGCATCTTAAGCATTAAACATCTGTAACACTAAATCTGGTACACCTAGAATTCTGTTTTAACTCTTCAGTCACATAATTGACCCTTAGGGTTGAGGTTTTTCTTAACATTTATGCAAGTTTGTGGTAAATGAGCATGCTTTTGGGGAAAATCCAAAGGCTGTGTAGTAACATGGCATAGTATTTGCCTGTTCAGTTCAAGGATATCTAAACATGTGTGAACTCACAACCAATGCTCAGACTTTTAAAAGTTTGGCTTAAATCTTTCAAAAACTTACCCAGAAATAGTTCCACTGATTTAATTTCGTCTCTGTGTGAGTATTACTTGGCAGAGGAACAGTTGTGGCATTCAGCCTCGGATTTCTAGTGTGAGATTCATCAGGCTTTTTGGCTAGAGTCCCTTTATAAACAGTGGAGGGAAACAGGCACTTTTAGGGTGTGATTTGTCATATCCTGAAGAAAGAGTTTAAAGTAGGTTAGAAAAAGTAAGCTTTAAAAAATGTCCGCTTGTCTCCGCTGAGTGTAGCTGTAGCCATGGATGTCTAGTTCTGAAGTAGGTGCCTGCATTGTAAAGTTGGGTGAGATGGATCTCATCCACAAGGTCCTTGTGAAAGCAAAGGGTGAGTCAAACAATTCACGCTTGTCACAGAAGTGCTCATCTGTAGAAAATAGTAAATGAAATGTTAAGTATATAGCATTGCTTATGTAATAGCTATTTTGTTAATACAGTTATGTTAAATCTTGGTAAATCTCAAAATGTCATCTGCAGGGTGCTTCCAAATACACCTTTTTTTTTTTTTTTTACAGAAATGAAGCATATGTCAGTTGTCCAATAGTTATGCTTCATGCTAAGTAAAGGGAAGTTACTGACTTAAGTATTGAAGATATTAATATATTGAATATATTCAGGATAACTCACAATATTAAAATACACTGAGAATCTTTTGCTTTTCACTGACTGATGTTTCTTTCTGAGAAGTGTTTTTTTCTGGTATAAATGCAGCTGGCTTTGAAAGTGAATATACAGCAAGTACTGGAAAACCAGACCCAAACTTCAGGATGACCTGAATTTCTAGACTAGTAATGCAAACAACTCGACACATCTCGCATAAGTAAGATGCCCTTCCCGGTCAAGTAGATGAGAAGGGCAGGATGTCTGTGATTGACTTCTGCTTAGGGCCACCAACTTTGGCATATAGCACATCAGGGCAGCAGTGATGGCAAAGGATGATTTGGCACTAATAAATGTGAAACCTTGTATGAAAAAAAAAGAAATAAACAGCACAGAGAAAAAATGTGCATCTAGTTGTGCTCATTGCTTTGCAACGTGAGCATGCACGATAGCTCTCACAGCTTTCACTTGTGAAAGAGAACACTGATCATGTTCAACAACATGGATTCTCTACTGACCACTCATTCAGAAAATGTTATCAGCTGTCAGCTGTTAGAGAAGGCAGAATTAAGAATCTGCCTCAAGAATCTCCACAAATACCATAGTGCTCGAGGATTTGTCGTTACAATGCTTTTTTTTTCATTAATTAACCTCTGTCTCCTATATTTGTCATACATTACACATTTCCACCGTGACTAAATTCCCTTTTCATTTTAAGGTCTCTGTTTCAAGTAATAATTTGCTTATATGCCTTTAGTGGTGTTTTTATTTTTCCCTTCTTGCAGTCAGCTTTCCTATTCAAAACATTTGTGTTTCTGGACTTCTGTAAAAGAAAATAAATGTTTGAAAGAGACCTTTATCTCAAGCAACTTTTGTATGTCAATCAGTCTCCCCAGTTGCAAGCATTACCAAGGACAAAGTGGATTATACTCTCTCTGTATACTACTTCTAGTATCTGCGGACGCTGTGGACTGCAAAAGAAAAGGGTCAGCTCTAACTGTTAAGAGTGCTTTGCTTTCTGCCACTAGTAGTTCAGTTTTACATAGACTGGGATGCAGAAACAGCACAAATAATTGCTTTCTTCCAAAGTCAATCTCACAATATTAAAGTATAATTAAGGTACTTGCCACACAGCTGAAACTCCCTAAGTTTTTGACTAACTTTGTTGTTGCTTTGCTTAATTGCAGGCTGTCCACTCATCTGGCCCTATTGAGATTAAGTATTCTGGAAAAAATTTTTACTCATACTGAATGCAGACTTTTTATTTCATGGACATGTTGAAAATAGATATGTTTACTTACTTATTTATTTTTAATTTCAGTGTATACTGTAAAAATCACGGAAAAAAAGAATGAAATCGCTAGGTTGCAGGAAAATATAAATAACAGCAACGATGCAATTGCTGATTTGCACAAGCAAAGTGAGAGTAGTAAGGAGAGCTGCAATGCGTAAGTATAATACAGCCTGAACTTCGAGTTATGGATGGCATTAAGAAAGTCAGTGAGGAAGTAGTGTAAAAATATATGTGTGTTCTGACAAGAGTGATGTTAAAGAAAACTTTAATATTCTCCTATTTTTTTCAAGCTGCAAATCATCAAGTACAAAAATTGCAGTATTAGCCATCCCCTGAAAAAGTAAATTATAGAAAAACAGACTACATATAAGTTCATTTTGTTTTTCTTTATTAGAATCAACAACTTTCAGAGATCACAAGTACTATCTTTGCAGCATGCTAAAGTATTAAAGTAGTAAGGTAATAGAAACATAATTTTTCTGTATTGGGATGCATCTGAGTTCTGTCAAATTTGAACATTATTAAGAATACTGTTCAAAAAAAGCTTTTTTTTTTAAACTAAAAAAAGTTAATAACTATCAGTGACAATAAGGCTCCATTATATTATTTGTTTAATTCTGAATTTGGCTTCCTGAAATTGAAGCATCTTTCTATTCTTTATTCACAAAGTTTCAGGTTACTTTTTCTCCTATACATATTCTCTCCTAAGATGTGTCATAACTGCCTCTACATACAGATATGCGTGTACTTTTACTAGCAAATTTTGGTATAAATTTTACTGCAGACTGCAAAATTGTTCCTCTAGGCACACTGTTTTGATGAATGCAATGGGCTGCAGTTCACAGGTTTTTTAATAGATTTTTTTTCTGTCAGATTAGTGCAAGTTTTAAATGCAGATCACTTTTAGATCTTAGTAATTAGAAGTTTCTCAAGCAAGAATTTGGCTACAAGGATTTTTGTCTTACTGACATGGAATGTCTCATTTTTAAAAATGAAAATTTCAGGTGTTTGCAAGGGTAGCTAAAAAGACAAATCTGTAAATACAATAAATACAATACAGAGTTTGGCCCAGATGATATAATCCTGTCTGTTCATTACAGCGTTCATCTCTCCACAATCTATCTACTTCCTTGCCAGTTGAAGTGATGATTTGTTAGCAAATCCTATCCTTTCTGTTTTCTTGCAATTCCATACCTAAAGATAAGTACTTAAATAACAATGTCTATAACATATATTTGAAATTTTTTTTAGGATGTGAATGGAGAATGTGGGTGTTTCTAAGAATAAAGAGAGAAGCAAAGATAGCATCAGGGTCCTTTCTAGGTTTATTTTGAACTGTCTGAAAACAGAAGAAAGAATGGAATCATTAGTGAATGAAGTGGGTATAGTGGCTAGCTGTTTGAATCAATTGCCATACCATACTGATTTGTAGCTTTATCATAAGAAAAGTCAGGAAAAGATTTGACCTTGACAAGAAAATTCCAATTTTCCTTTACGTTAAATTCTTGCCCCCAAGTGTAAAATAAACACTTTTCTAAGTTTCTGAAACCATTCCTGCTACTTCCTTAGATCTCTTCTGAAGTTGCAAATCTGTTTGCAAATCACAAACTGTTAAGTGATGCAAATAAAGAAATAAGAAATTAAGGGTAGAACTAAGGATCTGATCTAAATTTTAATCATTGAATTCAATGGGGTTTGGCTCAGGTCCTGTGAAGAATAATTAATGGCATTAGTGTAAAGAAACTGAAAATGAGAAGTGACTCATTAATGAATACATGTATTCATAGAAGGACAATGCTTGCAGAAGAGTAGAGACTTTGTGTCTTAAATTATTGAAAATGTCATTTAACGACATACCGAAAACGATGATAAACAAGCCCTAGCTATAAGATCAGACAATTAGAGCACTATGTAGTAGAATCATCTTAAACTTCTAAAATTTATTCTAGTTGTTACTCCATATATACTGGACATGATTCTAATGTTGATTTTGTAAATTCAGATATTGTTTTGGAGTCACAACCACCTTCATAGTTGACTAATTGCCAGTAATGCTCAGCAGAGCTCTCAGAGAAACAACTTTTTGTCTGAATTACTAGACATCGTAAGTATATTGAAGCATGTTTGAAGACTTTGAACAAAATACAGGATTCTTATATTCAACAAGTCTACAGAAAATACGATATATGAGACAGGTGTATTGGGATACTACTGTGTTTTCTAAAGAAATCTGTATTGGTCTATGTTGATCCCAGAACAATAAGAAGTGGTGAAATACTGCTGATGGAACCTATTCCAGTTTTGTGGTTTCTCTTCTATTTTTTTAAATTTGGGTTCAAGGATGATGAGATTTCACGTAAATAAAAAAAGAAGCCAGGTGAATACAGAATGTTTCTAACTTGGAAAAGAAATTGTTGTCTTGTCCTACTAGCTAAACTACAGGATATTTTTATTGCTTTCAGATTAGTGTGGATAAAGATTTTTTTATACTGTAGCTGATGAAAGGAAGGACAAATAAATGTGATAGCTACCAAGAACTTCTGTGAAACAGTGATGCATTTAGCAAACTAGTAGATGAGTTACTCGACTCCTGTATACCTTCTTGTGTTTACAAAGCAGTGTTCTTGTACTATATGTTTTTTGCATATCCACAGAATAGATGTGAACACAAAATGTTACACACAATGTGGTTTGGATTTTGATTAATAAAAGCTCTATGACTTTTTCATTACTTGTTTTTTTTTCTCCTCCAAAGAAAGGCATGGAGTTTTCTGAGTAGAAGAAGATCACAGTGTTTTTGTGCCAGTACATTTTTATATAAGTATATAAGTATCTTGATTTCTACTTTTTAAAAAATCTGACCCTTTAAAAATTCAGCTTTCTGCTGGATTTGCAGTAGATATGGTGAAGTGGCATTTTGTAATTACATTTTCAATCATCAGTGGTGTCAAAAAATTTGTGCCAATAGCACTAAATTTCCTGAATGTATACTCCAATTTCTCATTCAGCTTTTTTGTTGACAAACTTTACTGCTGTTACAAATGTTGATTATCTGTTGTGTTGTCTCACCACCTGGAGTATAATATTTTTTGTTCAAGGTTATTGGACTTCAGTTCAGCAAATTAATTGTCAGGTCTTTGTTCTTTATTTATTTCCTTGATGGAAATTACATGAATTTAGCTGTTCCTGAAGCCTCTATTTTATTCCACCTTTGGAGTGATTGTCCAAATGCACATTCATACTTTGTGTGATTGCATGCTACAAACCCTCTAGTTTTGAACCCTAGGGCATACTCACATCCAAAAATTCCCTTTACTTACCCAACTCATGAATACGCAGTGCAAAGTGAACCATATGTCCTCAATTGCTCTCACCTGTCTAGTAATGAGCTATTTGCTTTGTTCAGTTGCAACCTTGTTTTGTATTGCCATTTCTCCCCTTCTCCTCGGTGATGTAACTCTTTAAATATAACTGTATCTCTGCTGTTCCAGATTCACTTAGTCTCTTCAGTCCTTAGGGATTTTTCCTTCTTCTATTTCTTCAATGTTTAGCTTTGATAGTATCTATGTATGTGTTCCTAAAATTGAGTTTTATGTGTACATCTCCTAGGACGGATAGTTCCACTCAGACAAACTTCATTGTAGGTGTTTGTAGCCTTAGGGTAGCTTGTATTCTGGACAAAAGCTGAATTTGTAGATCACTTAAGCTCTGACTAGAGAGGTGCTGTGCTGATTTTTTCTATAGAAGGTTCCCTTGGAGGAAGGATGTGATTTTTTTTCATTGGAAATAGGATTGCTGTCCTACTCTAGCCCAGTCTGTCCAGATGATTCGTCCATCATCTGAATCTCAGCTCCCAGCATCTCAGAAGTTGCCTGTTGACAACCTGTCATTACAGAGGTTATTCTCTCTGAATAAGCAGAGAGTTTGTCAGTAGCACATACACCAATTTAGCTCAGCAGACTTTAGCAATTTTTCTGTTCTTTCCCTCACCTCACAACACTTTGGTGTCTGTTAAGTCTTACTAAGGTATTACTCGTTGTTTGGAGGCTCCATGCCCCAGAGGTTTCTGAATTTGTTTCATATCATCTTTAACTGATCAACATCCTGGCCATTTGTTCAGTTACAACCTTCTGTGAAAATGTCTTTTCTGATAGCTGTTAACTCAGCTGGGAAGGTAAGAGATATCCAGGCCCGGATGGCTCATGCTTCTTACACCATCTTTTTTCAGGCAGGATACTTTCTTTTTAAAGACCCATTACATGCCTCTCCTAAAGATAACATTTGAATGTCACTTGAGTCAGGAAGTTTATCTGCCTGTTTTTCTAGAGTTTCCACATCCAAAGAAGAGGCATCTCTAATACTTGGATGTTGAGAAAGTTCTATTAGTTTACAAGTCCAAAGTCCTTCGTGTATTCCTTGATGTTGCTGTGCTTTCAGTACAACCTACAGCACCCTACTGTAAGAAAATCACTTTGATGGTCTGCATCATAACTATTACATTATGGGAGGCTCCTGAAATGAGAAGAACAACAAAAAATGGATTAATTGTGTTTCAGGGCTTTAGGGGAGCCACATGAGAGGAGATCCGGGCTAAGCATCACAGAATGTGGACCCATCGGTTTCCTCTAGAGCAATCTAGTTATGAGCTGCGTGCGAGCCACTCAGCACCTCTTGTCTGGAGACAGGTTTCTGGAATGGGTGCATTTAACAATGTAGACATACTATATAGCCAGATACCAACTGCATGAAATATGAAAATATGTGTGGATGATGACTTAGATGTGGAAAAGAATGTCACTTGACAGCAACTGAAGTTCAGTTCTCATCTGCCATTAATTTATTATTAACTATTAGCTGGCATGTTTTCCTGTAGGAGCAGAATCTGAGTTCAAATCTAGTCAGTAAGTGGTAGTATGTGGACTTGTGACTCCAAACTGCCAGGTCAGTGCTCCCAGTGTCTGGGCTATTGTACTGAAAGACAGCATTTCTTTCTGGCTGTTTTCTGAGCAGGACTTGCTTAGCAAATGGAGGAAATTCTGAGTTTGTGACTGCTGTTTGCATTTAGGTGTGAGACAGGTGCTGCTGATATCGATGAGAATGAAGCTGTGTGCATCTCCAACAACATTAAGTAAATTATTTGATCTAGTAAGCTAGCTAAAGGAACTTGATGTCTTCATTCCTGAATGGCTTTTTATTAGGAAAGACCACTTATATGCTTGCTTTTTTTTTTTCACTTTCTCCACAGCTGGAAGCCCACCTATGTAATTCTTAGCAAGCATGAAGAATATTTGAAAAATGAACTCGAAGCTTTACAAGAAGCTACAGAAAATGAGAGGTATCTATGATCATGTGAGATAAGGTTTCTAGCAGCAGTACTTATTAACCTGTCTAAACTGATCAGCACAGATAAAGTGCAATCTGCATCAAAATGTTGTTGTAAACTTTTCAGGATAATATAAGTGAGTAATTAAAAGAATTTTTGTTTTACATTATTATGAGGTCATATGTTATTTTATAGTTACCAATGGAATAGGATAAAATATGGCTTCTTCAAATTCAGTTGCTTCCCAAATGCCTATTACAACTTTTCAGAACATTGTTCAATTGCCTACAATTTCAAGAAAAGCCCAAGAAATAAAAATAATGAATGTTTCAGCTTTGGCAGAAATATGAAATATCAGAGCATATTTACAAGAGCATACATAAGTTTTACCTATGAATGATTTTTTTGCCATTATTATGACATGTCCTCATGTGTACTGCGATTTCAGTAGTTTCAGATATTCAGGTTTGGGAAGACTTTTTTGAAAATACACAGGTTTTATGTTTTTTTTTCAGAAGCATCATTTAATTGAACCTAAGCCTTTAAATTCATATGTGGACTAAGTAAGATAACAATTAGAAACACAGATAATTTTATGCTTTTCTTTATTTGTGAATATGAATTGCATATGATTATTAAAATATACAAATCAAGTTTTTGTATACTGCTGTATATTCTTCAAAATAACCACAAAGCATGCAAATTCAGTATTAGATCCTGAAAAACTGGGTGAGTGTCTCAGGAAAGCCTGATCTTAAACCATTTTAAGACCAGTTGTGGGTAAGATTCTAGTCAGTATTAATTGCAAATTCAGTTCTGTTCAGTAAGTGGCATTTCAGTTGTTTCATCTTCATTAATTAGATTCTACATTTTAAATAAGTGGTTAGTCGTGCAATGTAGCTGCCTACATTCAATGGGATAAAGAACAGTCCCTGAAGATTTTCACTGAAATGTTCAAAATGTGGTGTGCCAAGTTAACCCTCTCAAGTTCTGTTCAACACTCAGGTAAAATTGATCTTCATTTTAGAGAGGTTTCTCATCTTAACTGATCTGCTTGTGAAGGGGAAGAGGTTGGTCATGGCAGACTCATTTAGTTATATAACTACCAATTTAGAGGTGTAATTTCAGGTAGTTTAAAGTGTTGGCTTTGATTCTTTTGTAAGTGTTCTTTTTGCCAGTTGTCCAAGAAGGCAGAAATAGCATGCATGATAGCCTTTAATTAACTCAGTTAGTAGATTATCTGTCTTCTTCCTGTTCAGAGCTCTATATTTGGTGAAAAATAAGGCTAAATTGGCTTTCTATGAGTATATGATTAAGCCATTTTGGCTTTTGCTAATTTGAGCTGACAAGCCAAAGAAGCATTACTTTTAAATTGCTTCTGTAGATAACTAGTTTCAATTCCAACATGAAAGTGTTTGATCTGTTTTCCTGGGCTTAATTATAAGACATCATGACTATAAATCATAAAATAAATTTAATTCATGTATTTTACAACAGTGGTCTCTCAAATGCAGTCTCTCTGTTCCGAAGCATTTGATGATAAATTTAAATCAGCAAGATGTGTATTCAGCAAATTCTAAATATTTAAATTAGGAAGAAAAGTAAGTACATTTAGAACTTTATGCACTGAATATGCTTTTTGGCCCAGCATTTGGGGGCAATGAGGACATACTACTTTAGATGGGAAGATGTTTTAAAAAGATGGGCAGATCATTTTTCATTTAATTAGGCACTTATTGTGGAGGTTTTAAAAACATTCCACATTTTTTTGTCATTATTGGTTTCAAGAACATGTAAGAACACTTACATGAACTGGAAGTTAATCCTGAAAATAAGTGATGTGAAGAAAGAAAGAGGAATAAATAGCTATCCACACAATGTTCAGGGGTTTTGTGGGTGCTGTCCTTTTTCTATTGTCACTAGATTAAAACTTTTCCTAATGACTTTAATGTGAACAGTGCTGAATTCTAAATAGCCTATGTTTAGCTGCATGAACTGGAGGATGTGGGCTACTTATTAAAAATAGTGACAATTTCTCAAGACTACTGTACTATGCTATATATGGCCATAAATATTAATCTGTGGAAAATACATTTTGGGAAAAGAATATAAAGTTTGAGGATTATTTTCAAAAGCTTGAAATGTATCTGCTCCAACAAATTATTTTACTTATTTATATTTTTTAAATGTATTTGTAATGCATTCTTAATTGTATATCAGCAAATTAATTTGTTGCTCAGTTATTGTTTGTAGCATATATTAAATTAAATACAACTAAAATTTTCCATCTTTCATACCTGGGAAATTTTGTACAGTACACACAAATATTCAGTAAATTCGGAAACTTAGATTTCTGAGACCACCTGTGTCAAAAAACAAATAGATTAATGTAATTTTCTACATGAAGTTTGTGAAGTGTCAATTCCTTGATTTCACAGGCATAGAATATCAACATAAAAAAAAAATGACATCTTTTAATTGAATTTTAAGCACTTATTAAGCTTTTGCTTTCAAATGAAGAGAGAAATATAGTTACTGGGCACTGGTTTTTATTATTCATCATTTTAAAAATTAGCAATAGTTAACTCTTATCTATGTGGGAAATACAGACTTCCTGCAGGTCTATACTTAGAGTACCTGTGTGTGACACTAAGAACCAGAACCAGTTCCTTGATTGCATTGTTAATTATTCAGCTTTCCCAAAATATACTACTTTTGTACTGGAAATTACAAAGTTATGCCTAGAAGCATTATAGATATAATAAAGACTCATCCCAATGAGACAGGTGAATATTTGATCTGTCATTAGCAATCTATCCTGTAAATTCCTTGCCTGAGTGAGAAAACCTGAAAAAATGTCTTTTCCAGTGTAGCCACTGTCATTGATTTAACACAAGAGGATGGCTGTTGTGTGCAACAGCACTTTTCTTTCTCTTCTTTCCAAACACAGTGTTGATCAATTTTCAGCTTTATGTGATGAGTTACATCCTATTACTTGTTATGGTATTTGTTTGTTTTTATAGTACAATTTTTTCAAAAGCCAATTTAAAGTTTTAAAAATGTCATGAACAGTAATTGATGCTACCTACTTTAATAATGTGTAGCTATGTACTCACATGATGTCAGTGAGATTATATTACTGGAACATTAATTTAGAGGGTAGTCCTACAAGCAGCTGAGCATTCTGGCTCTTTGCCAGTGGAACATTTAAGTGTTTGCTTAACCTTAAGCCTGAATAGTTCTATTGTTTTAGCGTGACTAATGTGGGTGTTTAAGGCTTCCCTGAGTCAGACACAGATTACTCAGCATCTCCTTGGAGGCAGCTCTTAGTCCAGTGGTGCATCAGGCTACTTTAAATATGGGATGTTAGGCCAAATTCTCTTTTATTGTAAGTTTGTTACAGCTCTGCTGACATCAGTGGAGCTGTGCCAATATACACGAACAGATAATTTGGCCTGCAGTGAGTTTCAGGATAATTACACAGGGAAAAAACCATTTGTCATGTGCCAGGCTGCCTTTGAATACGGTTTGGTCTACATTCCTTTCAGAACAATGAGGTTTGACTCGTTTTTACATCATGAGTGTATTCTTTGTTACATAGAGCATAGTCTTCCTTGAAAATAGCTGGAAGACAAAAAATAGAGCCAAATAGTGGTATATTAAATATAATCCGACTTTTTTGCAGGACAGCAGCAAGTCTAGTTGAGCTGATGCCATAAATTGGTAGTTTTTTGACTTGTAAACAATGGCTTCATATGAAAAAAATTATATTACATGTATTTTTATAGGAAAATGTATCAGGATTACATAACCCAGTATAAAGAGATTTTGAAGCAACACCGTGAAAAATATGCAGAAACTGCTCTTGCACAGGAGTATTACAAAAAAAAGAAAGAAGTTGAAGAACTCCAAACCCGAGTTTTGAAGCAGTCTGAGAAATATAAATGGAAAGAAGATGCTTGCTTGGATATTCTGGGTACTACTATTCCCAATGCTTTTACAGTAGAGCCTATTGGTAGTGCACTGCACATTAAAAGCGCCGTACAGAAATCCTCTAATTAATTTTCCACAGTTTCTCTTAAGCTAATAAAAAGGTCTTCTCTTTGTTACACCATTTTTAGGAAAAAAATCTGTAACAAATCAAGGCTTTGAAAAAGAATTTAGAATTTGCATACTAATATTCTTTCCTCCAACCCATAAATGTAATGGGGAGAGGTTTGCCATTGGGCTTCTTGGGGTAAAAAAAGTCATAAAATTACTTCAGAACTAGCCTTTCAAAATTTTAAATTTATTCCTCTTATATTTTTTAGTGCTGCTTTTAATGGCATTACTCTCTGTTATAGTGCTATTTCTGTTATGTATACTAAGTAAAGATAAGGGCTCCTGATCTATTAATTTATCTTGTATTTGTAAAGAAAATGAGATTTGTGAAATAATGATCTGAAATGAAATTTTTTTTTCTGCAGAGGCTATTCCTTTTAAATCCATAAATGACTGGGCTTTACAGATGTATCCTTGACTTGTAGTGTTTTATGTAGTTTACAGGGAAGATAGTTTATAATTACCTTTCACATCTTCCTATTAGAAAGTATAGTAATTATTTATATATTTATGTTTAGAGTGGCAGCATTGGCATTTCTCTGTGGGAACACTGAAAGTCAAATAATACTCTTCAGTTTAAATTTATGGGAGCATTTTGAGGAAAGAAAATCAAATTTCACTTAATGACATATCAGTCAAAATGCTTCATTAAGGAGGAGAAGCCTAAATGAAATTAGATTTGAAGACTTGGCTAAGAAATGTAGGTTTGTCAGAGCTTTCTGTTCCTCTAGCATTTGCGCTTATGGCATAGGGGTATGAGGGATCTGATAGTACCCTTGCTTGAAAAAAATAATGCTGCAATATATATTCCATAACATCAAAGTGCTTCTTCGAGGCAAAAAACACAGGAAATGTTAAAGCTTGCTGCAGCTGCTAAGCAAGAATCCATTGAACTACAAAAAGAAGCAGAGGAATTAGAAAGGAAAATAAATTATTTAAAAAAGGTAACTGTATTTTAATTTTATTTTATATAAATGCATTTTATATGTGCAGTTATACATACCACCATATATACCACCATTATATTTTCTGAAATGTAAAATGTAGCGTATTTTCAAGCACACGGACCAACAGGGTGATTACAGTATTAGTAATTATGTTTCTATAGCATCACATATGTTTTCTTAGAGAAGAGGGGTCCATGAACGTAAAGGCTCTTAAAGCTTGCTATTGACCTCAGTTTACACCATAATTTCCGTCAAGGCACTGTGTCATGATGACTTTCATGCTAGCTCAAGAGGGCCAGAGAATACACTTCAAAATATAGCAGTGCCATTCCCTAGTGAGCCCCAGGGCTTGAGTATACAGCTTTCACAGGTCCTACTGGTTTTCAAGGTTTTGTTAATATAAATGTGTTTAACTAAATATGCTTTACAATAGGAATAATGTAAATTCCTTTCACCCCCACCCCAAATAAATGTGTGGGTAAATAATACCCAGAGGTAAAATTGGCTGATTATAGACAGGAGATCAGTACAGTTCCACTGACTAGAAGAAGCACTGATTCCAAAGGGGTGGTCTTCCAAAAAAAGGGCTTTCTCAGGATAACATTTTGACCCACTCCTGTGCTAGGAGGTAAAAGGTCTCTCCTAAGCCTGAGTAGCTCAGTAGACCGATCTTGTAAAGAGTTTGGTAAGTTTTTATAGTATTGCATTTGGATACCTTTACCTCTCTGGACCAGATGATCAAGGACTCCACTTACTGCTGTGCCAGCTGTGTCCGCTTTAGCCAGCCTTATGCTGGTAGAAGCATATTGTGCACAGGTGAAGTTTTCTATTTATATTTTGTGATACTGTTTGACACTCATAGTTATAGACTGAAGTTCCTGATGTGGTACGTGCTGTATAAACAAAAAAAAATATTTATAGCTATGAAGAAGACTATATAAGGAGCTCCTTGTTCTGAATAGATATGTAGGGTCTGTGCTCAAAAACTTCTGTGTTTATTTCAGTTGTTACATTTGGTCCAACAAAAAATATTGCTTCTCTTTAACCTTGTTCTGCTTATTTCTTCAGACCGTCTTGACCGCAAAAACTCTACTACTGTGCACTGACTCATGAGATTTAGAAATCATTTGCAGCATGTAGATATAATTTTTCAAGTTTTTTCATTTTTTTTGTTCTTTGTCTTTTAAGACATTTGAAGAGACTACAGAAGATCAAAATAATTCCAAAGTGATTGAAGGAAAAAATCAGAAGAGTCTAGAGAAGCAAAAGGAGTTTAGAGAAAGGTACACTTAAAAATGATTTTTTTCCCTTGCTTTCATCCAGAGAACTATCTCAGCATTTACACAGACTGCCACAAAACACAGATTGTTGCTGAATAATGACTGGTGAGCTTCTCTAACCCTGGTCATCTGATTCAATTACATACTTTTAAAAGTTTTATATTTCTTGGGGTTAAGATGTGGCAAATTTTGATTCTTGGAACTCAATGTATCTGGAAACACATTATTCAAAAGTATTTTGTAGCAACCTTTGCTCCTCACAGCTACTGCTGATAGATTTATGTGAATAGTTTTATGAGTTTTGAATACAACTACAGTGACTGTGCAGTCAGAGATAAAATACATTAACTCTACTAAACGCATATTTGGGAAGAAAGAGTCAGGGTTCCACATGTCATTCATCTTCAGCTCTGAACTACTTAAGAAATTTAACTCTTAATTTAGTTCTTAAAAACAAGCATGAGTGAAAGTTTCATAGACAGGATTAATGGCTTAGTAAATTAGTCAGTGGTCATTTACAACTGGGACTTACTTTAATTTGAGCTCAATTACAATGACTGAAAATCACCATCAGGACTGTCTTGCACTTATCTGGAGTCCTTGTGAATGTTGAAACATCACCCTTAGAGCTGACGCTTTTAGACCAAAATCCATTTTAAACTGAAAATATATCCAGAAGACTTTATGCAAGTGATTTTACATTATGGTGTACTTGCAAAAGAAGCTTTTTAGGGCTTTAAATGGGGATTTAGTGGACTATATCTACAGAAATGTGTCATTTTAATAATCTCTAAGATTCTTTCCACAGGGCCAGTTTAGTTCTTTAATATCTTCTTACAGACCTATGAATTATTCAGATGATTGTTTCTTTGTGGTTTAAGCCTTTACACCCATTCTATCTTCTTATATAAGCTTTTTGGAATTGGCAAGACCTCAGAAACATAGGGAAAAAAGAAATCCACTTAATTTTAAGATTAGGTAAAAAAAAAAGATGGGAAACACTCCCTTTGCATTTTCAAAGAAACCCATGTATGTGCAGTCTGCAGAAAGAAAAATGCCAATTAAAAAACTGTTATAAAACGCAGAGGTCTGTGCTCTGCGTGTGGAGGTGTAAGAAGCATTCAGTCAGGCTCCTCATGGAAAGGAATTCATAGGGTGCATTGCTAGACCTGCCAGTTGTACATTTACTTCCATGTCATGGAGTCTTCAGGTGCTTGTACCCTCACCTGAAGTTGTGTCTTGGTTGCATACCAGTAGATGTTTTTGGTGCTCTTACTGAAGCAATAATTCCATGGCTTGCATCATGGTTATAAGATATTGTAAACGTTTTACACTACCTAACTCACATTGCCTTTTAACCTCCATGTATGCATTTACGTGACATAGCACATGGTATCAAACCATAACCTGATTATTAACTAACGTGTTTTTCCTAGAGTAAGTTCTAGAGCTTATTTATGTCAAAGATATCCATAACATAAAGCCTTGTAGAAAATGGCATAAAAATTGTTTTTAAAAATCCTTATTTGGCATTAGTGTATTAAAAAAAAGTATTCACTGGAAAGCTTAGAAGTATCTGATTAAGTAACTACTGATATTAAAAATAGGTGTATTATGAATCTGTGATTATAACCACTGTGAAAAAAACACAAACAGAAAATGTGCTAAGATAATGAGTCATATGAATTAAAACCTTTGCAGACTGACTCAAGGCAATGTACAAAAATATAATAGCAGAATATGGGTACCAAAGGCAGTAGTGTCTTGTGAGCTGTTCTGCAGTCACTACGAGGTTGCTACTGAGCAAAGAGAGCTTTGTAAAGAAAAATGAGATATCTTCATCTTCTGCCACAAAAGAAGAAGAAGAAGAAGAAGAAGAAAAAAAAGAAGAGTTGTACTGTGAATCTCCATGAACTGATGCAGCATGAAGAGAAACCAGCAACATCAAGGGAAAGAACGAAACAGAGCAATGAAAGCACTGAGCAGAACAATATATAAATTAATACCCATGAAATGCTTTAGAGGGCTACAAGACAAGAAAACAACTTGCAAGTGAATTAATAGATGCTGATATCTATGTTCTCCTTTGGGCAGGAGGATGGCAGTGGTAACTGTTTTAAAAGGCTCAGAACATTTTAGTTTGGATCACTTACTGCTGGTCAGCTAGTTGTCGATTAGGCTGACTGCAAAACACAGATTCCTCTTCTCATACCAGCTCTTTTCTCTGATCAGTGGGCTTTCATAGTTCACCAGTTACACAGACAGGTATCATAGTTAAAATTTCCAAATCAAGAGTTCTCATCAATCACCAAATAGGACTCAAGTCTTTTGAAGCCCTGGTCTTGATTTCTCAATTAGAGATTATATTATCATATAGAAAGGCTGACATCTTGAACTGTGTTTAGGCATATGTCATGTTCATTCTCTCTGCTTTTATAAAATGTTTGAGAGCGCTTTAATTCAATTATTCTGCAATTCTGGTTGGTTTTTTTTTCAATTTGATTATGTATTAATTCCACCTCTGAATACCTAAAATATGTTCCAAGTGAGAGATTTTTGCTAAAACTTCATGTAAAGTATATTCCATGGTGGATTATTGCTGATCTTTCAGTATCTTTGCATTACACGTGATTAGCTTTTACTGATCAAAGAAAAAAATTTGTCATATAATTCTTGGAAAAATCCTTACAAAGCTGTTTCTGGACTTGTAAATGTAAACATACATGAAGAGTAAGCCCTGTGCTGACCACAATCTCATAGGCAGATATTAGTTACTAGTTATTATGGCAGCTAGTTATTAAAAGTCCTGCTTCCAAAAGAGCTTGCTGGCACGTGCCTGATTAGAACATTGAACATTACGAGAGTCCTGGTAAATACCACAGTAGCAAGTGTGATTCTTCATATGTATAACCAAATACACTTGATTCCTGTGGTGAAGATAAAGCTACATTAATCTTTGGGCTTTTTTATGCTACAAAGAATGAACTACTGCTAAGGAAATGGGATTTTATTTTGACTTAAGTATATCTTTTTTTTTTCTTTTCACTTAGTAAAAAAAATGTTATCTATTTCGCAGTATGGATCAAGATAAAGATTTCTTTATCTACTCAGATGTCTACTAACAATGAAGTAGAGAAAGAAGACAAATGATCTTTCTCGTTACTGCAATTTGGACTATTTCGAGCCTCAGGATGCAGTTTGATTTTTTTTTTTTAATGGTTATTAATTATGTCAGAGAAGAAGCGTGTGGTTTTTTCTTTTCAATAGTGTTTTTGGGAGGGAAGAGAGCAGGTGTACTGTATATGCATAAAGTTTAACTGCAGGATCTTTTGGAAGGTTTTATTACTTAAAAAAATACATATCCCAAAAGTTTCTAAGTCCTGTTTGTAACTCTGCTATCGATACAGTCTTCTGAATAGACATACATCATAAAAGAATGCTTTATTTCATGGAGAGCAAATTTCTAGAAATATAGTTGTCTGCTAGGCTCTCCAGAAGCACATGGAAACTCCAGGAACTTTTAAAAACACAATTTGGCAATCCTAAGTCCTGTAAAAATGTGGTTACGGCAATCTAACTCATGACCTCAGCAGCAGCAGCCTTGTTCAATTCATTTTTGAATGATGACTTGTGGTGAAGTGGCCAAATAAACCATTTTGAAAAAGTGAAGCAGGTTTTAGCCAGGGTTCTGTGCTTAGCTTCTGTTTTTTATTTCTCCTTGTTTTTGTGCTCTCTATGTCTGAATTTAAAGATACACAAGCCATATACACATTTTATTTCATGTAGTACTCATTCTTGACACAGGTACTATCTATAATGACTGTAACTGAAAGAAGTACAGATTTTTTTTAATCTTTTATTATTATTGTTTTTATTGATTGATATATTAGGTGGTATATGGTTTATATATTATTCTTGTTTTTATTGATTGATATATTAGGTGGTATATGGTTTATATAGTTTGTTAGGTCTCAGTCCAGCACAGCACTAGGTGTATATGTAACTTTACAGGTGGAGAGAGTCCTTTTCACCAGTTATTTGACTGAGCTGCGTTCATGGTTTTATGTGATCACAGTTGTGCATGTATATTATTTTAATGTGATGTTAGGTCCGTGTATCTTAGCCAGTGCTTCTAGTTCGGTGTTTTTTTAGTAGTGTTGCTAATTTTATTCCACCCTACCTTATAAAGCACATCCTACATTTTATCTTATGTTTATTTATGGAAAATTTCAAGAACAAAAAGACTGACTCAATTCTTCATTTGTTCTGAATAGCATTGTTTAGTCAGCTATAAACCAGATGTTGTAGCTAGAAGCACAGAGGCACTAAGCAGGAATGCCAGTGAGAAAATAAAATAGAACTCATTATTTTTAAAAATGGCAAATGTTTCTGAGTCAAATAGTCACTTTACCCTTCATTGTTCTGCTAACCTTTGTCTTTCTGCACTTTAAAAGGCTATTTACCCTACACATATAATTACTCCATGAGTGAAAACACTTGCTGCAGTTTCCTTTTGTATATGTGTAGTGTGAGTATTCCAGACGATCTCAGAGAGAGCAGAAGTGTTTTTAAATGAGAAAATGTGATTTCAGAACTACAATAATGAAGTACTTTGATTAAAGTGTAAAACCCCAAACTACTAATACTTTTCTTTGATACTGACAAAATTCAAGTCAGCAATGTTCTTATGATTGGCTTATTATTACTTTATGTCTTCTTCTTTCAGTGATATTCTCTGTCTGATATTATTTAAAGAAAACTTCAATTTTTATCAGCTGCTGGAGCTAAAAGAGGTAGAACCTCCCTGGCAGCATGCACCTCCTTTGAAAACTCCACTTATTTGAACCAATTGTATTTTATTATTTCCTTTCTTTTGCAATTGTTAATTTTTTTAAAGTTTTTTTTTAGGGTATTTGAAGAGAGCGAACACCCATCTTTGCTAAATGAGAAACATCAACTGTATAAACCATTACATGTCCCATGCATTCCTCGGAAATTAGTCCAGTCTGTACAGAGTATTAGATTCTCAATGCAGCGAACAGAAACAGGTGCAGTGTGTTTAATGATATTTCTGTGAGGATTTTGGATTATTTTTGTGTAAATGAATGGAAAACATGATAACAAATCTAGTGAACTGTTCCTACTGTGACAGTTGAAGCCAAGCTTTCAATGGAAGTTGAGTACTTACCTGTCTTTATGTTCTGAAAATCTTCTATGTCCGATTCCTCTCTTATCTGTGCAACGAGTAAAGTAACACGACAGCTATACCTGATGCATAGTGTCAGAAAAATCTGAAACATACCTTTAGCACTGTTTGCATAAATACAGTAGATATTAACTGAGTATTATTTGCAGTAAATTTATACTTTCATATTTTGTGGTAATTTTCTTTTAGCTCTCTATTAACAGGGAAATTTATAAGCATTGTTCTCAAGTTGAGTTTAACAATGCCATGCTTTGGATACTTAATCCTATTGACAATATTAAGCAATATTTGTTAATTTAGGGAGAGAAGAAAAAGAAAAAAACTGTGGAACTTCCAGTGGCCACTAGCAATTCCTCCAGCCTTGCAGAAAATTCGCCACAGGTATGCAGCTCTCCCACTGGTGAAAACATGAGATTATATAATCTATTTTATGTGGTTGTTTAAATTTAAAACACTTCAAATATACTTAGTGCTATTATATTTGATGTAAAACTTGTTAACACTGTAACCAGGATGCTAATCTTGGTAATCTGCTATTACTTGGTAATCATAACAAAAATCTTTCTTTGGTGCCATTTCTAATTCAACTGAAAGTATACATGTTCTTACAAAGTGCAGCTGGTACTCATAGTAAGCATTCTGATGCCACACTTGAGGTGGGCCATCTATCCAATTAATTTTGTATAATAGTTTTAAAAATTTAGAATAACCTTTGTAGATTCACTTGGCTGTACGTAGCAAATTTTTGGAATTCTAAAGGAGGAACATAATCTTCTATTACTGATTTAGTTGTCAGCCGTCTACTCCATAATGAAGGATTTCATAAAGGACTAAAGGTGCAGGATGCTATACAGGACTGCCTACAGTTAACAGCTCAGTTCTGATGTTTAACCAGAAACAAAAATCTGAGCTGAGAGGAATAAAACCACAAGCAGCATTGCTGTGTACATTTGAGGAGTCCACAGCTACATTTACCATCTCTCACCCATAAACAAATAATGCCTGTGGCACTTTTTTGAAAAGGTGCAGCTTTATATCTTAAATATACAAACACAATAAACCAATCCAGAAACAAGTTGGAGGAACAACTGGCAGAGTTATGAAAACCACTAATAAAATCTTATTAAGTGCAAGAACATTCATAGAACCAATAGATTGCTGAAGTGTAAAAGGAGTACTCAGATAAGGTAAGGCCATTGGAGATAAAATAGTTTGCAACTGTGTTCGCTGTGCAGAAGCTGGGGGACGTTTCTATACCAAAACCTTTCTTTATAAGGGATATCTCACTGGATCTATTTAAAATCAAATTTTAATGAACCACAAAAATCATGAAGTAAGAAAATAACAGAACCAGCTGCAATTTTCTTAAGAATTTCAAGGAAACTGAAGGATGAAGTGAGTGAATCACTAAATGGTTTAGAGTGGAGTCTGTGGTAGAAGAAGCAGCCTTCATAAGATAAGACAACATGAAGGGCAATGGCTAGATTGAGTGGAAAAAGACCAGAAGAAATTTCAAGCAATTCTGATTTGTGACTGGCTGAGGGAGTTGGACATGATGAGGATGACAGAAGGGCTGTTGCCAGGGTAATCCAGAGATGAGGATGGGAATCTGGGACCTAGAATTGCACTTAGAGAATAGTGGAAAGCAGTAAGTCAAGGTTAAGGGAACTTTAAGAAAGGATAGTGGCAACAAGGAAAAGAAGATGGAGTCTGAGGAGAAATAAAAAGATTGGAAGAAAGAAGGTTGCTATGCTTCAGAAAAGGCGTGCTGTAAACTACAGGAGCTGAGGGGCAGACAGATTCTGCATAACCAGCCCTTTTGTCCCCCACCCCAAATTGAATTCAATTTGATACATTTTGCAAATTAAAAACAAACCAGAGCTAGCAGCTGTGAAATAATGTGTTATCTGATGCTGAGGCATAGATTCCTAGTGCCACTCTGCCCTTAAGGCACAAACACATGCTACGTGTAAGAGTTAGGGCTTCTGATCTGATGAAAATCTGTGAGGTGGGAGTATTTCCATGTTTTCTGCAGTTTTTCAATCCACACAGGAGACATATTCACTCATGTGGACACTTACTTTGGCCTTTAGAGTTGGAGACAGGCCTGGCTCCAGTTCCTTCTGTGCTGTCAAGCAGGAGCAACCTGGCTGCAGTAGTAGAAAACCTGGATAAAGTTTGTAACTTATGTCATGTTATTTGTGCGAGAGAAGATTTACTCACATCTAGTTAGCAGTGCTGTGAATAAGACTTTCGAAAATTATAGAAGTGGTTTTGGGTATCATGCTGTTAAAAGCAAAGATAGGCTAAAAAGTTTTTTTGTTGCCTGACCCCTAAATAGTGGTTAAAAGAAGGGATTTCCACAGTCTAAGGAGAAATCAGAGTGATAGTGTTGAAGTGACAATTTCATATGCTGCTTCATTTGCATTTTTTTGCTATGTTTTAGATGGTTATTGACACTGCAGGGACTAAGAACCCACAAATTGCCCAAGTTCCATCAATAGCAAGCTTACAAAACCAAATGCAATTCAGGTAACTTTTCTTTAATAAAGTAGTTTTCATTCTTGAGATTGAGGTTTATAGAAATAACCCATATTTAGACAAACAGTAATTATTGTCTTTCAGAATGGTAATTCCTCCAAAGCACACAACTTCCAATCAACAGTTTGAGAGTGAAAATGCAGTAATAGGTAAAGTACCACTTTTTTTTTTTTTTTTGATAGGTTGTGCTGTTACTGTATGCTGGATCACATAATTATAAAAGAGAAAATTCTAGTGGCCAAATTTTCATTCATTAAGTGGCCACCAGTCATATTCCTTTCCCACCTTGATTATTTAGCTCAAACTTTGAGTATAGCAGACAGGCAGTGTCCTAATATAAATAGAGACTGAACAGCTCAGTAATGTGGGATTCATTCTGCATTGACCATTGCTAATGGAAGGAACCTTCCAGCATCTCTTGTAAGTCCATGCTCTAGTCTCAAATTACTTGGTAAAATGAAATCCAGTCTGAAAATCTGCCCAGAAGGCATGAGAAAATGCAAAGAAAAGGGATATCATAAACTCAGTAATATAAGAATCTTGAAGCATAAGACTAAGGTTATTAAAGATGAAAATTAACTGGAGAAATACATACAGAATGCCTACAGAAACAAAACAGGGTAGTTACAAACACACCTATGGTTTTTGAAATCACAAGGCACTGAGCTTCAGTTTAAATATGTTTTTTCTAATTATACTGCCAATTTAGATGCATGTCAAAAATTATAGTCTATTTTTTTAATAAATAGGATCCTAATTATGTGTCCTGAAACACAGGATTTTAACCCACAGTGCCTAAAACATTGCACAGTCTGAAGCTTAGAGCAGAAAGTCTGATAACACTCTTCTCATTTCTCATCCTGGCTGTTGCCCAGTTCTCTAAGATGCACTTCATCAGTGTCACATGGATGTGCTTTTTGTATTGTTTCCACCTGGTTTCTATTGACTGGTGTTAGCACTCTCACAGGGCAATAGCTGGATTAGACAAACATAGCACTCTCAGGGAACAATAGCTAGGTTTGAAGAACGTACCAAACCATATGAAGCAGCCTAAGCATTGCTTTAACGATAGCGAGTAAGTGGCAGAACGAGAGGTAACTATTATGGGCATAGCCACAAAGTGGGTTATTATGAAAACTACAGTCAGAACACTTCCTTACCAATAGCAATGCCAAGTTAGTAAACCTTTCTCAAGGATTCTTTCCCACAAAGTAATTTTTATTTATCCCTTTTAAATGCTGTTACAATACAAGCAGTGCTGTCTTTTTTATAGCAAACCAAGAGGCCAAATGTGGTGATAAAGAAGCAGAAGATGAGCCAAAGGATTCTTTGTATATACCTCAAGTGAGCAAAGCATTTCTTATGTAATAAGTAATTATTTTATTTAGAATAATCAAAGTATATTGTCATATTTGAATCTATTGGCAAGAGGTAAGTCTCAGAAATTGGCAAAGTGACTCATTATAAGGCACCCAACAGCTGAGAAGCCAGTCAATGCCTTCTGATTACTAGTACAGTGGTCATTGCTTGTGGTCATGTCAGTGTTCTGTGGGTTTTTATACTACCTTTACAATAGGCTATTTAGGATGACTGTCCTATGCACATCGTAGTTTTTGTATAAATTGGTGCATATAATTTTCATCAGTGTGAGCTGATGAAACATTTAAAAAAAAAGTTTGCATTTGAAACGCATTTCTCCCACAGAACTATAGTAAATAGGCTCTGTGCTGGCTACAGAGTCTGTATGACTCCGTTGGCATTGCGTTTACTGGCTGTGCCTGAATGTGAGATCAAGCTCACCATGCCGTAATATTCAAGCCAGTTGTGCATCCAGTTTGCATACATAGGTGATACCAAGATGAGGTTTAACACCAGCCAGCAGCTAAGCACCACACAGCCACTTGCTCCTTCTCCCCACGGTGGGATGGGGAAGAGAATCAGAAGGGTGAAAGTGCAAAAACTTGTGGGTTGAGATAAAGATAGTTTAACAGGTACAGTAAAAGCTGTGCTCACTAGCAAAACAAAATAAGGAATTCATTCACTATGTCCCTTCTACAGACAGTTGTTTAGCCATTTCCAGGAACGTAGGGCTTCATCACACGTAATGATTACTTGGGAAAGACAGATGACATAACTCCAAACATCCCCCCTCTTCTTCCCTGCAGATTTATACGCTGAGCGTGACAGCATATGGTATAGAATACCCCTTTGGTCAGTTGGGGTCAGCTGTCCCAACTTCTTGTGCACCCCCAACCTACTCACTGGCAGGGCAACAAGAGAAGCAGAAAAGGCTTTGACATTGTGTGAGCACTGTTCAGCAATAACTAAAACATCCCTGTGTTATCAACGCCTTTTTCATCACAAATCCAAAATATAGCATCATGCAACCTATGAACTCTCAGCCAAAACCAGTATACCGGATCAAGTTTGAGATACTCCTCATCTGGTTGGCTCACTATAGGCTGGTGCCTGCTGGCAGCTGGTGGAGAAGAACATCTTTAAAACAATATTGAGTCTGGTGGAAATTGCTTCACAGAATCCATGTGTACATTCTCATTTAACATTTTCTGAGAAAGAGGGAATATCTCAGTCAACTGAAATACATTCTGATGGTGACGTTCCTCTATTTCACTAGGGAGTATCAAGAGGATTCCAGTGTGACTTGAAACATTACGCTAAGACATAATTTAGAGTGAAATAGTTCTTTTATTCAAAATCAGTGTTTTCAGTTAGTTCACAAATTTCTTTATTTTTTGGATGAAAATTTTCATGTATAGTTTCATTCACAAGAAGTCCATTTTAAATTAGATATGTTAAGGTTAGTTTTAAGAATGGTGAATATATCACTAGGAGCATTTTATTAAAATCCTTTTATTTTTCATGAGAATAAAAATAACTAACTAACCCTAATATATACAATGAATATGTTTATAGGTAAATGGACTAATGATATTTTGGGAATTTTATATGCCATAAACATTATTGTATATTTCTTTTTTAATAGGACATACACACACGTTTTAAGCCAAATGAAGACAATCCTGACACAGCAGAAGAAAATGCAGAACATTTTTTAAGAGCGCCTGAAACACCTGAGTTTGTAGGAACACCTGACCCAAAGGGGAAGAAAACCCAGTTGCCTAAAACACCTCCGTTTGACTTGTATGATTTCAGCTTTTATTTTGATTTTGAGCAAAGTTGTATTGATGTTTATTGTATAAGCATTTCTGCTGTTGTTGAAAGATGTTATAGAAAGACTTCTCTAGAAAGCTCTTCTGAAAATATTCAGATTTTTTTCTGAGTTATGCTAGGTAATTTATTAGATTTTCTTCTTACACTTGAAGCTGTTTTGAAAGAGGCGGCCTCTGCTTAGAGACTGTAGCTCCTTTGCTAAAATTGTTGTCTTTTTCTGCAGTAATATTTGTTACACCAATTTCTGCCTTTAAACAGGTTTTTTTGGTAAAAAGGTAGGGAATTGGTAAGAACACCGCCTCACTTTGCTTTAAAGAGCTGTTACCTGTTTTGTGTTGCAAGAAGCAAGTATTGATGGAAACTATGGGAGTCTAAAGAAGTGACAAAACAGAAAAAGAAAAAATAGAACATAAAAGCCATCTACACTACTTTTAAAAATTATTAAAGTAGTTTCTTCCTTTCTGTCTTTACAGCATTCACAGTTTAGGTGGTGAAGAAGGAACATCAAAATCTCCTGCTTTCTTTTCTCTCATGAACTACTCCCAGAAGTCACCTGGCTTTAATTTATTTGATTCTTCTGTGTTTGGGGCAGAAAATTCACCTGACGAGGTAAAAATGAATACTTAAGAATATTAAATTTCCACAAAGCAAAATATGCTAAGAAAACAGAATTGACAGTGAATGAGGTTTTTCAGATTGGTTATCTTTGTAGCAAATATTTTTTTTACTAACTTGCTTAGTTTTACATTTTATATCCTTTGAAAATGCTTATCTCCTTCCTTGGCGATCCCCCTGTGATGACTTCTGATCAAATATGAATCTTTCCCATATGGGCAAGACTGGATCTTGTGCAAATATACAGGTGACTAGGTTCACAAAAAGGCTTCTGGTTCAGTGTTGCAATGCAAAACTTTAGTTACCCTAGCAGAATTCACAACTCTCATGCCTATCCTGTGTGGTTTCGTCTTGCTGAAGTGAGGAATCAGGTACTTAAAATCTTATTTTTTCCTCTCCATTTTTCACAAAATGCAGAACGCTGAGAAAAGGAAGAAAGGACTATCTATTAGGAATATTGAACAGCAAATATGGATTAGCTATACTTAAATGGAGAAGATAGGTAGGCAACTAATTGGAACAGGGAGTGAAATCCAGGTCTTCCTTTTCCTTTGCAGGTTCCCTGACTACAGTGCTTTAGAGTAATTTTTACTCTCTTGGGCTAATAAGTAGATCACAGAATCACAGAATCAACCAGGTTAGAAGAGACCTCTGGGATCATCGAGTCCAGCCGTTGCCGTGACACCACCCTGTCAACTAGACCATGGCACTAAGTGCCATGTCCAGTCTTTTCTTAAACACATCCAGAGATGGTGATAATTAGGTATTCAGGATAGATGTGTGTCAGTGCATAGTGCAGTGGTTTGGTATCACTCGCTGGCCATGTAGATTCAAACCCCATTAGGCAAGTAAGGGATTTGAATCCAGGTATCTCCTATTTCAGTGTGTGTGCTCACTCTTGAGGTTACTAGATAAAAGCTGAAGGAGGGAAGAGGGAAACACTGGCTTATTTTGTATTTGGCAAGATACATGTTGTTGATATCTCCTAGCATCAGCTGTGTGTAGGAGACAATGGTGAGGAGTTTGTGAATTGTTTAGGAATGAGGTAGGTATTAAGTCACCTAGTCCTGTCAGAACCTGCGTTATTTTGTGCCTGCTCAGCGTCAGAAACCAAAAATTTACCAGCCTGTAGCACTCATGTGGGATTCTCTGAAGTTAGATGGGAGTTTTGAAGGACTTAAGTATCTATTATAAATCCAGCCTAAGAACTCTTCTCAAGAGTGATAAGTGGTTATTCTGCTGCTCTTTCTGGCAATATGGGGTCCTACTCAGTAGGCAGTAATTATGTTGTTGCTTAGAAGTTTTCTAAAATGTCACAGAACAAAATAATTTTGAATCTTTTCAGTTTGAAAAACAGCAGGAAGCCAAATCAGATTTTGGTCTGTTCTCAATATGTTTTTTTTTTCCAGAAGAATGGAAGGAGTGTGTTTGCAGATGTAAGCAAATGTAATGAAACCTATCTGTCTCGTCAAAGAGTTTACCTTGCAACTGTAGGGACTGATATATACATTTAAATGCAGATTTTGTGAAGGCTGCTAGCATTCACTGTGACTGTCTTTCTCGCCAAAAGCAAATGAACTTATTACATATCAGAGCTTATCTTTTGCCTTTCTCATTTGTTAAATAAAATGGCTGTTTATATTTCAGATGGAGGAAGGTTATTCTGTGGGAAACTTGAACCCTCTGTCCCCACAAAAAGATATTGGTAAGTCTGAAACTCAGATGTACTTGTGTATACTAGCTGTCTTCTACCTGTGCTTATGTGACTGACAAGCTTGTGATCCTGGTTAACAAGGCACCTTTGGTTGTCTAAAAGGATGTTCAGTTGTGATATTGTAGCTCAGTGGTTTATTGTGTTCATTTGGGTTTTGACTAGCTTAAATCTTTTCCTGCATGTTTGACTTCGAATGTATGAGATGTCATGAAAAAAGATGTATGAGAATAGAAAGAAATAGGGATAGTATTAGGTGGGTTTGAAGCAAACTGAGAGGACCTGCAAGGGAGAAGAAAAATGTGTCAAAGTTTTTTCACTGATAAAAAGAACAGTTCTTTTAATATAAAAAGCTATAGTACTTGGTAAATACTACTTTTTAACTTAAGGCTACCAACTTAGTGTTGGAAAGAGTACAACTGTTGGTTTTTTTTCCTCCCTCAACTAAAATGACAATAAAGTTTCCATTTGGTTAAAGAAATCTCAATAGTAAACTGACTTCCATCAGTTTAAACCGTTGGAGATACACAATGTAAAAAATACCACAAGTGAGAGAGAGGAGAATCAGCCTACTTAAACAGTATCTTCCACTTGTACTAAGTGAGCCACACACATTTGCACATTCTGTGTGAAATCCTGGCTTTACTGAAATGAAAACCCCATTTTTCATGATATCAATAGGATCAAAACTTACTCTTGATTGAACATTTTTCTGAAGGGAACTGTAATCTACTCTTTTTTTTTTGAGGTGCTGCAAGTGCAAAGCTAGATTTTTTTAAAGTGGATTAATATAAGGTTATATGCATATATAACTGTTGTAGAGAAAAGTATGTGAATTTTGTGTCACTGAATATAAAACTGAGGTGTTTTCTGTTAGTAGCTTTGTTTCTCCAAGTATCTCAGTGGTTGATCGCATTGTTCTCTAGAGAAAAAAGAATCTGCAAAAATGTATCAGTTTACAAAGACCTCTGTTGCTTAGTATTCAAAATATTTCACTCAGTATATCATGCAGAAGTGTTTTGTTGTTCTAAGTCATTCAAGTACTTCACACTTCATTCTATGTAGATTCTAATAGCGCCCTCCTGGCAGTACCATTTCTAGTGCAGAAATAAACACACAACTGTAGGCTGATACTCAGCGGGATGTTTGGAGTACAATTTTATTAAAGAAACATATTATGCTGAACGCAGTATTTTTTCAGTAAGGTTTAATCTAATAATAAATATAATATGTATTCCATATAGGAAGCTTGTTTGGGAAATCAGAAAGCGAGGATGTGTTTGCCTTTCCCTTTGCCTCGGAATCGACTTCTCATGCATTTGGAGATGGAAAAGATGACTTCAGTTTTACATTTGCATTTGGACAGGATCAGAGATCATCACAGTCTCCTTCTGTGAAAGGTTTTCATTCTTCCTTGGAAAATACAAAACCATTTACATTCTTTTGAATACCTTTGACTTCCTTTTTAAATTCTTTTCCTACTTAGCCTTGACAAAGGTTTTCAGCTTCTTAAGTCAAAGTACAAAGCATTTAATCTTCTCCTTTCGTTTCGTTTAAGAATACATTATTGCAATTGCTGCAAGAGCACGTGCATGTTCATCAAGCACACATGCTTTGAGACGCAGCTTTTCTTTTTCTTGTTTATTTTCTAAACACGTTGTTTTCATAAAATGTTGTGATATGCTCTTGCTAAATTGGCACTTACAAGCAGTAGAAATACCATTTTACAGTACTGTGTTAATATCTGTGAGAGAGCGTCTAAACTTCTAGATGAATGCTTTCTACCTCTGATATAAACTAAATAACTTGTATAGAAAGTGTTAGTAAGAGCAACTGTTTGTTGTAGCAATAAAAGCTGAATTTGAGTTAAAGACAATGTTCTTAAATTAGATGTTATACACAGAATATTTACAAGTTTTTTGAAATAAACATTTTTGTTAATTTTATGTAAAGTTTTGTAGGTATTTCTTAATAGCTGATGGGAAAGAATGTTGCAATTATAATACTTAACATCTCAATTTCTGTCTTTCTAACTTGAAACACTGAAAGCAAGTTCCTTCCTCTTTATCTAGTGTCTTTCAAAAAAAGATACAAAAGCAGATAGTTTCCAAAGTCTAACTGTGATCAGTATAAGTATATCCACTAGTTCTCCACAAATGTCTTTCCTGCTGGAATGGCTGGCTGTGAAGACAATATCAGGGTTACGCAGCAAGGAATGCTGACTGTTCTGAGCCACCACAGCACTGTGCCTTGTGAATCCCTCAGAACCATCTTCTCTAGAACTACCAGTTTCACATTTATGGCCTTTGAAGGAAATACCAGGTCACTTTTGAGTGGTGTTGCACACATAACTGAAAAAATTTTTGAAAAAGTTACTAATTTTTGAAACTTCTTATGAATTCATAAGGGGAATTGGGTTTCTCAGTCACTTACTATGAAGTAAACACCCTGCCTGACAGCAGGCAAGCGAAATGATGAAATGGAAGCAAAGCAAATACAGAGGAGACCACATCATTCAGCAGACTTCACAGAAGACATTGCAAATACACAAACTAGTCAGAAGGGCACATGGACTTGAGTGGAACAAGTTGACAAAAAGCACCAGTACAGTCTGCCAATAAAATGTCAACGAAGTCCAAAGGGGAGTAGAGTCCCTTTCACTCTACTGACCTGCAAAGCCCTAAATGACCAAAAGCGTGGTTATCTATGCCACTACTTCTTTTCTGCCAAACTCTTAAATGCCTTAGGACTACTTTTGTGCAGCCTGCCTTCTCCTTAAGTACTTGTACCTAGAAATTTGTGAAAGTTGGATTTTTTTTTTTTTGCTGGAGAGGAATTCATGAAGTTTTAGTGAAGTGCTGCTGAGATCCAGCTAATAAGAAGTGAGACACTTGGATTTGATGGACTTCATGCTCTCTAAATGTGGGTTTCTGTGTTAATCTATTTTAAACAGCTTTTCTAATCTCCTGCATACCTCACAATCTGAAACACATAAGCTAGAGGCAAGTTTGAGAGCCTATCTATGTTATTTTGGGTATGTGTTTTAGGGTATGCTACTGGCAGATATTCTGAGATAATTTAGAAAGCTGGAAAGTATAATTTTTTTGGCTCAGTTATTCCATAACTGAAGCTTGCTTTCCTGTCTTCTGAAGAATTCTGTCATCCATGTCTCTGACATTACAGTCAGTAGTCAAGGCTGCTGGCTGAAGTGGGAGAAATCATAGTTCTAGGTATTGCTGGACGTTTACTTACACAAATTGGATAGGCTGATTAATAACATAAAAGAGAAAGCTACTTCAGAAAAGGCAACCACTCCGTATTTGGGATACTTTTCTGAGATCTAAGAGCATGAACTGCTTATAAACATGCATTGAAATTTTTCAGTACTATCTATCAAATTCTGCCTAAAAATGATCCCTTGTTATCATGCCTATAAAATCAATAGCGGTCATGTTGTTGGATTGCTGAGACTAGCATGTGTCACAGAATCACACAGAACCACAGAATCAACCAGGTTGGAAGAGACCTCAGGGATCATCGAGTCCAACCGTTGCCCTGGCACCACCATGTCAACTAGACCATGGCACTAAGTGCCATGTCCAGTCTTTTCTTAAACACCTCCAGAGATGGTGACTCCACCACCTCCCTGGGCAGCCCATTCCAACGTCTAATAACCCTTTCTGAAAAGAAATTCTTCCTAATGTCCAACCTGAACCTTTCCTGGCGAAGCTTGAGGCTGTGTCCTCTTGTCCTATCACCAGTTGCCCGGGAGAAGAGGCCAACTCCCACTTCACTACAACCTCCCTTCAGGTAGTTGTAGACTGCAATAAGGTCACCTCTGACCCTCTTCTCCAGGCTAAACAATTAGTCACATTGACTAATGTCATTTTGTTTTGTCCTTTACATACCTACCTGACTACATCCATCTCTGGTCTGAAAGTGGAGACAGACCCTCTTGTCCATGTAGCAGGGGCTGCTTGAGAGCAAAGTGCTGTTTGCTTGTTACCACTTGTTATTTGCAGTTATTGCCCTCGTGGCGCAGATACAACAAATGGACTGTGCTCTAGTTTCTCATTCCTCAATGATTCAGTGAGTTTAATTTGTATCACTGTTAGAAAGTTTGGAAAGCTAACTTAGCTGTCTCTGGACTCCAGTAGATGAGGGACAGGTATTACACACATGACTACAACTTAACTAGAGACCAGTAACCTCCAGCAGCAGGACAGCAATGGCAGCTGGGAGCTGTAATCTCTTAAAAGCAGTGCAGCTGTCTGCAAAGTGGTAATGTGGTCGTACTGCATACTTCTACTGTGAATCCTTGGAGGTGGGGGTTGCCTTTTTGTTCTGTCCTTGTATTGCACACGGTAAAATAGAGTTCAGGTTCACAGCTGAGCCCTAAGGTAATAACAGTAAAAACCTGTTTTAAATAAGCAGAGCAGGGACTTGACTTTGAATCTTGTTTGAGTATCCCAACCAGAAGGCAAATGTTTATTTAGGGCCCTGATATCTTTACTGTCACATTTAAGTTTTTAGTGCCGTTTTTGACAGGAAACTATTTAACTTGAAAATTCCTTGTAAAAGCTAGTGTACCACCCAGCATTAGGTCAGTGCTGTTATGTCACCAAAATGGTAGGAAATATAATAACATTTGAATAAATAAATTTTTGAATTTGTTGAGTGAAGAAGAAAATTTACACTCTTACCTGCTGCTGCCAGGAGGAAGACACTGATGCCTCATTTTCTTTCTCCCAGAGAAATAATATGTATATGGAGACGTCATTTTTCTGATCAGAAATAACACAAAGAGCATTTCTCTGCATTTGCCTTGTTCTGCAAAGTGGTCTTTCAGAAAAAAAAATTCATTATAATTTGTAAGGTGATATAACGCTTTGACTGGAACCACATGTACAATTTACTGTTAATTTTACTGATGCATAAATGTAAAGCATGCTTATAAACAGTTCAGGATATTTGGCTAACAAATAAGCAACAGCTGGACAGGTTTGATGCTAAAAATTTAATTTAGAAACTAGGAGGTAAAGACTAATGGAATGACTTCCAGCAGTTGTGGGATATAGCTTTTATTTTAATGTAATGCTGGTTTATGGCTTCACATACCACCTTTGATAGAAAATTAGACATTGATCAAACTATTCCCACTCAAAAGTCAGGCTTCCAGTTAAGAGCAATTTATTAATTTTCTGTAACTTCAGTCTAAGTCTATCAATATAAAGCATATATGCACAGCATAACACTGTTCAGGACAAATTTCATTGTACTGTTATATATAATGCTTAAAGTGATAAAAACACAAGAGTTCCTTAATTGAAAGTCAGAAAAACTGTTCAGTGTTCAGGTATGAATGGGGCATGTGATACTGTTACAATTGGTTCTTTACCATATTACATTTTCAGTGATAACATCGTGTAAATACTTTGAGGGAAAAAAAATATTTATATAGTGTCACACTCATATAATTCGTCACTCATTTTATGTCTAATATAGTAAGAGCAACCAGAATTCTGGGTTGGAAAAACTGCAGTGATACAAGTGGTACAAAACTGAGTTACAACCCCCAGTATTGACTAGAGGACATTAAAGGTAAGTAGTGGCTCTATTTTCTAGCTACCCGGTAAGATTAATAGTAAGGTGCAAAAAATGTCGTCTGGATCTTTAAACATCAAACAATTAATTAAAACCCTGGTTTCAGTTGCAACTGGTTACAGTCTGAGTCGCAGTCTTTCCACACAATGCAAGACAATTACTGCACTGAACCCCATGGAAATTCTGTACATGGTTGCCTGCCCAGTTTGGGCCCCATACAAAGAAAAAAAATCTATTTTTTTCATTTCAAGACTATGAACATAATTAAAACTTAATGTTGGAAGTAAAGGGGCATCACTGCATATATGTGGGTAAATGCAAACTTTGGGGGCAGGGGTAGAAGAATCATTGCATCGTAAGAAAACAATCTTACACTATAGCATTAATACGCTTAAGCATTTCAAGGAAATAAGCTTTAAGTGCTACTTATTGTAACAGATTGGAATATGTAGACTTACAGTATTAGATGGTAGTAATCTCCCCCGAGCAAGGCTGATTGCATGGGTAGCAAGAGTTGGCTAATCCTTTTTGGCCAATGGCATAAAACAAGGATTAGTTTTTCATTTACTGCAACTGAGTGGGTCATTAGGATCCAAAGACACTAATGAGCCTGAACAGGCAATTGGATTCTGGTTTCAAAGTTATGGGCTAGTTTAAAAGGAGATGATTGTGTCTTTTAATGATTTAAAACATGATGTTTCAGTGACCTTTTTTCTGAAAAAACATGAATGAAGGATATAACGATGGAACACAAACCTGGAATGTTGACTTTTTCTCTTGCAACTTGAGTTGTTGCCAGATCCTCTGCCTTAGAGGCTGAATGGCTCATTTAGAAATATCTCCGTTGCCTTGCTTTTATGTTCTGCTCTTGATGTCTCCAGAGTTGACACAAGTCACATGCAATCAAGTCTGTATTCCTGGTGGACAGGCACTGTCCTAATATTCTCTGACTCACACCCAGGTTGTTTGCAGCTCAGCAGTTCTGCTTCCAGACACATCGCTTTGTGTTCTGATGCTAACATCTTGCTGAGAAATTGCCTCTTGGCACGTTGTTTCTTGAATCCTGTACCTTGCTTGATTTGATGTGAAGATGATGCTCTTTTTAGCACTTGCAACACGTTATCTTTGGAAAGGTAATTTCCCACCCCCCACCTTGTTATATCCCAGATTTTCTTCTTTTCAGTAATCACTTGAATTCAGCAATAATAAGTAGCTTGTATTTGGTTTCATTCAAATCAAAAGATGCTGCTAAAGGGGTAGAAAAGAAAGTATCAAAAGATGGATGTTTCCATGTTAATAGAATGTTTAAATATATTCAAAAGGCAAATACTTTGACTGTTTTGATTCCACGGGAGAAATAATGTCAAATGTTTTAATAACATGAACTTAATTTTCTGTATTGTACCACGATCCACAAAGCAGCCACAAAATTATTTCACACAGCACAGGACTTACTCTATAATTCTTTGAGACTTGGCTTGGGGAGAATCAGGGAAAGAAGTACAGGGCTAAGTAAAAAAAGTTCTCGCTAGTGGGGAACCAGCTGTTACGACTGGTGGGAAGCTTGGTAGTTGACAGTCCATGAAGCTTTGTAGTTGACAGTCCATACTGAAACTCAGTTTGGAGCTTGCAGTTCTTATCTGCTCCCTTCTGCTGGAGCAGGACTGCCTTGAGCTAAGCGTGGTCTCTTGCTGCTTTTTTCTTTTTCTTGAGGCACGTGTTTGGCTAGTTTTACTATTTCCACAAAATCCATGATGCTGCGATCAGTGATGTTGCTCACTGCCACAGCTGCAAAGGGCTCATGTCCAGAAGCAGAAGTGGTTAAAAATGGGTATCAGAAGTGGTTAAAAATGTTTCTTAACGATTATCCACAAAATCCTTTGTAAGCAATGTTTGCATTATATTTCAGGGATGTGCCAAGCCTTTGAAGCACTCTAGCTGCTACCCAAGCAGGACGGGTGTGCACCACAATTTCGAATCATGCCACAGGGGTTGACAAATGTCACCAGATACAATATATACTTCAAGGTGATTTTTTGCCTTGGAATTCTTGCCCCGAACACTTGACCAGTCATGTTTCTCACTGCTACATATATTGAAGGAGTTATCATACGCAGCTGCCTATTTCTTTTTCTCCCTCACAGTTGGAAGAGGCTCTCAGAAACATGACAGTTATTACCAATGTGATCTTAGACGTGAGATGTTAAATTAAGGCCCTGACCTCCCGCGCTCATTGCAGGCCCATTGCTTGCCACTGCTGTTGTTTTGTTGTAAGAAGAGTGATGCAGAACATGACTGCTTAGATTATCTTTTTTTTTCCCCCCATCTTGAACTAATACTTGTGACTCATCACTGGAGGCCAAAGAACAATAGAGTTCTGATAAAAAAGATGTAAATCACAGATTATGTGGAAAACCAACACTGAACTTCAGAAGTGTTTTTAAACCCATGTTGGCCATCCACCCAGAGCACTTAAAAGAAGCTGGTTCTTTGAAGTATGTCATGACTTCGTGTAAACTTCCACTTTACCTTGGATTGTGCTCTTACCAGGTTTCAACGGAATAGACAGGTTTTTTGCTAGCACAGGAGAAGCATTCTGATCGCAACTCCAGCGCGATAACTGTTGGATAGATTTTTGTGCTTTAGGCTGACTTCATAGACCTGTGGGGTTTGGGGGGGTTGGTGTTGTTGCTGCGTAAGCTTGTAATTCTCGTTTGCCAATTACAATATAGTAGTGACTAAAAATTATAATCTGCTGAGTGCATGGTGCCACATATGGTAAGAATGTAGTGTTATTATCGCTTGCAGACAGAGTTGTATCAAAATTACCAATTATAGTGACAATTTTTTGAAAAATTGTTAAAAAAAGCCAATCATTTGGTCAACAGAAGAGATTAATTGTCCAGATTGCTCTTTTAAATAGTTCTGAGATATTCTTGGTGCTTATAAATAGGACATTTGGATTACTTGTCTTGTGTTGCATTGAAACTACAGATCTGCCTTAGGTGATTATATGGCCACATTGTCACAGTCATTGAGCATCTCGCAATCCCCAGTAACATAATGAGGAACTGAGTTTGGGGTCAGATTGATGAGGGACATTAGGTTGTTGTAGACTTCCCACAGGTCTACAAGCAGCATCACAAGCAAGAATATTAGCTCAGATCTTCTGAAACTTGCTACTGCCTGAACCGCTGGACCAACTATGGGTACATAAAGGACTTTTATCTCCATGGCTGTCAATAGCAATATTTCTGGCAGCTACACATTCACATAAAAGAATTAAAAATATTAATGGTAGGCAAGAGATTTTTGTGCTAGCATCAAGGGATAAGAGTTTCTGTTCTGAAGAATCAGAAATATTGCATCAGAATGATGAGATACAGATCAACTCCCTTCGTATGTAAAGCATCTGTGGGCTTGGCCTAAAGTCTCTGCACCGCCTGTGTTACGATAACCAGGGTTTGCTGCGGTATGGAAGATCCACACATACCATCTGCTCATGTCCCTGTGCTGATTTTGGAGAAGGAGGAAGGCACAGATGATCTAAATCAGAAGAATTCCTGTGTTGCCAAAATTGCTTTAGTGTTACCTTGGACATCTCTGTGCTACACAGCAGAAGCGAGGGGTGGAGGCATGTCTTTTTCAGTCTGTAAATGACACGTTCACAGCAGCGTAAGGCTGGCAGCAGCATACGCTGCTTTGCGGGTTTATTGTGGCTAGATCACATATTGCAGGGTCGATATTTTAACACCGAACATTTTACATCACAAAAAGAAAAAAAAAAGACAAATGCTCCAGTGGATACTGTATGTATTTCAGCTCCCTTTGCTGAGTTTTATCTGAGCTGACACTAGTGGAATAAAGTAGATTGTCCAAGTCTGGGCAGAGTGTTTTATCATTTGCATGTATTGGCATAAAGTAAAAAAATGATTCGAATTTCTGTTTTCTGTCTTTCGCGGCTTACATTGTCAGTTTTAGTGATGTTTTTGACAAGAGAGTGCTGCTGGGTTAGTGGTTTTTTCCCAAAGCTTTAGAAATAGTTGAGTTATCTGTTATTATCATCATATCAGGACTGACAGTTGATGGTCAGTGCTTATATATTGTCTTTATAAATTACAACATGAAGTTAGGAGCATAAAATACATCTCTCTGCTGTTATAAGGTTAATTCCATGGGGATTATTTGTCAGGTACTTATGTTCAGACTTGCTACAATCCTTGGTACTTGTTAAATTGTGCAGAACAACTTCAGAGAATAGGTTTTTTTTTTTCTGTAATAAAGCAGGGAAGATAAAAATACTATACTGAGCATGTCTCTTGAAAACTTGTAGTGTTTTGGAAATATTTAGATCTCTGCAAGTTCCTGAGTGGAAGCTGCTATTAGAGCAAATGTGTGCTTCTCTTAGCTGGTTTTGTTATGTATTACAGTACCATGACTCCAACGCTATTGTAGTTTTATAACCTAATGATCTACACAGGTAACGTTTAACTATACGTTAAATTTCCTTAGCTGAAGCACTAGTCCTTAAAATTAGAAAGTTCTGTCATTGAGGGTTGTGATATGAATACAGTTTAATTAATGTACCAGGCTATTGAAAAAAAAATTCAGAAAGAACAGCAAAGTTTAAATATTGAAGCCATAATTACCTCTGCACTCATATGACTAAATGATAATTAAGTATCAAGACATACAGCTGCATTATGCTGTAATTGCAATGTAGCTATGTGGAGTTATAAAGTATAACCAGCGTGATTATAGTATTGGCAAAAGAAAATAATCACTGCTAAATCATTTTGATAAATATGGCTGAGATTTCAGGAACTGTGTAATAAGTAAACTAATAAAACTGAGTTTTATGCGATCAGCTACTCCTAAATAAAAAATAGGGTGACTTCCTTATTCACTTTGTGTGACAGCTGGATAAACTTTGTGTAAATATTCCTAGTTGGGAAAACATCGCTGCTGTTACAACTCGGAAGATTGATTTGGGAGCAATACTATTCTCCCTTCATCAGTGAAAACAAGCGTGTGTCTGAATTTGTTTGTAGTTAGAGCTGGGAGACCTATGTAGCAATTATCATTTATATTACAGGAAGCACCCACAGGGTGCAGCTTCATTTAGGGCCCCGTTGTGTTACGCACAATGAGAGAGAGTCCAAGCTGTAAACGTTTTACAATTTTAAAAGGGCAGACAAGGATGGGCTGGATCATAAAATGCTGAGTGTTTCCCACAAGTGCTGAGCACATTTGGTTTCCAGTGAAGCCAATGGGAGTTAAGGTTGCTTAGCACTCTCAGTACCAGAAAGTCTGCTCCATCAAGCCTGTAGGACTCATTAAAAAGAAAATATCAACTAAAATAAAGAATAAACAATTCCCACTAGTTTCATAGCATTTTACAGAGGGGGAAAAGCCTTAAATTAAATGCTAGGCATTTGGAAAATGTGATAGTTGGAAATAAAACAGAATTCCTCTTGTTGGCCAGGTTTTGTTAGGATGCCTTGGAAAGGCATCGTGCACCAAATTCAAACTGGGCCAATTCCACTAGATCAATGTTACTGACAAGCCACGCTCTGAGCACAGTTGTCATCAAGAACTTAAGCTGGGAGAAATTTATAAAATCTGAAAAACAGCAGCTTTCAAAGTGTTGAATGTCCTTTCAAGTGCATATCAGTCTGGAAAGACGATGAAAGAGCAAATCTGATGAGAGGAAAGAGAGACAAATAGCAAGAAGGAAAAAGTCATGGAAAAAAAAGACAGACTGACAGTAGAGATATAACACATGTATTCCTTCTTACCCCCAGACCGTAGTAAGACTATAGGTAAGATTAACCAATGTCTGCATGCTCCAGCGTTTTCAGAGCTGGATTCAAGTGGAGGAAGGCAGATGTGCGGCACGGGTGTACATAGCCCAGCATTTCACGTGTTTCATCACATCACCGCGGTGCAGCAGTAGCCCATGCACAGGCCAGTGGCAGTCAGCATAAAGACACTGCAGCCAACAGCAACACGTTGGGTAAGTGGCCTGGGAAACTGGCCTTATTTTCCTATAATAAATACCGTCTCTGTTGGGGTTATTTTTATCGTCAATACTACAGTCAGCATTACAGCTTCTGGCAGCTGTTGTGGGAGGCGAAAAGAAGGCCATCCATATGGCGCTGCGTATCGTATCAAAGGTGTCTTGCGTTTGGGAAGATCCTTACAGATGTCAATGGTGGGTCATTTAAGGCCTGATTTTATTCCAGCAAAGTCCATGGGGATTTTTGGCGTTTGTTAATAGGAGCAGAAACAAAACCTTAATCCCTGGCAACTCTGTTTGTGTTAATTATACACAGAGTGTTACAGATGTGCACAGTATACTGTGAAAAACACAAGATCATATGCTGCTGTCGCCTGCTCTCCCACAACAGTGGGACTGAAACCCGAGTGGACCTGCAGACAAGCAGGCTGGGGCCACTGATTCAGGCCACCAATTTTAGTTTTTCCATCCCCTGTGAGAGAAAATAAATTTTGTGCAAGCAGATGTGATTCACTAAACTTACTTATGCCACCTCCAGTCTCACTGCTGGTGAACACCTAAGATGCTGAGAGCGTCACTTGGCCAGATGTGATGTTAGTTACTGCATGTGTCATAAGATCTGGAGGAGAATGATAGACCCTTACAGAGAAAGTGAAAGGGAGGGCATTTAAACAGAGTTTTGAAGCAGGGGAGGACAAGTGGGAAACCAGAAAACAAGCAAGAAGCAGGATATCAGAAAAAGAACGGGATCATGAAGCGTGAAGAAGGAACACTGGGTGGGAAAATAGATCCCCAAATGGGTCCTGTTAATTCCAGCTGAGTCACTTTTCTTTGACACAAATGCTTTACCTCCTCAGTGTCTCCTCCATGCTGTGCGTTGGCTCCAGCGAGCCCTGGGCACCACTCTGATGACGTGGCCAACTACTGCTAGGCAGGGACCTCTGCTTTCTTACTGCTTTTATAGCTTATTGTTAGGAGCTCAATGGCCGATGACACCAACTTAGATGGGCAGTGATCTGAGGAGACGCTGAAGTAAAGACATAGCTAGTAAAACCATTGCTGAGATGGACAGTAGCAAAGAAATTTGGAAATCCTGATGCAGAAATGCCCAAGTCTCTGCGTGCTTCCACTTATGTAACTCCCCCGTTGTACAAAGTGCCAGCCCTGGCACATGATCCTGCCACACCAGCCTGGTTTGACCACGGCATAAAGTATCTTTTCGTTTGGTGTTTGCTTACAACGTGCCTCATTGTTCTGCAGTGTTGACCTGAACATGCCAAAGTGGTCGCTCTTCTTTTGTGAAGTGGGCTGCACTTAATCTAGGTACTGCTCCAGCCCGACAGGCTCTGCTAAAATGGATTTCTGCATCTGAGCCGCTTGCAAGCTGCTAGAACAGGACTCATGTCTGACCACCTTCTTGGATATACTGCCAGGAATGCAAGGACCCTCAGATCATCACGGATGGAGGATGCCTGTGTCACTGGGGTGGGATTTTTGTGATGGATGGAGCCAATCCCCTAAACTCACAGCTCAACTCCTTCTCTGTCCCTTGCGACAGCTAGAGGTATTGCCTGTTTTCAACAAACGAATTTCTTGACAGAGTTATCCAAAAGTGGCAATATTTATCATATGATAAATTTGTTTCATATGATGAGTTTGTTTAACAAGAAGCCAAGTGTTAACTGTGTCCGGTTTCATTCCCGACACTTTCTCAGAGCCTTGGAAAGTAGAGCAAGGACAAAGCACATGTTGCTTTTCAGCTTTGTTCCTCTTGCCAATACTCATAGCACAGTATAAGTACCACTCACACACACTGTGGTTGGCAGACCTGGCTGTTCACGCTTTCATCATCAGCAAGAACATCATCTCCATAAATTGAATATGTGCACACCAACAAATGACAGCACGCTCCCTCTTCCACACACACTGCAGTTGTCAGCCTCTTCCTTTGCAAAGCACGTGTGGATATAGGAAGGTGTGGTACTAGTGTGGAGTCTAAATAACTGCTGAATGAATGTAAAGCCAATAACACCTTTGTGTATTAGTGCCATTAAATAAATTGCTAATGAGAACAACTATAAATGCAGTGTCACCATTTCTGGGGCCAGTCCTATTTTAGTGAGGTCAATGGCCGACCTCCACAATTATTTGTCTCATTTAGCCTCTGGAGAGCTGGATCTGTCACTGGGCACTAGTCTTCCTGTATCTCTGTTCTCAATGGGTAAAAATTAACAGGTTAATAATGGCTTTATTATCATCATTATTATTTATTATGTATTACTGGTGAGGCTGCACCTTGAATCTTGTGTCCAGTTCTGGGCCCCGCACTTCAAGAAAGATGTTGAGGTGTTGGAGCGAGTCCAACACTCATTGGAGAGGAGGGCGACCAAGCTGGTGAAGGGTCTGGAGGGTCTGACCTACGAGGAACGGCTGAGGGAGCTGGGGTTGTTTAGCCTGGAGAAGAGGAGGCTCAGAGGTGACCTTATTGCAGTCTACAACTACCTGAACAGAGGTTGTAGCAGAGTGGGAGTCGGCCTCTTCTCCCAGGCAACTAGCGATAGGACAAGAGGACACAGCCTCAAGCTTCGCCAGGGGAGGTTCAGGTTGGACATTAGGAAGAATTTCTTCTCAGCAAGGGTCATTAGCCATTGGAAGGGGCTGCCCAGGGAGGTGGTGGAGTCACCATCTCTGGAGGTGTTTAAGAAAAGACTGGACATGGCACTTAGTGCTATGGTCTAGTTGACAGGGTGGTGTAAGGGCAACGGTTGGACTTGATGATCCCTGAGGTCTCTTCCAACCTGATTGATTCTGTGATTCCGTGGTTTTTACGTGCTACAAGATCTGCAAGAAGAGATAATGTCTTCTTAGACTGAACAAGTGGGGGAAAAAAGCTAGCTGTTAGTCAATTTGACTTAGCTTCAGTTGTGCTGGTGCATCTTTTGGTTGTTAGACTGCAAACTGAACGGGGCATGATTAATCTCTTACTGGGAGTGAGCTGACTGTCTCTTACACAAAGATTTTTAGTCTCTGAACATGTAATTGTGATTCTGATACAGCTGAATTATGATCTTAGTAATACATAAGCACGACTCATCCCAGGATTCCCAGTGGAAACAAACCCATATGCCATCACCCCGCTTCTCCACTGACGTGTCCAGCCTGTCTTGTTGACTTTGTCTCTTTCCTTTCCCTCTTTTCAGACATTGGCAGCTTCTCCCACTCCTTCATAAAGGCTGAACTTGTAATTTGCAAAATTGATTCTTGTGTTGAGCATCAGGGAGGGATTTTGTAAATACCTCTGCGTATTTCTTTTCAAGGTCTCCTCTGAAAACATCTTCTCTCCCCATGATTAATATCTGCCGTGCTGCAGTGTTGTCTACAGGGATTGTTCAAACTGACTCTAAGGTGACAATGTCTGGGGATGTAGCACGGGAGGGGAATACCCAGGGCACTGACTCCACTGCTGCCACCTGAGCCTGTGATTAAAGCTGTGCAGGAGGGGGAAGGTTTTATGACAAGTTTTGACATTGTAAGATATTACATTTCTTCTGTGTTGCAGGAGAGGAGTAGTTTTCAACGAGGAAAATGGTTTATGGATGTCTGGGGTCAGTTGAAATGTTTTTATTTCAAGTACTTAAAAACTAGATTTCTTTACAGTGTATAAAACATAAAAGCTGAAATGACAATCTGAAAACTAAGTTCTGTGACTCTGGCCAGATCTGGTAAACCTTTCAGTGTTGATGGAAAATAAAATATTCCAGCTGATGTTGACTCTATTTATAACTTGCTGATCTGGTTTTCTTGCAAAGCATTGTGAGAAATATTTAGATTTCTTACCAGAATCGAGATTTATCAGAAGTACATGTACCCTTAGGCCAGCCTGAAGCTGTCTGCTCTGGGTGCTGCTCCCATTTGCTCTCCAGGAGAGGAACAGTGTCCTCTGACCATGGTTGAGTATTTGCTGCAGAGGTAGCAGAGGAACAGCTATTCTTGGCTGGGTGAATGGAGATCCCTGTCAGTGTAGGGCATTTTTAACTTATTTATGAGAACAAACGTTTTTTATTGCCAGTATTGGGTTGTTATGCCTAGGATGTGTAACTGTCTTGTCACAGTACTGAAAAGATACGTTTTTCCATACCTGAAACATCACAAACATTCATAAGACATTTGTGGGGAATAAATACAGCAAAGCTGTGCTGAGCTTTTAGCTCCAAGAACTTCAGGTGGATATCTGGTGAAAGCAAGTCTAAGCTTTGGTGGAGAAAATTTTTTGGGGTTTTTTATTCACCAGGGACATAGTTTTTCTTTCCTAGGGAAAGACATGGTCTTTCTAAAGCTATTGGCAGGAAAAGCCAACACAGTTCAGTTGGATGTTTAACCAAAGGTGTCTGTCCCCGCTGGAGCCCTAACCTTCCTGACCACAACTCTTACCTCTCCTGTGCATTTGGAACTTCTGTGGGTGCTGCGGGCGCGATCCTGGTCACATCAGCCTTTCTTTCTAGCACCAGACTGACAGAAAGGGTCCCCTCTTTCCCTAACAAAGTTAAATAAACTCTTATATACAGAATAAATTAAAGATGGTATTGTGCGGTTAGATTGTACCTCTGTTTCTTTATTTACTGATTTATTTGATCAGAGAAGGTATTCCACGAACACTGGGAGTGTATTTGACTGACTCACCTTTCTATGCCGCAGTGGAATGGCTGATCATCCAGCATTCAAACCTCAGCCAGGGGGAAGCAGAAAAAACCCAGTTGCCAGCACTTCCACCAATTAAGATACAAGATTTATTGACTATTTTCTCTTATATCACAACAATCTTCCCTTTTGCCAGAACACCTCTAGACTGGTCTTTCCTTAGACTGCCTACAACAACTCGTTGACATTGTTTCCAAGACCCGCTCACCTCACACACGTGCAAAACAAACCGGATTTTGATCTACTTTCATTATGTTTTGTGAGTGTGCACATGACATAATTCAAATAAGCTTATCCTACTCGGAAAGAAAAAAACATTCCTACCGCAGTTTAAGTAAACCAAGCAATTATTCTGTTACTAAGTGTAATTAATGCCTGATGATTTGCTTTGATTAACAAGACAATCAGCATCTGCTCCTAGAAATAGGGATTAGCAACCCAAGCCATCTCTAATATTAGAAGGCAGGGGGTTCTTTTGTACTAAAATCTATTTTTATCATGTTCATCTACAAGCAGAAAAGAAAGGCCCTGTGCTATATTCTAAAAGCATAACAAATGGAAGGTGGTATATTTTTGAAAGAATATAGAGAAAACTTTATAATGTCTTCATAATCTGTGTTTTTGAGTGGAATCCATTCACCTCCATCCTTTAAGAAAGAAATGACTTTGATCTAAATCTCTGACAATTTTTACAGGCAACGTTACAGCCAAAGCATTTAAGGTTTTGCATCTTCTAGGCAGCAGAGGTATCTCCTGGAACAGCAAGTTGAACTGATTAAGAATCTGCATTTGATATTTCTGTGTTGCTGATTACTGCTAAATATTCCCTCAGTTTAGGAAACAATGGAATGGCATATTTTTAAGAGATAATAGTAATTTTTCTAAACCGCCTGATTAGTTTCTCAATTTTTTTTTGCTGTGTGGCTGAAGAATCACAACATACAATGAAGCTGCAAGGCTAATCATTCTTTATCATCTTCTATTGATCCTAAAGCTAGAGATGGAGCGCAGTTAGATGCAAACACTAATCCAGTCGTATAACAGACATCCCCATATGGTCAGTCACCAGCTTTGCCTTAAGCCAATCAATAATCACTTTGATGAAGAAAAATAAATTTGGATTTTTTTTTTTGTTGAAAGGTTGGTTGTCAGTCATTTGGGCTCTGAATGCTGCATCTACCAAAGGATAACCAGGTGTTACAAACTTCTCAGTCACTTCAGCGCCCACTCAAAACCAGTGCTTGCAGTGGCTGGTAGATAACCAAGGAAATGGTTCACATTACTGGTATTACTACAGAGCCAAGGACAGAATTAACTTGGGCCACACATCTTGCTTCTAAAAGCCTTTAAAAGAGACTAAATGCCTTGTAAATGGGTTGGGCTTTCATTGTAATATAAACAAAAAATGTCCCTTAAAAACTGATGTTGCTACGAGCCATCGAACACAGGAGGTGTGTGGTGTAGGCTCACCTGGAGGCTTTTATTCTCCAGCCTGTGTTTGAGCATGACAAGAATGGAGAGCGAGTCCCTAGCAGGGACCTGGTAAGCGCTTGGTTTATTCTGTTCATGGATGCTTTCACAGAAACGTTCATCTGCTGTGATACGTGCAGTGCTGGACACAGCGAAGAGACACCATAAATGCCAACATTTCATGTGGCTCTACTTCAGCCCCTCTCTGAGCTAGTTTGGTTGAGGGCTGAGTCCTGTGTTTGCTCTCAGTGCATATGTCCTCTGCACCAGTTCCTCTGTGTCCAGAAACTGTATTTCAAATTCTCTTGCATAGGAATTCATGCTGCAGTTTCAGAGGGACTCTGGCAGGTCAGAGTCTGAAGGTGAGGGATGATGATTGATGGTTAAACATTCACTGCATGTTCAGTTTAATCCAGTGAATAATTCTCTAATACTGAATACTCAATATTGACAATGAACTGTCTTTGACCAGATGGGAGCTGATATAAAAACATTGCAACAAACTTAAAAAAATAACATCAAATACCTGAACACATAAAGGAGGTAAGATATGCTGTGAGATGCCACACCTACCATGTGTTAATGAAATACATTATATATTGAAAATTATCTTTTCCCTTGCCTTTAATTCCTCTCAGCTTGTATCTTTACTCAGCTGGACTGTCCTATTTCATAAACCTGCATCAGTTACAAGCTTAAGATTTCCAAATACCTTCATACCCTTTTTTTTTTTCCTCCTGTCTCATGTGGCTTTACCATGCCTTTCAACTGTGCGTTTCCTCCTGTTGCTTATCATGGTGCTGCAATTCAGGGTTTTATTTCACCTTCTGGAATCAAAGCTCCCTTGTCATCTTCTTTTGTCCTTAGGGATGCCCAGAGACACGGTGACTCAAGCAGGACATTTACTCTCGTATCCTCCATTAGAACCAAGTTCTGTCTTCATGGTCTGTCTGTAATATTTTAAAACTAACGGGTGAGTAACCAGATCCTCTTTGCTGTTGTGCAAATCCCAGCTTGAAGCATTACTTGTTATAATGATGTACTTTGTGGAACCTCCAGCAGGATGAAGTAGGAGCTGTGCAAGCACAGTCCCTGCACTAAGGAGTGTGGCCAGGTCTGCTCACTGTTAGCCTACTTCACGTGAGTTGCATTACAATATACAGTCAGCTCCGAACTGGATGGTGTGAAGATACTCGAGCAGATTCAGAAAGAGCAGAGAGGCATTTTTCTGACTCTGCACTAGATCCTCTCCATCTATATTGGTTGCACAGTGATTTGTCTGCAAGCTGGATAATCTGCCAGGGATAATGGCAAGGAAACAAAGAACGCTCAGATTATGTAACACACCATTGACATTTATAGGTACTTTCCCCCAGCTGGTCTTTCAAGTAGAGAATCTAAACACTAGCAGGTACCAAGCACTCAAGATGCCAGAATTTATTGGTGAAAGTTATTTGTAAGCCAGCATACGTACTGCATGCAAAGTAGGAACCCAGCAAAAATAACCTGCTTTAAAGATGCTCAAAATCCAGCTTCTGGGCAGAGCCTTTCCCAATATATATTCTCTAGCTGGAGGATGAGGACCATTTTGGTGTATGTTCTCCGACAGGCCCCTTGCATTCCTCATTGCACTGTGATGCATCTTTTTACCTTTGCTTGTAATTAGAGCTGCTTTTTGATTGGTCTTGACATCAGTTTGAAGTGGGCTTTTTGTTCAGAAATGTCACCAGGAAGTGTACGAATGGAGAGACGCCAAAGCCACTAAAAGCTACAGGGTCCTGCATTACAATGGAGATATATTCTTGTGTATATTTCAGTGCAATCTTTTCAATATAAAAGCAGAGACAAAACATCTCCCATGTTTCTTTCCTCCCTTGAATTCCATCTTTCACCACCCTATTCCCTTTGCAGATTGGTGAGTGGCAGTTGCTAAATATATGCATAATAGTGAAAACCACTACATAATACACTGCTTTGAAAAAGAGTCCTGCCAGGCTTCTAGGTCAAGGGAAGGAATAGCTCTTTCTTTCCTAGTTAGCTTATCTTCCCATTTGCCTCCTTTCTCTTTACTAAAGAGCTGATGGGGAAGGTCTCCAGTTGAAGGAGCTATTCAGAAAAAGACCTGACATTTTTGAATCAAAATCCAGGCTGCCTCCAAACATCGTGTCCCCAGTGTTATTAAACAATAATCAAAGTATAATGAAATTCATATTTGCTCTGCAAACAAAAGTCATACAGGTATCTGATTTAAGAAAACCCAGATAATTGCCTTAGAAAAGAAATCTGTGCGAAATGGATAATTTAGGTAGAGCGTGGAAAAAAGTAATGCTTGAATCTATGGGAGGAAGAGACAAGAGCCAACAGTAGGCAGAAGCACAGATGTTTGCATTCTTATTCCGCAGAAGAATGTACAGATACATGGGGGACCCCTATTTCACCAAAGTCCACCCCTGGCATCACAAGCAGTTTGGTGATAGACATCAAGCTCAGAGAAACTCACAGCCCAGCACATGCGCCAGTCCCCGCGTGCCGTCGCGACGTGTCCCTGCGTGCCTCTCTGACATCAATAGCAAATTTAACACCTCCAGTGTGTTAAATTAACACCTCAGGTGTGTTTAACACCTTTATTTTTCATCAGTGAGAACTTGGGTGACACTGGGGAGAAGATTTTACCCCGCGCTATGGGTAAAAGCAAAAAATTGTAGCCATAAACCAATGGCATGCGTCCATCTGATTTATGGCACAAATTCCTTCTCAACCCCAAGCCTGTCACCATTTTAACCCGACTTTGTGGTAAATCGCCCACTACCTGAAAGGTTTCTCGGGATCAGCAGGAGCACCAACTTAACTCACATGAAAAATCCATCCACATGTGGGTGTTCCAGAAGAGGCTGGAGAAAAGCAACACAAACCCCCAAATTTGGCATTAAGGGTGAAAAAAAAAATCCTCTGAGAGTCTTGTAAATGGTCAGAATTAGTCTCAAAGAGCTTTCAAAACAGAGAAGCGCTTTGGTATTTGGATGAAGGTACTAAAACTGAAATGTTGAAGACCTTACATAGAAGCGTGCCCCTGCCCGTCGCAGGCAAACCCTTGCCTATCTCAAGCTCCAGGGAGGTGTATGGGGCAGATCAAGTAGAGTTAGGACTCGGGTGCTCAGGTTAAAAGTCTCTGTTTGTGGCTTTTGGACCTGCAGATGAAGTGGTTTTGTGTGACTTGCTGATTTCATCGCTGCCTTCAAACGTCCCATAGTCCTGGCATGGACTCTGCTGCCATAGAAATCGTCACAGACCAAGCTCCGTCCCACTCCCCTGACACTGTGGATAGAGCATCTGAGTAACGTCTCTTTCTGGGTGACTACTCTGTCACTGTTTCTTAAAGCTGCTCTTTGTAAGATGATTCGTGAGCTGTAAACTGATCCTGTTGCAGCGGACAGGTAGGAGTTACTGGTGTGCGCTCAGGATTCCCAGGTGACTGTGTCAGGATGTGACGTTGCTTATCCTGTCGGTCAGGGGTATGTAATCACAGAGGATAATGAAAGAGCATAAAAACAAGCAGGTGAAAAAGGTCTTTGTACGTACTGTTCGTTGTCCTTTAATCTGTCAGTGAAGAGACAGCCATGCTGCAGTTATTAGGAGCTCTAACACAATGAGCTGGAACACCAACGAGGACTGGGAGAGAAGCATTTAGGTGAAGATCCACAGTTTGCAAAGGCGCGTACATGTCCCACATGAGTTCACACGGCTTGCCACAACCAGTGGCCTCGTGTCTTACTGGTATAATACATCTCCAAGCAGAGTAGTTCACCAATAGTGACAGCAACCAAGGGTAGTGCAGCTGGAGATGCTTCCTGCCCCACCACCTAACAGTGTCCCTAAGACTTTTGAGCACTGCGGCAGGGTAAGCAGGGTTACTCAAGAGGGAATCATTGCCATGTATGAGACCTCCAGACTGTTGCTGAGACAGGTGAGTCCCAGATCAGCGGCAGCTTGTGTGTGACCAGAGTGGATTCTGCAGACTGCTGCTCAAAAGCCATGATCTACCGGATCTCTGCTGTTAAAATCCTCGTGTAAGAGTTTGCTAAGCAGCCCAATCCGAAGGCTGTATTCTGCTCTCAGGGATATGTGCGCACAGCTTCCATCAATACCCATACATGTTGAACACATCTGCCTGTTGCCTGACACCAGGACATCCCAAGGTGGTAGAGCACCACAGGAAGGTTCATGTTCTTCCATGTCTGGATAAGAAATGTTATTGAGCTGAAGAAAACATCAGCATTGTTAGAACTACCCGCTGTGCTTCACGACAGACCTGACTCCATCAGTTCTTGCCCCTGCCCTGCCTTCCCTGCCTTCCCAGCTACAGGTTTAAAAAACCCCCGGCGACACACGTATCTCCAAAGCTTCCAGGGGCAAAACTTTCCCCCGCAGCCTTCACCGCGTCTCTCAGTCTTGTATTCACAAACACAGAATTCATTGTATAATCCATACCCACTCAGCACAAAGATCATTCTTGACACCAGAGGAAAAGTTAATGTATGAAGGAAAAAAAAAAAAAAAGAATATGTAATTGAGATTTCCCCAGAGCAGAAAGGAGTGGAGAAATCTGCCACTGCTTATCATGCGTCTCACTAACGGATACTTATTCATTCTGCTTAAATGTGTTCTGGTAGTTCTTATGTGTTCCTTGTAGTTCCTAACAATTATATCTGATCTCTTTGTTAGGGACAGCAAATGTAGACTTAATAAAATGTCAACAGACAAGGAGTATAAAGTAATTGCCCATTACACTATAAATGTGTTATAATCATTTGCCAGAGGGAAAAAAAGTCTAATTGAATGAAGACTCTTGATGGTTTCATTATGCTTCTGTTAAGAGGCAGTCAGCCCTCCTGATCCAAATACAAGGCTTGACGCTTCTTGCATTTACATCTCTAGAAAATTTGAGGCAACTACTACGTTACCAATGGATTTGCAGCGACGCAGAGCTGGAGTAAGAGAGATCAGAGTGAGTCACGAGCATTTCTGAGCCAGGATGAAATGAAAACATTTACCATGCGTGTGACTGAGGAAGAAAAATTCAATATAGATGAAAGCAAAGCTGAATAAAATGCCAGATCTCTTTCCAGCAATGGCAGGAATCAAACAACCTCTGTGTGCGGGGAGAAAGCAAAGGAAAGGGCAAAATTCTGCGTTTCAAATGGCATTGCTAAAGATCCAGGCTAATTATTTGCTTATTAGTTATTAAATAAAACTTCCTTCTCTCCACCCTCCCTGCCACCCAGGCAGAACACAGCTGTTGAAATCCCTTTCTGTCTTTGCCAAGATCAGCCCAGCCGTTTTCAATCACTCCCTAACTCCCCCTTTCTCTGCTGCACCTTGTTCAAGCTCCTTGTCCTTGCCTTTGTGCCCTGCATAATTCCAGCTCCTCCCCACTTCACGTGCTGCCCCCACGCATCCCCCATGCCCTACGTACCAACTTCAGCAGCCTGTGCATCTGCTTCTCTGCAAATCTCTTGGCATTTTCCCCTCCTGCCACTATTCACAGCCTTCCTGAGGTGCTTCACAAAGTCATCCCCCTCACCTACTTTCAATACTTTTTGAAGAACCTTTTCTTCCATGACCTTAAAGAAACACAGCTCCTGGTGGCTTCACCCACTTACCACATGACAACAGGAATTGTCGCTTCTCCTCTGCATTAGCCTCACTGAACATGTAGCTTCAGCGCTGGTGTGCTTGCCCGTGCTTCCCCAGCCCATCCATCTTGGTGGCTGCTGTGAAGCTGATTGTGAGCTCCGTGGGATGGGAAGGGTGGGTTGCTGTGGGGTCCCACCTGCACCATGAGGAATGGCATGTAGATCTGGGTGCCTTCAAAGTAACAGCATGAGGGTGCCTCTGACTCTGGCTGTGGCTCCTGCAGCGGGGGTATGGTGTGTGAGTGGTGGGGCGGCTAGAAAAGGGAGAGATGTAGACGGGGACTTGGGTCAGCCTGGGACAGTTGCTGGTCCCCTGCATGCAGCAGGAAGCCCTGGATGTCTCATCAGCTCCACCTGCCCACAGACCTCCATGGGACTGGGTCTGTGCCTGGTGAGTCTTGGCCACAAGAGGTTTTTGGGATGTGGCTCATCAGGTCAGACAGAATGGACACTCCTAAGATATGCTGTCTCAGCAAAAAAGATTTTCAGCTTGTTTTGATTGATAAATGTCTTTTTCCAGCGGGAGTAAGCACCAATATATCACGCCTTTTAAGGGATGACTTTTCTTAATTGCCCTCCATGGGTTTCTGAAGCATCACACACAACTCCCTGAGGATCTGCAGACCACTGATGGGAAAGTGTTTACCACTCACTCGTTGGCTTCCTCTGATCAGGCAAATTATTAAAGCTACCTGAGCAGAGGTATTTGTGCTAGCTGAGGGCCTCTCTCAGCAACGAGGATGCGCTCTGGAGGCAGCAAAGAGCAGCAACCTCTTCTACACAGGCAGTTTAAAGTGGTTATAAAGCCAGACAGTTGTTTCTTACACTCACTTGCACGTAAGCAAGATACTCTCTAAGTTATAGGACAACGAAAAATCACACCGGCCATTACAGATGTTGTGCAGATGATGCTCTAACTAGGACCATCACCTGAAAGAAAGGGAAACTAAATGAGTATCTGCGTAGCAGTACATCCGTCTGGCCCTAAGCCCTTAGGCTTCCCTGTCTTTCTGTCTGTGTACCTCCCTACCCAGGCAGCCTGTTGCATACCGAGCCTTTTGCAGACTGGGAAGGTAACAAAGTCTGCTTTCACTCCTCCTCTCTGTCAGTGAGGTTTTCTTTTTAGCACATTTGCATGCTACTGGTGTGAATTCATACCATTATCAGTATCTTTTTCAAAGCTCGCATTCAAGGCTCAGCACAATAAAAACCTGAGTTGTTTATGTAAAAAAAGGTATTGAGTGGATAGACTCAGCAGTGAGGCTGGGGTTTAGGCATGTCCGACCCCTCGCTATCACTTTGTTAAGGAAAATATCCCACCTTTTCATTGGATTTATTTTTGAGGGAATCACACTGTGTTTCTCCCAACTCTGAACTCACCGGCCATTTTCCATCACGTTTGGCAGTTGGTTTCCTTATGGTTTTGCCAAGAAGGAACAGAAAAGAGAGGCAGGTTGCTCCCCCACTGCAGGAAGGACAGGCAGAATTTAGCTGTTACCCGGTGCCCGGAGGTGAGCTTTTGGCCAGACAGCACCACGACCGAGCCAAGGTGATGCTCTCCTGCCAGAGAGGGGAGAGCTGGGGACATGGCAGTGGGGAGGAATTTGGGGGACAACGAGCACATACCCACTGCAACCGAGGCATCACCGCTTCATGCTGCAGTATCGCTTCATTACTCTGCTTTACATTTTTGTCTTTGTTTAATCGGCTTGTGCATTTACATGAACAAGCCGTTGCATAATTCTTGAATTGTGAACATTTCAGTGAATTTTCTGTATCTTTTTTTGGCTGGGGCACAGATAGCTATTTTTCCTGCCTCCTTGGAGACGGTTATCACTGTATCTTGTCAGATAGGTCCAATGACTCCTCTCTGCTTGGAAAGCCGCTTGCTTGCGCTTGTGGTGCAAAGGTGTCTTGTACCTGTTGTAGAGCTTTACTTTCATTGACACTGCTCTCCTGAGCTCACAATAAGACGATGTTCTGAAATATTTGCTTTCAAAATATTTCCTGAGAAACAACCCTTTCATCTCAGATTGTTGTTAAGAACCATAATTCTGTGTGCGCTCCTCAACGTCAGCAGCAAATGGTTTTGTCGTGCACCAGATCCAGACTCTGAAAGGAAAATTGCTGGTGGAGCTGTATCTGCAAGTGGAAATGTTTCCCTTCAGACAGAGCCTGGTCCAAAGCTACCTGGAATTAATGGCATTTTTTTTCCCCTAAGGTTTCCAAACACTGTGGATTAAATCTAACTGTGATGAGCTAGTTTATAAATAGAGGAGCCTTCTCTATTTTTAGACTGCCTTTCCCTGAGCAGACGAGTGATATTGGTAATAAATGTACAATTTCTTGTACATAGCAGTGGGATTATTCGTATCTTTTCTGTTTTATATAAATATAGATATTCGCTGTTCAGAAACACCCAATGGAAGAAATGTACCTAAAATAGTGAATTACATGCAGCCCAGTGTGCTAACAGACACTAAGCTGCTTTTTTTTTTACACTATTTGGGGTAAAAATCAAATAGAATGAGATGAGAAACAAAAACGGGTGTAAAAGATAAACAAAGATCACTAAACCCATGTTGTTTAAAGATTAAATATCATTGTTGTTTTTTAACATTACAAAACCAAGTTGGTTCCAAAATACCAGAATTATTTTGTCACTTTTGGCCTGTATGTGAAACTCAGTAATTTTAACACTTTCTTTTTGTGTAATACAGTCAAGGCAAAGGTTATAAAGGTGCTAGTATAAATTAGAAGCAATTCTGCTGACATCTTTAGACAAAATTTTCAGCTTGGACATGGAAAAATAAGATTTTTTTTTTAGAAAATCTGACTTCTAGTGAGAATTGAACCATTACCTTTCCTGCTCTTGCAAGACCCCTTCAAATGCATAGTTATGCTCTGACTTCAAAAGCATCCTGTGTTTTAAATGTGTTTCTCCTGCTGCCTTGAAATTGCAGTTGTTCTGAGAGGAGAAAATCCAACTATATTTTGGAGAGATATCAAAGTATAGATTTAGGATTCTAATTTTAGGCACCCGGGCTTGAAGTTTTGACCAATGGGATTACATGGGTATAAACAACAGCAAAGCCCCAAATCTGGGAAAAATAACAAAGCAGAAAGATCTCCTCAAAGAAGGACAATCCAACCCTTGCAAAAGCTGCCAAGGATTACTGTAAAGCAATAATTAATGACCATTGCTGCTGGGTCTCTAACTGATGCAGGGGGAATATTGATATAATCCTATTAGTGTGTTGCTCTCATTAATGTACTTATGTCAATTAGCTGAGCATTTTAGTAGAAAGGTGAATTTATGAAATGTGGTTTTTTTTTTCCATCCAACATGGATTTCCAGTGTAAAAATCAATTTTGAACAACCACCAAAGATCAAGGTCCATAAATAAATCTTATCTGACACTAATGTTGTCTAATTACATTAAAATGTCACAACTAATTTAATGGCATCAGAGCTCCCTGCTCCATAAACAAACACAAGTTTGGTTACAATTCTAAAGAATTTTGGTTTTGAATAGGAAAAAGGTGAACAGAAATTCCAGTTTTGATAATTTTCTACATTTCTGTCATTTTTATGTGTTTTGAAAGAAAGCGTAAGAAAATCCAGAGCTCAACAGAACATACACCAACATCTCACCAGCCAAGACAACAGAGCTTTTTGGGGAGCATTTACAAGAATTGAATTATCTTTGCTTCTTTCCTCTGTTAAATACTAAGAAAGCCCTAGAAAATGGGTCAAAGCAGCCTGAGCTGCTCTTTGCGAACCTACTTCTGCGCGTGCTTCTGTCTTGAGGCAGTCACTTGGGTGCAAAGCTGAAGTCAGATGATGTTATCCTGACTTAAGCACTGGTGAGGCAGCACCTTGAATACTGTGTTCAGTTTTGGGCCCTTCACTACAAGAAAGACATTGAGGTGCTGGAGCGAGTCCAAAGAAGGGCAATGAAGTTGGTGAAGGGTCTAGAGCACAAGTCTGATGAGGAGCAGCTGAGGGAACTGGGGATGTTTAGTCTGGAGAAGAGGAGGCTCAGGGGAGACCTTATTGCTGTCTACAACTACCTGAAAGGAGGTTGTAGCGAGGTGGGTGTTGGTCTCTTCTCCCAGGTAATAAGTGATAGGACAAGAGGAAACAGCCTCAAGTTGTGCCAGGGGAGGTTTAGATTGGATATTAGGAAAAATTTCTTCACTGAAAGGGTTGTCAAGCAGTGGAACAGGCTGCTCAGGGAAGTGGTTGAGTCACCATCCCTGGAGGTATTTAAAAGACAAGTAGTGTGGTGCTTAGGGACATGGTTTAGTCATGGGCTTGGCAGTGCTGGGGTAATGGTTGGACTTGATGATCTTAAAGGTCCTATCCAACCAAAACGATTCTATGATACGTGTGTGTGTGTGTGTGTGTGTGTGTGTGTGTGGCTGGTGCTCACTCCATGGCTCACCCTCGTCAGTGCTCCCGCTCTATGTGACCCAGCACCCTGCTCTGCCCTGGCACTCTCGTGCCACAGTCAGGGTAGTGCTGGAGAAGGGATGCAGGAGGGGGTAAAATTGGGTGCTGCCCAGTCCCCGGTCTGTGAGTCTGGTTGTAAGCGGGTGGAAAAGAGGGACCAGAGACTGCAGTGAAGATGCAGCAAGGGTTTTCATCACTCCAACACACACGAGCCTTGAAAATGAGTTAAAATAAGGCACTGAACCAACTCTTCAAATGACTGATAACTGGGGCAAAGAGAGGAGATCGTAACCTAATTCCCACTGGGTTTTTTCCTTCAACAAAATAAAACAGCAGACTCTTTCACAGTTGCCAGAGCTGGAGCCTCAGTAAGAGATTATGAGAGATGCAGCCAGTGACTATGTTCGGATACAAAAGCATTTCTGATTGGTTTCCCACAAGATGAAATTCTGTTATAAAACCCGCTACTCATTTTTCATTGAAAGAGTAATTTGGGAAACTGCCTCTCTTTGTGCTCTAACTAGGCAGCAGATGGTTCCAGGTTAGTTTTACTTGGTCCTATTGATTTCACTGAAGGGATTTGATTTTATATCTCAGCAGAGCAGATTAAAACATGGGAGATGCTTTACAGGCTTCTGAAATGGCAGAAACCTGCCCCAAAGAAGCTCCGGCATCAGTCCATCACTGAGAGCACCTCTGTCCCTTGGGTTAGCTCAGAGACATCCACTTTATCACCTCAATCTCCTGTAGCGTCCTTTGGGTCCAGCGAACAGTGTTGGCAGACCCGGTGCAAAACACAGACAACAAGCAAACAAAGGAGAAACGGGTGATTCTGAGGCAAAGACATGCAATGTGATTTTTTTTTTTTTTAAAGCCTTTCCCCAATGTGTGCTTAATAAATAATTAATTGCTGTTATTTCCAAGCCTATATCCATTTTCACACAAATGCACTTTCAACTCCAGTGATAAAAAAAAAGGTATGCTTTTTTGTTGATTCCTCTTCAATGCAGCCCTGAAGCAATAAACCAAATTGACTGCTAAATTTAGACAAGAATACAGTCTGGCCGAGTCATCTCAGAGTCCATAAATTTATTAATAAGAGAGATCAAGACGAGTCAGGAAAGAATCCCTGAGATGCAGAGCTGCTTCTCCTTTTAGTGGGTCAAGGATAGTCTGGGATATGAAATACACATTGTATTCTCCAATTTCCATGTCTAAATCTAGGTTTATTCTCTTTATCGAAAAAACTGCACTGAGGAAGAACAACCGACTGGACAGCCCTGAGCAGGACTTTCCCATGCTGAGGGGCTGCTTGTTCCAGCCCCACGACTCCACGCTTCTTCTTCTACCCTTGGGATTCCTGCCTTTTTCACCAGTGGGTGGGTAACATGTTCTTTTATAAGTAGTTTTTCCCATGTGTTACCTAGCAAAGGAGTCCCTGGGAGTCTATTTGAAGCCCTCACTGGTGCCTGCATATTTTTTGCAAAGCAGGTGTGGTGATTGATGCTCAGTCATATTCATAGCAAGAAAAAGTTATCTGTCTCCAGTGCTGGACAAATGAGGATACAGCCGAGTAGAAGATCCATTGCATGGCAAGGTAGGAAAAGAAAGAATCACAGAATCACAGAATGTTAGGGATTGGAAGGGACCTCGAAAGATCATCTAGTCCAATCCCCCTGCCGGGGCAGGATTGCCTAGACCATACCACACAGGAACGCGTCCAGGCGGGTTTTGAATGTCTCCAGAGAAGGAGACTCCACAACCTCTCTGGGCAGCCCGTTCCAGTGTTCAGTCACCCTCACCGTAAAGAAGTTTTTCCTCAAATTTAAGTGGAACCTCCTGTGTTCCAGCTTGCACCCATTGCCCCTTGTCCTGTCAAGGGATGTCACTGAGAAGAGCCTGGCTCCATCCTCTTGACACTTGCCCTTTACACATTTATAAACATTAATGAGGTCACCCCTCAGTCTCCTCTTCTCCAAGCTAAAGAGACCCAGCTCCCTCAGCCTCTCCTCATAAGGGAGATGTTCCACTCCCTTAATCATCTTCGTGGCTCTGCGCTGGACTCTCTCTAGCAGTTCCCTGTCCTTCTTGAACTGAGGGGCCCAGAACTGGACACAATACTCCAGATGCGGCCTCACCAGGGCAGAGTAGAGGGGGAGGAGAACCTCTCTCGACCTGCTGACCACACCCCTTCTAATACACCCCAGGATGCCATTGGCCTTCTTGGCCACAAGGGCACACTGCTGGCTCATGGTCATCCTGCTGTCCACTAGGACCCCCAAGTCCCTTTCCCCTACGCTGCTCTCCAACAGCTCTGCCCCCAACTTGTACTGGTACATGGGGTTGTTCTTGCCCAGATGCAGGACTCTACACTTGCCCTTGTTATATTTCATTAAATTTCTCCCCGCCCAACTCTCCAGGTCTCTCTGAATGGCTGCGCAGCCTTCCGGCGCATCAGCCACTCCTCCCAGTTTTGTGTCATCAGCGAACTTGCTGACAGCGCACTCTATTCCCTCATCCAAGTCATTAATGAATATATTGACTAGAACTGGTCCCAGAACCGACCCTTGCGGGACTCCGCTAGACACAGACCTCCAACTGGACTCTGTCCCACTGACCACTACTCTCTGGCTTCTTTCCTTCAGCCAGTTCACAATCCACCTCACTACCCGATCATCCAGACCACACTTCCTCAGTTTAGCTGCAAGGATGCTGTGGGAGACCGTGTCAAACGCTTTACTGAAATCGAGACAGACCACATCCACAGCTTTACCATCATCTATCCACCTGGTAACATCCTCATAAAAGGCTATCAAGTTGGTTGAGCATGACTTCCCCTTGGTGAAGCCATGCTGAGTGCCCCTAATGATCCCCCTATCCTTGATGTGTCTAGAGACAGCACCAAGGACAAGTTGTTCCATCACCTTTCCGGGGATGGAGGTGAGGCTGACCGGTCTATAGTTACCCGGGTCCTCCTTCTTGCCCTTTTTGAAGACTGGAGTGACATTCGCTTTCCTCCAGTCCTCAGGCACCTCTCCCGTTGCCCACGACTTAGTAAAGATGATGGAGAGTGGCCTAGCAATGACTTCCTCCAGCTCCCTCAGCACCCGCGGGTGCATCCCATCAGGGCCCATGGATTTATGGAGGTGGGATATGAGTCAGGAATTGGTTCCCTTCACTGGAGGAAGGAGCAGAATCTCATTTTCCCTGAGAAGAACATGCAAGCAGGTGTCACCTCAGAGTAGTCAATGGCATAGTCTGTCTTACTGCCCTTCTTCATGTCCCTGTGCTTCACAGGCACATGTCCCTGTACTTGGCACAGAGTGCCAAGAACTTCTCTCCTGAAGAAGTCTGAAAGCTTCTCCAGGCACTAGACACTAGTCTTGGCCTCGAGAAACATATCTTCTATTTCTCTCATGACCTTTCAGCCCCATAAGGTGCATTTCTCCTGCAAGGACTACACAGGTACAGCCAGTAGGGTCATAGATTTTGTGTGTAACACTTGGGAAAACCACCCGATATGGTGTAGACCTTGTGTCCATTGGTCAGTGTTGGATGAGGGACCAAGGCATTTGCTTAGAGCTACCTCTGTCTGTCATCTTCGCCACTTGTCCATGCAGTCTCCTTCTCTCTCACTATCTCCTTTCATCTTCCCTTCTCTTCTCCCATTCCTACCTGGTGATCAGTGTCTGCAAGGGGCTCATTCAGCTTTGCAGTGGCAGATTCTGGTGACAGCTGCATCTTGCAACAAAGAGTATATTAAAAACTGAAAAAGCTAAGAGGGAGCTTGGAAGACAAGTATGTGGAGGAAGAAAGGTGTCAGATGAGAATGGAGGTGGTCTGTACTACCTTTTCTTGCTGGAGAGCCTGTTTTCCTGCAGGAGTCGGTGAAGGCAAGCACAAACAGGCCGTGCGATGCTGCAGTTGCTTTCTCTGGGGTTAGTGCTTGTCCTCAGGAAAATTACAGCCTTTTAGTTACTTAGCAGGAAGATCCCACTTTCATCACCTACTTTGCTGTAACACGTGTGTGTCCATCATCCTTGCGAGTCGGGGAGAAAAAGACGAGAACTTGCTTCTGTGCTTAGAGCACAGGCTTGAGGCTGGAGGGGCTGCCATGAACTTGACCCTGTCACTAATAGCATATAATTTAATCATCAAGTTTTCAATATCAATCAATGATTATGAAGATTACAACTCAGACTAACTAATGCAACCACTTGAATTCATAGCCTGTCCCCCAAGTAGTAGCATGAATCCAACTCACCTTCTCCAGGTGGCTTCAAAGAGACTATTCACCTGAGTAAAGGGAGCAGAACTTGATCCACAACATCACACAAAAGGATAGGTGTTTACTCGGCCAAAATTCACTGCAAAATGTGTCAGCCCAAATGTGGGTGACATACTGCTGTGAAGAAATTAGGACATACTGAACACCTCTCCAACAAAACAACGTTACCACAACGCACTGTACATGACAGCCTACCCTTTAGACCACGCAGCCCACCCCAGCCTGCACTGGATTTGTGTGCCTGTCCCAGCACACTTGAACCTTGTAGAAAGGCTGAAGAGCAAATGCTGGTCTCAGAGCAGTCAGAAGAGCATAAGGCAAAACTGCTTTATTCGACACCTGTGCTGGCTTCCTTGTGCACAAAAAAGGGTGAAATTGCTGCAGTTCTGTTCCAGACTTCTGCCTTACATAATAAGGTCTGTATCTCCTTTTCTGGCTCCCAAGAAGCTAATAAGAGACTAGATTTGTACCTTGTTTGGGTTGGAAAGCCTCAACTGAGCAGGCTGATCATTTAAGAGTGCTCAGTGCTTCTTGATCAGCCCCTGTGGGTTTTCTCATACCCCATATTTCAAGGGTTGGATGCCAACACATCCCCATGCCGGTGTCTTCTCACTGCTTGCCCTCTCCTGGCCCTCCCTATTACGATGTGTGTTGTTCCTCCAAATGCTTGAGTTTGCAAATTTTTCCTCTCCTCCTCCAGTGTGAAGCTGGGTTTCCCCAGGCAGGATTTTGCCCTTGGCTAACGGGCAGGAGAAACACCACCATGGTTATGGGTGAAAGTCCCTCCACTCACATTCCCAGGCTACAAACTTGAAGTCTGAGATGATGGATGGTAATAAGATAGTGCTCATAATGGTACCTGCTCCTGGTGACCAGATCTGCCCTCACTGGTCCTTTCACAGAAGCTGATAGAGAGTGATAAAATTTATGGTTCCTGGTGCCAGTAAAGCCTTTTGCACTGGTGAGGAAAGAGTTCCTGCTTAGATACAGCTGCTTAACAGTCTTGGTTTTTTTTTTTTTCCTTTAAATTACCCAAGTTCAGCACACTACTGAGCAAACAGGGGACAGTCCCCTAGAAGCAATGACCACCACCTATTTTCACCGGCAGCACTTCTCACGTCTACTTGGCTATTCTTCTTAAATTGCTGTCTAATTTTCAGTATAAAGAGTGTCTAAGGTACATGCTTTCAATGACTGCAGCTTTATTACCAACCTGCAAGAAAAAAAATAAGAGCTTTCATTGTTGTTTTAATTCCTTTGAACTTCTGAATCCAGCTTCCCCAAACCACATGCACATACAATGCAGAAAAAAAAGGTGCTATTTTAAAGAATGACCAGAATAAAGGTTGACATATATTTTCTTGTAATTTTTTAATAAAAAAAACAAGTAAATAATCATATTCCTGCAATTGTGACATTCACTAAATACCATGTATTTTGTATCAGCTGTTGGAATAAAAACTAAAATGAAAATAAATACATTTCCAGAGCAACTGATGGGTGTAAACTAGGGATGTAATTCTCCAATGCAGATCCATCCTCGGAACAACACAGAGCTTCATAAATGTGACTAACGGTTGATCTGCCCATGAAAAATAACAGTAAAAATAAGCAGGGTGAGCACTGTTGTTTAATTGACTTCTGCCACTACAAATCTAGGCCAGATGCAGCCCTGGATTTCCAGACATTGAAGAAAGAGCCTCATACAAAGAAAATCTATTTTGCAAAATACACAAGTGAAAGAGCTTGGAAGGTCACCAAACCTAAACAGTTAAAAGTAATCGCGTTTCAATTAAGTTGAACTGAAACAAACAGGCTTTAGAAAGAACGGTAAACACAGAAATGTTTCACTGAGCATTAAGACTAACAAAGAGCAAATATCTTCTGAAATGCCTTTTGAGAGCCATCTCATCACAGCGCAGACATGAGACATTGCGCCGCATAAAACTCCCAACTTCTCCCCGCCAAGTGAAGCACAAAAATTAAATAGTTTTTTTCCTCTCCGTTCGAGATTAAATAATGGCAAGACAGCCATCTGAAGCAAAAGGGAAAGAAATGGCCGCACGGTATTAAGAGAGTTAATTATAGATGCAGATTAAAAGGCAAGACCGAGTGGTGGAAGAAAAGGGAAGAGTAACCTCCGGCGCAGAGATACTGACATGCAGCAGTTGTCAGTCACCTAGCAACAAGTTTCCTATCCCTGCTGTGCTCTTTAATTCAGCAAATCTGCTCAGGATGTTGGGCTGTTCTCCTGACAAAACGCATTATGTAGTAGACTAAAGGATACAAAAATCCACTGTACACAACACTCTGCTCCCTATTGACCACTGATCCTTTCTCTCAACCCACAAAAGAGGCTTGCATAATGCTCTGAAAAGAGAAAAGTCTCAACAGAGAAAACATTTGCTTGTAATTGAGATTGACTACATAATGAAAATGATGTTCTTTTTTAAATTCAGCTTGTTGAGGCCATGCTTTTTGTCTCCTGGCTCTCAAAACCCATCCCTGCTGGGAAAAGGGGCAAACATTGTACAAACTCAAACCTGTGGGTTTTTTCCCTTCTTTTCACTGGAAGCACACACACGCACGCATGCACGCACATGCATTTTGTGGCTAAATGGGCAAGACTGGCTCCTAAAGACTTAAACAAGTTTGAAAAAAGAGAAGACAAATAAGGAAACTGTGGTGTGTTTCTGTGCTGGAGGGAAGCTGCCTTCCTTCTGAAGGGAAGCTGGAGTGCAGAGGGCAGAATAATATTTTATAATTGTACTAAGAAGTACCACGGTCTGAGAAGAGTCGTTTTATTACTGAACCCATTCAATAACTTATAAGCAAATCCAGGAATGATCTGTGCACCCACATACACACACATCCTTACCTCTGCATTAAAGTCAGGACTGTACTTTGAGATAACCATCATCTAAATATGAAGAATAACCAGTGAGGTGAGTTTAAAAGACCTAAGTCTTGGCACAGTGAACTCTACTACGGTCCATGGCAGAAGTTTGTGTGAGTGCTCCTCACAGAGCAGTGCCACTGCTGCCACCACCAGGATAGCTGAGGGTGCTGGACCAGGACTGCTGGGCGTCTTCCTGAGACTTATTTGTAGTAGGTCCCTTCTTGAGCCCAGAAGCTAGTAGAAGGAGAGAAGAAGGTAATGGGAGAGAAACTACAGCCCAATCCAGCTCACATGGATGCCCACAGCGAACTCAGCAGAAGAAAACAAGCCCTTTGAAGAGGGGTTTGAGCCCATTTCACATGCTCTGCTCTTTAGGATGGAAATGGTTTGTTTGTCCTGTTTGTAAAACACCTAATGCAGTGGGGGACCAGCATCCTGAGAGCTCCATAAGTGCAAATAATGGCAATAACACGTGACAAGCTTTTCATATAATCATTTTGGTTGGATAGGACCTTTAAGATCATCAAGTCCAACCGTTAACCCAGCACTGCCAAGCCCACCACTAAACCATGTCCCTAAGCACCACATCTACACGGCTTTTAAATACCTCCAGGGATGGTGACTCAACCACTTCCTGGGCATCCTCTTCCAATGCTTGATAACTCTTTCAGTGAAGAAATTTTTCCTGATATCCAATCTAAACCTCCCCTGGCACAACTTGAGGCCATTTCCTCTTGTCCTATCGCTTGATACTTGGGAGAAGAGACCCACACCCACCTCACCACAACCTCCTTTCAAGTAGTTATAGAGAGCGATAAGGTCTCCCCTCAGCCTCCTTTTTTCCAGGCTAAACACCCCCAGTTCTCTCAGCCATTCTTCATAAGACTTGTGCTCTAGACCCTTCACCATCTCCGTTGCCCTTCTTTGGACTCTCTCCAGCACCTCAATGTCTTTCTTGTAGTGAGGGGCCCAAAATTGAACACAGTATTCAAGATGCGGCCTCACCAGTGCCGAGTACAGGGGGACTATCACTTCCCTAGTCCTGCTGGCCATACCATTTCTGATAGAAGCCAGGATGCTGCTGGCCTTCTTGGCCACCTGGGCACACTGCTGGCTCATATTCAGCTGGCTACCGACCACCACCCCCAGGTCTTTTCCCACCAGGCAGCTTTCCAGCCATTCTTCCCAAGCCTGTAGCATTGCATGAGGTTGTTGTGACCCCAGTGCAAGACCCGGCACTTGGCCTTATTGAACCTCATACAGTTGGCCTTGAGCCATAGATCCAGCCTGTCCAGATCCCTCTGCAGAGCTTTCCTACCCTCAAGTAGATCAACACTCCCACCCAACTTGGTGTCATTGTCTTAGTTTAGCCTGCACCCAGTGCTAAACAATAACCATTTGTTCTATCACCCAAACCCCCTCACCAGCTGAGAAAGGGAATTGGGAAAAGGAGGGCAACTCATGGGTTAAAATTTAAACAGATTTCATAAAATAAGGAAACCAATATCAATGCTAACACAAAAGATACAAAATTATACTTAGCCCACAGAGGAGTGGCAAGTCACTCCAGGGATAGCAATCACTCAGAAGAGGGAGAATGAGAGAAGAAAACAGAGCAAAAAAAAAAAAAAAACCCACCCATCCCCAGCAAGCTTTCCCATTTATAGTGAACATGATGTTAATGTTATAGAATACACCTGTGGGCCAGCCTGGGTCAGCTGCCCTGGCTTAGTGCTAATGGCCTTGATCACCACACCACAGCTGGCCACAAGCTCAAACAAAATGTAACAGAAAAGTGATTCTATAAATTTTACCCCCATGAAACCATGACAGTCATCTGCAAACTTACTGAGGGTGCACTCCATCTCCTCGTCCAGATCATTTATAAAGACATTAAAGAGAACTGGCCCCAATACTGCGCCCTGGGGAACACCACTTGTGACCGGCCGCCAACTGGATTTAACTCCATTCACCACAACTCTTTGGGCCCGGCCATCCAGCCAGTTTTTTACCCAGCGACGAGTACGCTCCTCCAAGCCTTGAGCAGCCAGTTTCTCCAGGAGAATGCTGCGGGAAATGGTGTCAAAGACCTTACTAAAGTCTAGGTAGACAACATCCACAGCCTTTTCCTCATCCAGTAAGTGGGTCACCTTGTCATAGGAGATCAGGTTAGTCAAGCAGGACCTGCCTTTCATAAACCCATGCTGACTGGGCCTGATCGCCTTGTTGTCCTGTACGTGCCCCATGATGGCACTCAGGATGATCTGTTCTATAACCTTCCCTGGCACCAAGGTCAGACTGACAGGCCTGTAGTTCCCCAGTTCCTCCTTCCAGCCCTCCTTGTAGATGGGTGTAACATTTGCTAACTTCCAGTCACCTGGGACCTCCCCAGTTAGCCAGGACTGCTGATAAATGATGGAAAGGGGCTTGGTGAGCACTTCCACCAGCTCCCTCAGTACCCTTGAATGGATCCCATCCAGCCTCAGACACTTGTGTGTGTCTAAGTGGTGCAGCAGGTCACTAACCATTTCCCTGTGGATTATGGGGGCTTCATTCTGCTTCCCACCCCTGTCTTCCAGCTCACGGGGCTGGGTACCTGGAGAAAACTGTTTTTACTAATAAAGACTGAGGCAAAGAAGACATTAAGCACCTCAGCCTTTTCCTCATCCTGTGTCACTATGTTTCCCCCCACATTCAATAAAGGATGGAGGTTCTCTTCAGTCCTCCTTTTGTTACTAAGGCATTTATAGAAACAGTTTTTATTGTCTTTTATGGCAGTAGCCAGATTAAGTTCTAGCTGGGCTTTGGCCTTTCTAATTTTCTCCCTGCATAACCTCATGACATCTTTGTAGGCCTCCTGAGTCACCTGCCCCTTCTTCCAAAGGTCATAAACTCTCTTTTTTTTCCTAAGTTCCAGCCAAATCTCTCTGTTCAGCCAGGCCAGTCTTCCCTGCCGGCTCATGTTTTGGCACATGAGGACAGCCTGCTCCTGCACCTTTAAGATTTCCTTCTTGAAGAGTGTCCGTCCTTCCTGGACTCCTTTGCCCTTCAGGACTGCCCCCCAAGGGACTCTGTCCACCAGGCTCCTAAACAGGCCAAAATCTACCCTCTGGAAGTCCAAGGTGGCAGTTCTGCTAACCCATCTCCTTACTCCTCCAAGAATTGAAAACTCTCAGTTTGTGCTTGCTATGCCCAAGATGGCCTGCAACCATCACATCACCCCCAAGTCCTTCTTTGTTCACAAGAAGCAGGTCTAGCAGGGCACCTTCCCTAGTTGGCTCACTCACCAGCTGTGTCAGGAAGTTACCTTCCACACACTTCGAGAACCTTCTAGACTGCTTCATTTCTGCTGTATTTTATTTCCAGCAGACATCTGGTAAGTTGAAGTCTCCCACGAGAACACGGGCTAGCGACTGTAAGACTTCTCCCAGCTGCTTATAGGATATTTCATCTGCCTCTTCATCCTGGTTGGGTGGTCTATAACAGACTCCCACCATGATATCTGCCTCGTTGGCCTTTCCTCTGATTCTTACCCGTAAATACTCAACCTTATTGTCACCATCATCAAGCTCTAGACAATCAAAACACTCCCTAACACACAGGGACACCGCACTGCCTCTTCTTCCTTGCCTATCCCTTCTGAATAGTTTATAGCCATCCATTGCAGCGCTCCAGTTATGCAAGTCATCCCGCCATGGTTCTGTGATGGCAACTATATCATAGTTCTCCAGCTGTACGGTGGCTTCCAGCTCCTCCTGTTTGTTGCCCATGCTGCGTGCATTGGTGTAGATGCACTTCATTTGGGCTATTGATCCCATCACGTTTTTGGAGAGGAGAAGCCCTAATTCCTACATGACCATTCTCAGGTGCTTCCGTGGTTTCTAACCCATCAATAACCCTCGTGTCTTTGCAGTCGCATGGATCTCCATCCCCTACCTCCACTGAGATGGCAGACCGAAGGACTTTGCTAGCATACCACCCCACAAACATTGGCGTGCCATCCCCAGGCTTATCGCTAGCAAGCCTGGTTTTATCCTTTCCCCCTTTCAAATCTAGTTTAAAGCTCTTTCAATGAGCCCTGCTAAATCCTGCGCAAATATCCTTTTCCCCCTTTGAGACAGGTGTACCGCATCTGTCACCAGTAAGCCTGGTATTGTGTAGATCGACCCATGATAAAAAAAACCCAAATTCTGCTGGTGAAACTGGTCTCAGAGCCAGGTATTGGTCTGCTGGCTCTTCCTGTTTCTTCCCTCATCATTCCCTGCAACGGGAGGGATAGAGGAGAAGACTACTTTTACTCCTGTTCCCTTAACCAGTTGTCCCAACACCCTGAAGTCTCTCTTGATTGCCCTTGGACTTCTTGTTGCAACTTCATGCTCCACAGTATAAAAAAAAATTATGTGCCTGTGCACAAGGAAATGCAGCAGTGAGATTTCTCCCCACAAAAACTACACAAAGGACTGAAAAAACACCTTGGTGCCCCAACTAAGAGAAGATGGGAAAGGTGACAGTATAATTTATAATCTGATGCTTACAGAATGGCATCACTTGGAGGGCTGTAACAGGCCAGGATAAGGCTGATGGGTACAATACTTCATCCCATCAAAACAGACCCACTTGGATTTCACTCCAGCTCAGCTGTTTCTACCCTCTGCTCTCTCCTAAGGGAAGGGATGAAAGGCAAGAGCCATAGTTTACCCAGTGGGTATTTCCAGATGTCATAAAACACATTCACCACTTCTACCTATAAGCCCCAGATGCTCATTCCTTCCCAAATGCCTCCTTCCCTTTGTGGGGCTGAGCACCACCAGGCACTCACTGGGTGTGTTGCCACCACTGATGCTTCCTGCAAAAGGGGAGAGATTTCGCTACAGCTCACCTGGTCCTCAACTTTGCTCTGCCCAACTGACCATCCGTTCCCCTGCTAAATTCATCCACAGAGCCCAGCTTGTCATATGGGGCTGCTCTGAGCCATAGCAAGTGGGGGGAAAAAATTGCCAATAGACATATCTCTGTTGATTGGACTAGATGATCTTTCGAGGTCCCTTCCAATCCCTAACATTCTGTGATTCTGTGATTCTGTGATAACTTACACCCAGATCTTGTTTTTTTTGTGCTCAGCACGGCAGAGCCAGAGGCAATTGGTACTTTCCTTAGGGATGATCTCACAGAATAACGATAATAGTGGAATAATGCTTTGCTAATAAGAGGTGGGTAATGCTGAGTTTATTCTCTGGGTTATTGAAACATGTTTAACAATTTCTCTTCCATATCAATGCTTTTGCCAGTCTTTTGCGTTGGTTTGTGTATCAAATAAAAAGTTGAGTTCTTTGTTTCCTTTATTTTAATAGCCATGGCTCTGAAGATAAGGAGGGTTAATGTAAGAAGTTTTCACTCCAACGGAAATATAATACAGCTTGATAAAAAAACAAAGGATTGGGAAGGGCTACCATGAATGTGTTGTGAACCCATAACCAGGAAAAAGTAGTATTTTTAATGTTTCTTTCTTAAATAGGACTGTTCCTTTGAAAAAAAACTACTTTTCAAAATTTCTCTTCCCACTTTTAAACAAAACCAAAATTTATTTCCAACCAGAAAATAAAAATTGCACAAAAATTGTGAAGATAATTTCAACCAATAAATATGAACATAAGGGATAGCTTCACGAAGCTGTCAATGACCAATGTCAAATGTCAATGTCAAATGATAATGTGCAACGGTAGAAAAGTGGGTTATGTGAACCCCCCAAAGAGATGCTAAAAACCTGAAGTAGTAGAAGGTTTAGAAGAATGCAATGGAAAAAAAAGCAGAAGGCGTGAATTATTGTTGTGTTGGTGAAATACATCTTGCTATCTCCAGGAACAGTTTAATGTTGTTTACTGTAGAATTTAAGACCCTCTGTCACTCAGAGAGTGCTGGCAGATTTCGTAAGAGTTACAAAGAAAGTCCCTTGTGCAGGAGTTGGATAAATTATAGAATATGCAAGAGTCCAAATTGCTGGGGGGAAAAAAAGCCAAATATTTAGGCTAAGCAGTAACTCCTAGTACTATAGAATGCAGAGAACACATGTAAGTGTTTACACTTATTTCTGGAGCTTTGGAAATATGGTCAACAGGGATATTTGTTTTAAATCTACCTACAATAACAACCTGTGTAAATCCTGCCCTGGCTTAACTCTGTGTAGCTCCTCTCCTGCTGAGCCAGTGCTCAGCAGCTGTGGAAGGGACCTTGTCTTCTGAACACAGAATTTCTGCTAAGCAGGATATTTAATTTTCAGGTATAGTTTTAAGAAAAGTTTTATCTCAGAAAAGGTAAAATTAAAGTGGACACTAGGGTCAATGCGGAATAGTTGGATCACGTCCCACCAAAAAGAGGAATCGCGAGGGATTCTCCTGTTGATATTTTAAACTTTTGTCTGTGCAAGTTTTAATCAATTAAAATGCATTATCTACCCTCTTAACTTTCTCAGAGAGGATTATCTGACATTTACTATTCACCAGTTTTGCTGAAAAGGTTAATAGTTCACAGGCTGAAGTTAGGAGTAAACAGAATTGACCATTCCTAACGCTTGGGCTGAAATGGAGGGGCTTTGTGTTGACAGGCCAGGAGATGTAATGAGCCTCTAGTACATTCTTAAGGCTTGTTTCATTTGCTCTGTGAATGGGGAAAGTAAAATTATAGTCTATAGGTGTTTTCCAGGGTTCTTTCATAAGCAGGCCTCCTGACACCAATTAAAGAGATTATGTCATCAACTGAAAAGAAAGCTATAACCTTGTATGTTAATGCCGTGATTACTTAAGACAGGGTCACTGGACCCAATAGAACAGTGAATGACCTTGGTGAAATTAACTTTGGAGCTCAATTCCTAATTAACTGTTTTCAATGAAAGAATGTGTGATTTCAGGCTATTGGTCAAAATATTCACTTTTTTCTGTACAAGGACTTTGCCACCAGAAGTTAGTCTCCAGCAACATAAAAACCCCCAGGAATAAGATTAGGAAATGGCAAACAGCATGTCCAGAGCTTTAGGAAAGCAGATATTGTGGCCTGGATATTTTGCCTGAAAAACTTTATTCTCTTGAGGCTTCTTTATCCACAGTGCAAAAATTACAATCCTCAGGAGGAAACAACACATTTGAACACACATCCGGGACAGAGGAAATAAAAAAAAATTGCACCAAAATGCTAAGTATTAGCTATATATATAAAATATAAGCTTATATTTATAAATATTATAAATTTACCATTTTAAAAACAGAATTGCAACATATACAAAAATCTGGTCAGGGAAGCTGTGTTTGGTAACATTGGAGGAATGGGAAAAGAAGACAGGGAAGGATTTTTAAGCAGCTCTCTCCCCTCTCTCTCGGGTAAGGGTAGTGATGCTCCAAAAGGAGGGTAGATTGCCAGAGTAGCCCTTGACTTTGGGGTCTGCCCTGTGTCACGGCCTGGTCTCTATCAGAGATGCACACACTCAGTCCAAGTGCTATAATACTGGTAGGGGCTCTGTAGTCTTCTTAAAGTCATTGCTCGGCACTCAACCTATCTTGGATTAGTACACGCTTCACTTTACCAGGAAGAAACACACATCTGAAAACATTTTTGACACTAATAACCATCTGATCTGGCTGTAAAAGAAGTCAGTTTAACCTGTCAGTCTTCTATGTTCTTAAATAACTCTTTATGTGTGGTCCACGTCATATTCAAACAGGGAGCACAAGTCCTGAGGATGTTGCTAATCCAATACTTCAGCAAACAGCAAATTCCCCTTCAAAATTATTACAAAGTTAATGTCAGCTTGCTCTGTGTGTAGCAAGACTTCAGACCCCAGCCACCTATATGTACAACTTCTACTTCCATGGGGATGAATTTACAGGATCAAACATTATGCCTATGCCAGCTCTGAGGATGGCAGAGGTTTCTTCCTCTGAAGGCTACGAGCAAGGCAAGCATGGCAGCTCTCTAGGGTGTCATACTGTCCCCAACCCAGGACAAGGCATGAGACTCTGGATCTGCTTCTGCTACTGAATCACAGAATCACAGAATCACAGAATCACAGAATGTTAGGGATTGGAAGGGACCTCGAAAGATCATCTAGTCCAATCCCCCTGCCGGGGCAGGATTGCCTAGACCATATCACACAGGAACGCGTCCAGGCGGGTTTTGAATGTCTCCAGAGAAGGAGACTCCACAACCTCTCTGGGCAGCCCGTTCCAGTGTTCGGTCACCCTCAATGTAAAGAAGTTTTTCCTCATATTTATGTGGAACCTCCTGTGCTCCAGCTTGCACCCATTGCCCCTTGTCCTGTCAAGGGATGTCACTGAGAAGAGCCTGGCTCCATCCTCTTGACACTTGCCCTTTACATATTTATAAACATTAATGAGGTCACCCCTCAGTCTCCTCTTCTCCAAGCTAAAGAGACCCAGCTCCCTCAGCCTCTCCTCATAAGGGAGATGTTCCACTCCCTTAATCATCTTCGTGGCTCTGCGCTGGACTCTCTCTAGCAGTTCCCTGTCCTTCTTGAACTGAGGGGCCCAGAACTGGACACAATACTCCAGATGCGGCCTCACCAGGGCAGAGTAGAGGGGGAGGAGAACCTCTCTCGACCTGCTGACCACACCCCTTCTAATACACCCCAGGATGCCATTGGCCTTCTTGGCCACAAGGGCACACTGCTGGCTCATGGTCATCCTGCTGTCCACTAGGACCCCCAGGTCCCTTTCCCCTACGCTGCTCTCCAACAGGTCTGTCCCCAACTTGTACTGGCACATGGGGTTGTTCTTGCCCAGATGCAGGACTCTACACTTGCCCTTGTTATATTTCATTAAATTTCTCCCCGCCCAACTCTCCAGCCTGTCCAGGTCCCTCTGAATGGCTGCGCAGCCTTCCGGTGTGTCAGCCGCTCCTCCCAGTTTTGTGTCATCAGCGAACTTGCTGACAGCGCACTCTAATCCCTCATCCAAGTCATTAATGAATATATTGACTAGAACTGGTCCCAGTACCGACCCTTGCGGGACTCCACTAGACACAGACCTCCAACTGGACTCAGTCCCATTGACCACCACTCTCTGGCTTCTTTCCTTCAGCCAGTTCACAATCCACCTCACTACCCGATCATCCAGACCACACTTCCCCACTTTAGCTGCGAGGATGCTGTGGGAGACCGTGTCATACGCTTTACTGAAATCGAGATAGACCACATCCACAGCTTTACCATCATCTATCCACCGGGTAACATCCTCATAAAAGGCTATCAAGTTGGTTGAGCATGACTTCCCCTTGGTGAAGCCATGCTGAGTGCCCCTAATGATCCCCCTATCCTTGATGTGCCTAGAGACAGCACCAAGAACAAGTTGTTCCATCACCTTTCCGGGGATGGAGGTGAGGCTGACCGGTCTATAGTTACCCGGGTCCTCCTTCTTGCCCTTTTTGAAGACTGGAGTGACATTCGCTTTCCTCCAGTCCTCAGGCACCTCTCCCGTTGCCCACGACTTAGCAAAGATGATGGAGAGTGGCCTAGCAATGACTTCCGCCAGCTCCCTCAGCACCCGCGGATGCATCCCATCAGGGCCCATGGATTTATGGACGTCCAGGTTGCTTAATTGGTCCCTGACCCAGCCCTCATTTACCAAGACAGATTCCTCCTCTATCCTGACTTCTTCTGAGGCCTCAGGGGTCCGGGGCTCCTCAGGACAGCCTCCAGCAGTATAGACCGAGGCAAAGAAGGCATTCAGTAACTCCGCCTTCTTTTTATGCTCTGTCTCCAGGGCCCCCACCTCATTCATCAGTGGGCCTACATTGCCTCTAGTGTTGGCTTTACCTGCAATGTATTTGAAGAAGCCCTTTCTGTTGTCCTTGACCTCTCTTGCAAGGTTTAATTCCAAAGAGGCCTTAGCTTTCCTAGTTGCCTCCCTACATCCTCTGACAACAGACTTATATTCCTCCCAAGTGGCCAGCCCCTCCTTCCACGATCTGTACACCCTCTTCTTCCACTTGAGTTTGCCCAGCAGTTCCCTGTTTAACCATGCAGGTCTCCTGGTACCCTTCCTTGACTTCCTACCTGCTGGGATGCTCTGATCTTGAGCTCGGAAGAAGCAGTCCTTGAATGCTAACCAACTATCTTGGGCCCCCTTACCTTCTAGTACCCTGTCCCATGGGATTTCCCCTAGCAATTGCTTGAAAAGGCCAAAGTTGGCCCTCCTGAAGTTCAGGGTTGTGATTCTGCTAGCTATTCTGTTCCTGCCACATGAGAACTCTACCATCTCATGGTCACTACAACCAAGGCTGCCCTCAACCTTCACCTCTTCAACTAGACCCTCCTTGTTAGTGAGGATAAGATCCAGCAGCGCTCCTCTCCTAGTTGGCTCATCCACCATTTGCATCAGAAAGTTATCATCAACGCACTGGAGGAACCTCCTGGACTGGGGATGGCTGGCTGAGTAGGCCTCCCAGCAAATATCAGGGTAGCTGAAATCCCCCACGACAACCAGGCCCTGTAATTGCGAGACTGCTCTCAGCTGCCTGTAGAAGGCCTCATCACCCTCCTCATCCTGATCCGGTGGCCTGTAATAGACACCCACAACAGTATCACCCCTGCCAGCCTGCCCCTTCATTCGCACCCACAAACTCTCAACTCGCTCCTGATCCGCCCCTGGACAGAACTCAATACATTCTAGCTGCTCACTCACATAAAGAGCAACTCCACCACCTCTCCTAAGCGGCCTGTCTTTCCTGAACAGGACATAGCCATCCATGACCACATTCCAGTCATGCGAGGCGTCCCACCAAGTCTCTGTAATTGCCACTAGATCATAGCCCCCCGACCGAACACGGATTTCTAACTCCTCCTGTTTATTCCCCATGCTGCGTGCATTGGTGTACAGGCATTTCAGGGAGCGAGCTGGGCACACCGATTTCACCCCAGGGGGATGGGAGGCCTCCTGGTCTACCTCAACACTAGAGCGTTGCCCCAGTGGTGCAAGCCCAGCTACTACCCCATCCCCTTTCGAATCTAGTTTAAAGCTCTCCGAATGAGCCCTGCTAATTCCTGTCCCAGAACCCTTTTGCCCCTAACTGGAGTTAGGGGCATCATGGAGCCAATTCTTCTCTCTGACTGCTGTGATGGGATAAACATCAAAGTAGGTCAAGAAGGGGAAGGAGAAACCTCCCCCATCTGCCCACATCTAATTCTACAAGTAGAAGTGGTCATACGTGGTGCTCAGAGACAGTGGAGGTATCTATGTGCCATGGGCAAAACCCCAAAGGGAGCCTGCAGCAAAGCCAAGGAATGAGCCAGCTTCCTGAAACTCCATCTCTGTTCGCAAACCACATCTGTGCCAACCATACAGCATCGCTGGTTGACCACCGGGCCAGCTGCTCCTCTCCTCACGTAGAACGAAAATCTGCCTGGGCTTGGACACAGGCATTCAGTGTTCACGGGAACACTCTGAAATATCAGAGCGCAAAAAAATGTCTTTTCCCACAGTCACCAGGTTATAGAGCAGCATGCTTAAATGGGGATCTGCATCCAGCTCTAGGGGACAGCTAAAGAGACTGAAGGAGATGCACTGGAAACTAAACTGATGTGATCTGGGTAACATTGCTGATACCTGCCTGGAGATACGGCATGCAGATGGGAAGGCATTGATTAAACATTAGGATCTGTGAAACTTGTGACCGTGAAATATGGGCGACACAAAACACACAGTTCACTTTGAATCCCACCAAACATGGGCAGCTGATTTCTCCAAGAAAAGAACCCAGAAAACTAAATCTCATAGAGCTTTCTGGCTTTACTTTTACTGCAGGTCAAAAATATACCTCTTAGACTGGGCACAAACGTAATCAAACAAGGCCCAGGGTTGGATATCGCCAACCTCACAGGGAGTTCAGCCTCCCAGGGCACACTTCAGATAATTCACCTTTCACTCTCTGGCTACCGGCTAATAAATGGCAAAGGAGCAGTTAGTCAATTTGCTGAAAGGTGCAATTAAAAGTGATAGGGACATTCTGCCTGCTGAAAGCGATGTATTCTTTACTGCTTGTTTGTGGAGGAGGGAAAAGAAAAGGAAAGGAAAAGATTTCTCCCTCCACTGTGGACCACCCATGAAACACTTTGTCTCCTAATTCTGACACCAGACAGAAAAGAGATACTTGCTGCTTACAGCGATGCCTCAAGCTCTCATGGGCATTTCTCCCTGTACAGTAAGGCTTTGGGAAGCTAATTGCATTAATGCATCCTCAGAGTACAAACAAGTGTTGCAACACCTGCATTGTCTAAAGCTGAATTTCATTAAGAAGCTGCATTTTTGGAGGATCAGAACACGTGGTTTGTGCAGAGGTGATGTTTAAGGGACTGGGGCTGCACAAAAGCACTACATTGGAAAGGTTAATAACTTGTGCCATGAAACCCTGAAAATTATTGACTACCAGAGCTAAGCCCTGGACAGTGCTGAGCTCTCTGCAGGAATTCGGCATAGGAGTGATTTTCAGAGTGGCCATGGAGTCAGTTTGTGCGTTAAGCTTTCAGCCCATGCTTCAGCCTTTGCCCGGACCCAATGACACTGCTTGGCACTCTACAGTGTGCAGCTCCTTAGATAAGGCATCTGAGCTTGCAGAACTGAAGCCAGCAGGATCTTTGCCACCATCTTCACAGAAAGGGTTATTAGGCATTGGAATGGGCTACCCAGGGAGGTGTTTAAGAAAAGACTGGATGTGGCACTTAGTGCCATGGTCTAGTTGACACAGTGGTGTTAGGTCAAAGGTTGGACTCGATGATCCCAGAGGTCTCTTCCAACCTAGTTGATTCTGTGATCTGCATTCAAAAGCCAGGTCAGAGTGAATAAGGTAGCTTTTAGTGAGTAAATATTACAGTTGCAAAGAACATGACAGCAACAACATTAAGGCTGGAAAGCCTCCCGGCACTGAGGATTTTCTAGGAACAGGGAACAGCTTACGGGCTACAAGGGCTGAAGTGGAAGATCTGCTTACTTGCATGAGTAAGGGCTACTAGCAGTAGGAAGATTGCAAGATTAAGCTCTTAAGGAATGAAGTTCTAACGGGTCTGATGGTGAAGTGGCTCTGCAGTTGCTTACATAGTTGAGGCTATGGCCCATGACATAACACACTCAGCCATGCAAGCTTCATGTGCACATGTCCATCTCATAATACCAGCCACTTGCTAAGTGCACACAATCACTGCCATCAGAGACACGAGAGTTACCTCCTTGTAAAAAAGCATGTTAAAATCCTGAGAATATACACTGCCTTGTGCCAACACTCATTCGTACACTGAATGGGAGGAGGGTGCTACATTTTGGGTGAGAAACCCTTACTTCAGCAAGAGCCCTCTCCACCACTTGTCCATGTTTGTTAGCGTACTAAAGGGTCAGAGCAGCTGGGAGACGTTTGAAAACCTCTATTAAATGCAGAAAGATGATTCCCACAGTGGAGACAGCACAAGGTGGCAGAGCATCCACCTTCCAGGGACATGTTCTGGTGCTGAGAGGGTCCAGAATAGAGACCTTAATGAGGCAAACCACTCAACATAGCTGGGTGATACCTAAGATGGCTTAGAGAGCTCATTCAAGTACAAGTGGGGGCTTTCCTCCTCATGCTACTGGTCCAGGGTTGAGAACATTCAGAAAGTATTTAAAATCAGCATTGCTACAAATGCACTGTGAGCTTTGGCGAGGTCCAGCTATGAGTACTTTTGAGTACTGTGGCCGTATTTCATGCAGTGCTTCAAATTAATAATTAATACTTAATTGTATTAGGTGGTATTATGATTATGATGATGATGATTATTATTATTACTAGCCTCATTACTCACATCCAGCCTGATCATACTCTCATGGTCTGTACATAAAGTGCTGCAGAGTTTCATTCCGGCTCACTACAGCTTTTAGCCCAATCAAACCTTTTGCTGAAACTTGCCAGCTGCCAGCGATCGCAGACAGAAGTGCTTTTTTACCACCACACCTTCCCTCCTGGGTGCAACAAGCTGCCTATCTGGAATGCAGTGCTTCCATGGGATGCATCTTGCACTGGACACATAGGCTAGAAACCCATCACAAGGGAAACAATTTAATTACTAGTATCAAACAAAACATTTAGTTCAAATGCTTTATAGCACAGAAAAGCAGTGGCAGGCTCTAAACATCTTCCCCAGAAAGCAGATTTGCCTTGTAATGATTTTGGAATAAAATTTTCCAAGGGGAAATGAGAGATGAGCGGCAGAAATGTCTGACATCCATTTCCTTCCTTCTGTTGTGGGCTATTTTCAGACATGATTGAGAACGTCTTTCCTACTCACTTCCTCTGAAGACCACTTATTTTCTAGCCAATATGCAGTTCCTTCCTCCTTTATCACTATTAGCAAGTGTACAGACCCTGAAGAGCAGCTACTTTCTGTGCATACAAAGATGACAGTGTGTTTGCACAACTATTTTTCACTGGAGCAGCCTTCCCAAAGCAGCCTGAGAAAAAGGGGACAGTCCCAGACAATCTGCTGGGGCAGAGCAGGCTCCAGCATGGTCAGCTCTTCCCAGAAGATGCTCCAGCAGCAATTTCCACATGTGCTAACAATGGTAAAACACTGCTCTTACATAGCATTCTTCTCACCAGCAGATCTCAAAGCACTTTACAATGGCAGCACCACTATCTCCTTTTCACAGGCAGAAACAATCAATCCCCTGGTCATTTAAGAGGTCATCACACAACCAAGAATGGAAGAAAAGGCACTTGAGTTCCCCAGCTATGGCTCCAGCCCCTAGGCCACACTACTCCTTCTCCCCAACAAGAACTAGGGACGGTGGTAAAGCTACTTTTATACTGTTTGCTGATGGAAAGTCAAGCCTATATCATAGCAACCTTGATATTCACATTTAGGATGCCTCTGATGAGGCATTCGAAGAGCCTCCTAGAGCACAAGTCTTATGAGGAGCAGCTGAGGGAACTGGAGCTGTTTAGTGGAGAAAAGGACGCTGAGGGGAGACCTTATCGTTCTCTACAGCTACCTGGAAGGAGGTTGTAGCGAGGTGGGGGTCAGTCTCTTCTCCCAAGTAACAAGTGATAGGACGAGAGGAAATGGCCTTGAGTTGTGCCAGGGCAGGTTTAGATTGGATATTAGGAAAAATTTCTTCATAGAAAGAGCTGGCAAGCATTGGAACAGGCTGCCCAGGGAAGTGGTGGAGACACCATCCCTGGAGACATTTAAAAGGTGTGTAGATGAGGTGCTTAGGGACATGGTTTAGTGGTGGGCTTGGCAGTGCTGGATTACCTGTTGGACTTGATGATCTTAAAGGTCCTTTCCAATCAAAATGATTCTATGAGTCTATGATTCTATGAGTTAAGTCCTTCTTTGACAGGTCTTCTCCTTCACCTTATGGAGCCCAACCTACAAAGGCAGGGCTTGTGAAACACAGGAGGCAGTGGGTATGTGGCTGCAGGATGGCTTGAGGAAAACACCGTGGCAGCACAACTTGTTGAGCCAACCTTCCCTCAGATCAGACAGGATGCTGTGACTTCTTGGAGCTGAGAGCCTGGTGCCAGGGTGCCTCAAAGCCACCTGCTTGCCTACGCATGGGCAAGGGCTAAAGGCAGCACACGCCGTTGGCCTGCCTGGTTCAGAGCTGGTGTCTGAGGAGGAGATGAAGACCGAGTCAGGCTGCAGATTGCAAGAGCTGGAGCAGTCAGGGTGAACTTCTCTTGACCTTTCCCTGATCTGTCAGTGTTTGAGCACAAAACCTCAGGCTTTCATACACCACATGTTTTCATTCATTTTTACAGATACATTCACGCTGTGATTATTCCAGGTTTTGCTGTTTCCATCCCCTGGGGAAAGGCGAGCCAGGCACGGACAAGACATCTTCTGCCAGCAGTTACGTGCTGCTCTTTGTCACCACCTCCAGCATTACACCACGAGGGAACTGCTCCTCTCAGCCTTGCTGTGCTCTTTTCATCAGCTGTGAGGTTGTTTTTTCCTGACAAAAGGAACTGGAGCCCTCTTGTGTTGAGCTTTGATGCTTGCAACAATCTCTTTAGAAATCCCTTTAGATTAAGCCACCCCAGCTTCATCGGGATGCTGCGGACGAGCTGCTATTAATAGGAACCCATCTGCACTGCTTGTCTTTGCTTCAGTAGCAACATTACATGCAATGATGCTCCAAAATAGATCTCAGCTTCAAAAGTCACAGACTTAATTATAAAAAGATAAATAAAAAAAATCTTATGATATTAAAGCCAGCCTACTCTAATCTCAGCTACTAAAAAGGGTGGGTTTTTAATCACTGGAGTTTAATAATAGGGTACAATATATGCCAACTACATAGGAAGCATATATTAGAAAGAGCAGTGATGACTATAGGATTTGCAATTTCACTTGAATTTCAAAGCTGTGTGGAATAAATCCATCTCTATTCACACCTGCTACAGAGCTGTGCAAAAGGACTGATTTCCACCGAGGGAAAACTCGGAGTGAGTCTCCCCAAACCTGAGATCTTTCAGTATGTGGCTATGGTAGAACAGCACACATGCTTTGGAAGAAGCAGCACCTTAACTGCTGAGAATTCCTAGAATTATCTCAAACTCATGTAAATTTGGTGTTTTTTTTTCATTAATTTTATTTATAAATTACACTTTTCTGCCTCTTTCAGTGATAACAGCTTGACAGTGAAAGCTGATGTTGAAAAGGCTTTAAATACAAGTACTAGTGTTTTATTTTGAGAAACTAAAATATTTTTTATGCAACTACAATCATTGAACTTTTTCAAAGTAGGGGAAAATTAGGATTATATTTGCCTTAAGTTTACATGTGGGGAGAGATTTTTATTTGTTGTAATCCCTTTCTGATGGAAGTTGCTATAAAACAAACTATTCAAAAACTTTTAAAATTTTCTATTGCAGATTCATTTAAGACATCCTAAAAAAATTCTTACCCATGCCCTTAAGTCCTATATACAAACTTCAGAAGGTCTCTAGCCAGGGATCTATATCATGCCTATTAAGGCCATTTTATTAGAGGTTATTAGTATTATTATTTGCGGCAAATTGCAGTGGTATTTTACAGACTGGTGAGCTGACAAGCTCCTTGCCCTGGAACGCTCACTCTCTAGCTCAGAGACACATGATCTATGGAATAAGATCACATAGTACCTGGCCTTATAGAGACACACTCCCTACCAAAGTCAGCCTTAAAAGGTCCCACAAAGGAAGCAGTTTCTAAAGAGGGTTTTGAAGGTGGCAAGAAGAGAGGTCACGTTATTAGTATGAGTCGAGCTCCCTCTGTCACCAGTGCAACACCTGGAAGACTGAGACCCAAGACTTGCCCAGACAACGTACTCACTAGCAAAGAAGTAGATGCAAATGTAGTGCCTTTCACTGCTTTCACTGCATGTTGCCATCTCCCCTGTCTCTAAGTCCAACCCAAGACCATGTGTTTCCTGTGTGAAAGAGAGAACCTAAGCTCTGGACCAAGATTCTCTGAGCGACTAGAGCTTTCCAGGCTCCCAGCTTGTAAGACAATACAGGGACATGCGGAGACACCCTCTCAAAATTCAGGTCTTTTAAAGATGCTTCCAGTTGTTCTCTTGGGAAAAAAAAAAGTCATTAATAAAAATGCCCAAAAGCATTAATAACTAAAAAAAATCTGTCTACATTCGGTTGGTAATGTAGGTATATTAAGCACAGGTGAAGGTCAGGTTTGATCTTTCTCCATTTTGCTTCCTGGTTCTCACCATATGTCAAAGATCACAATTATAATCTGACGCAGGAACGTCTTCAGCAGGTGATGCATTTCCTCTGCTTGCGGTTAAATACAACACCTACAGACAAAACTGTATTTTATGTTTCAAGCCTGCAGGAACAACAACTGGAAGAGATAACTTACAGGTATTTCAGCTTTTACTGCCTGGATTGCAGAGTGCGCCAGAGACTGAATAGCAGCGTGCAGTTGCAGACTTTCACCCCAGCACAGCTGAAATGGAAATAATTGATGCCGATAGTACCCTTCACTGCGAGAGAGTTCCCAATACCTCATGCAAACAGCAGCTGTGTGTCTGATAGACGCAGCCGTCTAACGAAGCGAAGGAGGAAGACTCTGACAGAAGACATTACGGTAATGTACTGTAATGGGACTTGCTGATTTGAATAAAGTAGCATGTTAAACACTCCACAGTCTCTTTGCTGTGTGCCACGGCCCTATTTACAACTCTATATTCAAGATATTTGCACTCAGTACAATTTGAGACAAGCCAACACGCCCAGATTACAGTATTTTTCCATTTATTTTAGTTTTAAAAATTTAAAAAGGATACACAGAAACTTCGTCCCTGGTGGAAACCTGACAGCTATGAACAAGCTTTGCAGCAGCATTCCCATTGTTTACCTCTTGGATGCATCCTTTGAAATGCAACGTTTGTCCCAAGCCCAAGGTCAGCACAAAGTCACTTGTCACTTGTAGTAACACTACCAGGCTCAGAAAATAGCTAACACTTGTCTTTGTAGTCATTAGAGCAATAAATATGCTTTATTACCCATTCATAATGAAAAAAAAGAAAACATTAATAAATTTACCTATTAATAGCTGTGGAGCACTGTAACCCTTGTTGTATGCTTGGTGTTGCACCTCAGCCCAGGCCCTGGCTGAGCACATGTGTTCCTCCCATCTGAGTCAAGCACATACTGTAATAAAAACAGGTGATGGATGCGATGATAATGTGTACCATTAAATGATTACAGTCTGCTACTCCCTCGACCTCTGCAGCACTTGGTTCTTCAACCATCTTTTGCAATCCATTCTCTCCTTCTACATCCAGATTAAAGCATCCATTGTTCCTTCTGCTGCTGCCCACCTTCCCCCAGAACATTTCCCTCCGCCACCTTGACCTTCTCAAACATGGCTGGCTTCATCATCTGTATGGAGTCACTCGTGGGCCAGGTTCTACCGGGATGGGCTGGGTGCCGTAGATGACTGCCCTGGGGGAAGATGATGGGGCTACTCCTGCTCAGCTCCCTGAGCTGCTGGTCTTGGCCAAGGGAAGAATGAGACCCTAAGGGCCTGATCCTCTTCCCATCCCCTCCGTCCATGAAGATCACAGCTTGCATTTATGAAAGGAGTCATGGTTTCTTTAAGCTACAAATTGCATTTGTAGTTTTAATTGAATCTTATGTTTAACTGGAAATGCAAACCTTTGTTTTCTTCAAAGTTCCTTGACATCATTTGCCTTAAAATTAAGGAAAATTAAAAAGAAAAATTCTCACAGAAATGGAAATGTTTAATTTTGTTAATGGCAAAATTGCTTTTTATGAACAGCTTAATTAAATCTATGCAATTCACAACTTTCTGAAATAGCTGAGCCACTGATTATTTGTTTATTTATTTGATATTCATCTTGGCTGAGAGATTTTGCAGCTAAATCTTTCTCCCCGTTTTACCCAGGGACTCTGCTGAGCTCTGGAGCTCAGAGCTGTGTGTCCTATGTGTTGTTCTTAAAGCATCTCTTGTATTGTCTCCCTGCTCCTCAGACACTGGTTTGCCTATGAAGGTGGCATCTGCTCCTTAGTCATTTGACTTTGTTTTGCCTGGTACTCTCCATTTAACACATCAGGAGCTCAAGAGTGCCGCTGCTGGTAGAGAGTTTCTGCATACATATTCAACATCTTTCCTATAGGTCCAGAGATTTCCTAAAATCCTCCAGTGGAGGTGTGGATTTGGTTGGTCCACAAGAATTTGATGGCTGAGGGTTGTCTCTGGTGCCTGTAAATTGGGAACTCTCAGCTTAAGATCATGCTGAAGAACATGGTGCTGAAACCTACTGACCACAGCAAACTAAGAGGAGCTTTGTGTGCAATTTTTCTGCCCCTTTTGAGGGGTGAAGATAATGACAAGCTGAAGCCATCCATCATAGCGTACCACGCCATGTGATATGAAGCTGAAGAGGAGGGCCATGCAGCCAAGAGTTGGGCAGGAACATCAGGACCACACAGGAACCTGTGGTGTAGTAGTCCCCAGCTGCTCATTGCTTTTCCACTGCACAAGGAGCCTTCTGCAATGTGCATAGTGGAATAGGATGGCCAGCAGCATCTGGCATGGGGGCTGGGGGCAGCCTTGAAGTCGGAGCAAGCTGTGACATTGCGCTGCAATGTCATGAGCTGCTACTGCTTGTAGGGCTGTGGAGAATACATGAGAATTGACAGTGAGGTCAGGGAGATAATATGAAGGAGCTAAAGTGGCTGGAAACCTGGAGAGAAAATGACAAGTTCTTTTGCACTTTTTGAAGCTGAACCTTATTTACTTCTGGGGACAGATGATCTGAATAACTGATATAAACTGGTGGGTAAGTTAGAAATTCTGGGAAACTAAGAAAAACGTGGGTAATGAGTAGCAGAGGAAAAAGAGGCAAGGATAATTTTGGATCTAAAATCAATCCTACTAGAATTTTTCATTTTATTTAAGGAAATACGCAGAAGATAACTCGTTGGTTAAAAAAACCAACCACAATACAACCAAATGTATTCATGCGTGACTAGACCTGAAGTGTAATTCTCTCAATGACACAATGGTCACCCCGGGTTTTTTTAGCGTAGATGGGGGAGGAGGGAGACAGAAGCCAGCTCCCCTGACAAGGCCAATCTTTCATCTTGCATAAATCCAACATAATTCCCTTCTTGCCACAGGAACCATGCTGCAGACACTGGATTCCTGGTTTGTAGCACTCTGTGAGCAGGAGGAACAGAGCAGGAAGCGCTTGGTGCAGGTTAGGTTCAACGGAGAGACAATTTGCCGAGTGTCCCAAGTTTTAAGTGCATCATGTTTTAAGTTCTGCAAACGCAGGAATGCAAACTGGCCGACAAATTTTTGTGAACTGGACCACGAGTCATGATTAATTTATCAAGCTGTTCTAAATACATCAACTAAAATAATGGAAATATAAACCAAAGTTATGTAATTCCTCCTTGCCTGTGCTTGGGCCCTGCCTGTGATGCTGGAAATATAAACTGAACTGGAGCGTATAAAAAGATTTCCAAGAAAAAGCCTTTGTTTAATGTTTCCTATGCATCAGATATTCCACTTGCCTCCCAGACGCATATATTCCAAATCATGCTTTTGCTGTCCACAGAAAATTCCTCCATCTATTTATACTTTCAAATCTATGATCTTATACATTAATAAATAGTAATGAAGTCCCGAAGTAAATACCAATGTTACGGTTTCACTGGAGATCTTGCTGACATTTATAAATATCTGCAGCTTTCATGGTTCAGGACACTGGCAGAGCTCACAGATTCTGTTAAACTTTATCACGTAATTGTACATATGGTCTCTCTTTTAAAAGTATAATGCATGGGGTTTATGGAATATTTCTGTTAGGCAGCACTGCATGTGTTTTTTTGCTTTATCAAAAGCCATGTTTCTGTGGGGTTGTATCTTAGCTGACCTACCAAACCCACCATTTTTCATCTCAGCTGACACCAAACAGCACACATAGTCTGGACTGTCCCAAGCTATGGAAATACTGCTATCTTGTGATTACTCACTACTCTGAATTAGTCATCCATTTATATGGCTGTCCCTTTATACGCTAGGAGATAATCCAACAAGACTAATAGCCATTTCACTTCTCGTTATGCCTTTGTCTATCAACAGGATTACAGGACTTGGTTCCCCATGGTGGAAAATTTAGCTCAGGGACCCAAGCAATACTTTCCAATTGAATGCTGTTGTTGTCCTGCTCCAAAACGTAAGAGAGAGGAATTCCACAATACAGCCTGGAACTGAGCCAGGCACGGGACAAATCTGGGCCAGGGATTTTGCTGGGATAAGGGCAAGTTGAAGAGCTGAAGAGCATCAGCAGCAATTGGTTTGGGTCCGGCTTCTCCCAGAGACATTTAAGTGACCAAGAGCAAAGGACTTGGGCTGGAAATTCATTTCAGATTCAGGGGTGGTATAGTGATCTCTGAGCCAGTTTCTTGCTGAAATCTCCTGATTATGCAATACTGCCTAACTCTGTGCAAAAAGACAAATGCCGAAACATACATTCCTTCAATAGACAGAGTCCTAAGTATCCAGTTTATCCATTTATACCAAAAGATGGGGAAGTAGGGGGGAATTCTCCACTCCAGAGAACTCTATCAAAGTATGGCTTTGCTCCTTGTACAACAGGGGAGATCCCCGCTGTCTTTGGTCTCCCAAAGGTCCTCCCATCCAAGCAGGAACCAAATAGCTGCAGACCCTGTTCTCTGCTAGAACTGTTAGGAAATAGTAACTCCCAGGAAAAATAATGGTTAAAGCTTCCTTTCTACATGGTTAAACTTTCACACTCCAAGGGATTCCCACTCTCAGTCGTCCCCCACCTAACATTAGATTTGATGTAGGCCACGGGACAGTCAGAGCAAGAGGAATTGTTCAGACAAAACTTCCTTGGTTTGTGTGCAGAAGATGTCTTGAAGATATAGATGCTCCCAGTAACTCTGCCCGGCCCAGCTGGCATGATGAAAGGAACTTCTGTCCCTTGCTAAATGGATTCTGCCAGCGCTTCTGAAGCCCTCACACGACTTGCATTTAAAGGAAGTTAAAAAGTATTATGTGTTATCTCTTTGCGTAACATTTTATAGATGAACCTCTGGAAACAGCCACCTTAATCCCCTGTCCAGTCTGTGATTGCCTTTGCTACTGCTGAGGGTGAGACCTTGAAGAGAACGGCCAAGGCAACCAGGATCGACTACTCTTGAGGCAGATACTAGATCTCAGAAACAGGTGGGATTTTGCTTGCAGGCTACAGGATGGAAGCTCTGAGCACACAGTGTAAAATCAGCTTTTTAAGAGAATGCATGAAGGACCTTTAGACTCTCTTCTCTCCAGATTTCCAGAGATGTATTTATACTGGCCTAAAATAAATGTAACATAGAGGAAGGGAGAAAGGCTTGCTGCATATGCCACAATACAGATCAAGTCAAGCGAAAAAGCCAGTGTTGGTGGCACATGAAAAATTAGCTCCCTGAAGCAAAGTAGGCAATGACTTATTTACGCTGTCTGGAAAAAATGCTTGTTCTATACACTTGCTCTTCTCCTACCTATAGCGCTCCCCAAGTAAGGCTAACTAGCCTGGTGATTTTGCATATCAGATCTTTTTATTAGACACAATAGTGTCTGCAGATGTAACACCTGTGAGTTAAAGCACTTGGCAGTGAATCATGGGTTAAGACATGTAACTCCATCCCCAATTATCCTCATTCTGATAAAGGGAGGAAAAGCAGTGATGAAATAATTGTGTACCTAAAGAAAGGTTGTAAGGTCATGTTCTGGTCCATATTTAGCAGTGCTAAATTGCAAAACAGCACAATGACGTCTGCTTACATTCAACAGAAAACTGCAGAAAAGTGTTTGCCCTAATGTCCAACCTCAGGGTCCTGAGAGGGGCTGTACAGAAGAAGATGAAGAGCTAAGTTCTTGTGTCTGTACCAATACCATGAGCTGGCCCAGCAGCGAGTTGAGACGGAGATTAAAACAACAACACTGCTTTCAGCATACACAGTGAGTCTGGTAGGATGCCTGCCACTGCCTCTGCTTTGCCTTCTCCACGGCTGAAGACTTTGTCCAACATGCAGACGTGTGTGTGACCCCACCAAACGCTTCATGGCACCACGGTGCACAAAGATCCCACTCAAGACCCAAGGGCTGTGCAGAGGCAGGCGCAGTCCTTGCTGTGAAGACCAACAGCTTGGTTTGAGACCAGCAGAAAAGCAGCGTAGGGTAACAGGAGCGGGAGGGAAGGGTGAGTGCAGTTGGATGTGCGATTTCTGTGCCCCATGAAGGGAAAGCTTTACGTGAACTCACCAAATTAGTGCACTGTTTGCCTTATTGGTTGGAACATCTCACTGCTAACCCAATCATTTCTTGAGCTATTTTCTTGCTAACATGTACAATTACTCCCAGTTCAGATAAGCCCAAAGGTAACAAAATAACAGTCTTTCCACATTTGTTTTTGATTCTCCAAAGACGAGGTCTTTTAAAGGTCATATCTTGACAGGATTCATTTTTTACCCCTCTGTTATGCTAAAATAGATCAGTATTATTGACCTCGACAACAATGCCTGAAAGGTTTAGTGACAATCTATTCTGTATCAATGAGCACATAAAACTGCTTTTATGGGCTGGGGTGCTCTCCGTGCGTGTGATAGCAGGCAGATCGGCTTTTCTTGACAACGCATCGAGTAAAAAGATTTAATGTATCCGTCTCAATGTGAATTGGATCGTACCCTCCTGACATGAGATCCCCAGCCGCAGGGAGAGCCGTGCTCAGTGCTGTGTTGCTGCATTAGTCACTCGTAATGGGTACACGAAGAAACAGAGCATGACAAGAGCTAAATAACATTGTGAGGGTGGAAATGTCCAGGTTTCACCAGCCTCTCTGCTTTCACAGACTTTTTAAGCATGAAAAGCAATAAAATGCTTTTAAAGGTGGGCTTATTTTGCTTTTGAAACCACTTGTTTTTGAAGCATGCTTTCCAAAGGTAGACGTTGCACAATGAATAAGGCAACCACGGGTTCTGTTAAGGATCAGACAAGAACTCTACGTTAGCTCTTTCAAGTGGCTTCAGATTTGCGCTGGTAAAGCAGCTCATCCGCTAACGTTTAACTGCTCTCCTCTTGCTGACTCCGGTTTCAAAGGGGCCAGTCCTCAGCCTGTGTATGCTCTTACACCTGCTCTGGGGCAATACGTCTCTCAATTGAATTTTTCTTTTCCTCCGAATTCTTTTCTTCACTGATGCCCACTCCAAAATAATCAACAAAAAGAGAGTTGAAACTGTATTTGGTGAAACTTGGGCCCAAATGAAGGCAATGCAAATGTGCCAGTGGTGTCAGTGGGGGCAGGATTTCACTTGTTCAGTTAGAAACAGGTTTTGCCAGAATCCTGACTCTTTCCCCTTGAGTTACGGTGATTACTGGGGGAGAGGGGAAGGGGGGAGGGAGAGGCAAGCACTATAAGAGATAAATAGATGAATAAAAAAATCACACAGCAGGAAAATGTACAATGACCATTGTTGTTCTGGTGTTTTATACTAGAATTTGAAAAGCAAGGCACATGAAGAAAAGAAGACAAGATGGAAATTAAGAGCTTTGTTTCAGCATTTGCATTTCTCTGGTTTAAGGGGTTATAAATAATCCTTGCTAATGGGCTGAGTTACCTCCCATCATTAGTGTTATCTCCACAATGCCTGTTCTATCATGTTGTTCATTTCAGGGTCAAAAAATTAATCTGGAAAAGGAGTAACACACAGCAGATTTCCCCGAACCCAAGCAGGGAGACTTGTTAACCAGCCCTTTCACTACTCCACCACCGGGAAGTCAACCAAAGCCTTGTGTATTTGGCCTCAGGGTGTTCTCCCATGTAGTACCTTGTCTAGAAGTGGCATGGAAGCATCATGGCAACCCTTGGTGATCTCTTCTGGAGATGAAGGATTGCAAGGCAGGTTGGGGTTGTCCATGGACCAACAGCTTGTGTATCAGTCTGAAGGCAACTGGTATAATTGAAAACAACATCTGGAGAGAAAAGGTGTAGCTCACTGCAGCACAACTCCCAGGACTGGAGAAACACTGAGTACAGGTACATCATTCTTCCCACCTGTGTGGGGATGAGGGATGGAACTGAGATGAATGTTTGCCTGTGTGCACACACGTTACCGAGTACCAGGGTTTATGCAGACCCTTAAAAATCTCACCCTCCTTTCCTTCTCAAAAGAAAGAGTACGGCATTACTCTCCCAAGAAAGGATGTTCTGTATTTCATATTTCACCCATATGAGCTTGTTTGATTCCTGCAGTGGCAGAAGGCACAGAGCATTGCCAAAAAAGAGCTTTGATCATGGTAAGCTCAGCTGCATTACACACCCCTGCTTCTCAAGGACCACAACCATCGCTTACGACATCAGTTGAGCGCAGCGCAGTTACTGCAGGTCTAAGAAATCCAGCTCAGATGGCTGGTAAAGCAAAGTCACTGGCGGTCAGATTCCTGCTTCAATCATTTAAAGGGGAGTTTGTAGAACAAAGGGGTCTTGGAAAAAATGAAGACCCAGGTTATTTGAAATACAATCTTGGTTGGAATAAGCCACCATGGGGTTCTTTTCCTAAGGCAGCCCCTACCTCCAGGTGTTGCTCTGGGAATGAGAACAAAAGGGGGAGGTAGTGGACGATGAACAAAACCCCCCAAAAGTCAAGGAAAGAATGAAGAGGAAAAGAGAAAAGATTAATCGTTCCATCACCAGCAGACTCCTGAGCAGGGCATTTGTTCTTCCCGCATGAAAAGTCCTTCCTTTGCCATCCAAAACAATCACCTGGCCTTTAGCTTCCCTTCATCCCTTTCCCCCCGTTTCAAGCATGTAATTATTTACACCAGGTGCATTGCTTCAACCCATCACTTACGACGACCCCATTCACAAGTAAAGGATTGTAATTTGCCAGCCCGCACTGAAGTTTCTTTGTACAGTTCTCCTGCCCTGGGTGTAACGTTACATTGACGAGCAGGACGGCACAATGGAAAGGGAAATAGAATTTACCCAGTGAACAAAGGGCATTAGTGCTCCCTGCCTCTAACCCCAGGTAACCATACAGAGCTGACTGCAGGGTCTCCGGTGACAGAAGGTTTGGGCCATATAAAACCTGTGAGCGTGGCAGCGGTGCCGGCAGCCGGCCACACCTGTGGCAGCCCACGGCTGCGTGCAACCTCGCTGCTTTGTGCTGTTGCTTCGGCTAAACGCTGCCGGTGCTATTTGAAGTTTAAATTAATGAACGATTTTAGCTGACGGGGTCCTCGGTGCTGCTGGAGGGCGTTCAGCTGAAGCAGAGTTCACCCCCTCCCTTCCCAGCTGCTAACAGGAGATTGTCCCATTGCTGCTGGGCCACACTGCGTGGTCCGGCCTCTTGCTGATGGCTGCCCTCAGGGTCAGGTGCGCTAATGGAAATGCTGTGAAAACTCGGGTCTCGTGGCACCCGTGACGCTGCCTCTTTGTTGCACTGAAGCTCCTGGAATTTGCCTGTTGCACCCACGCGGGGCAGGACCCGTCCCTTTGTGTGCGGCCATAACTCGCCCCGGCCAGGCCTGATCCATGACAGATGCCCTTGGGCACTGCGGTAAAACAAACGAACAGTGACAACGGTAATGAGGGGAAAGTGAGGAGCGGGGTTATTTCGGTTTGCTGCTCCTGGCCTTTGATTTGGGTTGATGTAGCAAGTCCAGGCACAGATGAAGCGGGGGATGAAGCGCATGAGTGCTCCCCCCCTTAGCCCTGGCTCTGTAGCACACGTGCCACCGCATGAGAGGCTGCTTGCAAGCACAATCCCTTTTCACCTCTCTAAATCAAAGGTGTCTCCTGTCTTTCCCTCCCAGAAAAATCCCAAGGTCACAGGCGACACAGAGATGCAAATAAAACTACTGAGACTGATGCCAGGCAAACACTGTCTCTCCCCTGACTTCTCATTGCTTCTCTTCCCTGAAAAGCGTGTGCAATAAGCTAAATGAGTCCTGGATGAGGAGGGGGAGAAATTCCTGCTTGTTCAACTTCAGCCTACACCCCTCCAGCCTCTGTTGTCTCATCCAGACTTACAGAGTGGAGGCAGTGGGAGCCCTGGTTGCTTCTTCACAGAAGCAATTCTGGTTCCCAACGAATATGTGGCGCACTCTGGCCATGCTTTCTTGTGATCCTGCCCCAAATTTTCCCTTTTAAAAATGGTAGTCCACTGCTCCTAGTCTGACCTCCAACTAGGAGGCCAGAGGCCACAGAGAGGTGCACCAGGGAAGGGTCACCACACCAGGACTCACATCTGAAAAAGTGGTGTGCCCCAGGGGGTCGATCCAAGGACTTTTACTGTTTAACCTCTTCATTACTGACCTGGGTGACGGAAAAGAGTGCACCCTCGGCAAGTTTGCAAGTGGTATAAAATTTGGAGGAGTGGTTGATACACCAGAGGGTTGTGCTGCCGTTCAGAGGGAACCTCGACAGGATGGAGAAGCAGGCCCACAGCAATCTCATGAAGTTCAACAAAGGTAAATGCAAAGCCTTGCACAGGGGAGAAATAACCCTGTGCACCAGCACAGGCTGGGGGCCAACCGGCTGGAAAGCAGCTTTGCACAGAAGTACCCATGGGACCTGTTGGACACCCAGTTGACTGTGGGCCAGGAATGTGCCCACATGGCACAGAAGGCCAAGAGCCTCCTGGGCTGCCTTAGGCAGAGCATTGCTAGCAGGTCAAGGGAAGTGCCACCCATGAAAGCCCCGTTAGAGTATGGGGGAATCTCTCCTGGACAGGTAGGCTCGCTGGGAGCTTTGAGGGGTGGTGGCCCTGCCTCAGCAGAGGGCTCTCGGCTCTGCTGCCATACACACTGTACAGACGCTTGGAGATTTCCAGTCCCACCACAAAACCTCAGCCCTGCTGACATCTGCCGTGGGAACTCCCCACTGCACAGCCATGCAACCAGAGGTTACAGGCAGTGCTGCCTGAGAGATCCCGAGCAGGGAAAGGAAAGGTCGGGTGAGCTCCTGCCATATAAAAATTCATTTTTAATAATTTTTCCATTTCTTTCACTTTCTAATCCATTGCCAAACGCACAAAGGAAATGCAGGGGAGGGCAGCAGTACAGAACATCCCTAAAGCAGTAGATTACACCAGACTTGGAGAACAGCATGCTGCCGGCTGCACCAGCAAGCAGCTTTGCTGAACTTAGCACAACCTCCTGCTAAAGCCCCTTCTGCAGCCTGACCTGCCCCTGCCAGAGCACTGCTCCTTCTCACACAAGCGTGCCTGTTGCTTGCTGCGAAATACGCTACGGAGGCACCTTTCTGCTCTTCCTGCAGATGCCTCTGACTCATGCTGATCTACCAAAGATTAGGGAATCCAGCTTTTGAAGTGCTCTGAAACATGTGCTTTAAAAGAAAATAAATTAATTGAAGCAACATTGGTCTGAGCCCTATCAAGGCAGAAATCAGACAGAGGCAGGAGGAATGTCCTTGAGCCTTTTTTCCATGGCTTCCTCTGACCCGCAGGCTGGAGGAGGAAGTGGGCAGATGTTTCAAATGGAGACATTACATCACTGTGTTTTTATATCCTCCATCTGTATGAACTGTAAGACATAAGCGGGGCCAAGCATAATTACTCCTAAAGAAATTAAGGTATGAGCAAGGCACGTGCACAGCCCCAAGGTGTAGCTTGCAATATGGGAGAAGTTTGACTTCTCCGTGGGGCAAATGAAGACCTGTCCCTCCTTTCTACCACCTTCACCTTCTCCCTATAAACCTGCAGTTACCTGCAGAGCTCCCAGGACACCTGCCCATGCCCAGGACCATCTGTGCACTCACTGAGACTGGTGTTAAGTGAGTTAACCAGGAGCACTGGGAAATAATTTTCTTGAAGGACACTTCTAGGGTATTTGAACAGTCTCAGCTTTGCTATTTGATGCAGTCAATATTTCTCCCATAGACAAGTTATTTTAAATTGGAAAGGAATAGCATCAAAAACTAATAAAACCTGCCTATCTCCAAACCGGACGTGATCCCAAGCACTGCAGGAAACAGGCCTACCAGTGGGATGAGGATCCTATTCGATATGCAAGCCCTCACCAGGGTTTTGCTTGCCTGTTTCTCCATGGTTTCCCCAGGTCACCCCACAACTACCCTTAGAGGTTTTCCTCAGCTGCTAAAGAGCACAGAAATTGGTAAGAGGCTGCACTGCAGCATTCTTGGGAGTTTTCAGGTTCACTTGGGTCCCAGACATGACAACAGCATGGCTGCTTGTCCTACCTCACCACCTCCCACTGCCTGACTCTCCCAGAAGCCGCAGCACTGTTCTACAGCAGAAGAGCAGAATTAGAGACATCCTCCCCTTGGAAAGGCTTTGACGTCCCCAGGTGAAGGCTTTTTGCTCAGCGTTGCAGACTGCACATGAAGGTCTACCGTATTGCAACTTCCTGGTTTTTGGAGCACACTGCAAATGCAAGTTTTTTATCAGAGACTACAGATTTAGCCCGTTGATAAACAGGTAACCACCAGGTGACCACCACTGGTTTTCTATTAATTTTCTGTTAATTCTATTTGATTTTCTATTAACTTTTTATGAATTCTCTTTGATTTTCCATCAACTTTCTATTAATTTTTCTAGTCTGATTTTCTATTCCATTTCCTCTGCTATTTTTTCATCATTCCGCATTATAATCAGTTGAGATGAATAGACAGTTCTGGCCTCTTCCCATTCATTACATGGGATTGTTTTGTTTTTCATTAACTTGTTTCTCGCTTTGCTGCTTTTTGTTCTGGAAAGCATACGCTGTCTGCAAAGAGAAAGAGAAGGCAAGTGCAGCGTTTTGACCCTCAAATTTTTGTCTAAATTTCTACTGCTGAGATGTCTGGACCTTGTCTTCGTACCAGCCGCATTTTCTACTGCTCAGTTCTGCAGCAGCCAGACTTAATGGCAACAGCCCAGATCCAGCATTCACCACTAACCAGGAGAAAAAGGCCACCCTATTCTAGGACGTCTCCCTGAGAACAGGCAGACGATTATTTGAAGCACAGGAGGAAAGAGGGTGAGAAAACTTCAGTAGTGACAGCCTATTTTACAAACATTTCCAAGTCTCATTTATAAAAAGATTACTGCAGGAAAATTCAGTGTTCACAGCTGGCTGGAAAAATCCCTCAAATATACTTTCCTTTGACTCTCCCTTCTGCAACAGTTGGGACTCGGTCTGAAATTCAAATTAACTTTCATACCCAGCCTACAATTCCATTTCGTGCCCCAAAGCAAAATTTCCTGCATAATTGTGTGTATTTAGGTCAGTTCTCCATTGTTCGCTTCTGCAAAGAAAACAGCTGATTTGCTAGTGGAGAAAATTCCTAATACAGTTTTCAAAAGCACTTTTGCAATTAGAGATTGTGCTCCTAAATGAGGCTGGAACATAGGCATGTATTTGCTTGAGTAATGTCTTGAGACTTTTTATGTCTGTTTTTGACAGCAGGGTGACTCCATTTAAACACAGACCATATTCGACTTTTTTATAGGAATAAGCTGGTTTGCCAAACAATATTTTAAAAAGTAGTTCTCCTATTTTCATACTTCTATCAAATATTAACAAGTATGCAATATGTGCAAATATTAATCTAATTAACATTTAATCTAGAAAAATAACACTTATCTTTTCCTGTTCTAAGGTTCTTTTCACTGCAAATTTTCCCTATCCTTAATTTGTGTGCATTTCTTTCATTTCTAAATTTCTGCTGTGAGAAGTACTCTGTTAGTATCTTGTGTTTATGTTTGACTGTAAAGCACCAACCACATGCATGGACAGAGCCACATAAACATTTTAACTCACGCAGGTATCAAATTAAAACAAAATATTCTGAGCTGCGTGTAATGAATAAGAAAGCTCTCCTGAATGCTCAGTTAATCAGCTTAGACCAGGGATCTACGCAAAGCGATGCCTTTATCTCTGTGTCTTGCAAAGAAGTAAGGAGCATGACTCAAAACGTATATTTTCTGTACATCTTAGGAGACCTATGGTCTGGTCTTGTGGCTTCATAAACATTTCTGTGCATGTGCTGCCAGAACAGGTCCAAACACTTTGAACGCATGATGCAAAGGCCCCATCAGGGCTGTAATTCAGGGCAATGACACCAAAGGTTGGGTGGTGGAAAGCCGAAAGCTGATGCTACATGTAGATCTCCAGGCACTAATTAAAAAATCAAATCAAATCTCTACCACCCCATCCCCCCAGACGCTTGCGAGGGACAACAAAGCGTGGCAGACCTACCTCAGGATGCTGGGAGAGAGGGGAAAAAAGAATCAGGTCAAAGCACACAATGCACAAATCCTTGGGACGCCGTAGGGCACAGTATGCAACGACCTCAGACTGTTTTGAAAATCGATTACAGAAGGCCTTCAGCTGAGCGGAGTCAATGACCCTATCTATGCATGGCAAAAGGAAAACAGCTACATCGGCTCTGGGCTAATATGTATGCGGGTTCCTGGCCCAAGATCTTCACGGTGGCTCGCAAAAGGGGACCTATGGAAACAGCCCCTCACAGCTATTCTTCTTCAGACCAGCAGAGGAAAACATTGGCTTTCTTTTAGTAAAGATTTCATTTCCATGAGATCAAAATAGATGAACCCCAGTTTTCCTCCTCCCCTTCAAAAAAACATCACCAGCTGTGCTAGGGGTCATGATGTAATAGACAAAGAACGTGTGTAATTCAGGAACTACAACTGCCTAATGAAATATATGTCAAAAGAGACAGCTGGCCTGAAGGCTTGGGCTGCCCAGTGTCTTTGTCTTAAGGTTTTCTCTAGCTAGAAGTACAGGAGAATTAAGAGTGGTGAAATGGGGTGAGTTTTATCTGGTGTATCCAGTTGCCAGTGTCTCCGTTTTTGCGCTTAAGCTTGCACCCTTCAGGATTTGTAACGACTGCCATAGAACCATTGAATGGTTTGGGTTGGAAGGGACCTTAAAGATCATCTAGTTCCAACCCAGTTAAAGCTGTTCTGCTTAGGCAGCATAAGCCATAACCATTGCATGAGAACGAAGGGTTTTGCTCCCGGCGAGCAGAGCATTCAAACACAGGAGAGAACCATTGGGTGTGATCTGGGTAGCAAAGAGGCAACATTAAGACCCATGATGCTCCAGCAGACATAGAAAAATGAATCTAACTGTGTTACTGCTTGGGAGAGACTCTGATTCCAATAGCTGTTTCCATCATCCTCATTAGAGCAGGAGAACTAGTAAAGTTCTTGGTTCAGTGACATGCATCCAGTCTGCACTCTCCATCAGTGCTTAAAGCACAAAAGGTATTTATGCTAACCATATAAAAACATTTTTAAACTGATAAAGATGAAGGAATTGGGAATGATGTTGGAGACCACTACTTCTGAAAAACTTGTCAATTGGAGCACAGGGATGACATTGCTTAAAGGCATACACTCTTCAAACACGGAGAACATGATACACCAGCACCAGTTCATGAGACCAAACACATTTACCAGGCAACGGTGCAAAAACCTTTTGAAATCAAGCAATACTGAAATAAAAAATTAAAAAAGGGTCAAAAGTAGTTCTGTTAATTTTCTTTGCCTTAGCTAATGTAGACCATACAATTGTGTCTTCCTTTGTTTCTCTTTCTTCTTTCAGAAAAACCCATAGCAACGGTAGAGGAAATGAATTGCGGGTTCAGTGCCACAGAAACATATGAACGAGCTTACTTTTAAGCACGCGAGAAGCTCACTGCCTTCAGCTGGGACTGAATGTTCAGCACACGCTGCAGGGCTCTCCCAACGCGGGACCTACCGAGTGGGAATGGACAAAATGTTTACGCACCGTCAGAGAAGCTGAGATAAGGTATTCACACTACAGCATGAATTAGCTGCCTGTAGAGATGGCAGAAAGAGTTTAGCTTTTTAGCAGTGCACTTAAGAGCCTCAAACCCTCTTAGACCAGGTTTTGAAAAAAGCAAGCACGCGCTATTCCTAATACGAGAAAATGTAGAAAATGCACACAGGAGACGCAAGAGGGAATATAACAACACCTAGAGGATTTGTAGACTTTTACAGAATACTTTGGCAGCTTCAGGCCAAAAAGAGATGGTTATGAAGAAAAAATCAAAGGGATTGGGTGTATGTGAGAGGTGGCAGAAGGAACGCGCTTCACTGCGTGCACAGCAAGAAACAACCCCAGAACAAGACCCAACTGATTTGTGTACATAGGGAACATAAAAATCAGGCTGAAGGCTACAGTCTACCTAGAAACAGGGTGATAAGGTGAGTACAGCCCCTTATCAAATTTTAATGCAAAAGCTTTGTATTAGCTATTAGATAATAAAAGCTGGGCTGCGGCCTGCAGCAGCTTTCTTGTAGCACTGAACTCATGCCCATGCCAAGGTTTCCAGATGCAGCTAACTTGAGACCCTCACCCTCAGCCTAACATCTGAAACTGGGACAAGATTCAGTCCTGTTAGGCTGGCCACCTATTAATGTTTCCTGAGAGAACAATAAAGTTTTGATATTGAAAGTCCTGTACGTTTTAAGAGTGTAAAAGCATTAAGCTAATATACTTCCATAACTAAATATTTGCACTATTTCAATTCATTCTGTACATTTCATTGCTATTATTTTCAGTAAAAGTCTTCTAAAATCAGCCTTCTGTTGTTTTTTTTTGGTTTTGTTTTGGTTTCTTTTTTTCCCCTGAAACTGATTCCTGATATCCTGCCCAGTTCATTACTGGGAGACAACAACCACCAACTGGACAGAGACCTCGCTTACTTTCCTATTCCAACTGTATGTAGTCTTCCAAGATCACTGAAGGTGAGCATTAAAATGCCCCAAATAAACAAAACGTTGTTACAACAGAAAAAAATAAATTCTGAAGTGCATACTTAAGGATACTTGCAATATGAAGTAAAACCTTAGGATTAAGCTTGATTTAATCGTGTCACTTCATATTCTTCAGGTAACAGACTCCCACTGTCTCCATGATAGGGGTGAGCACAACAAAACCAATAAATTACTCTTCTAAAGGGATACTTCTGAAAGGCTTCTGGCTTTGGGAAAAAGTAATTTGGGTAAGTAAGAAATGCAGAAAAATAAAAGCACAGCTATAAAAGACCTGGAGGCCAGCCATGTCCAAATATCCTATTCTTGCTGTCTAGATCTTACATCACAGGTTATTTTATAAACAAGACCCAAAAAGATTTTGTTTCCTTAAGTGCCTTTTTTTTTTTGCATGCTTGTAACATACCTTGAATTATTTTGTTGAAGTATATTATACATAGCTGGTTTATCCTGCACCTTTTTATAGTTTACGGGACAGGATTCAAGTTTCAGAGGAAGGTGACTGCTCTCACCAAGTTGTACCTGGTATCCACGAGCCAGCAGCAAACTCTCTTGGACTATTTCAGTGTAAAGGGGAAGAGCCACGATGCAGCTTTGGCAAGATGACACTTCCTAAAGAGAATCAGCAGGACACTGAACAGTGTCACAGACACTTCTACTAAGGAGTAAAGACAAGAAAACACATATAGCTAATTGTATTTACTTCATATCCGCTCTACTGTACAAATAAACTCACTGGTTTAAATGTCTATTCAGCAAACTTTTAATTCAAGACAAGTCTAAGCAGTAGGTCACAGCAAGCAAGCCTTCAGTCCTGTTTAATAGGATTAAAAACCTGGCTAGCAAATATTTTCTTGAAGTAGAGGATGAACACCAAAAAAAATTGCTAACTCGGAAAAGAAATCTTTCTCACAGCTCATAAGTAGGATCCTTGAAAGGCTGCAGATAATTTTAAGCTCTCCCACTTCCAGTAAAAACATTGGAAAGTTTGCACTAAAATCACTAAGTACAAGTTAACTTAATCAATATACGAATTCTCGTTATATTGATGAACTTCCAGTCCTGTAAGCTGACAAATGAGAGCCATACACGAAGTTCACACAACTCCCAGAGCCTCTCTTGTGTATGCGTATTTGCCGGGATAATTGTCTTCGTTATTTCTATCAGTAACTGTAAACAATTCTTCCTGCTACTCTGCCAAATCCACCTTCCTTCCTTCAGAACATCACATTAGAATAAACTCTTATATTCTTAAAAATTGCTGAAATCTAAAATTGAAATCAGTTAAATGATTTAAGTGGGCTTCAGAGTTCTACCTCTTTTAAATTAGCCCATGTAAATGCTGTCTGATTAAATTCAGCCACAATGAACACCTTAAGTTAGCTTAACTTTTCTATCTAAACAGCTCCGATGACATGCAAATTCATTATTGCATGTCAAGATTTAAAAAAACATTTAAATTAGCCAACAATGCTATTCAGAGATATATTATTTGACTTTGAGGAAAAAATACACTAAAATGTAAATTTCCAGTTAGACAGGATAAAACATTCCTTTTATAAACTTTGAGCTAGAAAACAAAGGGATACACTTTGTCTCCCATGTTTGCTCCATTCATGTGAACCAAGGCTAATAGTCAATCATATCGTAGCAATTCAGTTTTTTAACCCACAGAAAATACTCCCTCATTTCTCTAGACAACTCAGTAGTTCTGATTTTTAATCCTTAAAGGGATGGGGCTGAATGCTTAGAAAAGACAAGTTTGCTGCAGGTCACAGGTGACAGCAGAATACCCTCCTGCCCCCTCCCCTGGTCTAATTTGTACAGTCCATACCAGCTCTCTGTATATAAAAATTTCCAGGGAAGATAAATGTGAACTGATAACACATTGGTTCATTTTCCCTCCAAATCATACAGGCTAAAACCAGTGTAAAGATTTATTTTAGCCTTGAGCATCCTTAAATTCTTAGAAATAATATTGCAAAAGTCTATCCTGTATTTTACAACACTGAATCAGGGCAGAAGATACAAACATATTTTGCTCCTGTGTCACTTGGTTTTCCAAAAGTCAGGCATCCTGATCAATGCCCAGCTCTCTTGAAAACCCCAGACCAGGTGGTATCTGGGGAACACTGTGGCTGGAGCCAAGCGCACGCTGCTTTGTCTTGGAATTTCAACATGTAAGGGGAAAAGCAGTGAAAAGGCGGGGGGGTTTATTACTGCAACTAAAAATGATCAAAATAAGCACTCAACATTCCATTTTAATATAACTAGCTTGAATCAGAAACCTGAAGGAGGCCTGGTAAGCTTGTAAATTACTGACAATAAAACAGATGTGAAAGCGGTTTATAGCATACCACTCAAATACACACACGTGATGTAATTGCCTGTTTTATTTAGTGGAATCACTTTTGTAGATTAGAAATATTTCCAATTCCCATTTACTCCAATGCAAGCCTCCACCGTCGACAGGCATAACGCAGTTTGTTCAACTGATTCCAAACAAACAAAAAAAAACCCCCAAAAAAGTACAATCTCAAAAGTTAAGTTAGAAACTAAGTTCACACATTTTCTTTGGGACCAGGAATCTGTACATAGTACAAAATATACATTTATTGAACTTTCTGTAAACACACAGTTTGAATTGTGTAAAACTGTAAGTAGTGGGTGAACTACGTGGAGAATAATTTATTATATATTGTTATACATTCTACTTAAGGAAAATAGTTACGCTCTCGTATATTACTCTTAAATTTATAAATTCCATAATGAAGCTGTGTAATCTGCAAACATGCTTTCCAAGCTTAAACCTCTCCATTCGTAACACACATTTATACAGGTCATCAATGAAAAAAGTTACACTTTCCACAAAATAGATATAAAGAGGTCATGAATTTTCTAAGAAGACAGGCACAGCATGTCACTACAAACGAGACTCTTATGATACGACGTGGAGTCAATTCTGTGAGAAGACAGGTGAAAACTCTCTAATTCAGCATGTTTGTACGTGGTCTTAGTAACAAGACAGATGCTAGAAACCAAAAATCTGCTTTGAAAGATTTATAAAGCAGACGGTTCTGGAAATCAAACCTCACACTTTTCAAATACCCAGTACTCCCTGGCTAGGAGAAGCCAGGCTTTTGTCTCGTATTAACCCTGCATTGCTGGTAATTTAGTTTTCCGGGTAGTGAACTACCCAGCATGACTTGCCATGAATATTTGCATAATTCAGCACTTACTCCAAAAACTAGATTCCTGGCACCAAAGAGTTAGGTCTGGTTAATAAATACAACTTAACTCTTGGTACTCAAGGTCATTGCGAATCACACCATCAGCAACAACACGTACGCTAGGAAATCCCAACTTGCAGCATCAGACAGTTGCACGGCATTAACTGCAGAGCGCGTGGCAACAGGTACCGCAGCATCTCACATACTGGGGACTCTGTTGTCTAACGCCTAGTTTCCAATCTGAGAGAGTGGAAATATCAAACTGCAGCAGATTTGCCAGTCTAGCATTAAACACTCGGCAAGAATAAAAAGTTCCCCGAAAAACACCGACAAAGAGACTTTCAGAAGGTCCATCACTGGACATGGAAATAATGCTGCGTAAATACAGCACATTTATTCCTGGATTTTTATGGTGTCATTGTTTTTCCATTCTGGGTAACTCATTTTGGGTTTCATTCTTTATTCTTTACAGCTAAAAGCACTACATCAAAGACCGAACCTCTTAAACTGTGCCCTTCTGATGTTTTAAAAGATGCTGACTTACATGTTCAAAGAATCATGAATTTGTTATCTCCAATTAATCCAACATTTTGCTTCCCTTTGGCTTTGAAAAGCTTTTTTAAAACCAAAACTCAATACCGATTACATTTCTTTTACATTCCAAGAAAAGTGGGACAGTTAAGGCTCCAATAATACATGTGCAAACCTCACATATTGTGAGTGAAGCTCCATCAACGTTAGCAGGATATAAAGTACGGTACATGCATGATTTCCCCAAGACTATCTTAATTTAATTTTCCCCTGTAGTTTGAACAAAAATATTGTGCTTCAGCTTGAAAATCCCAACAATGAAAATGAGATCAGCTACTCAAGACTGCCATTGCTCAGTCTGGGTTGAATTCAGTAACGCAAGTGAAATTAAACTCTGAAGATCTTAGTCTGTAGGCATTGATAGAAGTAGAGGTTTGTAATATTTTATGACCTGCCAGTCTCAGTTTTCTCAATTTTCTTCTCAAAGATATTTCTCAAAAGAAACAACAATGGCACCTCCTTCAACTCTGGAGGCTTACTCACAATATGGATTGAGCGCTGCCATCTTTAGGTGTAAAAAAACCACGCTCTCATCAGCTCTTCAGAGCCATACAGTTAATGGAAGCAAAAAAGAATTTCGGTTTTGGCTCAATGTTATTGAGCGAGCTGAGAAGTACAAATGTAGTGCTCTTAAAGGAACACGTTACTGTCTGACACAGCACTCACCCTTGCAAATAAATGGCTGGTTACACAGTAGTAAGGACCATTGGCTTTATTTTTCTTTTTTTTTTTTTTTTTTAGGAAAAAAAAAAGAAAAAGAAAATAGTAGATGTCTAGTGATATTTTAAAAAGCATTTGGGCAGGAATCACTACAGGTGTAAAAATCTGGCTAGGCATAAAACAACATAATAATCTAGAAATCTGACCCGTCATCTCACCTCTAGTGAAGTTCTGACACCTTCAGAATAGAGCTATTTCATTCATTCTATAAAAGGCATTTTTAAAGTTAAGCCCACTTTCCCAAACTTTGCAGCTGCAAAGGTTAGGGGTTTTGTTGTTGTTGTCGCTGTTGCATTTAAAGCAAGCCTCCCCCAACCCCTTTCCTAAGACACCGTTATCACTCCTGTTCTCTTAGCTTGAAAGCAGAGACTTTAGAAGAGTGTCTATATGAGAGGGGAAAAAAAAAAATCTGGTTTACTGCTACTCAAAAGAAACATGAAATAAAAACAAGGAATATGCGTAGATCCTAGGTCACTATAGGCCAACAACTCTAATACAATCAGGAGATTATAGCTCCAGATATTTTTTTTCACATAATAAGTAAATAGTATAAATATTTGTAAATTTTTATAGAATCACAGAATGGTTTGGGTTGGAAGGGACCTTAAAGATCATCTAGTTCCAACCCCCCTGCCACAGGCAGGGACACCTTTCCTCTAGACCAGGTTGCTCAAAGCGTCATCCAACCTGGCCTTGAACACTGCCAGGGAGGGGGCAGCCACAACTTCTCAGAATCACAGAATCAATGAGGTTGGGAGACCTCTGGGATCATCGAGTCCAACCATTGCCCTGACACCACCATGTCACCTAGACCATGGCACTAAGTGCCATGTCCAGTCTTTTCTTAAACACATCCAGAGATGGTGACTCTACCACCTCCCTGGGTGTTCTGGGAACAAGTTTTCAGTGGGAGATAATGTAAACTCAACTTTTAGCAGGCCGTATCTTCTTTTTTTTTTTCACTTGAAAGCATCTAGTGGTCCATGAGAATGAAGAGCTGGAAGTCTTCCTACAGCTTCTTGAACTTCTGTGAACAAATGCCACGGCCCAGGTGACTGCTACCTCACTTACAAAGCAGCGTTATTAAGGAAAATAAGGCTACAGCATGCCTGGGTCTGCAGAGACCCGCAGACTGTGCAAGCACTCCAGAGACAGCTCAGAAAGAGCTCACCAAAAGATCGGATTCTCTGATCAGTATTTCACAGACAGGTCAGTCAAAAGTACTTTGCCCCAGATTGTTCCTTTTAAATTTTGCTCCATTTTTACACCTTATAGCAGGAATCACATTCATTTTATGTACTACAACATCCTAGAAATTCACGTGTGGAGCCTCTTTTTACCACCTGAAGAGTTAAAAAATCTATCCAGTCAAGTAGAGACTTTACACCTGGTACTGGTATAGAGAGGCTCAGGTTATGATCATCTCAAACACATGGAGCTGTAGGAGCTATACTAGTTATCTAGGAGACATTATTTTCACACCTCATGAAGCTCGGCACAGAGTAACAGTTCCATTTTCTACAGAAAACTGTCAGGTACAGCTCTATAGCTCTCCACAGTTCTGCTGTTTCTGAACCTATGCAAGGTACATCAGGTTTGCATTAAAATACTGTATTTGCCAAACGATGAGGAAAAGGGTAACAATTTAGGAAAGGTTAGCCCGTTACAGACACAGCCAAGTTTAAATATTAAGAAATTTAAATATACCAAGTCATTTGCACATGAAAGCAATCCAAGAAGGTGCAGGTACAGATGAAGGTGAACATCTCAGCATGATGAAATCCTGATGTACACTGAAATAAGGTAAATCGTTAACAACCGTATCTTTAACCTAATTGTGGCAGCCACGCTGTCTATCCCACAGGACACACCTACATCCATCTAGAGAAAGTGAACAGAAAATAAGTTTGTCAGCATGGAACTAATACACAAGACGACACTAAAACCAGTCTCACGATTCTAGTTTTAACAAAACAAATGTTTACCAAAGCAAAATGTTTGTCTTAAGTGTAGAGCAGAGAAAGATCTGCAAAGGCTTCGATACTCCCTACACAAAGCAATCATTTATCTGCATTTAGGGCGTGGGTTCCCAAACTGTGGCAGAAGGGGTGGTGCAACCATTCCTGTGCTCTCAGTCCCATCTCCCCGCTCTGCATCTTGCCCTATTACCAGCATCCCATAGCTGCATTATCCATTTACCCAGCCGAAAAGTAAGATTATTTTTCTCCTACCTGCACAGCCACATAAACATGACTGCTGGCACAAGGGCAGTAGGGGCAAACTTAAAGCAATAGTTCAGTCTTGCTGTAAGTTGATCATGAAACCATAACCTTAGTAATTTATGAACTAAAAAGTGAAAAGCAATAGGAAGTCTATGCTACCCCACTGTAACAAATTAAGATGTGAGTCTTATCAGGCAATTAATTGCAGTGAACAGTTCCCTAATTTTTTTTTTAAATCACCTTTTTAAGTTTCCAATTCTTGAACTGAGCAAAACAGCTCAGGTTTTTACCCGTATAGTTGACAGTACCAGCTTTGCAATAAACAATGTAATGGCTGCTGAAGTCAGTTTATGTAAATACGTTATAATGATTAGCTTTGGCACCTGCATGAATGATCAAGGGAAGTGCTACCATTACTCATCTGCTGCTTCATATTCATCAAGCACCTTGCTAGTATGACACAACCTAGGATTACCGCAACTCAGCGTAGTTTAACGACAAGCAGATGAAATTTCTCTCTCCGATTCTGACTTCTCCTGGTAGATTAACATGAGTGATGGCCACGCATCAAGGTCTTTGTGGTGCTGCTTCCTGGCGAGGTAAGAGCAAGCCAGCTAAAAGGTGCTGCCTTCCTAACTTGCATGGGACCCGCAGATTTCTGCCCCACCACGTGTATACCAGGGACTCCATTGATACAACAGATTTACAAAGCCTTGCAAAATCTAGGACCCTACTTAATGTAATTGCATTTAGTTAATCCAACACTGGTTTTAAAACACATTTTAGAAGCCTCTGTCTTGAACATATTTCAATGCTGAATTAGTGAGAATTATTTGAACGAGTTGCCTATAAAGCAGAACAGGTATTCTCCCAGAATGATCAGCGAAACGTTTAATCTGACTATAACAAAACTCACAGGAACTGAAGCCAGTGAAGCTGTCAAATGTAGAAGGAAAACAAAGTTGCACGTCACACGAAGCAAAGTAGCTTTACAAATGTAATTGCCTTTTAAAAACAAGCAAATTGGGACCATCCTATTTGAACATGTATTTAAAAATACATCTTTTAACATCACACAATTTTCATTTTTGTCACACAGGAATCTTTTTCCAAGAGGGAAATAAATAGCACACAATACTTCAAAAAAAAATTGCTGCCTTGCCCCTGAGGTGCTAATGTTTTTAGCATTTAAAAAAAAGTTTCTGGTGCAAGAAGGAGATGCACAAAGGTGCAAAAGTGCCTTTTTCTTTTCAGAGCAGTGAAAAGTACAGCTTGCCTCTTTTCTAGGATGCTTTATATACTTAATTCGTATATTTTGTAATCAAAATCTGTATCTAAAATGGCAGTGTTTAGGCATACACAATAGATTCAGTGATCTGATCTCATCAAAACGCTGAACACAGGCGGGAGAGAAAGGCCTGAAACGGGCTTTCTTCCCCTACCCTCAAACCTAGTTACATCGCCTGTAGCAACAGCAGAATTATTTTTTCTAACCTTGAGGAGACCTCCTAAGGAGAGGCTTCAAATATATAATTTGTCACTGAGACAGTTTAAGTGATTACTGTTTGAAGTATGGCTTTTCACACCACAGTTTTGCTTCTGATTTTTAAAGTTTAAAACTCAAAGGTTCCACAGTCCAGTTCAAGGTTTTGCAGTTTCCAAAACTAAACTTTAGCCTCTGTGAAAAAGGACAGAACTTTACCTGCCTCTTCCTAAATTAAGTTTAGCTTTTTGCACTAATACGCCACGTATTATTAAGTATGCTTGTTAATTAGATGCCTGTGAAGATATAACTTAACATTATTATAGTTTTGCACTCTACAACAAAATTAGACATTTTAAGCATTTATTCATAGGTAGTTAAGGAACTGGTTCTTTAAGCAAAAATTGCTATAAATTTATAAATACAAATAGTGCTTATGTTTTCTTCATTCATGCTTGAACAGATTACAAACTGAATACAATGAAGTTACGTTTAAGCACCCCACATAGACAAGAGGGATAAAAGAAAAGTTTGCTGGTATATACTATACTTAGTTCCAAGACACTATAAGTTACTTTTTCACTGTTCAGTGTTCCCTAACTCTGCATTAGTTTTAAGGCTATATATACAAATATGTATATTTCAAAGTTAGGGAAAGACAAATATAGCAAAATGCATTGTACTACATTTCCCTATGAAAAAAGTAATTATACAGCAAGTTTTTGATTCTGCTTAACTGCAGTAAATGTTACAATCTACTTGTTTTACTGATTTTCCTTTTGGGGAATCTGCCTACTAAATGAGTTAAACTACATATTAAATACAATATTCTCAACCAAAAAGACAATACAAGGTGCACAAAACAGCAGTTTTGCAAACACGACTGACTTGAAAACTTAATTTTTGTATGCTCAATGGAAGAAAGCTAAGCTTAAATCAAATTAGTTTATTATCTTATAAAATTTTAAATTAGAATTTTAAACAACGAACAGTTAAATATTGTCAACATGCTATATCTCAAATCACAATTACTGTTTAACCACTAGTCTCTCATTCTAAGTGGGTCAATTAAAAACACACACCATAAAATGTTAAAGATTGTCAGGCTTTGACAAATGTATTTTTATCAAACAGTAGGCAAATTCAAACCAATGCACATCTTCAGTGGGGAGAAAAATAAAAAACCACAAAAAGCCTGAAAAAACCCACACTCGTAAAAAATAGGGTAACAGATTAATCCCACATCATCCTCTAGCATATGGCTATGTCTTGGGCAATAATCAAAATCCTTCCCATTTTAAAAATGGGCTACCAATTAATAAAAATATTCTTCCACAAGTAAAATATCATTTACAATGGCACTGACATTTTAAAAGGCAGGAAAAAGGAATTACACATTTATGGATAAACTTCTTGTTTGTTAAATCAAGCTTTATTGATAAAATGGAATTCAAAGTATTTTACTTGGAACAGCAGCAGACCCAGCCAATCAGGATTGTAAAAATGCTGCAGACTCCTACTGTATGTAGAAAGCTGCCTGTTCGTGCTCAGTGATTAGTAGTTTCAGGTAAGGGTTAATGAAAAAAGAGGTGCAAAGAATCAAGGCATTCTAATCCCAAGGTTCGTACGCGTATGAACATTATACTATTAATAGGGCATGATTTAACTCCCACTGATGTCAAAATCAGAACTCCCTTTAACTCAATGTGAGAGCAGGAGTGCGTCCAAGAAAACGAGATACATTTGTTGAAGAATGTGCACTACTCTTAGTTATTTTTCCATTGCCAAGTAAATTCACACACTGTAATTTCTGGTAAGTTGCCCACAAGTTCAGCTTTCATATAAAACAAAAAGTTATCTTTACAGTTTTGTGCACCTCTTGAGCACCTAGCTGGCTAGGCTGCTGCTCCTTGCAATCCAAAACCACAACACGAATTTAAAGGGATATATATTGTTGTATCACACAAGCCAAACATTTCTTCTAACCTTTATAGTGATTTAAAGCAGTTCATAATTAAATATGAGCATTTTGTACAAAGACAATTGCACTTTACAAAAACAAAATCATACAACATAAATTGCTGGAGTCTGATTTACAACATGAATTATGGTTTGAAATCACGTTTACAGAAGTCTGTTTTACAAAAAAAGATCAGTTCCTGGGCTAGATGTCATACTGCTGTAGTCGCTCTCACCAACACATCATATTCCCTTCTTTAATTAAGGTTGAGGATGGATGTTAAGAAGGGTCACTGAGGTTGGGCTGCACTTTCATTCAAAGGATGAAACGTGAACTCCACAGCTAGATGAGCAGTTTTACCATATATCATCAGTTGAGGCAGAATCCTTAAAGAAAAAAGAAGGAACCCTTTAAAGTCTGGGGTGCCCATAGTTACAGCAGTTTCTGGATAATCCAGACTGAAAAGGGTAAAGACTTAGATCATTTTAGGAGTGTTTTCTCTCCCCTTTCAGAAACAGCATTTAGAAGTATCTAAAACCCACATATGGTTAATTAATGAAGCATTAGTACCAACACATTTCAAAATTTGACTGTTTTACAATAGCCTTATCAATCCTCAAAGTAATATCCTAGGAACATTATTCAAAAGCATTCTCAGAGTAGTTAGAAGTAATACAAAACGGATACACTTGCTACACAGGTGCGGTAAAAGAGCAGGATGTGCCTCATGCCATTTGTTATTATCAATACCATCTTCTGTGTTCTCAGCCCTCCCTCATTGCATAGGAAAACACACTCATCAACTGACACCTTGTTATAACTCAGATCAATTTTAACACTTATAATTTAAGGTTAGAGAAGTGCAGTTTGGGCAACTGCAGGAAACCCTAATTCTGGATGGTAATAAAATTGCAGGAAAAAAAATGTATATAAGAAAAAAATTGGAAGCAGAGACATGCTGTGCTCTAAATCATAACTGTATAGCCACAGTACATGGGATTACAACCATGTGTCCAATAGCCAAGTATCCCTTAAATTTGGTCCATTTAGGCCCACAGGCAACAGTGGCTTTTGTGTAACCACCACACCGCTGAAAAATGTTTAACTGATTCCTGGTATCAGTTAAAAAAAATCCTAGTACAAATTAAGTATTTAATTCTAGTAAATGTTTTTTAAACCATTTGCCTTTGTGTCATGTCTGTTTCCTTTTCCCTTGTTTAGACTGTTCTATATTCAGCTTTCTCCAACTGCCTCATTAGTTGGGTATGTAGGTTAACACCACGACCAAGAAGTGGGACCCCAGCTCGGTAGTTAAAGCAAGAGCTAAGTCAGGAGCACAAGCATCAGAGCAAACTGCTTCCGTACAGCAATCTTTAGTTGTTTCAGCATTACCTGATACCTTCCCCTAAGTAATCAAAGGCCACGACGGGCTTTCACAACAGTGTATGCTGGTGCTTCCACAGCTACACTCCCCTAGCATTACTAAGACTGCAGGAGGTAGAAATATTACTCCTCTTTAGATGCACTGCCTTACTGATTCCTTTGAGAGAAAAGAGGCTAATTAAGCCTCTAGCAATGCCACACATAACAATTTCTTAGCACTAAAGTTCTGCACCCTTCATTCAAACTAGCACACAGAATTCATTACAAACCATAAAGAACAGTTGGCACGGAGGTGTAGTAAAAAAAAAAAAAAATCCACATCACTAAAATTACCCTTTGCAAAAGTACCACCTCCAGTTTTTTCTTCAGCCAGAAGTAGCAAAGGAGAGCAATTATATGAAAGACCAAAATGGCTTGTGTTTGTCTCAAGTGCAAGGACGAAGAATAAAAGCAGTAGTGAGTAAAAACGCAGGAGCTGCATGCCAACTATTCAGTATGCCAACTTCTGTATCCAAGTTGCCAACATTATCACAACAAGAAGTTTGTGTACTGTACATCTGTAGAACAGTAACATACTATAGAACGTATTTTGAAGGTAAAGCATCCTCTTTCAGCCACTATTTAGGAATTTTTATGCTAAGGATATAATGACAACTGCCAAATAAACTAGCACCCAGTCGCAAAGTCAATGCACCATTCTTTATGTCTGGATGCATTTCACTTATGCCACATCTAAGCGTGTGAGTAGTTATTGCTGATAGGTAAAGGATCAATTTAACTACTTGATGAAGTACAGCACTTTCAGTAGCAGAACGGTGTTTCCAAATATCTAACTGCAACTGGGATCACTGTTCATATTTTAGAGTTCTGGGGTTTTTTTTCCCCCCACTGACAGTGGATTCATGTCACTCTGATCACTGACATACAAGAACCTAACTGTATGCTTGCTGGAAGACACCCTAGGCTTAAGAATAAAAGTGCTTACACTGTCCCTTTGGAAAATTAATATATCCTTAAAGCTGATAGTTACAAATCTGTTTAAACTACAAATATAGCCTTTTTCTTCTTGATATTTGGGGAAAAATGTCTCACATAATAGGGGAAAAAAAATACACGACTCTGCACCATTTGGCAGGAAAGCATTTAGAAAAGCAGGCAGGATTCAAATAATGAAAGTCCAGAGGACAAACAAATCAACCATACCAGAGTTTTGAGACTATGATCAGCAAAAGGCAGCAGCAAACAATTACAAAACATAATCCAAAGAGCACAACACTGCTGTTGTGTCTTTGGGGGAAGGGGTCTTTTAACAAGAACTAGCAATATGTTTCTTTACAAAACAGCTAAAATAATTGGGGTGGGGGGAAAGACAACGTAAGAGAAAGGGTACTTACAGTATCATCATTCCTGTAAGGGTTCAGTCTGTTATAAACAGCTTCAATCACACTCCGTCTAGAGCAAAAAAAAAAACCCACGAGATTTTAAGGTTGTGTCTTTTTTTTTTTTTAAAAGTCAAATTCCGCAAGTACAATTTTAATTTAAAACACAAACTTTAAAAGGTTTTAAATTCACAGAAGCAAGTTTACTGCAAGTTAGCACTTAGCGCTAAGTGTCATTAAACACGGCTACCGTATCCTTTAAAACCTTCAGGTTCAAGAAGAACAAGGCTGAATACCACCCAAAGTTCAGGAGGAGAAGAGAACAATCTGACATTCAGATGAGGCTGTGATGCAGTTTGGTGATATGTCCCTTGACTTTGAAAAAGGGTGTCAGAAAACTTGATGGACATTGAATGCCCTGGTCATTTGTGTGTCTGATGAACACTGTAGTAGTACTTCATGTATTATGGCACTTTCATAGGGGAACAGTGTTTATTTTCTGGATGCACAAAAATTGCATTCAGAAGTACACTGTTGTTTGTGTTACATTCTGAATTGTACTTTCCATGTGCAAACCTGGAAAAATTATTTCTGAAGCAATACTCTTTTACAATAAAATGTCCGATACTTTCCTGAAACTTTTCCCCAAAAAAATTGAAACTGCAAATAGCAGCTCGACTTGTCGTATCTTCAGACTGAAAAGAATGTTGTCTGGTAAAAAATATTAAAAAAATAATTCAAGCATCTCGACAATTTCTTCCTTTAAAAAAAATTTGCTTAGCATACTTAAGATAGCTTGGAATTAACTTTCATCTCTGGGATTCTTGGCTTTTCTCATATTAATAGAAATATGGATAGGAAATATATTGATAAAATATTAATAGAAAAATTGCAAACGACATGTAAATGAGCAACATGATTTTTTTTTTAAAAACACAAGGCGGTAAAGTTTTCTTGAAAACTGATACTCAAAAATACCATGTGAGGCTGAAGGAAGAGGAAGCCTTTGCATACAAGGAAGGAAAGAGGGGAGTAAAAGACAGGAATTATAGATTGGACTTTAAAAGCAACTTTCTTCCAGATCCCCTTCTGCAGAACCAAGTATGACGAAGTAGCAGACTACAACTGTGATACAAAACAAACTTTAAAGAAAAACCTTTTAACTGCTCATGAATGCATGCAGAGCAATCATAAAGGAGTGCATTAGAAGAAAAAAGCAGATGATAGGCTTTATAATCATCCTATAAGACTGAAAAGTCAGAATTACCATGCAGCAGTATAAATATCACAGTGAATCTAGTGAATGATTACAAGGCATGGAAAAAGAGGCTGTATTTAAAGCAGTAAAAAGCAGCACTTACACACAAAGTACACTGCACATATGAACTGGGAAGTTTCCCTTATCTTTCAAGAAATAGGTATCTCTGATTCTAAATAAAGGCAGGTTTTTGAAAAGCATTATTTTCCTTCCAAACTGGCAGTAGTGCTTTGAGTTATACTAACATCCAATTAAATCCATACTTCTATCAATCCCTAGCATCACTAAGACACAAAATCCACAGAAGTCAGTCACTTCAGCACTTCCTCACAACCATGACGCTACTGCTAGCCAAAGGAGATTGAGAAAAATCACTTTGTGTGCCATATTTAATGAGTAACTGACTCACTGATACTGAAGACCACAGCAACACGTCCTAAATAGATGCTGCTTCTACATATAAAATTGCCATCTCTTCTTTTCCTGTTCAAACAGTTCATATAAGGACAATTTTGTCTTGTAGAAGTCATCTTTACAGTTCAGTTATCATTTATTCAATTACATACCTAGAGTCTTCATGTTTTGGTGTAACAATACAAAAATCTTACTCTGAAGGGTTAAAAATATAGCCTGGACCGTATGTGTCCAATCCATTTTGACACAGCACAGGTTCATGCACAATCTTTTGAACCAAAAAGCACTTGGTATGATGTGCAAAGGAGCAAAGCGCATTGCTTCCTTAAAGACTGAACATCAATTTGAGAAGCCACAGAGCATCAACACTGAACTCTTCAAGGACAAAGCCAGCCCATATCAAGCTGTAAATTTAACTTCCCACTTTTCTTTTTTTGATAGACTTCTACCTAGTTTTCACATTTGTCACAAGCAGATACACAAAAGCAAACTTTTAAGCAATTACAACATTGCTTTAGCTACAGACAAGAAAAGAAAGCTGCCAAGCAAAACATCATATGCATATCCCTTCTTGTCCAAGTGTAGAACTACATATCCAAGTAACTACTAAAGTCAGTGCGTTATTTTTGCATCTGCAAATGTAACTTCCCACCCAGAAAACCCAGTTAATTACAAAAAACAGACACACTCAGGCCACCCTTAAAAAACCCTTGGTTCTTCCCAAAACTACAGTTTGGCATTTAATTTTAGTACTGATTCATATTTAACTCTGTTCTTACGCTTATCATTTTCATGCAGAACAGCTGAGTAATAGAAATTGGAAAACAGATGATCATCATCTTTTGTCTGGTAACTTCCCCCCCCCCTCCTTTTAAGAGTGGCCTTACAGTTAAGCTTTGATTTAAATCAAAAACCACATTTACACCAATGTGAACTCACTTGCTTGCCAATTCACCCCCCGGCGGGAGGTTTGGGATGTTCTCAGTTGCTAACGTACGCATCACGTGGACTAAGTCTGGGGCTCCTTCACCCTGCTTCTTTATGATCTCTGGGAATCAGAAGTACTTTTTTTGTAAGTGCAGTCCAAATTTAACTTAAAAAGATTGAAACACTCAGTTTTATAAAAAGGCATCTTAACTTCAGTTAATATAAAAAAAAAAAAGATGACAGACCATATTCAACATGGTAATTGTTAACTTTGGTTCCATAAGAAAAAGAACCTGTAACAGATTTGACAAAGATACACTGCTAACTGTTAACATGCACACTGGTTTTGGAAATACACAGCTACCTAATGAAAATGGGGAAAAATTCTTTAATGGCTTTCCTGCTATACACTAGATGTGACAGAAGATGTAATATCTTCCCAACAAAGTGCCCTGGGCATGAGGCAGATATTAACATCAGCTTTATCACTGCAACAGAAGATAAAAGATTATGGCCATCATAGAAAGCATAGTACTTTCAAGAAACAAAAGGTTAGACATATTAAAAATAACTCACATGGCTGAATGTATGTTAGCCAATACTTGTACCTCACTGCATTACAGCAACATACAAATTTTAAGAACTATTACATACAAATAAAGACCCAGGGACATCACATCTAAGAGACAGTTCCATCCTTAACTCGCTTAGGGGATATGTGAATATTGGGCAGTTATTTAAAGCTGATTCACTCCAGCTTCTGGGTGAAGAGAATCTGTACTGTAGCCAGTCATGTTTGCTAAGAAATTCATTCTTAGGCCTTTTATTTTTTTTTCAAGTCGTAAGCACACAATTTTGTTTGAACTCAAGATTTCAGACCACACCACCCCTGAAGAGTCACTCTTTAAACAGGGATTTTTATGAAATTTAAAGAACAAGCACATTTTTAAAAATGCATCTCATCGGTTTCTCTGTAAACATGAGCTCTTAGAAATTAAAAGAGAGATGAATTATCTCTTGGCGCTGTTGATCTTCCAGTGAATACTGCAGCACACATACAATAATGTGTACATACGTGCATATATATATATACACACATGCACGTATATACATGCACACTAGTTTTCATGTAATAAAGCATTTACACAGCTTGAAGAGCAGTTGGAATTCATCAGTACCACTTTTGAAATATACTCTAGCATTCAGTTTTTGCCCTAAAACATAATTCCAGAAGAGCACACTGAGTTTCCATTTTATAATTTAATTAGTGAGATAAGGCACATCAAAAGCTTTTAAAACCAACATGTATCCAGTCCTTTTTAGTTAAAAAATTAAAAACAACAATTGTGAATTATTTTTTGTGCATGTAATAGTTTTTCAGGGCTGTGTGTGTTTACAAGAAGCACCAGCTCTATTTTGCAGGCAGGCTGTGTAAATTATTTGCAAGGTACAGTGGAAACACTGTCTAGCCCTCAACCAGTGTCAAACTCTGGTATACAAAGCTTTAAGCTGTTTACTTCAAAACCTACATTTTAAATACATAACACCACACACCACAGACACCTCAAAAACTTGCCATTTCCTCAAAATCTATAGCCAAAATTCATTTTACCATCTAGTATTTAATAAATAATCTAACACTCTTAAATCTGAATAAGAAGCAAAGATCTCAGATTTGGTTTGCCAAGTTCTTTTATTGTGCAATTTTGAACATCTAATATATTCTACATTGTGCTAGTGCTAAAGTTCTGCTGTACAAAAATAAGGAATTTATAGTTTACCTATACTACACAGTTTCACAAACTGTAACTGCAGTACATTTAACATACAGTCTCCACTAAATGAATACATTTATACTTTGATAAAACTATAGATACAGACTGAATGAACACTGAAGACACAACAAATGGAGTCGGTCTGCTAGCTGTGTTTAATTTATTGGAATTATCTTCTTTCAATACATCTTACAACCCTCCCCCCAATCTTTAATTTACTTTTAAACCTTCTACACATTTTCATGGCATCAAGTACTGGAAAAATGTACTTACAACCCTAAAACAAAGGATTCAAAACATATCTGCTTTTTCATATTCTGAATGGGAATTCCACACGAAGTTTAAGAAAAAGCCAGAGCTTTGATTTTGTGAAAATATGTGAAGGAACATATAACAGCTAACTTAAAATTATTTACCTCTATATAGGTATAAATATTGCAAGGATTATCTATTACGGAATGATTTTATGTAAAAAACTGAGAACAGAAAAAAAAAAGCCTAGACACGTTTCTTTTTAGAGTCAACACATCAATAACATATTAGTGCAAATAATAGGAACACATTTTGGAATGACTGATTACTTCTATCATGAAGGAGTAACATTGATTTATTGCAAGTAATGGCACAAAGATGCTTCTCCACACTTGCTGCTTCTTCCATTATTATTTATTGTAGCTACGAACCTGGACCACAAATGCATAAAAATTAATAAAAAGAGAGTCCTAGGTGGTACTGTAAGTAGAAAACTTTCTACACTTTTTAAAATCTGCATCGCCTCTCCTTATTCAAGATGACCATCAGTACTAAGCCCTCTTCAGTCTTAAAATTTGCACTACTTCTTAGCAGTATAAAGATATATTCTGGGCTAAGGGAATAAAAGTACAACCAGAAAAAAATGCACATTAGTAAGCATCAAATCTCATTACTTGTTGCACTACACTGAGTACTGAAGTGCATAAAAATACATAATATGCATTTTCACCAAGGTTCCATTTTAATGAATTTAAACTTTAAATTGATATTACAGATTAGTAAGATCTTTCTAAAAGTACTCTTTACATTTTCTAGTTCCTTCAGCTGAAGATTAGGCTTTAAAAATTAAGCACTGCCATTCTTAAAGTATTCTAGGATAATAGCAAGATTATTCACTGTAGTGTTGAAAGTTTCAGGTGCTGTAGCAGTCCTACCTTACTGCATCACCCATTTACAACAAGAAACGATTTAGCTGCACAAGATTTATTAAGTTAAATGTAACAAAGTTAATCGACTCCTGTTCTTCAAGTTCTACTTTAGTTCAGCCTCTCAACTTCCCTCATGAGTAAGACCTGAAAGGTCAAATTCTGCACACAGCTGATACAAATCACTGCTGGGTTGAATAGTGTTTAGTACATATTCATTAATTTAAATAGTATCTTTGTGCAACAATAGACAAAAGATTGAGGACAACTCTAAAAAAGAAGCAAAGACCCTTGAGGGGAAGTACACTGTATTTCCTCAAGTTGTTCAGACATCATCCCATTAAATTAGTATTAAAGTGCTTTATAACTACACACAGAATCCTTCTGCCTCTACGTAAGTATAACACTTCGCTCATTCCTGAAATTCTGTATTTGTATAAATGCAAAGTACCAGCAGCCAAATTAATTTTATGTACCATAATCACACGCAGTTCCAGTGTTTAGGTTCTTCATTTACAAAATGAAGTGTCTGTACAAAAATGTCAGCTTTCCCCATTGTAATATTCCTGGGGTACAACGAGGCCAGCTGAAGATGCAGCCTTAACTTGAACATATTTTCGTATTCTAGGTCATGAGCTTGTCTGAACTCAGACAAAATATCTAAGATACAAAGGTAATACTTGCCCAAATAGGAGAGTTAGCATGCTGTAAATTAATGTGTGAATTTACAGCATACTTGTTTTTCATCAATTCTGTGAGTAGGCATACATAGTAAGCTCTTCAAATGCCTCGTACAAAACCGCTCACTGCTTTGAAATGGAGAAAGCCATCTGACACTTAACTCATGCAGCGTTACCATGCACTTGGATATTGCTGCTACACTGTCAAAAAGATTCACGCTATTGCTTACTGTGCACCACCTTCTCCTATTAGGCAAGTGTTAAGATTAAAACACAGAAATGTCTGTCTGGACCTTTGTTCAGGGGCAGAACAGATGTAGTTTGCCACGCCCTTGCAAACGAGGCCTTAGAAAAAGGTGATACTTTCTGAAGGAGCACCTACACAGGCAGTAAGTGCTTTAAAATTGCACATTAGTTTGTCTGAACCCAGAATTCCCATGTAGGCAAGTCCTCTGTGAAATTTCTGAAGCTGTGCTGTGTTACCTCCATGCAAGTTAAGGAGGAAAAAAAGTGCACAATATATTCCTCTAACTTACTAATCACTGATACCATACTTGTGAAGAACTCTGCATATCGTGCCCTGTGTGCTATTAAGGATTCTTGGAGTATATACACGTAACTAGACTTGTAACATATAGGTCTAGAGGAGTCCACTTCAAAAATAGACTTCACCTATGCAAATAATGCATACAGCTTGTCTTATGTTTCAGAAACAAACTCCAAGCTGTGTTCGTTTTTAAATACCAAAAGGCACTATAAATCCAGTTTTAACGAGAAATCTTTTAAATCAAATTGCTTTCAAATATCATTTTTAGTTAGGTGACCCAAAATGTCTAAGACTTGCAGTTTCAGTTTGAAGTTTAAGAACTCCCAAAATACAAATTTAAAGCAAAATTTTGAAGTACTTATCAGAGTAAGATGAGCTCCCAACTTTTTTTCATCATGAATGCTTAAAGATTAGCTTTGACAAATTTCTGACATACTTTCAAATAAGTAAATATGTTAGCAGGTGCCTTAAAGATGACAGTAATCAAGTTGTAACCCTACCATAATTGATAATAAGATATTATGGCTAACTAATTTGTATATAACTATATGGAAAAATGACACTCAAATTTCCATTTTCACAGACACTTTGCAAAACATTCTGATTATTTCATTCAATTCCATATAACAGGAACCAGGATTTACTGGTCGGAAGTTAGCGCTGTCAATGGACTCATGAAGAACACTGAGCACAAGTGAATTCTTTCTCTGCCATCCTGAATAATTTTCAGGGCTACAGCGTACTGCACTTTCATAGCAGAATTTTTTCAGGACATACAACAGGACTACATGAGTGTCTTTTTCAGAAATGTACACTAGATGGCCAATGGCACTTGAAGGTCTATAAAAAAGCCTCTATGTGTTAAGAGTTTAGTTGTTGGAAGGGGAAGGGGGCCAGGGGGTCTGTTTAGAAACAAAGTTACTTATTTTTTTTTAAATGATCCACCTTCTACTCTGCTTTCCAGGTACTTGTCCAACTCTGCCTCTCTTTTCACTGCCTCTGGCGATACCTTTGGTGCATTCGGAAAACAGATCAATATCACACTCATGTTGTCTCGACTTCCCTGGTGGAAAAGAAAAAATTATTTGAGAATGTATACACACCAGGCTAAATACACAACAAAGCATTTTACACACAAAAATTCACAAATCATATGGTATTAGAATACAACTTTTACTACTATGGATTAATATTACCATTAGCCTTAATTTCTCCCCACCCCCTTACAGAATTCCAGAAGTCTGCCCGTTCATTCAGTACAATTTTTAAGTCACTTTGTTCTTTCCTCTTTCATGGTCTGAAGACTACATGGAGCCAATTACAGACAGCCCATTGTCTTTTAAAAACTGACATTACTAACGAGCGATGTGTAATTACAAAGCTGTGTTCCATCTTGTTTTAAGTACTATCCAGTCATTTTGGGAAAACAGCTAATATGAGATTGACAAACAAAACCATTACTGCTTAAAAGCACTAAGTAGGGAGGTGCTGAATTCAGACAGCCCTTCCACCTAACATCACAGCTGTTAGGGTTTCCAACACCCCCCGCCTTTTGTTTTAAAACAAGAAAAGTTACAAGTGAGAGAATCTGTTAAAAGACCAGCTGGAAGGGGCCCAGGCCTTTACAAAAGCATTCTTTGAAATGGAAACATTTAAAACTCCAACTAAATAGAACCCTAATACTTGAATACATTAAAATACAAACACATTCTGCTTATGAAAAGTAACCGTTTCATTTACTTTCAATACCCCTGTGCTCTGGTCTACAAACATGCATCCATATGCTTAACTTTTAACACCAATTAAACCCACTGTAGTCAGCAAGATTAAGAATAAGCCAGTGTTTAAACCAAGAGTATATGGGCATATGGGGAGGTGCTGACAGTTGGCTACTGCAAAGCTTACAGCATCCACAAGCCACTGTTCCTTCCCTGGTATTTGTTTTCAGGATTACCAGACAAAAACTGTAAACAAAAATACACACATTATCAACCTGCTGAGTGTCGGAAAGCAATTACATTTTTCCAAAATGGAAACAGTGACCTTGTTAGCCACGTGGCAAGAGCGGAGATGCTGTCTCGTCTCTTTAGTATCAAAAACATTGGCTTTTTTACATTTTGACTTCTAGCTTGACTTTGGAAAATTAAATGTCAAGCTACAAAACTCAATACTTCAAACCTCTTCTGTAACTGCACCATCCTGCAACTTATTAATACAAAGTAGGAGTTACTGTAGACAAAATTACACACATTTGTTAAACAAAACAGTCCCACCTTCTTCTGCTTGAGCTAGTTTGAGCTGTATCATACAACACTGAATAAGAAATACAGTAATTAAACCTGAATAAAAACTAACTTAGGAAGTCAGATCTTCATATAGTCAAGAGTAAATTTTAAACTGCAAAATATGAAGGCAAGGTTCATTCATTCTGCATTTATCTTGATGTAATTACGACAGTAATGTTACTACTATATGCCAAAGAAAGGAGGGGAAGACTAGGAAGGGAAAGAATATTCTCCAGATTAAGTCTTAAGAGTTAAGGTTTTGTGAAGTATGTTGTGAAACAGAAAAGGGCAGTTATTGTCCTTCACTTGCCCATAAATTCCCATCAGCTTCTGGTTTCCCAGTGATCACAACATACCTGTACATGATTTTAAACTCTCTGTTAATCAAAACCACCCAGAAAGCCATACTGTTTCTGTTGTGTGTTCATTCCCCCTCTATCACATTTTTGTGGTAACCACGGTAATTACTGTCAAAGTCATGTTAACATAAACCGTTGGATACTTATAGACTGGAATCAAAACTTATTCTTAACTTGTTCATAAACTTCTAATAGTGAAAACAGATTAAACTTCTTCTCTCAAGTCTGGCTACCTTGTACAAGCAGGTGTCCACTATCTCATTGCAAACTTTCTCAAGGTCATCAGTGACTTCAAGTCTGGATCTTACAAAGTCACACAGCTCTTCATTTCCCATAACATCCCAGATACCGTCGCAAGCCAGTATGATGAACTGATCATCTTCTTCTGATCTCTCAATTTCATAAACTTCAGGCTCAGGTGAGACTAGCTGTTCTGTAGGACCTTTCCCATGGACACATTTGTAATCAAAGTCCCCAAGTGCCCTTGAAACAGCAAGAGAGCCATTCACACGCTGAATCATTACAGAGCCACCTGCATTCTGTATACGCTCTTTCTCCAGTGGATTACTTGGTTTGTGATCCTGTGTGAAGAAGTGAACCTTCCTGTTTCTACACAGTAAACCTCTCGAGTCTCCACAGTTGATGAAGTATGTGTGCTGGGGAGAAATCATGACACCCACAGCTGTTGACCCACTTCTGTCTGCGCCATGTTTCTTCTCAGAGATGACTCTCATGTGTTCATCAATTTGCAGAAAACCTGTTCTGATGCCGCTCTTTACACTTTCCACAGATGGGGGCCCATCTGGCCCTTTAAAATCCTGGTTGCTCGTGATGTGATCTAATAAATGCTCACAGCAGTACTTGGCAACCTGTGATCCAGCGTGCCCATCATATACAGCAAAAAACGACCATCCATCAAGTCCATTTGGCAAACCAATCACAGCCGTATGTGCATCCTCCATTTCCACTCGCCAGCCTTGCATACTACTCAGACCGTAACGAAGCCCATTCCCTTGCCCCTGGGCATTATGCTTCTCCATCTTTGGCTTGTCTAAAAATGCTCCCATGATGACTTTCCTTCAGTTCTAAAAAGAAAAAAAGGATGATTAAGATATTTCTTAAGCATCTCTTGTTTAAACATCCTACTGGAAACTATTAAATAACAGCCCAAATAATGTTAAGATACAAAAATACACAGACATAAAGCTGACTTTTCTGTCTCGCTCTCAAGTCAAGTTTGCATTGCTTTCAGCTATTTAAACAAGGACACTGCTACTAGCTGAACTGCACTTTTCAGATTTTTGTATGTATTTACAGCTGTTTTACTTAAAGAATTTATATTCCACTATCATTCATGGTTCTGACAAAAGCCTCTAGTATAAGTATGCACAAAATTAGCTTGAAAGAGGACTTGTTAACTGGCACACACCTGAATAGCTATGTTCCCTGTGATTACTGAGCAAATGAAAGAGTTTCCAGGGCAGTGGCATGCCCTAGATCCCTACCTGCCAGCCACAAAGTCCTGCTCACGCTCTGCTTTTCCGATGGTGATGGGGAAATGAAAGCAAACTGATTAGGTTTGCTTTTGGAGGAAGAAGTTTGGGGTTTTTTGTTTTGGTTTGGTTCTTTAAACAGATAAAGTGATCTGAACGATCAAGATGATGCCAGAGTCTGCATAAAGGAAGAGGCAACACTGGGTAACTAGGAGCAGGACTCAGAAGGAACAGAGCAGCTGTCCCGTTAGGCAGCAGTAAGTCATTAGTTTGGCTCAGCCATCTTGTGAAAGCTCATCCTTAGATTTTCAGTTACATTACACAGCAAGCTTCTCAGATGTCTGTGCCGCAGATTTACTTAAAACCTTAATGTATTCATGCTTCACTGAAAGACAACTGCCCCTGACATGTCTAAAGAAATCTGTTTGGAAATAAAATCACAAGTATTGTGAATTCATGCTTCCTTAGTCAAGCCAGACCAATATACTGCACACCCTATCCTCCTCCACCTCCCATCATTGGGATGGGATGCAGCAAACGTTCATGCCTAAGAGAATACAAATTATATTTGCAGGCAGCGTAAACTGACTGGTTTATCTTCATGGCTTTCACACCCTAACCATCCAACCCACCCTTCTAATCCACATCAGTTTATTTGTGCATTCATTATTAAAAAATCATACAAAATAGGTCACACATTTTACATACTTGCAAATTCTGCCCTGGGAAGCACCAAAGAGTGTGCAAATCACTGTTATACAATACAAGGTAATGGAACAAGACTACGAGCTGTTCTGTTTGAAGGCAGTGGACAAAAATTAACTGTGAGAAGAGATTCTGAAACAGATTTTATCTGAGGCCCCAAATAAGCAGCTGCACTAGCAGAGAAGTTAGTACACTAGGGGTTTTAGAAGGTTTTAACTTGTATGTGGAAAACATATGATTAGTTTTCTAGGTTATAACATCACTTTTTGACAAACACGCTTTTATTGCGAAATACAGCTCCAGCAATAAGTGACACTATAGATCCAACAAAGCTTTTCACATTGTCTCTTCCAGCCACTATCAACCTTTCTAAAACATCTGTATACGTTAGAATAAACAGTCAAGAAATGTTTATATTTGATCTCACCACAACAGTGATTCAAATGTGAGGCACAGGGACTGGATACACACTCTTCGGCTCACATGCTTTGTTAACAAAAACAAAAGTCGCTGCAGGGAGAGAGATGTCAGCAGCAGTACACCTCTGCTTCCTCTCACTGCTCTTAAGTTCTGTCTCTTCTCAAGTGAACACAAAATATTGATACCCACGCAAACTGTAACTAGACAACAAAATATAGCATACACTGGTCTTGTATCCTAAGCACATGCATGAGTTTCCCATTACTGCAGTTGCTAGGAAAAAAATACAACTTAGACTTTTTTATCTTCACATGCAACTCTAGTGAAGTCAGAGTGATCAAAATAATTAGAGAATGCTGCCATAAATCAAATAAGGAATTATTTTGCTCAGTAAGAGACTTTTTATTAATTCCATTAAAGCAGCAGAGCTTAAACTAATGCCTAACACTTTCTTATTGTTGAAGAGATCATGAAATAGCATGCAGATACTCAATTATTCCACCTTAATTTAGAGCTCAAAAAGCAGAAACTGCCCTGACAAATACCACATTTTTGCGAAGTATTTTACATTATTACTGTGTTTAAAACAAGAGAAAAGTCTTAAGAACAGGATACAGTTAAACTGACCACAAGCACTGGCAAATTTGGACTAAAGGCAGTTTTCCTTCTAATCTCTCACATTTCTAAGTACACAATATTCAGAGTTGTGCTCTGTAAGCTGTTCTTCCCTCTCAGTAGTTTGTCATGTAAACCACAATTAAAAATACATACAGACAGGTCGTATGCAGTTCTAGCAACTCATACAGAACTGCTAGCACACTTCAAAAATTAACAAATCCACTCTCCATTTAAAATCAAGTTGCCTTATCCCTCCCCAGAATGTAAACTGAAAGCTGTTGCTATTCTAAATTAAGCGTTGTAGGTGAGATGTTGACACATGATTCTTCAAGGGTGCGAGCTACCCACCGTAGACGCGAATACAACCAGACAGAAGGATAACCACAATGTGGTCACATAACTTCTACTTAGGAAATTATTCACATCCCATAGCGTAAAGCAGTCACCTTCCCAAAACTGCAATAACAGACTGCAGTTGCCTGCCTTGCAACACTCTCGCTAATCATACTTCCACCAGAATGCCAGTCTAAATCTGTAGAAGACTAGGTCAGGTTTTTAAAATCCTCACTGTACCTGAAGGGAAAGCACAGTTTGCTTGTGGATAGGACAAATATGCCAAGCCTTGAGTTTTTCCAGAATTTCAATTCTTGTTCAGAAAAATTTGAGTTTACTATGACCAATCTGTGAATTCCTATGAATCAGAGGCTACCTGCTACTTCTCCCTCCACACCCTTAAGTGTGGCTAAAACCTGAAGTATTTAAAGAGTTTTAGTAATTAAAAAAAATAATCTTAGTTTTAAAAGAAGGGAGGGGAGGGGGGACAACACACACATACAAAAAGGCTGACATAAGAAAGCTGTGCCTCCTTCCTCCTAAAAATACCTTTTCGACTTGTTTTTGAGTCCATATCTACGGAAACATCTTTCACACATGAGTGTCTAAACCACTAGTATGTTTTTCATTCTTTCATGAGGTGGTTTGTGCACTATACTGATTAAGTTGGAATGTCACCTTTAGTTAAGCATGTAACTCTGTATGCAAATCAGATTAACCTATAGCAGTGCAAGCGCCCAAGTTACAGCATGACTTCGTTATGTAATAACACTAAAGAGAGAAGTCAGACCCAGAACCGGCTGCATGCAGGATGTGCAATAAAGCAACACACTCCAAACATGGTTTAATTTAGCCCTCTCTTATATTTCTTTAGTCATCTTCCTAAACAGGAGTCCTCATCTTATGACACTTATTATCCAAATGATTTTACTACCCTTGCCCTTCTCAACCCAGCCAAACATTCTGCAATCATCTTAGAAAACTGCAATCTCATAGCGGGAGACAGAACCAGTCCTCTACTCTGGAAGCCTCAACTTTCAGGATGCTTGAACCATGCACATCTGTACTAAAGGAGACAGTCATTCTTCCTACTCCTATTAAAGCCAAAGTAAAAGTAAATGCACTTTAATAATGAAGTTTAGTGGCAAATGTACGCCACCCACTGTGGTTTTTTCTCAAAGAAGGCCAATTCTGAACAGTACTATAGCAGCGGTACCCTGTAAAAAGATCAGAGGTGCAACATTTTCCTCTGAAATGGTACCTCTAAAACATCATCTGGCACTGCAACTGCCACAATTAGTCAAGCAAACTTCAATTTTAACCTAAAATGATTCTTGGTTCACCATCTCCATATCTGTGACTTCCATTAGTTTCTCCTAAAAGAGAAGAGCTTTCTGCAGTCAAAGTTCCCGGGTTTTGGCTCTGGAGAACAGAGAGGCTTCTGAACAAAACTAAAAGTGAAAATGGACCCCTATGCATAAAAATGAACATGCAGGAGACGCATCTATGAGTGCATCTAAACCGTGACTTCTGAAATTCTGATTTTGTGGAGGTCAAACTGAAGGACAGCCTCTACAGCAAGTGTACGAAAAACTCAAGTTTCAGTTTGCAGACAGAAAAGCAAGTACAGGGCCTAGAAAAATCAATGCAAGTAACAAGATCTTGGATAAAACACAAGAGTGCCAAAATTCAAAGGACTGCAGCATTAGAAACAAAACTGAAATAATGAATGGAGCATGCCAGAGAGTCAGTAGCTAAACTCCTTTAAAATAGATGCAACTGGAGAACAGAGCAGCAAAGAAAAGGAGGGTAATTAGTATACCGGACCATGGACAACCAGGGACAACCACAGATACATCACTGGAATGCATGAAATCTCCTTGCCCCTTCATTTGTCCCTCAAATTGTGCTATCCAGACAGCACAACTGTATCGCCTTCTGATACACATGAAAATAAATTTTACTGTTCTGCTACTCGCTTATTCATTTGCATGAATGTTCAAATGAAGACAAGCCTTAAATTTTCACAGAAGACAGTTAATGTAACTCCATAAAACCCTGTAAAAAGACAATTATTTTTCCAAGGAATTCAGGCAAGGATTTGATCATCTTGTCCAAGAAAACCAACCACCGCCATCTGAAACTTGTACTTTAATAACATGTAATTTAATAATCCTTTTTAAACAATGTTTGCGTTGTATTTCTTCCCCTAGGATAAGCTGCTTATACGAACCACACCGAAGCCATAGGCACTTGCTCAAACTAAGCTAAGAAACTCCAATTTCCTGGAACAATTCTCCAAGTGACATTACGCCCTGTGTGTTGTAATGAGCACCATAAAGTAAGATTACAACCTTTACTTGAACTACACGACACAGAGCAAGTCACCAAACTATACAGACTGCTACTGAATAGAAAAAGGGCATTTGATCACTTCAACTCCAATCTGATCCATGGTACTTCTCCCCCTGCCTTGAGCAGGCTGGATGCAGTAGCCAGTCAGCACATAATTGTGCAAATGTGGAAACATTTTCAGAAGTTAGTGCCTGCTGGATGAAAAACTGACAGTACATACTGGATGCCCCAAGTCAACTAATGTTAACAAACAACGTGTCAGAGATCATCCCAGGGATCGGAAGAATGACTAAAATAAAACAGAACACGCAGATGAGGAGACATAATTACACCACAGTCATGGGCTGAATGAAGTCATGAAAAAGGCTCTTGCCAATGAAACTATTTAAAAGCTATTGGAGGCTATATGATTGAGTTCTGGCACTCACAGTTCAACAACCTCAATAAAGCACTGAAAATTACAGTTGATGTTTCTGAATGCGTACTTTCAGACACAGGGATACACGGCCAACTAGGAGACATGAACTGTCTATGAAAAAGTAGTAAAAAAAAAAAAACAGAAATAGGGCTATTTTAATAAACAAGGACTAACACACAATTTCCCCACCAGAATACTTGCTTCTTGGAGATGCAACTGTAGTCTGCATTATATTTCAGTATGACAACTGCAAATAGAAGAACATAAGAAGAAACTATCCATATGAGTAAGAAAGTGTGTAGTAACATTAACCATTTTTTTGTTTTAGGACAGATGTAGAAGCTATGGCATGTGCCAGACAAAGGGAACAGAAAAAGGCAGACAGATGGAAACATTAGTTTAAAGAAAATAAAGAGAAATAGCAAAGCTCAGAAACAGGCCTTCAGACAGGCAAGAACATCTATAGATGGATGCAAGTGAGAGAGAGGGCAAAAAAACCCCAAAGGTAAGCAAGTTAATGACTCTGTGTGTACAAGAGAAAGTAGGAATTGTTTCAACCTCTCCCCACTTACCCTCCCTTTCTTCCTGTAATTAATATGCAACAGTGATTACAATTACAACTTCATACCACAGCAGAAGACACTAAATCACTGCACCTCCGACATAGCCACCTAGGAGCGCTGACCTCTTGACTGCTGGTCCACAGGTACCACCATTTCACTGAGGTAGGTTGTTTTGTGAGGGGTTTTTTTGGTTGTTTTTTTTTTTTTTTAAACATAACTTCTGCTTAAAATCCTTCCTCCTTGCTAGGAGCTGACAGCCTTTCTGACTGCCTCCCCATACTAAGCAGCAAAATATTTTATCCCACTTGTTTTCCTATGTCAATTTATTTTTCATGAGTGTGTACAGCAGGGTGGGTAGTATTTAGAAGAGGATTGCTAAAGCCTCCTAAAGTCTTCTGGAACACAGAAGGCAACCATTTCTAAGTCAACACCCTCCCTCCAACAGCACGTTTCAGCTTTTTCTTAAAACCTCTTTTTCTGCTCCTACCTTCCTTTCCTGCAGACAACTAAACCTGTTCCAAGGTTAAACTAGGAGCTGCTATTCTTGATATGAGTGTATGTTGGCTGAGGTTCAAACTCCCTCCAAAGGAGATGTATGTAATCTGATTTTTGAAAAAGAAACACCTAGAAATTGTTCCTGCAGCAATTTGACAGACAGTGATGTAGTTTCAAAATTTCTTTATGGAGTTGTTTTCATTTTGCTCTATGGTCTGCTACTGAACAAAATAACCTCTTTCCAGAATCACTACGACCACTGCTGGGAATAGAAAAATCACAACACTGATTTTGAGAGGAGATACAACTTACATCCACAAGTACCAGTCACTCATTGGGATCCTAACATGACTGGCACCCTCAGAACACAATTAAGAGAGAACTTCTTGGCCCAGACAGAATTCTTGCTTCTTTTTAAATATTTGTACTACAAATTAGAGGTGGGGAAGCATAAGGAAAAAAAGCACTAGGCAGCAGTGTTATAAGTACGAGCAGGCCAATCACTATGAAAAACTGCGTAGACAACCAAAATGGCATTAACAAGTACTATGAAAATCAATGAGGTAGCTCTGCATAAATTCATATTCTGCTCTCTGAACAGTATGAGAACGAAAAAGCCAAGGTCCTTGCTTGAAAGCATTAATAAGCAGAAAACATGCCCATGCTGGTGTTTAGTTCAGCACCTTTCTGGTTATACTTCATTTTCCAAAGATTTCTTATTTAAAAGTGTTGGAAGATAAACAAAAGACACCCATTTTAGACACAGAGATTAGACAACTGCTTTGTTAATAGCACACAAACTCCTGCAGACTCCGGCCAAAATTCAAAGTCCCATTGAAGTAAGCACTGTAAAAAGGAACTGGAAGATCCAAGGAAGCTGCAGTCTATGTAGACAGAAGTCAGGAGAAAGGCAGGCCTTGCTTCATTTTATATATCAATGAGGTGCGGTAAGATTCACATTTTTTGAAAGAGCAAGGCAAACGAGTGAAAATAAGAATTCCAACCAAACTGCTCATGTCAGAAGAGTATATACAGTGCTATGCAGCTACTCCAACGGAACTATGCCCAGCAATACAGTTTCACTAGAAAGAAAATACGGGCAAAAAGGAAACAGAAAAAGACGACACCAAAGAACGGAGTTATAGTAAGTCATAAAAGTTGAATTACAGTTTTTTTCCAGTATTTGTAACACCAAGAGTGCTCTGTCACTGTCATCTACCTTCGTAACAGGGTATTACCCCACTCCTAGACATCATGGGCCTAATCAACAATTTTTGAGTACAAGCCACTTACAGTCCAAGGATTGAACAGATCTGAACATATCAAATGCTTCAAGTAATAGCCCAAAACTCCCTGTTCTTTAAACTTCATTTTTTTGATGTCTCATTTACAGCTTGAAGTCTCAGCATCTTTGTTCACTGCTAGTATTATCAACCAAACAATATCTACAATTCAAAAAAACAACGAGGTTGAAGATTCATAGAGGAATGTTTTCTTTAGTGGAAGAACCACACTATTCCACTGCTATTTCTGTGCCAGAAAGAAAAAAAACAAATAAACAAAAAGGATTTGCTTTTTTATCAAGTTTAGCTGAACCTATTCAGAAAAATCAAACAGAAGTGGAGCCCTAGCCTGTACTACCACTACCCAAAAGAGGAAAGTGAAGTTCTTGGGTAAAAAGCCTCTAGACCAGAATGACTTCTTTAAAATGACCAGGACTGTTCAGGCTGTTCGAAAGCCACTGGAGTGAAGTCAAGCTACTGCCAATTTGTCTTTGTAAGTGTTTTAGCTGAAGTGTTAAAATAAACTAGGAAAAAGATGTTACATGGAAAAAGGTCTCAATGGGATTATTTGCTGAGACTCCACAAACAAAAGGAGGCTTGAATAACAATAATTTAAAAAATAACAGAACACCAAATGCATTAATCGAACCATTCCTGAAATATGGCAAAAAAATTACACTCACACTCTCTCTCTCTCATCTGTGGTGATGAAGTTCAGGAAACTGCCACTTTTTTACAGTTAACATAATTCTGTATTGTCGCCTGTGGTAACGTGTATGAATTCTTATAAAATCCCAACATCCTTCTGTTATACTGTTTAACTGATACCCTCAGCACAAACATTTTAAAATCTAAGTTAATACAGTCCTACATACCTTAAAGAAAACTGAACATCACACTATCCCCTCTTTTAGTCTTTGTGTCTCCAGTTGCTTACCAAGGCCACTGCTCTTTTTAAAAAATATTTAAACTTCAGATCTTCCCAACTTCAATAATAAGCATCATACATCTATTTATTATTTTTCATATAAGTAATTTTTTTATCAATATGGAAGAATAAAACCTAAGTGAAAATAAAGTTTATACAGATAGCACTTGGGAGTAAAACAAAAATAAACTATTTAGGGAAAATGCAATCAGTTTGTATGTGCCCAATGATTACAAGATGATTCTTGCATGAAGGTCCCAAAATTTCCTGTTTAGCCAAGTACTCAATATTATGAAATAATTCAAAGAAAGATACATAAGCAATTTCCCAGATCCTTCAAGCAGCATACAGGAGACTTAAAACCTGACGGCTACACATGGGAATAAAATGGGAATAAAATAGGAAATGTTCTGAAGTGTACAGCTATAACCTGGCTTTGCCTGCAAGGAAATGACATCAAGACTATGCCAGAAGCACATTAGGACCTGGAAGTCAAATCCTCAAAGCTTAGGAAAAGCTGGAGTCTGTTCATTTGTACACACACAGAGCTTTTATTTACAAAGTTATTTGCCCTCGCATCCCCAGCATTCCTATGTCATTAAAAGAACAAGGACAGAAGATGACTGCTGGAATAAATCAGATTTTCCCCCCAAGACTACATAGAAATAGAAAAAAAAAAGAAACCAAAGGAAAAAACCTATTGTTTTAACTTTTTATGAAGACAACTTTCAGGACAGAGGGCTTTCCTCTGAGGGTCACACCGATTACCAAGTTCATTTCTATCACTATCAGTGCAGAGCTGACAGATTTGCCTATGATCAACAAGGCAGTAAGATGCTCTCCTGAGTCCTAACTTGAGTTCACTGCAGCTCTAAATATTCTGGTCATCGAATGAGGACATTGTTGAATTCACCTGTTCTTTAAAATACAGGCAGTGCTAATGCCAGCTTACAGGGCCTCATTCTGCAGCCTCAGAATGGTTCTTTACAGAGAAAGGCAGTACTAGATTTTTAAGAAAAGCCTGTCCAAACACTTAGTAAATTGGCTGGGGGAACCAGAAAATTATTTACTGATAGAAACTGATTGTTTCTTCATTAAATGCTCCTACAATTTAATACTAACCACCTACCTGCCCACATTTTTCTGCATTCTGCATCCCTTTCCAAAGACTGGGTTTTACTTAACTTAGCAGATAGCTGGAGAATTCCTTAAACTCATTCCAAACACAAAGAGCTTAGGCACAGTTTACACAGTTCTCATGGCTACTGCATTTTAGGGTATTCCATAAGTAAAAAATAAAACGGAATTTTATGCACAAATAGCTATGATATATGGTCAAGAAGAACAGAGACAACCATTCAAATTCCAGATCAAAAGTACAGTTGGCAGTTAAAATGAATTGTATGCATAGATACATAAAATCCTTCAGGTTCCAGATGAGACCCAAACATGAAAGCACATTTCATCCTCTAGGTCACAATCCAGCAAGGCATTTAAGCATGAGAGCAACATCATACATCTGAGTAGTCCCACATAAGTCAGTTGCACGTGGCGTATCAGTGTAAGCACATTTAAGTGCTTTGCTTTATTTAAACTGCAGCTATCAGAATACAAGTCATGTTACGCTTGAGTTTCTTGGGCTTGTAAACTATTATCTTAGAAGACTTTAGAGACCTTTTTAGCTCTTGAAATATTCTTGCCTGAACTGAGAACTAAGATGTTGGCAATAAAAAGGCTAATGTACTTTTTCCTCTGTGTAAACTCCTAGCATTTCTCTGCATTTCAATATTGAAACCTGATTAGCCAGTTTTGGTCTTTCCTTTGTATCACTCTTAGATGCTCTCTTGCTAGTAAACTGCTATAAAGTTTACACGCTGAACAGTAGAAGTGTACCTCACTGGAACTATCTGTAGATGAAGGAAGTTTTTATTCTGTTGTTTTAGTCACATACAAACACCTTTTTAGAAGAGCTGTTAAAAAAATCTGACACAATCTAAATTCACATGTTTATAAACACACTCTGTTTTGTAGACTTCAGTAGCAAGCTGAAATATCAATTTTACCAGTATGTGAAAACAAAAAATTTAAAATGAACACCAAGTAAAACAAAGGCTTGTTCAGTTCAAACACAAACAAATAATAATAATAAAAGACAGAGACTTGACAGACATCTGTAGCTTAGTATGTGGTTGAACACAGAGCAGAGTTTAGCAGAGAGAAATACAGACAAGGAGACCTTACAGCAGACAGACATATAGACAAGCAGACCTTACAGCATTGGTTTAACACCAGTAACACTCAGCTGGATACCACCTCTATCCGTGAACAAAAGTCAGTCCACTCACTCCCATGGTATCACGCTTTATTCTCCTGCCCCAATTACAATTTCCTTAGTCTAAACACTCTTCCTAGTCTAAAGATTTAAATGATTTACTCTAGCAATATCAAATCTTAATAAATCCTAAATTGTTCCTTCACAGACAGATAGCAACAGGAGCAACGTAAAGAAGATACAAAGAGATAATGCCATCTCCACTGTGATCCACACCACACCATGGCTCAAATACATGAATCCTTCTTAAACAATACTTTTATGCACTGGCTAATGGAATGTACGTAAAATACCATAAAAATCACATTTTATGTACATTCCCTGGATCTTCTAAATATCCTAAGGACACCGGCATTTTTTCAGGGATTACATATTGTTTACATGGACTTTATACTTTGCAATTTGCCATTTTTTCAATGAAGACCACTGTAGTTGAGCACATTTAAGTTTTACAGAAGTTTATTTCTTATCCTAGTATTTTTAACTGAAATTTGGATCATGTGACTAAAACTACAGTCATCAGTAAGAATTCAGCAACAAAGTATTCTCCAAAAAGAGCTTAATTTTCAAAAGAACAAATGAGACTACAAGTTGCATCATTTAAAAACAGTTACAGATGATACACCAATGTTTCAAAAAAATATAAAAGTGAGGTACAATTTATGCGAAAAGAGAGGCAGAAATTACAAAGGGCCACATGCAATGGTAAGAGGAAACATTGTTTGGCTCAGGTGTAGCTATGCTAAGCCCCTAGTGTTTCGACTTCAAACACTGTTACTATTCAAGTCTTTAAAATGAGTTGCAGGTCTGCAGAGACAAAATGAATACAATTATTTTACAGTACTTCCCATTCCAAAACTTGCTTATTTAATAGCACAACCTGCATCATTCAATCACTTAATTGCAATGCAGTGCTGCTTAGCCAATTACGTAAAAAAGTATTTTTACTTCAGAATAGACTTGAACACGTAAAAATTAAGGCAATAGTAATGTCAATATTTTAGTAAGAAATAAGTTATTGTTAAATGACTTATATTTAGGTCATCCTGTGAAAGCAGCTGCTTTATATTCCCCAGTTCCACTAAAAAGGAAAAGTGCAATAAGATCTCTTATTGACAGCTGCATTCAAAAACATACCAGTTACATAAGTTTGCAAATTATACTGTGCCAGAGTTAAATATCTAAGCATTTTACCGACAGTTCTTAAAACGCTATCTCAGCAAGAATGACTCAACTTCACTGCATAAGCTGCGCTCCAGATAAGAAGCAACTAGCTTGATTTTACAGAAAAAAACTTTTTTGTATTCTGCTTTAATTCAAATTGCACTAAGTGCGTTCTGCTTGTTTAGACCTGCAAGCTTCACCAGTCATTTGGCATCTCCATCTCTCCTCCTCGGTTTCAACAAAAGCATCTCGAGCTTACCTATGGACAGCTAAGTGAGTACTTGGAAAACAGGAGTAGTTTTCTACTGTACCTCAAGGGGAGAGATTTACCAGACAACCATCAACCAAAGGACTAAACCTATAAACCAGAGCTAGGCCTTGTCTGTATACGAGAAAAACATGGCTATACCAGAAGACCATAAGAATACAGACCAGCTCTCTCCAGTACAAACTACATTTATCACAGGGTTTTATCAGATATCTATGTCTGTGAGGAAAACACTAATAACTACCATGATGCATTATCAAGTCTTTTACTCTTAGCCTAGCCTCATATACAAAAGGCAGACCCAGGACAGCCTGGAAGAGAAAACTTCAGGAGCAGCTGTCCCTAATCCAGGGAAAAATGCTGGTACACCTATCAAAACTGCCTTCCTTCAACACCTTTCCTTTGAGTGCTATTTTGACTGGATAGGTAAAATGTGAAACTTCCCTGACTCATGTTTTTTCCCCCCATCCCCTACCTCTAACGTTATTCATAGAAAAACTATGAATAGTAACAGAAGGGAAGCTATCAGAGAAGAAATGCGGGTAGAACTCGCACAATTCTTGGTCATTTGGCAATTCACACAGGGACCTGAGTAACAGCACCCGTCTTGCTTTGATTTCACTAGTGCCTCACAAATCCTGCTTCAGCCACCTGAGCACTGAAACAGTACATGTACAGGCTCAGGGAAGTAATTTCCTAGAATCACAAGAGTAAGAACTTCTACTTTATAAAATGATTTTACTTATGCTGATGTTAAACATCACAATCTAAGGAAAACATATTACCTACCTTCAAACCTACTCCTCTCAGGATCTACAACTGCCTTCTGCTTAAAAAAATAAAAATAAAAAATGCCTTTGTATGACATACAGGACCTTAAACCTTAAGGTTACCACACAGGCCATCTGAATGACCAGGACTTTCTCATTTGACAAAAGGTACAACTCAAAAAAAAATACTTCCTCACAAGTACTACGGTAAACTTAAAATGTTAGTTTTGCAACAACAAAATTTTGCCATACACATGGCAACACTGAAATATTTTACTTGTACTAAATAAATACAAACACATATCAAACAAATGTCTACAAAATCTATTATTCTGAAACTATTAACCTGCAGCCAGTCTTAAAGGTGCACCACAATACAAGCTAACATAATAAAAAGGTTAGACGTATGCTCAGAACCTCTGGCATTTAACATGCAAGCCCAATTATCCAGTACATCACGGACAGCTTTTTAATCGAGGAGAGCGTTTTCTTCTATCTGCTTTTAACACGCACACTATGACAGATCACAGACCATCAGCGTAACCTTTGCTCACCACATTGTTTTCAAAGGCAGCGAAATCTCTCTCAAACTTTAAACCCCTGAAAGGCGTTGGCAAGGGAAAACCGCCCGCTGCATAATAATGTCACTATTTGGGGAGTGCTTGATGCTCCGACCCTCGCTAGGGTGGGGTGCTTTATAAATAGATGCGTTTATTTTTTTTCCCAGTGCCGTGCCCCAAGCGTTTGGGTGGCGATGGGAGAGGAGGCTGTTTATAGCCATTATTAAATGAACTCTGAATCGGCCAAGAAGGGGGGGGGGGGGGGAGGAAAGCTGCTGCTACCTGAGCCAGGCCCCAAACGCTCTGCTCACCCTCCTCCCTCCCTTTCTTTCCCCATGCCCAGCCCCAAGGGGCTGCGTGCCACCCCCAACCCTTCTGCGAAGCTGCCCGCAATGCAGGGGCTGCGCAGCGGAGACCCGCGGCCAGGCCACCCTCAGCCCCCGGCGGGGTGGAGGGGGGCTCCCGGCAGCAGCAGCAGCATCCCAAGCAGGCTCGCACCCGCGCCGCCCCCCTTCCCATTTCCCTCCCTCTCGCCGCCCCGACCCGGCACCAGCTGCTGCCACCGGGGATGGCGCCTCGCTCCTCACCCGGGCTCCAGGAGGGACGACCGCCCCCCCCGCCCGCCCTCCCCTCTCCCGCGGAGCCGAGAGGGAGAGCAGCCCCCGCGCAGGCCGCCCCCGCTCGGGGCACAGGCCCCGGGGCCCAGGCGGCGGCGGACGCGGCCCTCCAGCGCCCCGGCGTAGCCCGGCCCCGCCGCCACCCCCTCACCCCGCCTCAGCCCGGCCCGCCGGAGGCCCCGCACTGCGCAGAACCACTTACCCTCCCGGCCGCGGCCGACGGTGCCGGTTGTGGCGGGCAAGGCCGCGCTCCCGAAGGTGCGTGGGGGCAGGGAGGCCGGGGGCAGGCGGGGACGTCCGCGGTGGGGCCGGCGGCGGGCGGGCCGGCCGGGGGAGAAGGGGAAGGAGGGGGAGAAGGAGGAGGAGGGGGGCACCCGGCTGGCGGCCTCGCCTCAGCTCATTCACAGGCGGCGGCTGCGGAGGGCGGCTCTGTGCCCAGGGGGAGCCCAGCGCTCATCTCGCCTCCGCTCCCCTCCTCGCTCGCCGCCGCCGGCCGCCGCTGCCCCCTCCTCCCCGGCCCCCTCCCGCCCGCCCGAGCTCCGCGCCCACTCGCGCAGCGCCGCGGAGCGTCGTCCGTCCGTCCGTCCGCCCCCCGCCTCTCACGCAGACACACACACACACACGCACTGCGCCGCCGCTGCCACCGCCTCCCCTCTGCGCAGGCGCGCCGGGCGCCGCCGCGCGCCTGCCTGCGGCCGCTCCCCTCCCCCGCCGTGGCCACCGCGCGCGCGCGCGCCGCAGGGGGAGGGGAGGGGAGGCGGGAGCGCGCGCGCGCGCGCCCCCTGGCCCTTTCCCTCCGCGCCGGGGGGCGCGTGCGCGCTTCCCCCCCCCCCCCCGTTAAAACAAAACAAAAACCACCACTAAAACGCCACAAACGCCGCTTTTCAGGGCAAAAACACGCCTCTGGCGCAGCGGGCGGGATACCCGGATGCTGGGGCTGGGAGAGCTGCAAAGGGCGGGGGGGGGGGGAAACCGGAGCGAGGCCGTTCGAGGTATTACATCATCCTCCGTCCCGGGGCTGGGCCGCACTGAGCATGCGCGGAGCGCGTGGGCGAGGCACGCGCTCGGGCGGGGTGGGGGGGGCGGTGAAGACGTCATCGGCACCGCCCCTTGCGCTGAGAGGAGAAGGCGGGGCGAGCGCGCGCTGGGCCTGTGGCGCGTCCCGGCCCCGGTGCCCGGCCCCGGTGCCCGGCCCCGGTGCCCGCCCCCGCCCCGGCGGCAGCTCCTCGCGCTCGCTGCTCGCCTGAGGCCGAGGGAGCGGGGCCGAGGTGGAGGCCCCGGCGGGATCAGGCCCTTGCGTGCCTCGTCTCCCTGAGGAGGCGACCGGCGCGGGGAGCTGCGCCTCTTGCTCCTTGGCGGGGCCAGGCTGAGGAAAAGCCGCCCTGCTCGTGTCCCGTCCCCGAAGCCGCGGGCCGGCGCCCGGCCGCAGGGACACGCAGGGATATCCTCTTACCCGGCTGAACCAGAGCCCTGCAGGCTTCCCTGCTGAAAGCGCAACTGCTGGCAAAATCAGCAGCGGATTATCAGTAATGAACGCGTAATGGGTTTAATAATCCCATGATTTTCAGCTACGCTTTGATGAAGGCTGGCCTGTTGACAAACGGGACGGGAGTGTGTTCAGGGAGCGACTCCCCCTGCCTGTCTGCAAGGAGCAAATTTAGAGGACGAGCTGTTGCACAAACCTCTATTCTGTCTAATAGACAGAGGTGAATGGGTTGGGGATGCTCAAGGAGGCTGTGGTGGGAGTGGGGCCTGCCTGGGAGAGGGGTGACTGGGGAGGGGGAACGCTCCCTGCGGCTAAATCCAGGGTTAAATCACGGGGCTGGGGATTTTTGAAGGTGGAGTGGATGCGAGGAGGAACGTTTTTAAGGGGAGGATTAGGGATGCATAGTAGTTTTGAGGCTGTGAAGAAGGAATTGACTACAGAGGGAGTGATACTGTAGAGTGCTGGGGAAGGGTGAAGTGGGTACTTAGCTAGAGAATCAGGAAGGTTGCCTGCTTTAGATAGTTTCCATCTTTAACAGCAATCAGAGCAAACAGCCATATGTTAAGGTTTCCCTAAACTGAATGTTTGGAAAGCCCTCAAACTGCTGGTTATGTTCCCCTAGCCAGTGTAGATAACAATCACTGCAGCTTCAACCCGAGCGTGCCCACGACTGAAGGCTGGTAATTGAGGGCTCTTGCACACATAAGACTTACAAAAACAGCAAAGCCCTACCTGGAGATAGCTAAAAAAGCTGTAACAAATGCAACAAAACCTCATCGTTGTAGGGCTTTCCTGTAATAGATAAATTGACAGTGCTTCAGTGTGATTACAGAATCTCCAGTTGCCATTGCTGACTGACTGGTACGTTTGGAGCCGATCTCACCATGTTCATCCTACTCGTGTTCGTTAGTGTGATAATGAACAGGGGTGCTCAGTGTTGTGTTAGCTATTTCAGGCCTTTGAATTGTAGTTAAATGCCGCAAGATTCATTAGTGGAAACAAACCTTTAGGGAGATTTAAATGCAAATTATTCTAAAATATGTTGTGAGGGAGCAGAATATATGCAGCGTATTCCACAATGAAAGGGAGATTCTGCAAGGTCATGGAGTAATTCCCATAATCTTCATCAATGCAATTTTGAATTTCCTCTTGGTACCCAAAGATAATTAGTTACAATTTTGATGCAGTTCAGATTTTAAAAACTGCATTTCTTCCCCCCCCCAACTTCTACAATATACAGACAAGGGAGAGATTATGCAGAATTGTTCCTGAAGGCATATGCCATGCTGCTTTAACCTCTGCACTTAAGCATAAATTTAATTTTCACCCTCCTTTTCCACTTTAATAAATCTCTGCCAACATTTTGAATTATATACAGTTGTGGATTTAATTTAGATTCTACTTGGTGTTACCTACTGCCCAGCATTAGCTGGGTTTTTGTGTGTGTGTCTTTTTTTTTTAAATAAAAGTGAAGGAAAACATGGCCCAGCTTTTTTTGTGATGCCCTAGTTTTAAACTGCAGGAATGTAATGACAGCAGAGAGTTTGCTGCTGTCATTTTCTATTTATATGTTTTTCTTGGGAAATTGGATGGAGTCAAATTACCACAGTATTTTCTTAAAGTGTAACTTTTATTTAGTTTGCTAGTTTTTCCTGGCCTGTTGTACTGACAATGGTAATAAATATTTACAAGAAATTCAAATATCACATTTAATTAGGATAAAACAGCTGTGTGTAACCTATCACCGGACTATGCCTGTTTGTAGCTGATGAGACTACATCTCCCAGCATACAACTCTTTATTTTCCCTGCAGCTGTAGATCAAGATGGGATACAGCTCATTGGGACCTGTAGTCACTAGAGCCATTAGCACCACGGTCAAGGAGGCCATAACAAGAACCATTGCGAAAAACTCCTTCAACACTGTGTGATAAACCATGCCTGAATTATTAAGAACAATCATATTTCACTGTTTGGAACAAGAATTTTATATTAGCATAGTAAAGCATATTTAAAATGATGTGCTGTTCCCAGCATAATTTTAGAGAATATTATTTTTAGAAGATTTTTTTCTGCTTCCTGTTACAGCTTTAAAAAAGTCTTTAGATGGATGGTATTTGCCAACAGAATTTAAAAAAAAAATCTCTATATCTAAATAAACAGATATTTGCCACCTATGCACACTTGGTTATTGCAGGCAGGAGAATGATTTTGTCCAATATATTCACTGAAACTGTCAATTTAGAAAATTCCACGCTTTGCCCAATGAAGCTGTTCCCAATTACATCATTTCTCATAAAAAGAGAATACAGGACTGCAGTTGCTACTGGGATCACATGGCAATTTAACTGCATTTTGGAATCCGTTTCCACCATAATGGCCATATTCTGTAGGAGTCTGCTGTAATCTCTGCGTGTTGGTATTGCCCAAAATGCTTCTTTTAACTCTTTCAGTTTTAATACCAGTTGGTTAAACTTCTTTTATTATAAGGAATATCATGAGGTATTGGAATTTTGTCTGTATATTCTTTAAAGAGGGGACAAATATTAACTGTTGTGTTACATGATTTAGATTTCTTGATCCCCAAGTGGAAAAGCTGTCCTTCCTTCAGTGTCTCACATGGAGTTTATTCAAAAGGTCAGGAAAAGCAGAGCCTTTTGGTTTCAGCTTCCGTTCCTTATCAGCCCTCTTATTGTCTACCATGAACATTTGATGTAGATGGGAAATAATGTATTTGAAGTTACTCTGCAGCCTAAAAAGCTGATAGGCTGTGGGGTTTTGTTTGGAATAGGATTTATATCACCTAATAACGCTCATCTAAATATTAGATGTATAATCAAGCTGTTGACCAGTCTGTCTTGGTTCAGTGAGAGAGACAGGCACCTTCAGATGATCATTACTCCCATGCTCACGTTGGTGTCTAAAGCAGGTTGGGTGAGTTGCCGTCTGAAGGGGACTTTTTCTCTCCTGTAGTTTCTGTGACTACAGAAGAAGCTGAGATGACCACCTAGACTAGACCCTGAATTTTTAGGTGGCTAAAATTAATTACCTGTGGTGCTTAGAGATTATCTAATAGAAATCTTCATATTAATGATTTGTGTGGCCTGTAATAGTGTGATCATGAACTTGCCGGAGCTTTATACTTGGCTTGTGAAGTACTGATGCCCTGCCCCATCTCCTCCAAGGGGCTGTACCTATTTTTGGAATCTAAAAGCCAGCTGGATGACTATGCTGCAGGCTTTACATCATCTTGGTACTACTATCCCTGCAACACCCTGGTGTGATGACATCTGTAGGTATCTGCTCAGGCAGCTGTGCCATTGGGAACGCCACAAAATGCCAGTACTGTAGCTGTGATTAATAATCACATGATGTTTAAGTCATCAAAAGCGCACACCTAGGGTGTATCCTGTATCCAGTCTGAATTTATCTGAAAGATGTCACAAAGACTTTTGAAGAACACTGTATGCCAACGTCTCACATTCTTGAAATGCAGCAGTTCTGACACAGTTCACTTTCTGCTGGAGTCTTGAAAGTGCTACGCAAACTGCCACACTTTGGCCCCTCTGAGACGAGATTTATGGTCTCCTGATAGCTTTTTAAAACAACACGCAAACAGTTAGGACATGTTAAAAAACAAATGCTAGTACTTTTCAATCTACAAAATTAGGTACAAAATCATTAGGGCATCACAATACGGTTTTCTTATTCGAGCTGTAAGAGACAGAAAGCAATGCTCAGTCATGAGAGTTATTTTTCCGGTGAGAATTTGCTGATGGAAGTAACCTGCAATTCAGGAAAATCAGCAAAAGCAAAGTACAGTAAAGACCAAAATATCAATAGAGGGGAAAATCCTTTTAAGCTGAAAATTAATATAAAGCTTTATTCTAGAATGTTGTTATTTTTATCCTGCTATATTTCTCCTACGTTTTTGTATGGGAAATATGGGAAAAGCATGGCACCTCCCGATTTCTTCAAAAGTCCAAAGTAAGATGACAAAAATTCAGGCAGCTCAGGAAGATAAATGCCGTTTGTCAAGGTTTTCAGAGCTCATCTGCAAATCACCTGCATTTCACATGGTTCCTTCTGTCTGTAGCAAAATGTCATTGATGAGCTGGTGGGAGGAAAATTTGCTTTTCATGTGAAATGGGGAAATTAAAAAAGAATGTCAATATAGTCTGCAAGCACTTTAAGGAAAATGAAAAGTGAGGAAAAAAAAGAACGATTTATTGTTCTTATTTTTTTTTCTCCCTTTAGAATCTCATCTGCCTCAGTGGTTGAAATGGAAGAGACATCGTGATGTCTGAAGAAGCGCTGGCATGGCACGCCAGGGTATGCCCATTCATTTTGTCCCCTGTGCTACCTACCATGTTCATGATGGTACGATGTAAATGGTCTCATTGGAACCATCTGCATTACTCTTCTACTTAGAAACCATGAATCAGCTTAAACAACATTAGGAGAAAACGTAAGTTGATTTTAAGTATTCTAAAGGCTGGGTCGCATTCACACACGGCAGGACTCCAGCCCAGGTACCTTTCTATGGTTCTTTCCAACCTGAGGGGGATACACTTTATTGACCTTTCATCTGTCAGTGGTGAATGCTTACCACGTCTTTGTGTTCAATTGCTGGCAGTTTCATTTTCTCGACAAGATCTTCTTTTGCTATAAGACACGCTGTGAAGTAGAGAACAACCAGAACATTTTAACAGCTAGGCTTTAGCCTATTCCATTCATTAGATGGTTCTTCTGTTATAAAAATGTGAGGGTATATGTAAGTTGCTGTTTTCATTTGCTATTAGTAGTCCGTGCATGAAGGCCTGGATCCTCACTGCAGTCAGTGACAAAGCTTCCATTGACCTCAGTGTTGCAGGATCAAACCCTTAGTCATTAGCATGTTGTAAAAATGGCTGTTATCCCAGCCACTTTTAATGGGCTTGCCTACAATTGTCAGTTGTTTAACCTAAAAATTAGCTTAGCAATCACTGCTAAAATTACATGTCAGACTGTTGAGGCATAAGAATACTTCATACTGAGTCATCAAGAGTCTTATGATGCTCTTAGAGTTTTATAATTATTAACATTCTAGCAAGAGATTCTGAAATTTGATAAAGACTGGAATTTCCAGATGTGAAGGAGATTAGTTCTGATGAGAGGATAAGATTTATATTCTGTAAACTCCGTTTTTTTGTGTTACTAGTCCTTTTCTTCTTTAAATAGCCGCACCTAGTCGCTTTCTTTGTACAACCAAACAAAACCTACTTTTTGCTATGTTTATTCATATAAATGTGTTCAATCTTTTAACAAGCCTGTTAGCTGGGGCACAGCTGAGGACATAATTTTTTTGTGAGTCGATTAAATAGTTAAATTACACTAAAAGCAACATGTCAGAATCAAATAGCCAAGGTGTGGAGATATTTGAAATCTGAACATTGCTTAGGATTTTGCAAAATAGATTTTACATCGTACTAAGGATTCTGGAGAGCCCAGGATTTAAAGGATAATCCTGTTCTGGTGCTGGATTTTGCCACTTACCCCTTTTTTAGTTGACTGAAGTTTAAATTTAGTTTCATTACATAGGTGCTGATGTGGTATGACTGTAAGAAGTAAAGGCATTGTTTCATGTTTGCTGGCATAAAGGACACGATAAAAATGGATATGAGATCACAAGCTATATGTGATGGTTTTCTTAGGAAAGCAAAACAAGTAGTAATTTTGATTTTTAGCATTTTTGTGAGAACCCTCGCCCCTGCCCCCCCCAATGGTTTTGTGTTTCTTTGGGGATGGTGCAGAATAAAATGTTAGCAAAGCAGTGAGGGCCATTATGAAAATAAACTGCTTGTGGTGCATTTCAAGCTCAGAGTTTCAGGAGGAGGAACCTATCAGGGAAGGAAGATCTCATATTGCAGGTCACATTAGCATAAGATCTTTTGTGGAACATTTAAGTGCAAGTAGTGTGGTGCAGCTTAATATCAGAGTATTACTCAAAACATGGATGCTACTTGGAGATAATCCAAGTCTCCACCCTAAACAGAAACGTATCCTTCCTTCTCAGGAAGTTTCAGTTAATCCAATGGATTAGGAGTCCAACTACTCCTTGAGAGATTTGGGAATGTGATTTCTTTTAAGGATTTGAAATATGTTTCTTTTCTTGCTTGTTTTCATTCATTGTAGTATATCGCTCGTATTTATTAAGAGAAATCTATGTTTCCATTATATTTGTGTGTGTAAAGGCATACATTATGTTTTTACAACGACACTTTTTTGCATTTTTTAACCTTTATAGGAACAATCAAAATAATCAGCTAGTACTTGACATTTATCATATCATATTCTAATTACTCCCTTGTGTTGTTTTACTCTGTTTTACGTTCAAAATAAATAATACAATCCCTTGTAAGAGACAAGATAAGGAAGAGGATAAAAGCCTGTTTTACAAAGATGAGAAAAACGATGAGGTGAAAAAGGGAAAGCATTGGCGATGTTAATTCACAGCAGCCTGCTGCAAATGGGATTGGAATCATTAGCTCACTCTACGGAGGTCACAAGATTGCCGTTCTATGACATAAATGTCAATTAATATAGACAGTGTCTCAACACGAAAGTAGCAGTTGACCTGAGCTGAACCCAAGTTAGATGAGAGGCTCATTACCAATAACAGTTAGCAAATGGGAATTTTCCTGCAAGTGCTAACTGAAAAGCAGTGTTACATACCATCAGAGCACTGAGCAAACACTTCATTCTGCTGCTAACGCTCTGGGTAGAACTTGTGAATACTTGGAAACAGCGGTTGTGGAATGCTTCATTCTCATCTCACTGCGAAAGCAACCTGCTGAGAAACCCACAGAAAAGTCCACCACCACCCTGATGCAATTTTTAATGCTGTTTACAAAAATGAAGTTTAGGATCTTTTCTGAACACGAATCCTAAAAGCGTTGAAGTTGATCCAATGCCTTTCAAGATAAAATCAAGATTCCCGCTCACTTCAGCGAGTCTGGATTGGGTTTAAATTTCTTATTTGTTCAGGGAAGCATTAGTACTGTCAAAGGACTGTCAAAATTACTTTCATCAGTTTAAGCTGGATTAATGATACAGTAGTCATTTATCATAAAATCATAGAATAATTTTGGTTTGAAGGGACTTCTAGAGGTCATCTAGTTCAACCCCTGGCTCAAAGCAGGTCCAACAAGATGGGGTTGCTCAGGTCTTTGTCCAACTGAGTTTTGAATATCTTTGAGGATGGAAATTCCACCTCTCTGAGCACCTGTTTCTGTGTTTCCAATCAGAATTTCCTGTGTTGTGATTTGTGTTTGTTGTCTCTTGTCTTATCACTATGTACTTCTGCAAAGAGTCTGCAGTTGAAGACAGCAATAAAATCTCCCCTTATCCTTCTCTTCTTCCAGCAGAACAAAGATGGTTCTCTAAGTCTCTCTTCATCTTGGTGGCCCTCCACTGCACTTTCTCCAGAAGAATTTACCTACCCAGGAAAGGTAACAGGAGGCTGCTTACATAGCTTTGTTTTAAACACTTGTGGCTAGTATCTTGCCTGTTGCTGTATCATATAAAATGCTTTTTAACATCATTAAAAAACTCAGCCATGCAAAATAAAATGTTACTCTCTTTTGCGACTCTCCTGAACCTCTCTGGGTTTACACCTGTGCTACCACACACAGAAAGCTCATGGATCCTCAACAAAGCACCCGGTTGCTTGCACTGAGGCTTAATGTCAAGTCAAAGTTGACTTCAGAAAGTGGAATAGGTGAAATGCTCCTCAGATCACGTACGTATCTTGGATTCGTGTTCCTGCAGATTTCAAACATAACTTCTTGCAGCATACCATCCGATACACTTCGGAAGAGGAACAGGGCCAGCTTCCTGACAGACCCACATCTGCCTGATACTGGGCAGTGCAGGAAACTTCTTTAGATGTCGGTAGTAGTTAGAGCAGTCTTAGAGCTACTTTTTCTTGGTTTTGGTTACCAGAAAGGGGACTGTTGGGGTACCAGCTGCACCAAACTTACCCTCTTCCAACACCAGCATGCTCTATCCTTCAGCTGATTAAGAAAGCACTGTGCTTTAATTTACTTCTCTGGCATCCAGGGATTTTCCCAGATGAATAATTAGATCAGCTCTCTGCTTATTGTGTTGCTGGGATGGAAGCTAATATTTAGCCACTGCAGCTCCTTGCCTCTTTACCTCCTTAAAATATGTACCAGCTATGCAGGACTACTGCCTATGACTTCTGTTAACCAAGATGCACAGAAAAAAAGTCCCCAGTAGCGTGTGCTTCTAGAGCTCCTTATTTAATATCTTCATTAAAATACCAATCACAGGGTTGTGCTAAGAGCCAGGTCAGACTGTGATCAGCTTTTTAGGCCATGTTCACTTTTGGACTTTTTGCCTGAGAAATTCCACAGGTTCATATGCTTGATTATGCAATTATTTTGTTAAATTCATTAAAAAACTTCCCCCATGCTCAGTTTACAGCCCCAAAGCTGATCTTCCTCATCGTTTATGTTCTGATAATAAAAGATTTAGAAACAGAAATCTGGATTTTTCTCTTAAAAACGATGGTTGGTAATGAAAATTCTGTGCTATTTTGTGTTTTGCTGTGGGCAGACCAGCAGAGGGTGCCTGAGAGAGGGAAGAGAGTGAGCCCCGTCCCAGATTTGTGCTGGAATTGTTAATAACGAGTGTAAAAAAAGAAGTAAACTTTAATTTAGTGCTGTATTAAAACCAAAGAGGCATACATTAATGAAAATGAAGGGAAACTAACTGTCTAGGAAAACTGTACTATTAAGAGGCTGTCAAAAAAGTAGTACTAATAATTAAGAAAAAATACAATAATTTGGGGATTAGGAAAGGAATTCTAGTTACCTGATTCTGTCATTGGCTAACAGCTACTAAAGGACTGGTTCCCTCAAGTATCTTTTCATGGGTTTTGGAGACATTCCCTCCATAAACTACTCCATAAGCTACCTCTGTGTAAGGAGACGGAGGAAGAGAAAATCTTTCAGTGCAGGATTCAGAGCAGGTTCCTAATTTATGTTCCCTGGCCACCCTCACAATGGAGTTTGTTTCTGCTGACAATAGCAGGTGCACAGGGAGATGAAGCTCTGCAGAATCAGCCTTTTGGACACCACCTTCTTCTCCTCCTCTTGTCCCTCACTTAATGTCAAATGTTGCAAGAGAGAAAGTTTTCCCTAGTTCCCTGCATGAGTAATCTTTTCAGTACTAGTGCAGTGAGCGAGCCTATGCAGAAGGAAACCTTTCTAGATTCATCACAACAGATTTAAATTGAATAAATATTGTTTTATATAGCTATATATGTATTTGGAAAATTCCAAATGTGGAAAAGGGGGCACAAATCTTTCCATTGACTTTGGTGGCCTTGTAACCCAGCCCAGGATGATAGATGCAGAACAGGGATCTAAGAATCAGCACATAAATATCAATGATAATGTCTGCCTCTTCTTCACCATCAGAAGAGGTTTGTTCCATATCAAGAAAGCAAGAAAGACTTTTTTAAAGAAAAACATGAAAGTCTTGCTTTCCCTCACTTATCCAGATGTTATATATTCATGACATGGTATGTTCAGATATGTTCTAGCCTTATCTATAGCTATTCCTCTGAGGAAAAGTCCTTCATATATTTGTATCTAGGCCTCTTCTAATATTTAGTTTGAATAATCATGAAGAAATACATTGAAGTAATGTCACACAAACCAAATGGCATTATCATCAAATGGAGTTTTGTTCCAATAGCTTAATGTGTTCTGTATTTCTGTTATTTATATAAACACAGGTGATTTGGTCATACCCCTTAATGTAAACTAAAGAAAGTATGTTATGAAAAGGAAATGGATTAGGCCTAGGGGTTCCATCACTGTTCCATCATACTAAACAAATCTTACCTTCATCTCTTGCAGAAAAGGTTGGAGTTTTTCTGGATTTCTCATTTTATTATTTTTGAGTAAAAGTGCTTTTAATGTCAATAAACAGGAAGAGAAGTCAGAAGTAGTGTGGTCTAGAGGAATGAGCAGAGGTCAGGGAGGCAGCCCTGAATCAAATTCACCCTTATGTGAAGGACACATCTGGAACACTTAAGTCACATTCAAATATCCAGTTAGGTCAGTGAGGGAGACTTGATGTGCAGGAGCTCTTTGCCTGGAGGCAAACATTGTCCTTTAAAAAGTAATATGCCCCTTTTAAACAGATACAGTTAATGCAGGTGTCAGTAAAAGCACGCTGAGCACTTTGCAAACAAAAAGCGAAACCAAGCAGTTTATAGTCTAATTGAAAAGTCATGGATGTGAAATTTGGAAGAAGGGCAGGGCCCAGTGTAGCTGCAGGTGGCTGGGATCACTGCAGAGTTTTACAGCTTCAAACACAACTGTCACACCGGGTAGAGGGTAGAAAATGGCTCTTGCTTCTTATATTGTGGAAATCTGTCCCAGGTGGTGCCACAAAAAGTCGCTGACCAACAACCAGGAGTCATCCACTTCTGTGTCTGAAGATGCTTCCTATATTTGTCCTGGCTGGCTGGATGAGAATTGTCTTGCCACTTGTCAGCTGTTTTTCTAGGTATTTTTTTTTTCTGAGGGAGGAAACAGTGAAGTGTAGGGCAGGGAGAGGAGGAAACAATGATTAACTCACAGTTACACCACTTTAACTTAGGGTTTGCTTAACTAAACAGTTGCAAAGACTTGTGTAACTCTGTTTGTTATGTCTTTGCTAGTAAGTAAAACAATATGTGGACTTTCTAGTCCTGAGACCAACTGGCCTGACCTGGCTTGTGTCTGTAGCTGATGCCCCTCAGACATACCCCACATTCCTTGGGACAGTATTTGTGGGCAAGGCTATACCATGAACTACAATAACAGTTTAAAAGTATGGATCATCATATGCCAGTATATGACTCCACGCCTTGGCCCTGTTTGACTTACTGATACAGATGTAGCTTACTCTGGCAAGAAAGTGATTTTTTAAGGAAGACAGTACCAACAGTTTTATTTACTGTTTTAAAAATGGATAGAAGACGCAGTAGTTCAACTTGCCCTAATTAGAACTAGACTCCCAGGTTTTAAACTGATGGGAGCTCACACACAAAACCTTAACTAAACAGACTGAAATGAAATGGATGCCAGGAGTAAGTAAAATTAAGGAGAGATCTGCAGGAAAAAAAAATGGAAGTTATTTCCTTCATGTCTGTCTTTAAGTGGCCTGAGTAAGAAGGCAAGCAGAAGGGGCTGTCCGTGAAAAAACATGAAGACTGAACAATATGCTAAAAGCTGAAATGAGAGGAGATTATGGTAGCTAGGAATGCAGAGGCTTAAGTGCACAAAAACTCAGAGACTTGAACTCGAGAAGGTAATTCTGATGCAGAAAGCAGGCAGCTTCTGCTCTTTGTAAGCAACTGGAAAAATTTCACCGACATAGTGGCAGCAGGATTGTACCTCAAATCAGCATCAGATCAAAATGATTTAAAAGGCTCGAATGGATGTCCCTTACCTAGGGCAAATTTTTAACTTTTCCATGAATTTTATTGCAAAAGAGAGAACATTTTCTTAAATAATAATTTGCGATAAAACTAGATATAAAATAAAAACTATGGAAAGAATGTATATATCCACTGTCTGATAAAATTTATGTAAGAACTATTTTTGTCACTCCATTACATTCACAAGGGACTGTCTTTGCCTGGATGTGTGTGTGTTTGTCTCCTCTTCTAGCAACACTAAACCATATGGCATAGGTAACATTCTGAAGCAGATACCTTGGAGTCAAAACAGGCCTTGCTTCACTTGCATTCATTATATGATGGATTCTCTTTAAAATGTTGTTTTCCTAAACAAAACAAAGAGCTTTTCTCCTTAGAAGCTGTCCTGTTTTGCTCACAGTGGAAGAGGAAATACAGGAAAGGGGAATATAGTGCTGCTCTACTTACTGCTATTGACTTTAACGTTATTGTACCCGCATAAATAATTTAGTGAAGTAAGAGCATTTTTCAAATCTATGTTTTATACAGACACTGAAACAATCTTAGATAATTGCACTGGAGCTTTATTTACTCTAACACAGATCAAAGAAATTTCATGACAGTACTATGGAAAATATTCACACCCATGCTCTTGCAGTATTATTACCAGGGCTGCCACCAAGTCATCTGAGGCCCCCTTGTGAACATTCAAAGAGGAAGCACTTCACCCATAAATCTGTGAAAATGTACTCCTTTTATAGAATCATAGAATCACAGAATGGCTTGGGTTGGAAGGAACATTTAAAGGTCATCTAGTCCAACCCCCCTGCCATGGGCAGGGACATCTTTCACTAGACCAGGTTGCTCAAAGTCCCATCCAACCTGACCTTCAACACTTCCAATGATGGGGCATCCACAACTTCTTTAGGCAACCCGTTCCAGTGTCTCACCATCCTCATTGTAAATAATTTCTTCCTTATACCCAAACTAAATCTACCCACTTTCAGTTTAAAACCGTTGCCTCTTGTCCTGTAACTGCAGGACCTGGTAAAAAGTCTTTCTCCATCTTTCTTATAAGCCCCCTTTATATATTAAAAGGCCACAATAAGGTCTCCCCAGCGCCTTCTCTTCTCCAGGCTGAACAACCCCAGCTCTCTGTCTTCATAGGAGAGGTGCTCCAGCCCTTTGACCATCTTCGTGGCCCTCCTCTGGACTCGCTCCAACAAGTCCATGTCTTTCCTGTGCTGGGGACCCCAGAGCTGGATGCAGTGCTGCAGGTGGGGTCTCACCAGAGCGGAGCAGAAGGGGAGAATGTGGCCTGCAAGTGCACATTGCCTGCTCATGTCCGATTTTTCACCCACCAGTATCCCCAAGTCTTTCTCCGCAGGACAGCTCTCAATCCATTATCCCCCCGTTCCATTGTGCCATTGCACTTTTTTGTAACTCTTAAGAATAAGGCACATTATCATGTTATGCGCCAAGTTTAACTGATCAGTTATCTGCTGCCACAGAGTCAAAATGGGGAACCTCAGCAAGGTTCACAGCAGGGTGTGGAGCAAGACTGTGACCTCTCACATTGGTAACTATTTCTCATTTTGTTTACAGAGCCTTGTACTTCAGCTTTACATTGGCTCTTGCACTTCACAACTGCAGTTAAGTACTTTGTATAGGTATCAGAATATGTTTACTGAATGCCAAAGTGCTGTCTGCATCAATCACGGCACAAAGTGCAACAGAACTGTCATTCCTTCTGTTGATGTTCAGGTTGACTTTGGTTGACTTTTAAAAACTTTCAGCATTAATGGCCTCTTCAGAAAGTGAAAATTAGCTTCTTATGTGGAAACTAAGTTCAGGCATTAGAAGGAGAAATATTTTTGGTTTTCCTTGGGAATTTAGATGTTGGTCAAATCCAAGGGCTTCGTTATGATGTGATCCTTTAAGAGATTGTTTCACTTTGCTTTGGTACTTTGTCAAACAGCTCTTCTCTAAGTAGTTGCTGGCTCTGAAGCAACAAAAACAGCGTATGTTACTGTCAACACTCAAAGTTGTACTTCCAGAAGGAAAGTCAGAGCACTGCTGGCCATCAAGGTGAGACTGGAAGCTGGCAGCCCTGAACTCACATCATTTTGCCAGTTGCTTTGGGGTTGAGAAGAAATCTCACAGTCTGGCATGATTCGGATGGTTTACAGCAGCCATATGTAAAAGCTGCAGGCTGTGGTAGCTTTACTGCTTTTTAGCTGGTGGGGATCTCAAAATCTTTTTAATAGACTTGGGTGTGTATAATTAAGATAATTTCTAAGTATATTTATCTATCATTAAGATAATACTAATGAGATGACTGTATTTACTTTTTATAAGTTGGAAAATGTCAAGAAGGGACATTACCTTGTAAAGGACCTTGTAAATTTTTCCAATGCCCTCCTTCCCATGCTCAGTCTCACACCGAGCATGCCTTCATGCATGGAGCAGGCACTTCATGCCTGTCTTTGTAATCTTGGGGACAGGCAGTAAAATCCCCACTGATGGCGACTGTGCAAGTGAACAAATACGCAAGAACTGCGTAACTGAAGTTTTTGGGTTTTTTTTTTAAACAGGAGAAATCTATTTTACTCAATTTTGTTGTAAAAGAAGGGCTGAAGCACAGAGTTACAGGATAAAGTCTCACCGCTCACCAGTCAAGGATGGTGGGACCTCGGGAGCTTCTCCTATGCATCCTTCCTGCACTCAGCCTGAGCTGCTGTGTACCTGTCTCTTTGGGGATAGCCAGGAAAAACCCCACTGCGCAGGTGCAGTGTACGTCCTCTTCCAGCTTTATACTATCTGTTCTGGTGTGTCGTGGTGCAAAGCTCTGTGATCGTGTGTGCACCACCTGCGCTTAGCACAAGGAGGAAATAAGACCTAGAAAATTTTTTACAGGGCTTATAAAGATCTGGCAGGGATGGACGGCTGAATATTGCAATGAGAAAATTTGTTCATCATGCCCTGATTTTCCACTGGGAAGTAAGGAAAAAAGTTTAAATTACTTGCTGTTTATTTATATTACTTGTGTTTTGTGTGGCATTAAGGTTCAATTACACTACGCATTGCACTAACACAAAATAGTTCTCAACTCAGGAGAAAACAGGAGAAACAGGGAAATACAAAGAATATCTGTAACCATGATGTATAACTGTGACCAGTCATAGTTCCTGTGATGGTCTTCCTTCATAACCTTCAAAGGCCTGTTTCTGTTCTGAAACACAACCACCATTTAATTAGTTTAGACACAGTTGAGGATTGGTGCTATTTACAGAAACAAAGTATGCTGACAGTGTATTTTTATTTTTCTGTTACATTTCCCTTGCCATATGGATTAGGTTCTGACTGGTTTGCTGAAAAATCAGTCAGAACCTAAAGGTTTAAAGGTGAACCATGGCTGTGCTTTGCCTTGGAAAGCTGTAATGCAAATTTTGTGGCAATTCAGGTGTTGATTCATGAATCTTTTGGTCATTGGTGGAGCTGGGACAGACTGGGCAGCTGTGTGTGGTAAACACGGCCATCCTGTGCTAAGTCTCCTGATAGATGAGGGGCCTTAGCCCGTCAGATTTTGGGAACAGGGTCTGTGTGCCTCTCTGAACAGCTATGCGGCCTGTCCTATATGAGCTCTGCATGCATTTGTGTCAAGTGTCTGGCAAGGAATTATTACAGGTTCCTTTTGTATCTGTACCTCCTGATGTGAAAGACTTTGAAACATCAAGGTTGTAAGAACAGAGTTTTGCACCTCTGCACATATGCACTAGCGAATCTATGGTGAAGAGCCGTAGAGGAGAGTGATGTCCAGAAACGCTGCAGTCCCTGGGTTTTTAGTACTTGTGGGTATCCAACACCACTGATTTCAGAGACCAGGGTTTAAACCCAAGGTCTGAAATGTTGGCCAGAGCAGGCGTATGGGAGAACTGGGTTTGCCTTGGCAGCTGGCGCAGCGGGAGGCATGGCCAAGGGTAGCTTTACTGCAGAAATCTGGGTGGGGAAGGCCTCCATGCTGCAAAACGAGCTGCTGCCTCCTGCAAAGGGGATGCAGTGTGTCCTGTGACAAGCGCTGGGGGTGACTGCAGCTCGAGTTTTGGATCTTTGAACACCAAAGCCAACCCGCCCTGGACACCCGCCCAACGCCCGAGGACCTGCAGCGCCCAGCGCTGTTTATGCGCAGCAGGCCGAGCAGCCCCCCGCTCCCCTCGGGGGCACGTCGGGGAAGGGAAACAATACGAGGGCCCCGCTCCCAGACACCGACCTTCAGCCCCTGCCACATGCACGGCCTCTCCCCTACAAACCCAGCGCTTATCGCCGCAGCCTTGACTGCGCGGCCCCGGGGCCGCCCCACCCGCCAGCCCCGGGACCGCGTTACCCACCGCGGGGCTCCCGCCGGGGCCGCCTCATGGCCGGGAGCGCGGGGCAGGCCGCGGCGGGGGGAGCGGCGCGGTGCGGAGCTGCCCGCCCCTGCCCGGCGGGGAAAGGGGGTGGAAGGGGAGGCGGGGAGGAGGCCGGCTCTGCGCTTCCGTGGGGCAGGCGCTGGCTGCAGGCAGCGGGGGCGGCTCCAGTGCCGCGGCCCTGATAAAGGGGCGGCGGGAGCCGCGGGCAGCGGCGGCCATGGCGTGGGGCTGCGCGCTGTGCCTGGCGCTGGTGGGCGGCGCCCTCCTGGCGCTGCTGGTGCAGCTGTTCCGGTGGCTGCGGGCCGACGGGGACCTCACGGTGCTGTGGGCCGAGTGGCAGGGGAAGAAGCCAGGTAAAGCCGCCTGGCAGCAGCCGCCGGGAAGGTGGCGGGGGTGGGGGTCCGGGGCGCGGTGTTGGCGGGGGCGGGTTTGGGGCGCTGCCTGAGGGGAAGGGTCATGGCGGCGTGTGGGGAGGAGAGGGGTCCCCAGGGACGGGGCTGAAGTCGCCTGAGCGCGGTGGAGCCAGCCCTTGGCAGCTGCCATGCAGGCTTGTCTGAAGATGAATAAAAATAACCCTAAATGCATATTTTTTCCTGCCCTTAACCAGCAAGGCGTTTGGTGCCCCTCTCCCACCAATAAAGTAGCTGTCTAAGAGCAAGTTTGCAGTGACAGCGAGCTCCAGCAGCGCTGTGGCGAGCGCAGGCCCGTTTGGCCCAAACCCAGCTGTTTTGCGCCGTTTCTGGGCAGCGGTGCGGTTCTGGCACTGCCATGGGGGGTGCTGAGGGTGCCTGGGGAGCGCGGGTCAGGGGGATCGGTGTTTGGGGCGTGTGGCCGGGATGAGTTGCTTCGGAGTCTGTTTAGCGCCTGTGTCAGTTTGTTCTCACATCTTCAAGCAGATCTTAACGTTGCAGTAGTGCTGGAAGTGTTTACAACATGGTAAACGTGAATATTAATGTTGGGATTAAATGGGTTTCCTCTTCAGAGAATTGTGCCCTGGAAGGCGTAAAGGGACAGCACCACGCGGTTGCTGCCTGTGCCTTTACACCCTTTCTCTGTAGGGTGCTGCTTTTGACACCTGTGGGTACAAAAGTTCAATAAAATGCCTTCAGATGGGGATTTTAAACTCTTGCTTGTGTTGATCTTTCCAATCTGACTGTAATTGTACCTACTTCTGGACACAGATCTTTAAAAATCATAGTTTTTATTTGCTTAATAGAGACTTTTGATGAGAAAAGCCACACATTTCTGAATATCCCCCCTCAGTTTAGCCGGCAGTGGCGATTTGGGGCTGCTGTGAGCTGTGCTGGGTGCAGGTGGTTGAGGTGAAAGCGGGAAGCTGGTGCCATCAGCGACCACCCAACAGCCTCTTCTTGCATCTAACCTGTCGGGGGAGGAAGCTGATCTGAAAGAAGATGGGACAAGGGATACTATAAGCTGTCCCATGTGGGAGACTGAACTGGATGTTGGGTTGAGATAGGGAGATAGGACTGCGTGCCTGGGGGAAACAGTGGAGTAACGGTTTGGGCTTGAGACCATGATTCGGTAAGGGATGGTGGCATGCGTGAAGGTCGATATTAGAAAGGGCTTGAGAGAGAAGTAGGACAAATTGTTGAGACGTCTCTGTCTTCTGTTTTCAGTAGAAGCTTACTGCAAAAGTGCTAGTCCGTGTAATGGAGAACAGAAAAGCATGCAAAAGTCATAAAGCTTTAAGAAATACTACATTTAAATCTGTGTGAGCAATCATCTGTAACTCTTTAGATATGCGGCCCAAAGTTTTATAGTAACTCCATCAGGTAGTTCCTTTACTATAAGAAAACTACAAAAAAGCTTCACGTGTGGACTTCGCAAAGATCACGGAAAGACTCAGGGCAGAGAAACAAGATAAATCTTGACTAATACAAACAGAATTGAAGCTCTGTCCTGAGGGATCTATGTGCACTGCACATCAAGATGTAGGAGCTCTCAGGCAGACATACTGTTATTTGGATGTAGCCTTCAGTCTTATTGGAAGCCTGGAAACCTTTAACTAGTCTCACAAAGTTCCCATATAAAGAGCAACGTAGTTACTTTCTGATGTGGTTGTTTCAATATGTAAGGTAAGAAGAATCAGGCAGAATTTTGTCATCATAATCTCCTTTGCTCTGCAAAGAGGTGAGCCCCGTCTCCCAGCCTCAGTACTTGTGATTAAAATACGTAGCTGAAACGGTAGCATTCAAGTGGCATTTTGCTGATAGTTGAGCCATATACCTGTGGGATGATGGTGCCACAGTGCTGATCCTAACTGTCCAGGTGGGAAAACAGAAGGGGCAAACACTAGAAAAGATGTTTCTTTAAATACGTTCCCCCTTTTCTCTTCCTCCTCCCCATATTGCGCACAGAATGTAGTGTGCCTAGGTAAGTAATGTGTGGATCCATGGAAAAAACCCTTGATTTTTATTTAAAGCTGTTATTAGAGCTGTCACTCTTGCAGTCATTATATTGTGTTATTGCTTCTACAACATTATTATGGATGTTGGAAGTGTTTGGAGATAAAAATACTTACCAGAAAGCAGACCGATCTCGTATATTTCTCTTGTGCTGTAAACTATAATTACGAAGGAAGGCCTTAGTATAGGTAAGACCGGTTCCACTTCAATGATTCAATTCTATAGGGAGAATTCTCTTCTGGATTTTGTCATTGGCAGGTGCTGGATTGTTTCCCATCTTCTAAATATTTATGGAATTGGGAGATAAGGGTTACTGGGTGCTGGATGACTTTCCTTAGGTGTTGTGTTTCATTAGCTGAACAGCAGGCACTCTAAATGGTGTGCTTTTCACAGGTAGCGTAATAGTGTCAAGCTAGGGAGGATCCTTTTACATCTGAAAGCCTACGTATCTGAAAGCCTACTCTTTAAGCTGGGAATAATGGTATAATTCTTTAGGGCTATGGGGAGGATGTTTTACTTTAAACTTCCCCACCCCAAATTTTTTTCATGAATGAAATGACATGCAACCTTATGCTATAAGAGCTATAAAATGTTGGAAAAAACCCTAAATAGTGCTCCAAAAACACTTTGTGGCTTACTTGCAGTACTACTCTGTTGAACCTCTCATTTGTTATGCCTTGTAACACAGTAGTTAATGGTTAGTAATAGCATAATCTGCTTTTACTTTTTAATTTGTCGTGGTTAATTTTTAAACTTATTTCCTGTAACAACAGGACATTTATTCTAGAGCAAGCTGGTGGTTTGATACTTGTTCTACAACATCATTTGAGCTAGGTTTTCCGTTCTGTTAACTCCCAGTAGCTCAGTGTGTGGTAACTGTCAGCACTGGGGAATTGGTAGAAAACTTTCCTTATCTCAGTTAATTATTCTGTCCACAGAACAAGATCCTGAATAACTGCAGTGAAGCTGCCCAAGACAGGTTGGGAACAGGGAAACTGAGTGGTGGGAGGAAGCGGATTTGTTTTCAGTAGCGAGAGGAGTGTGGTAAGCAGGGTTGAAAGTACGTCCATGTGTTCTTTTGTTCATGTAGTGTTTGTCTACACAGGTTTTCTGTCAAAAAAAAATGTAACAGGAGAGATGAGCCCCCATGTTTCTTGTGGTTAATTCAATGAATTGATAACATATTGGAATAAAATTACAGGAAAGGAGTGAAGAAGCTTTACAGACAGCAGCCATTTGGTATAATTGTTAATACAGTGGTTATTCCTACAACTTCAGCAGCACCTCTTTCCACCTCCCAAGTTCATAACTTTAGAATATATCTCTGCTTTGGAAAGTGACTGTTGTTGCTGTTTTTAAAAGCAAACCAAAAAACCCAAACAGCCCAAAAGCATCAAAGCTTGGGTTTAGGAGGGTTTTTTCTTTGGCTAAAATACAATCAGCTTAAAAAAAGACAAATAATACTTACTGCCAGTCCCACAAACTCAAGCTGAGCTCTGATAGTCTTTAGTGCTCTCTGCTCTTGTTAGAAGGGTGGGAGGTTTTGGTGCTGATCTCTTCATGGGATTTATGGCATTAAGACTCGGAAGTAGAAATTTGAAACACAGTGTGGTGTAGAGAGAACCAGGAACTGATTACTGAGGTAAGCAGGAAGTAAAAGCAGTGCCAGCCACTGGCTGCAGTGAAAAAGAAGTACTTTGGCTAAATTAAACGAGTGGGTGAGTTTCAGTGAGCTGAAAAAATGCTATTCTGTCCCTTTTCGGAATAGAACTAGCTTTAAGTCTGAGGAACTGCATTTGGCTCTGCTGTTTGAATTATACCATGACATCTTTCTTGGTTGGCTAGACGTTGTTGGACTACTCTTCTGTACAATCTTGAGAAATAGAAGGAAGAGCCCCTGTCAGCAGTGCTCTGAGGACTTGAGTCAGGTTTTCCCTAAGACTAATATTCACTAAGACTAATATTGAAGAACACATACAAGTGTTAGGCAATGATACATTCTGGAAGGTGCTCTGATATTAGTGATAATTCATCCTTAAATCATGTTCTAGAATTAAATGGGTGATTTTGGATGTATGTCTGGAAAGCTAAGCCTTTTCCCAGCACACAGGTGTATCATGGAGTGGGGGTGATTGCAAACAAGGGGGAACAGGCACATAAGCAGAGGAGTAAAAGGAGTAAGATACTATTATTTTTACTACAGGTTAAAAAAGCATGCCTGGGCAGGAACTATGAGTACACGGGAAATTCACACATGAGCTTACACCTTGGGAACTCTGTGTACAGTACTGGGGCCAATGCAGGAAATAACCTGCATCAGAAACAAAGCAGAGTGGATGAACACCCATTTGGTTTGTTATGATTAGCTGTCTTTGTTCAGAGAATATTCTTCTGTTGACAATTACTTGGGAACATTTTTGAGGTAGAACATTATTGGGAAAAGTTTGCTTAGACTTTTGTTTGAATTTGCAATACAGTAACTGGTTCCTGTCATTTCCAAGAATTCTCTTCTCCGTTTTCCTCTGAAGCTCTTTTTGATGATGTGAGTGGAAGTGCTATGTGTGGATGGCTTGCAGAAATGCAATCAAATTTCTTCCATCAAGTAGATAATCAGTGTTTATTCAGATTAGCCTTGGAACAAAGTTCAAGGGGCAACAGAACAGCTATGAACGATTTCACAACTGCATGTGACCAAAAAATAAAGAAGTCGGGATTTTGTAATAGCCAAAAAAATTGAGTATATTTCTTACAAAATAGTGTCAGATTATACCCCTGCAGTGACTTACTTAAATGCTTACCCTAGCATTGGCAACGTGTGAACTACTGTCTTGATTCTTTTGATAGAAGATGAACTGCGTGGCAAGGTTGTCTGGGTGACAGGAGCTTCAAGTGGAATTGGAGAAGAATTGGCTTACCAGCTATCAAAGATAGGAGCCTTGCTTGCCATCTCAGCAAGAAGAGAGGATGAGCTGGAAAGAGTGAAAAAGAAATGCCTTCGTAAGTACAACTTGCTACTTCATGCGAGCAGTTCCTCTCTTGCTGTGATGGAGTTGCCACAGAAATACCCACATATCACAGGAATAAATTTTACGATGAAAGTAAACTTTATACATGGCTTCACTGAAGCTGGTGTTTTCTTTTTGTGAGTGAGAAGCCTTTGTATACACTTGCATTATGAGTTCCTTCATAAGCCAATGTTACCTAAAAATCTCATTATCAGTTGCAAGTGATCTTGTAAGGTACTAGATTAAGAAAAGGAATAAATACTGTGGGGAATGGAGGAAACAATCTGAGGGGTATCATCCTATTAAGAACCAAACCATGTGGCTGCATGCTACTAAAAAGTCTTCCTTCAGGTTTGTGCATGTCACAGGCAAACTGACAACTGACTTTCCTCTTTGGAAAAGGAATGAATAGAAATGTTCAGAAAAAGTTGTTCTGACCAAGTGCAAGAAAGAAGATCTCCTGCAGATCAAGAGGAACAAATGTGAAGCGGAATGTTTAACTCTTCCAGTTAACTTTCATACACCTGCTGAGTCAGTAGTCTGGCTTCATTCCTCCTGTTTCTCTTTTTCCCTCCTGTTTTCTGTCTCCACAGCAAGCAGGATAGACAGTTAATTCATGTTGATAAATAGAAGTTTTGAACATGATTAACATTATGTCTTTTTCCGACTATATATCCTCTGTAGCTCAGTATGCAGTATTTTATACTGATTATATTATGACACTGGCAGCTCATTCCTGAAAATGTTTACAGAATGTCCACAGTTTACTTGGACTGTGTGCTGGTGAATAGTGAAACATTTGTCTTGGGTTAGCACCTAAACATTCCTGGAAATGTAAAAGTTGCAGCAGGCTACTATGAAAATCTGTCAAGGAGCTTCAAAAATGCACAACTCCTTATTTCTATTTTCTGATGCTTCAAAAAAACAGTCACTTAAATAGATATCTTCAAAAGGAAGCAAGGGACATAAGATAACAGTGTGGTTAAGTAGTAATCATGGCAAAATTCCAATGCTCTATGACACAGTGTTTAGCGGTCAGTAAAAGTATGCAGCTCCATTTGCGTCTTTGGCTGTTTGTTGTCATTGCAAAACTGATAACGTAGGTAGGCTGGCAGGAGCCATGATCCTGATACCCATTTTCAGGCAACGCTTGTATGAGAGTGCGATGTGCTAAGGAATATTCAGAAAGATTATTTCAATTGATGTGAACCAAGAGTACAGATTTACGTAAGATAATTTCAGCCTCTGCCAACTTGAAGTAACCCTGTGAATGTCTTAGCTGTGGTATATATGAGCTTTAAAGTCTTGTGTAGCCATGTGGTTTTCAAATATATGCTACTGAACTTTATTTAACTATAGGTCAGATTAGTAGGAATATAGGAAACTCTTTAGGAATGTAGTTACTCCATATTTTCTATAGCCAGCCTTTAAGTAGTGGAAGAGTAATTGGGCCCCCTTCCCCTCTTACCGTTCTTTTCTCAAGGCTGTATAAGCCCAGCTTTCTACTCCTTTCCTTGATTATTGTGTGCTAGACCCCCTAACTGCTTTAGTAGCTCTGTGCTATGCTCTCTCCAGTTTATCAGTATTTGACTTGAACTATGGGGGGTGTCCAAAATTGGACACAGTAATCTAGATGCAGTTTTTAAGTGCAGGCACTTAAAAGTCACTTCCCTCTGTCTGCTCTTGCCAGAGCAGCCCACTAGCATTTGTAATTGCCAGAGCTCATTGCTGACTTACGTTCAACTTGCTGTTGTCCTTCCATCAGGACCTCAGGTCTTGTTTGGAGAGCTGATACCTAGCCATTTGGTTGTTGGCCAGCAGTACTGCCTGGCATTATTCTACCCCAGGTGTGAAATTTTGCATTTGATGTCATTGAGCTTCATGAGGTTTGTCAGACGGTTTTTACAGCTTGTTAAGATGCCTCTGAATGGCAGTCTTCCCCTCCATCATAGCAACTGTTCCTTTAAAATTGATGTTAACTGAAAATTTGCTGAAAACCTGTGTTTGTCCCATCATCTGAGTCATTAATGAAGATATTAAGATGTTGATTGTGGAGAGATATCACTTATAACTGGCCACCAGTCTGACTTTGAATTGTTGGTTGCTATTCTTCAGGCCTGGTGATCCAGCCTGTTTTTCACTTGCATTGTAATCAACTCATTTAGACTCCTCATGTTTCCCCAATATAGCTTCAAGGATGCTGTGGAAGACAACGTAGAAAGCCACATAGTTAAGGTAAACAACATCCCCTTGTCCACAGAGCCAGTCATATCACAAAAAGCAGTTAAGTTGGTCAGGCAGTGTATGTCCATGCTAAATCCATACTGGCTTTTCGCAGTCACCTTCTTGTCCTTCATGTACTTGGAAATTGCATTCAGGAGCAATTGCCACATAATTTTCCCAAGGACTGAGGTTAGGCTGTGTGACATTTTGGTTTTCTCCAGTCACTGTGGAGCTATTCCACTTACCAAGTACCTTCCAAAGGTGAGTGACATTAGTCAGCTCTTGTAAATCTTGGATGTATGTATTGCCCTGCTTACACGGGCAGTTTGTCCCTAACTTGGTCTTCCTCTGATGTTGGTAGTATTTCTTTCCCCCAGAGTCTAGCCTCAGGACTGTGGGAGATCTGAGAGGAGATGTTGCCAGTGAAGACTAAGGCAAAGAAGGCAATGAGTACCTCATGCTTTTCTGTGTCCTTCGTCACTTCATCACCATCCCTATTCAGCAGTGAGCTCACTCTGTCTGTGATCTTCCTTTTGTTGGTGCTGTATCTATGAAGCTTGTTGCCTTTCACATTCCTCACCAGTTTCAGCTCTGAGTGTTGATCTTCCTGATTCCACCCCTGCATGCTTGGGCAGTCAGTCCACTTGCTTCCTGGGAGTCTTGTCCCTCCTTCCACCTGCATGTTTTCTTTTTGCAATTGAGTTCAAGAGCATTCTGTAAGGTGTGAGTAGTGTGGGATGGATTAAGATTGAGCTGCAACATGTTATATCAACTTGAATTTGGCTGAATTACATGGCATAATTGGAGCTAATATGCTTTAACATGCCAGCTGTAGATGCTATACACAGCAGCAACTTAACTAGATAATCTTCATATTAATGTCAGAAGCGAGTGCATTTATCTTGTTCAAAATTCAGAGACCCCACCCTCTGATACACGTTTATGCATTCTACACCGCTTAAAAGCTGAAGGAGAGAGAGAAGGAAAGTACCATAAAAGTTATGGTAATACCTGTTGAGTCCTGCGTATGCCAACTCAACACTTCTCTGCAGGAGAGAGAGAAAACAACTTGTATAACTTACATGGTTCCTGCAGGTGGCTTCTGTATTTCCCCCAGCTGCTCTCTGCAACATGGGTTGAATTTCACCAGTAATTTTGGAGGTTGTTTTCTTTCAAAAGCCCTAAAAAGGAAGCAAAAAAAGTTAGATGGAGGTTGTGTTTCTTGGTTTGACAATGCTCCAATATGATTGAAATATAGATAGGCCAAATGAATGACAGACAATCTATAAATTATAGAAAAACAAGGGGAAGAGTGGATGGTAGAAGTGGTTTAGAAAAAGGGTAACAGGAATGTTTGAAGTGTTGTAAAAGCTGTTTGAGGAATGACTAGACAAGGATTCCTCACCCTAGAAACGAAGTAAGGAGGCTGATAGAGATGTATGGTCTGAGTGCTTTGGGGGGTGGAAATCAGACTGAACTACTGATTGCACTGAAACAAGAACTAGGCCTCTGGTTTGATATTTCCTGAAGTCAAAAGCTGCTTACATCATATAAAAGAGCACCTCCTTCCTTACCAGCAGTCTATGTTTCTTCGTCTGCTTTTTTCTTTCCCCCCCATGTAGCTTTCTTGGCTGGGTTGACCATGTGGTCTTGTTAATCCATGGCAGAAACACTCCACATCCTGGTAGGCTTCAACTCTGCAAATCTGCTTGAGGGAGCATGAGGTAGAGTGTGTCTCTGAGAGGGCAGTTTGAACTACATGGATTTTACTGCTGTCTTTCTGGAAGAAGTGGAGGGGAAAATGCATGTGGAGGGGTTGGAGTGAGCAATAAATGGAAATACTAGTAGCTTTAAACTAGGCAGATAGGTTTATTATAACCAGTAGCCTAAATACTAGTGACTTTTGAACAGAGGCAACTTACAGATTTAAGTAACCTCCTTATTTGTACATCACTGTAAAGACAAAGTTCAACCTTACCTGTGTATGCAAGAAGTGGTAATTAAAAAATCAGGGCCTTAGGCCCTCTGAAGAGGGCAACTGCTTAAAGGGGAGCAGGTACACTTAGTTGTGGCTACGAATCAATTTAGAAACAAAAATAGCACTATCAAACTAGTATAAATAAAGTTTAAAAATCATGTTATATGTAGTTAAAAAAAATGGAAAGATTAACATTGAAGATTTTATTTCTGTGAATCATCTGCTTCAAAACCCCAGGGCAGCAAATCACTGCTCAAGAAATACTTTCTATGGAAAAGGTCAGTTGTTCTGAAGAGACAGTGGTAGAAACACTCAATGTGAAGGCTTGAACTTGTTGACAGCTGACTTTTATTTCAGGAGATGGATATATTAAAAGCTGTCAGTTAAAAAAAGACCTTCTCCTTCTGCCTCCTCCAATAATTCTCCAATAATCTAGCTTCTCTAGACTTTGACTCATAGCTACTCATGTATATATGTTGTATTTTGGGTCTAAATTGTACTAGTCTTATTGTCAGGAATAAACATGCTTGACCAGTTAACATACAAGCAGAGTGTCAAGGCTGCCAATATGCTGTGCTCTTGAATGGCTCAGTGAAAAATTTCTGTATCGAATAATCCTGTTGCATGTTACTCACAACTATTGCAATTTATTTGGAGAATTGAATTGTCTATATTGTGCTACACAAGCTTGGTTAATAAAGTCAAGCTTTTCACAAGCAAAAACATAATGATGAGAAAGGAAACACTTGGTAGAATCAGATTAAAAATGGATTCTATGTGGAGATCAAAATGAAAACAAAGCAAGCATTTTATTTCCAACTTAATGTTACAGTTTCTTGGTGCCTTTTTAGTGAAAATGTGGTGTTTAAAAGCACATTACATTTCCCACAGTTGTCGTGTTAGCAATCTTACTGGTTCCCATTCACTTTATGGTTGTTTTTAGAGATTAGCAGCTTGAGTGAAAAAGAGATCCTTGTTCTGCGTCTTGACTTGACTGATAGAAGCTCTCATGAAGCTGCAACCAACAGTGTTCTTAAGCATTTTGGCAAGGTAAGGTGTGCTTCTGGGGTTAAACTTCTTTTTCTTCTCTGTCTCCTATACCTGCATTTATGGTCGTATTTCACTTTTATTCTATTGTATGGTAAATTCACCAGTGTCTACATCTTTCTCAAGTTTCAGTATTAAACTTGCCAAAAGTACCTGAATTTTCATCCCTTTTGTTGCTTGCTTCTGGGTTTCAGCAGGCTTTACAGAGATGCAGCAATGAACAAATAATCACTGATCATTACCAAGAACTAAAAACTCACTTGATTGATGTCACTGAATTTCTGGACCAACTGTAATAATCCTCAGCTGTATATTTAGGGCTTCAAGTTGTGTATGAAAGTCAGAACCTTTATTTTGTAGTTTCAGTAATGCATGTAATTTGGGTTCAGAGCCATATGGGATAAAACTGGACACCAGGCACAATTGTTTTCCTTGTTTTCTAGATTGCTAGTCCAGGGTACGTAGCTAAAACAATAGCAGTCAGATCTAACTAATGTTAAGTGCCATCTGCAAAGCTTCAAGCTAGGCCTTTAGTCCACATTTGATATTTTGGTTTCACAGTGAAATTATTGGTACTAGAGTTGTTTCTTCCATTCTGTACTCTAGTTGGTTTCTGGTTTTGCATAAAACATGTTTTCAGAGGTCACCTTGCAGGACCTGAGCGTTGCTATTTGCTACAGTGCAGTAGGGTTAAAAAAACGTGTGGAAAACAACTTTCCAGCTGCCAGTGTTCCTGTACTAGGACCTAACCTTGTTTGGCATCAAACACTGTCTTCCTGTTTTGTTGTCTCAGCTCAAAATTAGACAGCCCTCAACTCAAAGGAGAAGTCTAGTGTGGGAGAGCAACTGCTGGAACTTCTTCAGCAGCTGATACATCTTACTTGCATATGGCAGAGATGACACTAGAGGGAAGAGAATAATCACTTAAGAACTGCCTGAGGAAGCGCAAGTGTTAAAGGAAATGTGTTATATTAATATATCATTATTGTATCTTTCCTGAGATTGATGTTTTGGTCAACAATGGTGGACGTTCCCAACGCTCTCTGTTCGTGGATACGAACCTGGATGTCTACAGTGCCATAATGGAACTCAACTACCTGGGTACAATCTCTTTAACAAAACATGTCCTGAACCACATGATCCAAAGAAAAAGAGGAAAGATTGTTACCGTGAGCAGTGTGATGGGTATCATGGGAGCTCCTCTTGCGTCTGGGTACTGTGCCAGCAAGCATGCCCTGCAGGTAAGTTACATTTCTGAGATTAAGTCTTGATGTGTAATAGACCAGCATCAGTTAGTGCTGTAGCAGAGGACTTTATTCTGTGCAGAAAACACAAGTCTCCCCTGAAGTTTCACACAGCATATGTAACTTTCTCAGGTTTTGAAAGTCCTTTAAAATTCATTTACTCTGAAATGCAAAAAATGGCAGGTCCCAGTGTAAGTTTATTTTCCTGACTAAAATTCAAAATGCCATCTTGGTTGAGTCTAACCACTGTGTAGTTAAATTCCAGTGTGAAACACAAGACCTGAGCCTCTGGCCTTCACATGAAGGAATACTTAAATCAGAGGATTATTCTGTTGCATATAGAAGCCCTAATGTTCTCATCCTAATTCAGTTAGGGAGGAAAAGCCACTGGTGAGAGTTTTAAGACTACAGGAAGTAGTTTAGGACAGTAAAGCGAGAACAGTGAGTGGTAAAGCAGACTGCTTGGAGAAATGAGAATTCCTGATCTAGCTGGGAGCATCTGAACGAATCTTCTCAAGAGTTCTGAATCTTGCTGTGGGGTGAAGAACTGGCAGCTCATCATGTCTTAGGAAATTATCTTCTGTGTAACACTGAATTTTCAATATTGCTTGGAAAGAGTTTTTGAAAGTAGTCTCACTTGTGTAGCAAAACATAAAAGAAGAGGTCAGAAAAGTATCTGGGGAAAAAGACTGGCTGTATCATTGAGGAATTGTTTGTTTAACTAATAAATTTGTTTAGACGTATTTGTCTTTCACCACTGTTTGACTTCCTGCTAACATACGTTTTGATCTTAGTAAAATAAACTTCATCTGTGCTCAGTGATGGTTTGAAAAACAGGCACCTTCTTACTCCCTGCTGGATTTAAGCACATAAATGGGGTAAATACCTTTGCTTGAGCTATGGGATCAATATCTTTTTGACAATTTGACTAACAGCAACAAACATGTAACAAGTGGCTGACACTGCAAAGCCACTAGACACTTGAAAGGATGAAGATGTAGAAGACAGTGACAGGTCTCTGCTAATAAAAAGTTTTCAGTTAGCGACAGGGAGAGATCTGCTGCTCTTCATTTGAGTGGCAGCGATGAAATTGCCCATCAGAGGCCAGCTTTTGGTTTAAGTCTAGTAGATTTAAATTAGAAGAATGCAGTGAGCAGAAGCATGAATTCCGTCTATGCTCCTTTGTTTATTAAGCGTTCTTTCAGTTGACTTATCTTGGGGTGTGGTGTAGTTGGTCTAAGCATGGCTAATTAGTTGCAGAGCACAAGGAATTCACGTGGTGCTTTAAAAATGCTCAGAACTCTGAATTTCATGTTAAGATCGACAACATGGACAAAGCTTTAAAGAGATAGTTTACTAAAATTTCTAGATTAATTAAAATAAGCTAACTGAATTGCTTGTGTCTTTGTTAGCTTCTACCTCTACTCAATAACCAGGCCAGACTCCAAACCTCGTTTCTTGTTTCTTTCACAGTAATTCTGTAAATACTAATTGCAGGTGTAAAAACATGTGATTAGCAATACAGATTTTGAAAAGACTTGGTCTGAGAGTCTCTTACCAGTCTGGAGTTATGGCTAAATGTGGGCATGAAACCCCCAGAAACTAGAAAAACTTTTTTTAAATATCAAACTTCACCAGTACAGTTCAGGTAAAGGAAGTCTCTGAGATGGCAGTCCTCTTCAGATAGCCCAGTAGCCCATCTCTGGGGCTACAATGACCAAGAAGAAATGGCTAGAGAGAGGGCAGGGGAGAAATAAGATGAAGCATAAAGTGATGCTTTTCCTGTTGTGTTTTCCCAGCATGTATCAACCTGTATTCTAAGATCTTCTTGAAATGAAGATGCATTTTGGCCACCATCTATTAAATATATGTGCCTATCTGACATGAATTCATCTATTACGGTTTCTGTTTTGTGTTTTTTTTTTTTTAACTTGTGCCTTAACTCTACCACAGCTGACACAGTTAATGCTGCAATCTTAATTATGTCTTTTTCAAAAAAGTCCCTCCTTCTATTCTGTTTATTTCTTTTTTTATAGATTTCTTTTAAATCGCAGTTGGAGGAGGAAGGAAGGAAGGAATTATTTTAAAAATTAAAATTTGTTCTTGAAACAATCGCACTTTGATTTATGCCAACTGGAATTCTTCATAACAACGCTCTACTGATGAAATTACCTTTTATTTCAGTTCTGGGAGTGCTGTAAGAGCGTGAGTCAAGTCCATGGGAGTCTGCATCTGACTGATGCAGTTTCTCTCCTAGTGTGATGATGCTCATGGAGATCATGTGCCATTCATCTAGTTGTAATTCATATAATTGGTGGCATGTGGAGTGGATCGGAAATGGTGGCCTTCAAAATGTTCCTTAATCAGGAACTTGTCTCATAAACACATGGACTGCGCTGAGCAGCAACCGCTGTTCTCTTTGTTCAGTGTCAGGTCATTAGGGGAATTTCTAAATGTTTCTGTCATAGAAGTCAGTTCAGCCTTGCCTTCTCCAGCATCTCCTAGGATTTGGTCACTAAGCCAGAAAGGCCCAGAGATGGCTTCAAGCAGTTCCTGTTCCACTGACCCTGTGTCTGCATGTCAGAGCTGGCTTCAGTCTGGGCTTGGGGCAGATGCTCAGGTTCTTCCCCTGGCACTTGAGTTCCTTTACTGCTCCCAAATCTGGGTCTGCCCTGCCTGAATTTAAAGGAGAGTACTTGATTTTCTTACTTAGGAATTTTAAGCTTCTCTTCTGGGAGGAAGTGGAGGAATTTCTTACCACCTACCTTTGGATATCTAAGATATGTGCTGGAATCAGAACTGCTATATACTGTAGACAGAGCTTCCAGAGGGGACAGAGTATGTGAGATTCTGGTCCTCAAGAGGCTCTGTTCTGTGCATATCAGCCAGGATTTCAGCTGAGCAAATGTCCTGGCCACCCTGTGTTCCTGGTGAAGACTAACCTCTCCCATGGTGGTAAAAACTTGGAACTGCAGCACAGGGGAAGGAGGGGCCACACAAACCCCTTGAAGTGGAGGGGGATTGCAGAATGGCCACAGAGCAGAAACAGGAGCTTGCTGTGATCTCTGGCTACGTGCATTTCGTGGTCACAGCTGGTGCAACCCATTAATGAAATAGCACTGACTTTGACAGTGCTACTCAAACAGCGCTCTAAAAAAAGCCTAGCAGCCCTGTGCTCGGCTGCTGGGTAGACAGGATCTCCAAAGAGAACATAAGCTCACTGGACCGATGCTCAGCTTTTGGTGTCTTGCACCTTGCTCAGGTCAGCCAGGCTCCCTTTGTAATACTGGGAGAGAAGCAGCAATCTGAGTGGAGAGTGCCAGAGCCAGTGCCCTCCGCAGGAAGGTGTCTGGAGTTGCCTACAGAGCTGGCTACTGCTGTGTGGCTACTCAGGACTGCGGGCAGGTGCCCATTTTTAGGTAGAACTTGGATCCTAGAAGCCTCCCAGCATTTGAGCAGGTGTAGGTTCTTTGTCACAAGAGACCGAGCAATTTTTCTGGCTTCCTTTCTATCACAGCATTCCCAGACACACACCCTTCCACCTCCTTGACTCCTGCAAGTCCATCTTGAGTTTGTGCCCTTCAGGCAAAATGGGAGTCAGTTCTGTTCCTCACCATCCCAAACCACCAGGGAGTGATAAGGGAGCGTGGGCTGGGAGAGCTCGCGCTTAGTCCTGCTCATGCAGTTCAGTGTTGATGGAATAACTCACGATTACCCAAAGGAGGGAAGACAGCTGTGTAGGCTACTGTTCAGATGGTGTTTCTAGGAGAGCCTGGGCTTCCCGTCATTGCTGTGGTGAATAGGATACAAAGCACTTGTGTACACGGAGCAGTGCTGTGTCTTCCCCTGGCCCAAGTGGCCATGCTCATGACATGCTGCCTCCTTCTCCCCTTTGGGGTCTAGTGTATTTTTACTGGTTACTTTTTCCTCAGCTGAACTGAGGGCACAACTTTTGTGACAGGGCTGCACAACTTGGGGGTTGAGGGGCTTTTCTGAGAGAAGCAGGCTCAGGACCCCTTGGGGAAAGGAGGGGGATGTGGGAAGTGCAGGTCTGGGTTGTGGCATTAGCCTAGAGTGGTGGATAAAGCACAGCTGTATTGGTGCCACATCTGGGGGTGTGCATCGGGGGCGGAGGAGGCTCCTCCCCGGGCAGGAGGTAATCTAGGGGAGGGTCTGGGGTTTTTATCCAAACCAGCTGGGTGGTTGGCAGATCTGAGCTGCTTCCTGATGTGTCCAGAAGCAGACTTCTGGGCATACAAGTGTCTTTATGTTAGAACTTACTCCTCTAGAAGTTACACATCTCCAGGCTTTGATACCACGCTGTGAAGATCTGTTGCTAGATATAGGGCGTGCAGGTACTTATAACTTGAAATACATGGTCAGCGTTTTTACAGAACGTAACTGCAAAGCCTGTGTGCAATTTATAAGGTGGAGTTAGTCACCAGCCATTGGGAAATTGGAGCCTGTGTCCTTGGTCATAGGTGTGCACCGGTGTGCAACCCATTGCCTAGCATTAGTGAATTGTCCCAGTTGACTATTTCTGTGTCATCACAGGAGCATATCTGGCTGATTTTAGCCCCGTGTTGCAATATAGTTCAGAGCTCTGGGTCAGCCAGCCCTCTTCCCAAGCTGGATGGGAGTACAAATTATAAATTTTTACTACAGTGGGAGAAGTTTATCAGCCTGTGCTCACTCTCTGTCTCTGTTGTGACACAAAAGGATGTGTTAGAATAAATACAGGGAACTGTTATTAACCAGGTCAAAGATAAGACATGATGTGGTGTTTGCTAAATTATAGCTCTGTCCTGCTTGATCAGCAGCTTTGGTAGGAAGCACCTTCCCGAGTTGTTCATGTTCCCTAGAATAGTTGCTGTCTAAATGTGAATTGCCACAGAGGTTAAGATGACTTGTACCCTGTTAGCTGAAAGAAAATACATACATACAGCTTTTGTAATTATAGTTTAGATACACTGGTAACATATTCCTGAGCTGAACTAAGATTTATATCTATGTGGATGCAAATTTCAAGCTCTGCAGTGAATTCAGTGGTGCTGAATTACCCCCTAAAATATCAGGGTGCACCTTTGACTTAATAAGCTGCAAAGTTTTCCTCCTTCTCTTGCATAAAACCAGTGCCACTTACTCAACAGAAACAATTTAAAATCTTTAATGTCACCACAAAGAGCAGTTCACCTGCAAAAGATAATTTCCAGGGTATTGCAGTTCTTACAGTTGGTGGCACTTCCACCACCAGAACAGCGAGGCTGGGTGCTTGTAGCCCAGGCTAACTCCAGTGGGAGCTAAAGATGTGCAGTGTCTCCAGTCATGAGCCCTCACGACGCTCTGTCAGTGGGACTTGTCCTCAGTCCAGGGACAGCAGAATCTGGCTGTGGTTTAGAGAAGTTATTGTGATATATAAATCACTGAAGAATCCATCCTTGACTTCTCAAATACAATGATGTCTGTAACTGCAGGTAAAATTTTAAATTAGCCATGGAACACAAAAAGTCAAACAAAGCAGTAGGAATTGCTTTTAGTGGAATGCTGCTGTCTTTGCCATATAGAATTAGAATGAAAATATGTAGTCAGTTAAGCCTTGTGATGTGGAAATATGGCAAAGGAAGATTATATGAGAGTCTTTTCTTCTAGGGTTTTTTTAATTCTCTTCGGACTGAGCTGACTGACTACCCTGAGATAAGTATTATCAACATATGCCCAGGACCTGTACAGTCTAAGATTATACAAAATGTCTTTACGGAGAATCTTGCAAAGGTAAGGACTTGGTTCTGTTGTGATAAATCTAACTTTGCTGCAGGCCCGGTGATCCTTTCGTGGTTTTCTTTTCTTTTTTTCCTCCTAGCAAACACTAACCTCATCTTCTTCCCAAGAAATGCTTTGATTGATGCAGAACCATGTATAATCTTGTAGTTCTTCGTGGCATCAAGTCCATATCAAATGAAAATAAAGTTTGAGAATTGTTCTGCCCTCTCTGCCTCCATCATGTACAATCCAAGTCGAGCAAAATTTACTGTACAGCCACCCTGCTGCCGTTTTGGGGGAAAGGCCAGGATTTTCTGGATGGAATTCTGTGTGCGGAATACTATCCTTTCTGCACAGGTAGCTTTTTGTTTGCCCTAGTCACGATGTCCCATGTTCAGTTGACGCCGTTGTTGGCAAAGCCCCTGGAGTCAGCTGACGGGAGGCTGCATTCTTTTCCTGTTAGTGATTGTTCAAGGAGAAAAAGCAAAACCTTCCAACCGCACAATTGCCTTTAATAAAGGCTGTCTAACAAAGTAGCTTGCAAAAATTGCTACTATGAGACATCCAAATGTAATCCGTCCTAAATTCAATCGATTTAAAGCTCAGGATAACCCACCAGTGTGTGGGGGGGAATAATCTCCTATTGTTGAATCAAGGTCTGAAAGGATTTTTGGCTTGCAAAACTTCTCTGAAAGAAAAGATGTGCTTTTTGAGCAATCTGGAAAGCTTGCAAAACAAACTGCTCAGATTTCAGCATGGTAAAAGACTGAGGAGGAAGACTGAATCTAGACTAGAATTGCTTTTGCTCTGGAAAATAGAAGAACAGATTGATAGAGCAGTCTGTTACTGCTGGAGTGAAAAGCATATAACTTCACAGGGCTGTGGCTTACGTTCGTTAAGAGATATGACGGGACAAGATTTGAAGTAAGACATCCCTGTCACTGAAGAAGCCAGTTGCTTTTCTCTTGTTTGAGACGGTTGCCCGCAGAGCAGAGCTGGCAGGAATATTCAGTTAATGGGGAATGTGGCCTCATCTACTAACTTGGTTACTGAGTAACTTGTAGCATATAATGGGGTGGGCAGCTGGGAATGGGAAAGTTCCCATTTCTCAGAGCCCTCAGCAGCAGAACAGATAACCTGATAGATCTGTTTTAGAATAAAGTAGAAGCCATGCTGAAGCAGGACAGAGTTTGGAGATCCATTGTTTTAACCTTCTTTGATCTATCAATTGAGGTATTAATTAAAAGGGTGCTTTATTTAAGCATGTGTGCTAAAGCCAAGGTGGTTGGTGTTCCCACACTGAAGAGTAAAGGATGAGCATAGTGAAGGCTGGGCTCCACACCCCGTCTCTGCTGTACTGGCTGGGTTACTCTACTTGTGCACAGTGAGGAAACTGGGAGGAGTGTGTCTGTTGCACATAGCCTGGCCCTTTCTCTCCCACTAACAGAGGTCTAGTTCTGATCCCCCCTCTCTTTCTGTCCCCTCCAGTCCCTAGAGAACAGCGGTGATCAGTCCCACAAGATGCCAACTGACCGCTGCGTCCGGCTCACCCTGGTGAGCACGGCCAACGACCTGAAGGAAGCTTGGATCAGCGACCACCCCTACCTGGCTGTTTGCTACCTCTGGCAGTACGCACCCACGTGGGCCTGGTGGCTGATGAACAGAATGGGCAAGAGGAGAATACAGAACTTTAAGAGCGGAGTGGTAAGATTATTCCTCTCTTGCTTTTTTTCCCCTGCTGACAGACTCTTTAGCCTGTTGGGATGGCATTTGGGATCCCTTTCCTATTTCCCTAGCAGCTGATGCCAGGCCAGGCTCCATAGCTGCACGCCTGGTGGTCTAGAATTACTGCAGCCTGGTCACATCACAGAACAGTGAAGTCAGGACATCGTGTAGCGCCAAAGGTCTTGCTCTGATCTTCATCACACGGGCTGCAAGTTCAGATCTCGCCATGAACGCAGAGCTGAGCTATAAGTCAGTAGCATAAGTTATTTAATGCAACTTGAAATTAAGACTGTTGAAAACATCTGCCTTGGTTGTAGTTTTTAGTCATCTGAGCACCTCCCAGAAGTACATTAGGCAATACTGCTGTCACTCCCATTTACACCCCTGAAGACAGGTGTGTAGCACAGTGTTCTGGTCTTGTAATACTGCTTGGGAGATGGGATTTTTCTTACTGTGTTTTTGTTGAACTTGGTACAAAAAAAAACCCCATGTCACAGTACTCCAAAAGCAGGAAATGCAAAAATAAGGGTGGCACGTGCAGCATAAAGCTTCCTACTTCCACAACCTGTTTCAAGCAAAATAACACTGTGGGGAAAGGACTTAAATCAAGGGGGGAAATACTGATTTAATGTACTCTCACTCCAGGATGCCGATGCCTCTTACTCCAGAAAGAACAAGTAAGAACAAACATGTACAAAATCCTGCTTACGCTAAGGCTGAGGAACATCTTTCATATTGCGTGACTGCAAACAAAAGCTTTTTTTTATCTGTTGCCCCTTTGTCAACATGTAACTTGACAAATCTATCAAGCTGTATACAGACTTGACTAAATAAAAATCTCTTTCTAAACATACCTGTTTCATGTCAAACTCCCACAGGCTGAATTTTTTATGCTTACCAGAATTGAGACAGAAGAGGCCAGGCAGTATTTGTTTTTCTGCTGCTATGCCATTGGCAAATACTTGGTGAGCAGGCTAAAAATTACATACCCCCAGGATCCTGTTTCTGTCACTTCCATTCCTAATGGACCTTGAGCACAATAACCCCACAAGAAGAAGCTTGTGGTATAAAAGGGAAGGATGTCTAGTCTGTGTGAAGTGTTCCTTTGGGAAAGGAGATTATATTTCATCTCTGCCATCAGCCCCAAGGCTGCTGTACACATGGTCTGAGAACAAAATGTGTATCATCATCATGTGTATTTAGGGTTCAATCTCTGACCTTCTGGCACGACATTTAGAAGTACTTAATCTTTAGGTCTCTCAGCACTGCAGCAGAGCCCACAGTCCTCAGTCTGCTGGTTGTGTTGTAAAGGCTGAGGACTGGGCAGTGCATAGAGAAGCACGGAGGAAGGGAGAGCGATGGTGTAATTGTAGCCCCTGTCGTAGGCCAGACTTGGCCTTGCTCTGAACTTGGCACATGTTAAATCTATACAGCATCAGGGAGAGAGGAGCAGGGGAACGTTCCTGTAGCAGAACAGCCGCTAGCTGCAAGAAGGGGCATGGTATGAACGAGAAATCCATTTCACAGCAGATGGCTTACAAGGCACCAGGGCTAGTGTCAGAGCTGAACTAGGGCAGAGATGGCATTATAGGCAAGTTAAGCATGAAACAGAAGCCAAGTTCCCAGCTCGGTCAGAAACAGGCCAATCTCAAGGGTATGGGTGGTGCACTGGGCAGCAATGGCCCTGGGGAACTGAGGGCTGTACTTTTACTACCCCATTGACATCCAATTCAACCATTAGCGAGAAGTCCCTCTGTAGTGGTAACTCATCTGTACCTACAAGCTTGGTGACCTTCTTGCTGTTGACAAAGGCCTCAGCAATATTTGGACGTACCTCAGGTCACGCACTATCCAGTTAAAAAAATCTTACTTATATCATTGAGTGGTAATAAAAGAATAGCAGCCCATTAATAAATTATTGAAACTTTCCAACTGTAGCAAAGAATAAGCCAAGAGTGATGTTTGTAAGGTGACATTTCACAAAGATGGAAACTACTATCTAGAAAAAAAAAAAAGACTGATCAAATGACAACAAGTGTCTCGTCCCACGCGGTTCTGGAAGAACGGAAGGTTCATTTCACTTGCTAACAGAGCAGTTCCTATAGCACATTTCACAAAGCACAGTTAGAGAAGCAGCAGTAAGCCTGCGTGACAAAACACAGCTACTCTTAATACAACACACACGCAGATGATGTTCACAGGATGCTTTGGCTTCCATCCTCTAATCCACAGCAGGTTTGGTATATCGCACATAGCAGAAAGCTTGCGCTCCCATTTATATACCGTTTTCTCTGCTTTTTCCTTTCCCAAAAAAAAGTGCAAGGCTTTGTGCTCAAAGAGGAGCTCGCTTCTCCTGCTTGAGCTAAGGACAGTTGCTGCTAGACATGGAAACACCCACCTTCGTGGACTGTGCTGTTGTCCCCACCAGCACCAGAAAGAACAAGATGGAAGGAGCGACAGCAGAGATGAGAGGGACCAGGTGGTGAGGAAGTTGCCTCTTTCAGAGAGGAAGCTGATGTTCAAGGAAAATGAAGGGAGTAGACTCTGTCCAAAAAGGACAAAGCATTTGCCATTTGAAAACTTCACTTCCCTAACACTCTGTTCCATTGAACTGATTCCTGTTGCTTTACGGTACGTGAATGGGACAGAGGCAGTCTGCAGGACTCAAAGTATTTTTCTAACAAGTGCTCATTGCTTACTAGAGGATTTTTATCCCCCTTTCCTTGGGCCTTTACAAAAAAAACCATTAAAACTGATCTTGTTAAATAAAGGTTGTTCTCCAAAGCCACAATGATGGTGTCTTACACTTACCTTTGTGTGATGACCGTCACAATCTGCAGACAAGACCAGGCTTGAAGGTGCTCTAAATTCCTGATGATAAATCAAAGAAATGCTCCAAAACAGGCCACAGTACAAGAGCACGCAAGCAAAACACCACACTTCATGGGGGCCCTCAGCTGCACAAATTTGTGGTGCAGAACAAGAGGCTGGAAGGAGCGGTTCTGCCAAAAAAAGAATCTAAAGACGGTTACAGAATATCGTAAGGTGAATCGTGGTCACACTGTTGCAAAACGTGGGGGAATGTGCAAACTGGCTCCACATATTAACGAATAAGGGGCTGCAGGACGTGCTGCCTGCGGGAGCAGGGGCAGGATGTCACAGCGCGTTAGAGCCCAACTCCACGTCCCTGTGCACGAACAGGAATTGTGCACATCGCTGATGCTGTTCCTCCATCTGGTACCGGGGAGGATCTCTGCCGGAACAGCAGGGCCGGTTACCAGCAGCACTCTTCAGGAAGGCTGGGTACCGGATGGAGAGAACCAGGTGAAAGCGAGAGAGAAGGATCACAGCTCTCCATTTTTTTTCCTCAACTAGTTTATTCGGTTTACAGAAGACAAAGAATGAGGGCAGAAATTACAGCCATCTTCAAATAAAAGACTGCTGCTGCTATGAAAAAAAAAGAGAATTAAATTTTGGGTGACCATACAGAAGGCAAGTAGTAAGAGGCTTAGAATGAGGCAGGGAGGTTTAATTAGATTTAGGGAAAAAAACCCAAGCTTCCAAGTGCTGCAAGAGCAGCAAAGAACTGGAGCAAACTGCTTGACGAGTATTGAAAGTTTTAAATCAGATTAAACATTTGCCAGTAGTTCCCTTTGAGAGGGAGCCGCAATAGGTGCTCTCTAAAGGCCCCTTCCAGATGAGTTTCTGTGACTGTCTCTTTCCGGATACAGTTCATGGCCAAGCAAGGGGACTGCAGGTTATCAGCACTTTGTTATTTACGCTCCTGCACACCAACCACCCACCTTCTAAAAGCTGCTGCCATGAATGTTCTGTGTGAATTTCATCCTGTACCTTCGAGTGTTACACCATGGAGTTTGACAGGTGTTGCCTGACCACTGCTGAATTCCACTATAAGGTTTGCATATTTTTAAAAAATCATTTATGGTCACTGATCAAAAGAAACGGCAAATAGCCAAGTACACAGTACACGGTCCTGTGACCAATTTTATCTGACACAAAATGTTCTTAAAGGTGAGGAGTAAAAAGTAATAAACATGCCCCGAATTATACAATGCTGAGTGTTCTAAACCAGTACTAATTCGGTCACGGAGCAGATCTGGTTTAAATTGATTCTACAGGTTAAAGACAGACAATTACCTACACCCTGCTCAGCATACGCCAGCAGTGACGACACTGCAACTACAGAGAAAACACATTTATGTGCTAATGACCGGTGGTAACGAACAGGATAAACGAGCAACTGGAGAGGTGACCCAGACTTGTTTTCAAGGAGACCTGTAATGTTACAAACCAATTGCCAAATTCTGTTTTAACCTCTGGTAAGGTTAAAAAAATTAAACTATTTCTGGCACAGACAGCTGGTTTTCTGCACCCCTCCATCATCATCAAGCTCTCACTGTATTTGTGGAAGACTGATCATTGATGTGGACGCAGGCTGCAAACAAGAACATATATATATAAAAAATATATGGATATCGGAAGAAGGAGATAAAATGAACCCATTTGGACTTAAATTCCTTCTCTCCCCTAATAACACGTTTACTTCTTTCATCAGTAGGTCACACGGGTTATTACTGTGTCAGAATGCACACTGTTTTATATAAATTCTCTTTGTCCCCAAAACAAGCACTTTAGTAAAAATCCTCCCTTCCAACTTCGTTAAAGCACAGCTGATAACTTATACAATGAAGGAAGATCGGTGAAAGTCATATAACAAATGCTAAAACTGAACTCAGTCCAATATAAAATGGCCAGAGTAAAAAAAAAAATAATCATATAAATAGTCATATGTACACTTTGGTTACCAACTCTGCGGTTGACGGTACTATGGTGAGCTGTAACCTGACTGTCAGTGCAAGTCACCTGTCCAAGAAAAAATAAAATAAAAATGAGAATGCACCAAAAATAGTTAAGGATCAGAATTATGCTGCTCTTCTCTAAACCGGAGAAGAAAATTTCAGCATCTCTTGGCTCGTCAGCCACACAGGCAATGGTGTCTCACATGTTCCAGCAGTAATAAAACAGTTCCAAACTGCTGAAGGTTCTGGCTAGCACCATGTCTGTGCAAATTATGTATGCTGGCTTGGCACTGCCATCCAACACCATTTTGAGAGTAAAATCTTATTTATAGTGTATAAATGTAGCATGAGCATTTGATTCCCAACAGGCAGATGGAAAATACAAAATAACAATATTAAAAAAAAAAAGTGCTACAGACATTCTAGAACAGAGGCAGATGCAGAAGTTCAGATGAATAAATGGGGTAGCCAAGAGGCGGGTCCGCAGCTTGCACAGTAAGGTTTCGCAGAAGAACGGGGTGTGCCTGGATGCTGTAGCGTTCTTCATCGTCATTTGTAGCATACAGCAGCTCCCAGGACAGATTTGCCCACTGACCTCGGACAGCTTCGTCATTAAGTTTTCCCACTTGTACTAACAATTCCTGAAGAGTGAGGACTCGCCCGGTGTAAATTCCCTTTAAGAACAAACAGGTCAAAATGTTCAGTACTTTCTTAGGAAGAAATTCTTTCCTGTGAGGGTGATGAGACACTGGCCCAGGTTGCTCAGAGAAGCTGTGGCTGCCCCCTCCATGGCAGTGTCCAAGACCAGGTTGGATGGGGCTCTGAGCAACCTGGTCTGGTGGAAGGTGTCCCTGCCCATGGCAGGGGGGTTGGAACTAGATGATCTTTAAGGTCCCTTCCAACCCAAACCATTCTGCGATTCTATGATTCTCTGAGAACATACACAAGCATTTTGGTTACAAAGCACTACATGAAGCCTTGGGGCTACATACTACGAGTGTTGTCCCCTTAAAAACGGCAAAGCATATAAACTAGTCTCCTTGGTTCAATTCTTCCATCTAGGAAGAGAGCCAGGAAATATTGCTGCATCTGAAGAACAATGTGCTGTGATTTTCAACAGCAGCAATGTCAGCTCCTGTCTCGTACAACTTTGAACTTTGGAACATAATTGAAAAGACAAAAAATAAAAGCAGTGGAAAAGAAAACCACCTTGCTTACTAGTAATTTTTCTTCTTACCATGTTTGGGTCATGCCCCAGTGAAAAAAGGTATGGCTTTTCCTGAAGAACTGCTTGCTGCCACTCGGGATCTGATACCAGTCCAATGTACCAATCATTTTCATATTCCTCCAGACAGTTAACCAGCTCTTGGAAATTCTCAACCGGACCCAGGCTTGCTTTGTCAACCATAAGTTTAAAAGTGTATCTGAAAGGCACAAAAAGCCGTACAGTCAGCAGCGTGGTGAAAGGCAGGAGGAAGAAAGCCTCTTCAGGCTGGAAAAGGCAGAGTGGCGCCATCAAATGTTACCAAGCAGTAGCAACTTCATTAAGCTATTGCTTGTCAGCTGAGGCACTGGAAGTTAGGATGGGCAGGCTTTTAGCTCCCCCAGATGTAAAACACATGAGCTTAAACATCCTTCATTCACCTCAAACACTGTTACCGCTGCCTGATTGGAAAGTGCCAAACATCTGACTCCATCACAGTTCTCTTAAGATTATGGGGACAATGAAAATGGGTCATTTTTCCCCACTTAACACAGCGGTTTTCCAGTGCTGGAGGCAGCTGCTGTGGGGAAGGGAAGAAAGAAGGAACCTCCATATCAGTCTTCACTGCCTGGGGTTACAGGCAATACAGGCAAGTAGAAAGAAGCTACAAAGATCTTTAAAGTATATGGTTTTAAAATTAACTGCTCTTAGTGAAGTGACATTTACTTTCAAAGCACAGGACTCTCTATATAATTTTTATAATCTGAGGGAATATTTTTCTTTTACCTGAATGCTTTTAATGCAAGCTGGAATAGCTCTGGTTTGCTGGTTAGCCAGTCCAAACCAGCAGACCATGGAATACCACCAGTGTACGCTCTGAACACATGGCTGGGGGCAGGCACGGTGTTATCCAGTCCAAACAGACCGAAACAACATGACAATACTCCATGAACGTATAAGTCTTTCAAGGCTTTATCTTTCATAAGGTTTTCAAGTAAATCGGAAGGCTTTTCTTTCAAATGAAAAAAGTCCAGCTGACTCAAAATGAAGCGGTACCATTCTTCTGGAAACCTCTGCCGCATTTCATTGATTTTGGAAGAAGGCATCGGGGCTGTTCTCCATTCTTCAGGGATACTCAATAGCTCTGAGTAAGAGCAACTAAATTCAAACTGAGGTAAGACTTCTTGCTGTTTCCCTTTGTCTACAGCAGGAAGCCCAAGCACAACAGCCCTGTATAATTTATCTTCTGGTGACATTTCTTGTGGGACATCTTGGCTCTGTGTTTCTACAGATCCTGGAATAGACAGATGGACTTTTGGTGTAGTTCCCAACTGCCCAGGTTCTTTTCTGTCTTTCATTCTGCCACTGGGTTCAAGATCAAAAATGTCACTATCATCAGTCCAGTCCTCAATCGTATCAACACTAAAGCTATCTTCTTCCCTCAGAGGCCTGGATCTTTCTGCTGCCCCGCTATGATGATTTTCTGGAAATGATCCTTTTTTGTTCTTGTCAGCATTGCCGGGGCTTTCCCATGTTTTTGATTTTTTATAACAATACTGGACTAGCATCCATACAAGCACTTTAATGAAATCATCTTTCAGATGCTTTAAATTCTCATGAGAGTCAATTATTCCAGATAACACATTTTGGGCATCGGAATACAGCCGCACAGGTAGAACAGTACACGGAGTCAAAATGTGTCCAAAATGGTGATTAGGAGAGAGAATCTTTGTGTGCTCCTCATGTTCGAAAGCCATTCCAAAAATTTCATCAACTCTGTGAGCTTCAGCAGCATGACAGGATGTTTCCTGCAATTCTAGCCCCTAAAGCACAAATGAAAACAATTTGGTTTGACTCTTCACCAGTACATACCCTTAAATGCTAGCAAGCTGTTTTCTTGCAACAAAATTTTTCTGAGCAAATAAAGATGTGTTCCATTGTCAATATTTCCACAACTGAACCTACAAATCTTACTAGAAATAATAGCAATAGCAACTAGAGATAATAGTAATAGCAAAGCACTCACTACAATATTAGACACAGATCAAGGTCTTAAAAAAAATAAATCTCTGCCTCACACAGATCTTCTTATTAGCCAGCTTATTAAAGATGTTGTTATCACAAACTAGAGGATAAAAAGTTTCACATCTGCCAAGCGTGTCAATTGCAAGACTAGTTAATATAGCAATAACACTCATCTTGAAATATTGACTGTAACATCAGGTAAATTAGTTACATTGTTGAAATGTTATACAGCAAAACGTTTGCATTATTTCAAACCACTAATCTGTCAGTCCTCAGCACATGGTTACCTTAATGTTAACACCACAGTAAGTGAAGCCTTTTTCTAGCACCAATATCCACATCAGTCTGTCCTGAAAACGGCACAAGTAATGTGATCCAGGTAGAGAGAGACCTGGATAAGACAAGAAACCAAAACAAAAACAATGGTATTACTGTGGCATTAGAGTGATGAAAACCTTTTCTACGTGCCAACTGAGGAATTCAACTGCAAACACAAAATATTTCTGCATCAACGCCAAAATCAGTTAAAACTGGCTAACTAGTACCCTAGAATCTTAAAGAACTAGCTGCAAAGCTAGATCTTGAAATTGTAGTGCTGTCTGGGAAAAAGCTGTGGAAAACTGGGAAACCCTCACAGATCTGCAGGACTACAATATTCCTACCAGCCAGGGTTAAGCAATCCCACCCTCAATTCCCTTTGTAGACACGACTTTTGTGATTAAAGATCATCTTTGGCTGCATTTCCAAACGCACAGTTCCCACTGATGTCACCTGGAGATCTCAAATTCTTACGACTGCCGAATACATTAAAGAATACATCTAGCACGTGAGTATCTTAATGGCCCTATTTGCTGTGGAGTACAAAGTTTATTTTTTATGGGAGAAATAAAAATCTAACTCAATAGGATTCGTTACCTACACTACCAGTTCCTAAACTGACTTGTCTGTATTCCAGAATTATTAGATAATGTCCCTTAGGATGCAAAATCCAGAGTGTAAATGATTCTGATCAAGTGTTACAATATCACATCCATTTTATAGATACATAAACAGAGGCAGAGAGATAAAGATCTACATTTTCAAGCACACCTGCTCATCTTTAAAAACTTGTGGATCAGTATCATACACATTGAACACTAACAGCAGATATAGTAGAAATCTTTTGTAGTCTTTCTGAAGTACCTCTGTGTGCGCGTGGGGGGAAATAAATCTGATCCCACTGTCTTAAGTTTGACGTCACCAAAAATACAGCCACACAAAATAAACTGGAATTTGAAAATCGAGTCCTGAACAACTTCAGATCACACCATAAAGTAATTAGTGCTCAAAAATCACGCAGTCTGGCTCTCACTGTAAAAATTAGATTACGCTTATGTCCAAAAAAAGGTATTTTTTCTCTCTTCTACCTATTTCAGTTAAAAGTGCAATGCCAAACTCCCCAGCAACTGGTGGTTATACTGTATTTCTTTTAAGTTACAGCCTACTGTCAACTTCTCCAATGCAACGCTGCTGTTCTTACGCATGACATTTGCTGCCAGTTTATGACCTGCTTCTGCTCTCATTCACGTCCAAGCGATCACTCACTTGCACAGAGAATTTTAGTTTTAGAATGTTGTAAGATGAAATCAGTGAAACCAACCATTAAGCTGTAGTTAAAATTTAAGTAACCTTTTCTATCCCGCTGAGCTAATGAAGTGCATTTTCTTGCTAACATTTTGCAAAGATTTTAATTCTTTTCTTGCTAGCTGTTAAAGCTACTAAAACTCCCTTACACAGAAAAAAGTATGGTTTTAAATTAAAATAGAGACACACAAAGTGGTACCTCTTCATTTTGAACTCATCTGAGAACACCATATTTTTTCTTGCTTGAAGACATTAATTCACAGATTTTCCCATTAAAGAGGAGACTTTTCCCCCCCCTCAAGACTAGTGGTTTAAATTATTTAATCTGAGGCATACATGCCACCAAAGTCATAATGGCAATGGGGAAATATAAATATAAAAAAAATGTGTAGATATAAAATAGATATAACAGGTATATAACAAATAGATACATATAATATAATATAAATATATCAATAAAACATACATAGGCTGATGCGGTAGACTAACTGAAGTGTCTCTCTTCTTTAGGGGGAAAAAAGCTTCCTAGTTTTATTTTTTTTAATACCTCTCTCTACACCAGTACTAAAACTGCAGCAAATGCTTCCTAGTAAAGCACGTGCATATATTCTTCAGAAAAGTGTGATTAAGGTTAACTCCCACTGTCTTTAAAATGAGTCCATTTTTTCTACTCATAAGCCATTTTCTAAGAGGCTTATGTAGATATTTGCCTCTTGTCTAAGGGCAACGATCTTTTGATTATTAACAAAGACTGTTTCTCAATAAAATGAGCTGCAATTTTAACAGTTATTCTGTCTCCAGCTGGGAAAGAGATTCAGTATTTCTTTACCTCTGTTTATATAACTCTGTGAAATACCCATCATGATGTCTTTCACAGGTTTTAAGACCGCAAGTCCTGTTACACCCCTACCCTAACCCCCTGCACAAGACATGACATTAAGTCTTATCAACTGTTTCTGTTCTCAACTGTTTACTGCTAGTTAGGCTACATCATGTACTTTACAAACATCCAGTCCATATTCACCATACCTAATTAACACAGCCAAATTAGCAAAGTCACCTTCTGGATCCTGAGTAATGGGACTGATGCAGAGAAAGACACAAAGATACACAACCACAAAGAGCAGTTCGACACACCTCCTTCTCTCCACTGCCAAGAGAACTCCTCAATGTACTGCCCCCAATTAGGTGAGATGAATGCACACCATCCTTTTTCGTTCAGTATAAAAAGATTAGGATTGATACTGTTTCATCACCATTTAGTTTCTCCTTATTTTAAAGATAACAAACTAGAATTATTTTCTTACAAGAATGTAAGAAGCAGAGCTGTATGAGAAGGATAAAAGTAATCACGTTTTCTTTAATTGAACAATCTCTGAATACCAGATTTAACCTACGCTGTGAAACGTGGTTTAAATCAGACGCTATGATTCTCCTGTTCTCCAGCAAAATCACGTTTCCCAAAACATTTACCTACATTCCTTCACAGTGTTGCTAGCACACCTACCCAGGCTACCGGCTGCTAGCGCAGACTGCAGAGCAACAGCCAGACTGGGAACCATCTGCTGGTAGTACACGGTATCGGAGCAAACACACGCTGCAGCACCCACGGGTCCTGGCCAGCTTCGGATAGGCCTAGGAAACCCGATCAAAAATACTGGTAGAGTGAAGAGCGGCAGCAAGGGAGAAGAAAGGAGCGCGGAGATGGCGACGAAGGTCAGCAGGATCGGGAAGAAAACGACGTTGAGTGTGATTAAGGTGGCGGTAGATTTACGACGTTGTTTTTTCTCTGTCCACGATGTCAAAAGAATAGCTATGGCAAACTGCAACTTTGAGACAAACTGAAGCAGTCGATCCCGTAGGATACCAACCTGCAAGACACATACAACAAGCACGTTTATTTGTATCCTGTATCGTATCATATTCAGCACTGCCAAAGCTGCCTTATCTACAATAATTTTAAGAAAATGAAGTGTGATTATCATTGACTGGTATTAGAGCGTATATCTTAGTACATGGTTTTTTAGCTTCTATTTGCTAGGTCGTGGACTCTGTAGTTCTCTAATAGGGGAAGGCAAGGAAACAAGGACTTTAAGTGACAATTATCTGCTTAAATTTACATCAGGACAATTACCAGCAAGAGTCTGATTCCTGTATCGAGGCTCCTGTTCCACCAGAGGTCAGGATTAAACACCAACATCTGTGCTATTGACACAACTACTATGTCCAGTAGGGCATTTTCTGTATTCTGCCAGACCTAAAATAGAGATATGTTAGACATACATTTAAAAATGTATTTCTTTATCTCTGGTTTCATGACCTGGAATATTTCTTCCAAGTCACCTTAATACTTAAATCACGTAGAAGATGATTTCTTAGGCTAACATATTCAAAATTCAAATTACCATCCTAAATATTCTTGTGAATCCAACGCAAACAGACACAGAATGAAGATTTTGTAGCGAACGGTCTAGCGACAGGAATGCTATCATAGCAAACGGAGACACTGTAATTGAAATAAAAGAATCATTGATTTCTTTTCAAAAACATAATTGAAGTCTACAGAGGTAAGCAGTCTTATTGCAGAATGGAAATTTTAGCGTAACTCTTCCCTTCATTATTACAAAATCCTCTTTGTGTTACACTTCCAGGATATCAAGCAGCATATTTGCACTAATGGCCCAAGACAGCAAACATTTATGTCGATGCTTAGTTGTAACTTGCTATTACTTTTTTTTTGTTTGTTTCTTTCCCCAAGAGAATGGGAATACTCATATAAGTAAAAATAAACATGGGAATAGCACTCATCAATCCACTTCCCCAAACTGATGCTTTTTTGTGAAATTAAATAATTTAGATCAAATTTTGGTTCCCCTAAAGCAGATACATTTGTCCCTAACTTACCAGAAAGGAGACTGTTCCCTTTACTAGCAAGTTGTAAGAACCAAGTATTTAGTCACCCTGAAGACTCTCAATTCACTTTTGGTTCTGAGTACCTTTTAAAAAAATCTACAAGAGCCATTTTTTCAAAAGTGAGTACTGATGTTACAGCTAAAATCCTTTAAAAGGCCTTGCTTTCTGAGCTGGACTTTTAAAAAGCTCTACTTTTTAGGTTTACCCCTAAAAAAACAAATAAATAAAATCACTAATCACTTTCAAATGTTCCGAACCAGTAGTTTTGACCTCAATGCACAATTTAGCAAAACATCAACAAATATTTCCAGCTACTTGGTTTTTCTTAGTTCATTCATAGAATCTTGCACATACAGTAATTCTAGCGTTGCTTCAATCTTCCTACAAGCATCATCTAACAAACAACAGACAGTGCGTATTCCTACCTAGTGTTAGTAAAATCCTCCTGACAACACCAACTTTCATTAGCCTTCTTTGCTTCTCCATGAACACAGTCACAGTCCTGACATCCTTTGGATAAAAGGGGTTTCGGAAGACTCCAAACAAGTACACTCTCTGAATCTCTCTAAGAATCCACATAATTATAAGTAATATGATCAGGATGTAACTCGCTATAGCCTGAGGACTGGCTCTGGAAAATGATGAAAAGCCTGCAAATTGATGCAGCAGGCTAGCTTCTATGAGAGCAAATGTCAACACAGTCAAATAAAAAATAAATTCCCTCCACCCAAATTGTATTCTAAAACCTTTGTGCATATTTTTAGATTTGCTGGAGGCTAAATGGCTGATCATGGTGTGTTTGAAGGCAAAACCAATCTCGCTTAGGTTAAGACTCAGTATGAACCCAAATCCAGTCATGAAGAGGATCACACCAAGAGTGCTGGGAATGAAATACGATGCTATTGCTGTTCCAGCAGAAATGAGAAACATTACTAATAACCTGTGAAGGAGAAAATAAAAAAGATTTGCTTGAAAAGAAAAAGGTTATAAAGAATACTGATATATTTTACAATTATACAAACAACATTTACTTTGTGTTACTTGACATGGGTGAACCTCCCAGTCCAAACTCCAACAGTTGTTCCATTCCCCATAGAAAAAGTGCGTCAAGTGGGGGCAGAATTCCCATTGCCCATAAGAATGGCAGAAAAAGAAAAATGATGTGCAAAATCTGGTTTGTCTGTTCTAGAAGGGGTGTGTTGACAGCAAACCTAGATAAAAGAAGAAATGCAATTGACTTCTGTGAAGGAAAAACATAACAGATGCGTGGGAAGACTTTTTGTTTAACTACTACAGCAAATCCAGAGATATAAACATTACCTATTCAATCCACAAAACCTCAACTAGTATCTTTTAAAAGGAAAAATAAGGACATACATTTATGCTTGGGGCAGTAATACTCTAATTAGAACATCAGAACACAGGCTACATTTTCATTCAAAAGATTTGAAGCCTTCGGATTACGCAGATGACTCAAGTGATTTAAGTATCCTAATTGTTTTGATTGTTGTGACGATACACTCAAGAAATATTTGTGCAAAAAGGTCCACAAGCTCTAAGATCTCAACCAGTTAACAAAAAAATGCTAAGTATTTTTTCCAGAATTAGAAAAGCGAAACTTTATGCAAGTCCAAGACACAAGATGTAAGCGTTAACACTGAAAGAACCAGCATGTTGCCTGTACACCAAGAGAGAAACTCTCTTGATGAATACAAAATGTTATTTTCTACATAAAAGTATTAAAATATTCCTGTAAAAATGCAAAGATCAGTATTAGAAATCTGCATAAATTCTAAGCCATACATAGCTTACTGGCTAGCTAATTAACTTAAAGGTGGACTGCTGAGCTACTTCGTTTCTCTCTACTTCTTACTAAATAAATACGTAAGCTTCAAAGGAATTTTGTGAGGAATTTAAAGAATATCTGAATTTCCTCCTCAGAAAATTAGAAGAATTTGGAATCCAAGACCACATGTATAATTCTCATATCATAATAGAAGAGGCAACTAGGGTAAATTATTATAACAAAAAAAAAAAATTATCATTAACAAAGACATTCTCAAGTGCAAAACTAGTAAAATCAAACATGCCTTTTTTTTTTTTTTTACGCATTTGAAGTACCCCAACCATAAAATATGTACATGTGACAAAACGATATAAATGTCACCCGACAGGGAGAGAGAATGCATAAAGTAAATCTAAAAGCATCTTGCTTTAAGAGACTCTACAAATACTTTAGCTAAGACACTCATCTCAAAAGTGGAAATATAAAAGTCTCCTATTTGTAGACTGACATAGTTCTTTTGTGTTACAAAGGCATTTAAAAATCCAAGTTCAAAATCCACGTAACAAAGATATAGCAACGTTCACATTTGCTTATCCGTTCATTAAAACCAAACTCACAGTCCTTTTTTGCCTGTAATTTAAAACCCTCTGCAATCACTTTGCAGAGATTAAATTAGAAAATATGCCAGGATGAAGTCTGGATACAAATCCATTGCTCCTGAAGTCTGCAGTGTTTAGATCTATGATTCCTGGTCAGGAACATGTTTTCAAAAAACATATCCTTTAGAAGGATGTTGATGCAAATGCTCTTGTACAAAAATACTGGAACTGACATGATAGAAGATAATTTTAGCTGTCCCTTACTTAGAAACTGCTCTAACTGCTCTTCCTAATTTACGTGGAATGCTATAAAAATTTAAGAACAACCTTTTATGCACAGTGTAGAGCCTCAATTTTTACCATACACTCTGCTAGCTTCTTTCTTTGGAGTTCCTACAGTTGATTAAAATCTCAGAATAGATTTTCCTCAGAAGAATAATTTCATCTTTCTCATTAAGAATACATAACATAACCATTACTTTAATTAGCTAAATGCTGTATTATGTTTACCTGTGTGCAAGATCCACTGCAATAAAGACAACAATGTAGAAAGGTCTCATCAGAGCAGTGATTTCATAAGTATCCAGTGCTTGGAAAGTAGCTGTTTCGGTAGCTGTATTTATGATTAACGAATACTCTCCTATACATATAGTCACCCATCCAAATACAAAGATCATAACAGTTCCTCCAATGTTGCTATACAGCAAGGTTATTCTGTTTGGCAGCAAATACCAAGTTCCCAACCCACACAATACCCCTGCCAGAAGGGAATGAAATACAGTGTTGATTATATACTTCTTGCCAGGAATAATAAATTTTACTGTCTCTGAACCTACACAGCTGGAAAATTCAAACTCATCTTCATCTGTTAGGGTATTCTGACTTTGCATTCTTTCTACTGTCACTGTTTTCTGTTTTGCATATAGATTTGTCATCTGAAGAATAAGTGCAGTAACAAACATCAGTCCTCCTGAAAGTGCTGCAGTGTAGTAGTCTTTCATAACGCCTAACTGGTACAAAACTGTTCCTACACCTCCCAAAACCCATGGCGTCAAGAAAAGAATAATCTGATTCACATATATGTAAGGAGGGGCACAATAGCCTAATTTAAACCTGGGACCTCCCAGCACAGTCTGTGGAAAACGTTTCAAGAAGAACTCCTGTTTGTAATCATTCAGCAGAGGTACATCTGGACCCATTCTTATTACTCAGGAATGCTCGATGAATATCATTTTTCCTGTAAAAGAACAGAAAGAAAAAGAAGAAAACATTACTGAATCTGGAACTCAGAACTTAACCAGGGAATTCTTTTGTCCTATTTTCATTTACCAAGTTACAGTGGAATTCTGACACGATAGTGTTAGTAGACATCATCCTAAAGCACCCACAGAATCCGCTAGAATACAACTACTAAGAAAACACCAAAAATGGAAAAAAAAAATCTATTTTAAAATAAATAATATGTTCACAATCTGAAGCTTTAGGCAACAAATAAAACATATAATCTGTTCTATGATTCTTGGGAATGATAAAACCAACTCATCTCCACACCAGAACACCTTCTTAACGGAATTCCTTTCCATACAGTCTGATTCCAATCACATCTTGCCACAGACCTCTAATTCCAATTAATCCTGCTAAGGATCTCCATATACAAACAGAAGAGTCAGTGATTTCAGTGAATAGCCACGTAAGTGCAAGATATAGTCACACCGAGGTCCCTGTAAAAAATCAAAGCCTTATGAAATAAACTAACTGTAAAAAAAATAGTAGAAGCATTAAAAGTTGTTTTCCACATCAGCATTTTCACTGTCCTCTCTACACAGCCTAGTTGCAGAACAGGATCTCACTGTACTACACAAAGCACTACACAAGACATAAAATAAATGGTTCACTTTCTGCTTCCTAAAACTTATAAAATAAAAAAAATATAAATACTTGTGAGTTGTAGCAGAATCGGCATATATTCTTCTGTATGTCAATGGAGAAAGCTGAAAAAAGGAAAAAAAATACCTGTAAACATTTGCAATGAATCACCAAATAGAAATCAGACATGAATACTCATGCAGAGAGGATCAGGCAATGTAGAAATAGTGAATGTAAGATGATATTCAAGTAAATTTTACGCTACTAGTCACGAAAGCAAGAATCCATGAATGACAGGTAGAAAATACTCAAGCTAAGAAATAGGGTTAAAAAAAAGCACTAAAGTGCAGCGTGAAACCACTTCATTAATAATAATTCTAAAAAAGATATGCTGGTGTGCACTAGGTGAAGAATACCTATTAGCCATCATTGCTGATATATTAAAAATTAAACATTCGGCTGCCGCAGAGTTTCCAAACTACTGTGATCCCTTCTTTAAACAATACCGAATGCTTCTAGGCACTTCTGAGAACAATTTACTCCTTACATTTAAACAGATATCAATCACTTGACTGTAGGTAGATACTGGTCATGGGACTAAGTCACAAACAGTGCAAATGAGAGAGATTAAAGGCCATTCATATGCACTATCACGGCTGGAAATTTGCGTTCAGGGTCCACTAAGTCAATACACTCCACAGTGAAAAGCAGGACCCCACAGGCTCTGCAACTACTCTCCATGTAGGCTGTGGAATTACTTTTTTTTCTTAAGTAAAAATTCCAAATTGGTATTCCAAATAGGAATCTTTACACATGGAATAATGAACACGGAATATTGAAAACACAGAGGGTTTTTTGGTCGTACTATTTCAAGTCATTGGAAGTTTCTTAAGGGAAGGAGAAGGCAGCAGTCAGTCTTAATGGAAAAGACACATGTTGACAATGGAGAGGGGAATTCATTGCAGTCAGCTCAGGAATTTGAAAATGTAACAGGGACACACCCAGCTAAAACCAAATGTCAAATAAATTAAAAAAAAAAATATCACAATTCAGCCAATCTTGTTTAGAAAAAGAAACATTGTTTAGAGGGCTACATGGGCATGAAACTAAGTTGCTGTGGGAGTTAAAGGCAGTGCAAGATTTATATGCCTGTAAGTGATACAAGCTGAGTTTTAAAAGAAATGTAGAACTAAAAGGTGCATAGTTTTCCTTGAAAAACTTTTGGGCAGCTGTGTTTTTCTGCTCTAAGAAGGGCTATTTTTGCTTCAAGTTCTAGTCTGCATTCGTTTACAATGTTAACAAAACATTCCTCTGACAGTTTTCAGTGTAAACAATAGACATCTTTGTGTGAGACACAAAAATCTAGGCACATAAACAATATAGTTCTACTTGGCTATACTCCAAAACGAGCCATAAAAAGATGGGAATTTATTTATAAAGGAAAATCCCAAGACTGAAGCTCATGAACTATGGAAGCAATACCCTCGACTATCCTCCTTGACTTCCAAATAGTCAGGTAGCACATTAGGACTTCAAAGAGGCACTCATGCGTGTCTCCTTATTTCTGTGCAAAGCCCTAGCAACAAGACTCCACACATTAGTGAGTGTTTACAGGACCTGGCTTCAATATACATTCCTAACATACAGGCCTGGCCTGACTCTGACAACTCGCCTGGTTACCCAAACAATCCACACCACAACAGTTTCTCATCACCAGTGGGGATCCATGCGACTCAGACACTATCATAACAAGGATGGTATAAGGACTTTAACACCATAAAGTCATTTAACAAGTGCCCCCCGAAACAGCCTATGTCCTTATTACAAAAGAAAACAAATTCAGGCAGAAATTCACAGGAGGGCATGAATTTTTGTCTAAATGAACATCATCCTTCACGTCCACTGATGGTGGATCAGCTCAGTGAGGTTTGGTTTTATTTCAAGCAGATTACAGGAGAACACGTGTACAGCTCTCAGCTACCTAAGCTGCTGAAACACTTAAGGCTTAAAAATACTTACCTCAGTGGTCTTCGAGGTCTTTTCACGCGAGACTAAGTAACGGTTATAAACCACCTGCTAGCACAGGAGGAATGCCAGCGTGGGAGGCACAGGGGGGCTGCGGACAGCCCCTGTCCGGACAAATCCATACACACCCCGTGCCCAGACACCTGCACCTCTACTCACTCCATGGTTAAAGACTCAGCTGTGCTGCAGGCTGGCTTCCAACCCAGGGGCCAGTCAGAGCAGGCTGGGGGCCCTCTTCTCTGTGGCACCGATGCCATCGCCCAGTGAGACCGGGGACGAAGCGTTTTAGGCCGACTCGCTCCAGTTAGGGGAAAAGCATCCCGGGACCCCTTTGGGAAGGGCTGCAGACCATCTCCTCCCCGGGACACCGCTGCACCTGACCCACACAGGCTCCCACCAGAGCCACCACACTTGCTACCCAGCCACCTCTTCCCTTGCCATCTTCTGCAGGAACAGAAATAATCAACCAAGCGACCAAAAATAAAACCTCTGCTGTTTTTTAACTCCGGAGGGGAAGGGAAGCCGGGGAGTCACCGCACCCGCCGAGGCAGGGCCGGTGGGCAAAGCCAGGGGAGGGCAACACCGGCCAGGCAGAGCCAGACGGGACGGGCTGCCTCCCCGGAACGGCCCCCGGCTGTCCCCGCACCGCCGCCTCTGCCTGCTCCAGCGAGGGGCCCCGTGGGGCCCCGGCCGGGGCAGGTGGGTGCCTGCACCCCTGCGGCGAACGGCCGGGTCCAGCGAGAGGCGGCCGCTGTAAAGAGCTTCTGCGAGGCAGGCACCTACCTCCGGCCCGGACTCGGAGCAGGTCAGGGGCGGGGGGAGAAGGGGAACGGGGCTGAGCCTGCGGCGGGACGAGGAAGGAGGATGGCGGGGCGCTCTCCCCCCGCCCCAAGGCTGTCCTGAGGGAGTGTGAACGGCGCAGGCCGCGGCCGAGCGCTCCTCCCCGCCGGCGGGGCCCCTCCGCTGCTGCTGCTGCTGCTGAGGACGGCGGGGAGGAGGAGGGGGGAGGCGGTGGCTCAGGGCGGCGGTGAGGCCCGGCCTCGCCGCGGCAGCCCCCTCCCCGCCTACTCTTCCGTCCCCTCGGCCACCGCCGCCATTTTGCCCGTCTGAGGCAGCCGGTGGCGGTTGGGCGCCGCGAGGGTCCGCGCGGCCTGCGGGAAATGGCCCCGGGCCGCGGGCTGGTGGCGGGGGGGCTTCTCCGGGCGTCTTCTTGGCGGGGTCGGCACTTCGAAGGCGAGGGGCTGATCGCTTTCCCGCTGCCGTGCTTCCCTCAGCAGCGCGGGTTTTCACAGCTCTGCTTCCCACACATAACCATCGTCCTTCTGCCGTAAAATCAGGCGTGAGGCATCTCCCTGGCTGTGGGCTGCCAGCAGCTTCCCGAAGCGGAGAGGAAAAGAGAAGGGTGAAGAAAACCCCAGGAGCTGTGGCAGGGCAGGGGCTACCTGCGGCCGCCCTCGCCAGCCGTGAGCAGGGCCTGGTGCCTCCCGGGGCTCCTCTGCCCGCATCCGTCCGTGTCCCCCCTTCCAGCAGCGCAGCTGTTCGAGGCCGGTCCCTCTGCAGCTGATGAAGCCGTCACCCAGGCGGTTTTGGTTTCCTCGAGTTTCTGTCCCTCTGAGAGCTGGTGTGGAAACGTCAGAGGCTGGTTTTTCATCACTTTTTTTTTTTTTTTTGTCATTTTCGTAATCTTCCCACATTAACAAAAGTGCAAAACCACCCAAATGAGTCCGTTTCTTTAATTATTACATTAACATTCAATACACAACATTCTGGTATTATATTAAAACATTTAGCACAAATGCTCAACCCACAGCATTCTGGCATGTTACAAAAATACTCTTAAAAGTTTATGTAATCTTGAACATTAACGGTCTTTATGTATAACTAATTCAAGATGAGGACACTGGTTCTAGCCTCAGGTAGAGGAAAATGCATTCTCAGGTTTCTTCTAGGTTAAATAAACTTGAGCGTTCACTGGCAAATTGAAATGTAAATCCAAATACTGCAGTGCTACTTACCACTGCAAATTACACCCTTTAAACACTGAGAATATTTAATAGAATGAGCATGCGTAATATAATTTATATCTAATAATACTAAAATGTTTAACTCAACTGTATTCATCAGAACACCACGGCACGCATGTCTACCTTAATATCTATGTTACAACAATCACCATATAAATACTTACAAACAGTTATATCCGTTTTAATCTGAATCCCTAATTTAACACATAGACATAGGCTTAGAATTTTAGATAGACTAAAGGATTCACTGTAATCGATTCTTATCAGAAGCTTCATAACCTTTTTGTAGGTCCGTTAATCTTTGTTCTTTAGAGATAATAAAGCGGCAGTTAGATTGTGGTATCCAGTGTAAAACCTTGGCAACGCTACCAAAGAAAAATGCTCATTTACCTTTACTGAATGTCTTTTAAATGAAGTTCAGTGGTACAAATCATTAACTAGAGCCCAGCCTCCTGGAAGACAAATACAAGTATCTTAAAAAAAATAATTTTTTTTTCAGGATCCTTGACTTCAGATTTATTTCCCCTGCCCTTTAAATGTATCGGTTACAATCCTATTAAAATTAAGTTATATCTCATAGATATTCCAAGGTAAATAGCATCTCTGTCCAATTCACTAAAGGTTGGTAGCAGGTATCTACTTTTTGGTTGACAAGTTTCATACTGTCCCAGTTTACCAATTCAGTTATGATTTTGTAAAGATGATGATTCTTTTCTGGAATATGTAAATCCTAAATACCAATTGCAGGGGGGGAAGCAGACATTAGATTTATTTCTTTGCAAGCTCTGCCATTTGTGTTTCAAAAATCAGAGAAGTCTTCTTGCCTGTCCTCATTCGCTATGGTTTCACTCTGGCTCAAAAGGATAAATCAGAATTTCAGTCAGTACAAACTCCAAGCTGTTTACTAGAGAAGGGAGCATACTAATTTATTTCTTTTAAGAGTTCTAAGAATTTTCTTGGTCATATAAAATAAGATAAAACCTGCTAACAGAGTAAACTGTTGTAGGTAAATTCTGCCAACCTCCAGCTGTCTTTTGCAGATTATTGCACAATGTGTAACTGCAAGCATGTGAACTATCCCACTGAAATTAATACAACTCCTCATCTGCTTGAAATTATGATACACACAAACTATTTGCAGACTTGGGACTTGGTTTTTGTCTTGCTGCTTTTTAGTTTGTGAAAGGGCTATTAATCCTGACTCGCCAAATAATAATTTAGCATATTTACATATTTTTAATGCTTACTTTATTTAGAATGGTGGATGCAGAAGCAAATATTTTTCTTACTGACCTTTCTCCTCTTTAAAGATAAACCGAAAAGGTGATTTCTGCTTTGGAATGCTTCTTTCTATACAACTATAAGGGTAGGAGAAACAGATGCTGTCTTGCATTTACTGGTTATTAAGGAAGACAAGAGCTTGTAGGAAATTACGCTTTTGAAGATAATTAGTGCTAGGTAAGAAAAAAAATATTACTTTCAAATCAGATCGTGGAAGTTATTTACTCCCTTTTTCCCGATGCCGGAAGTTAATTATTGGAATATTGAGATCTGTAAGCTGGCATTCCCAAACAGGGGATGTCAGAGTGAAATCTGACTCCTCGTTTTACTCAGTCTTTTTGTTCTGCATCCCTTAGCAGACCCATCTTGTGTTTATCTGCATGGCTTTCTGGAAAGCTGCATATGCTGGATGTATGTTACCCGTGACTACTTTTCTATGGCTCCCTTGGAAGTAATGCCTTTCGACAATACGGCCTCAGGCTGGCAGCGAAACAGGACATACTCGGGAGCTTGGTTCTTTCTGGATGGCTTTATCCCTTTAAAATAAACTTTACAAAAAGTACCCGATTCCTACATGTGAAAGATACCTATGTTTTCCTGAAGGCAAAGGCTTTTGATGACATTTCTGAGCTACCATTAAGAGTTCAAGGGTAACAGTCATCCATGTAATGAGTTTTATCAACTGAAGTATCAACTGCCATTCAGCTACCCTTCCTGTATGACAGCTAAACATATGCTTCAAGTCATTTCAGAATTGATACCTAGCTATTTATTATGACATTAAAGCAATATGAAAGTATTTCTTATCAATTTAGTTTTGTGTATAATGTGGTTTGGATTTTATGAGAACTGTATTCTTCCAATATGGCTGCCAGTGAAGGACAAAACCATCTGTGAGTTTGCAGATGCCCTTATCTTTTAGTTTTTGTAGAGTGTTCTTAAAATCAGGAGCTGTGAGCTGAATTATTTCTGTTGTTTAACAAAGCAAGGTTTTCCCTTTTTTTCTCCTTGCATATAATACTGAAAACGTCTTGATTATGAAAGCAATCTAGTTAAATATTTTTTGTTTTGAGAAAAACTCACTTGCCTTGGAAGTCTCTTTCAATTGCTGTGTTTTGGGAATCTATCACTGATCTGAGGAGAAAGGGACAGAGAAAGAATTACAAATGGCAAATTTGTGTACTACTAGAATCGTAAGTGACAACCCAGGATTGACTATGGGATATTCTGCATCTGTAGTTTGACAGGGTGCAACAGTCCTGTGGCCATGCAGACTTCACAGCTGTCATTTATACCACAGTCTGTGGCCACACAGATGTTGTGGTTATAAATGGAGACAGGTCATGTGCAAGATGCTCCACTCCAGCAACACACAACCTTTTACTGCTTGAGCTTAAGGAGGATTTGTAGCTGCCAGAGCAGTATTAAAGTTTGTATCATCTACACGCGAGGCAGTGTATCCTACGTCCTTGAGCACTTCACCCAATTAAGAATGGTTGTATTCACACAGGCTAGTTGTTAAAGACTAGGTTTAGATCTCCGTCATCAGGCATCCAACTTTGCAATGACTTAAAAAAATAGTCTTGACCTAAAAAATTAATTCAGAGATCTAAGTGGGACATTTGGGCTTTGTGCAAGACTGGGAGCAGAGCGAAGTAGGTGTCTCTGGAGGATAGTTCGGTGCTCACCGCATGGAGAGCTGCTGACATTAGCCATTGGGAAACATCACTCCAGGAGCAGGTCTGAGCTACTGTCTTAGTGCATCTGATTTGTGGTTGTGCATAAAGTGCCTCGATCCACTCAGAGCAGTGATGCCCCTGGCAGGGCTGGTACCTGCTTAAGAAGGACTAAAAGGCAGTGGTATGGTGCCAGGAACTGCCTTTTGCAGAGTAGGCAAGTGGGCTAGTGGCTGCCTGCCCTAAGAGGAAGAAGGCCAAGGACCTTCTTAGCCTGGAAGGGTCCAACTCACTGTGCCACTGCGTAAAAGATGCCTTAGCCATGAGGCTACAGACAAGACTATAGAAGAGCCATTGTCTGCTATTCTAGTAAAAGACTAGGGAGCCTGATCCCATCACCCAAAGACAAGCATTTCCCTGTGTGCTAGACTTAAAGTATTAATTAGTCCTTACCTGTTGCTTCTAATTACGTCTTCAAAAAAGCAGACCAGCAACGGAAGATCTCAATGTGAAGAAGATTCTCACATGAAAGTCCCACAATATTGAGGAGTTCAGCTGTGGTGTCTTGGTATACACCAGAATCATCACTTGCTCCTACAGCATTACAGACTGTTAGGTCTGCTGATGAACCTCCCACACGGAGAAGAGCTTCACTGCCAGCCATCAAAATGCTTCCCAGGAGCAGAGCTGGCCCTTCAGAGCCCTTTTGGGTGGCGGTATTGAATAGTATGCTTGGACAGTAGAGGAACATTTTGGGTGAACTGGTTGCTCTTGAGAAGAGCTTCACTGCCAGCCATCAAAATGCTTCCCAGGAGCAGAGCTGGCCCTTCAGAGCCCTTTTGGGTGGCGGTATTGAATAGTATGCTTGGACAGTAGAGGAACATTTTGGGTGAACTGGTTGCTCTTGAGAAGAGCTTGTGAGCGTTCCTCTGTTTAAGCCTGTCCAGGTCTGTCCTAAGTAGTAAAACAATATATATAGACACAAATGGTAAAGTACTGTTCTGTGCTGGTGCTCAGCACACTGCAATACTGTTAATTAGTTATTGTTAGTTTGATGTCCACTTTTTCTGACATGGGTTTTGATCTAATTTTGCAGAATTCTAAAACTTTCCCTTCTTTTCTTTGCATGTGCAAGTACATTTAAAAAAAGATTTTCATAATTTCTTTGTGTCCAGCTTCTTTAATAAGGTTGGACAGATTCTCACAGTTTCTGTTGCTAATATGATTCCTGGCAAATAGAGCAGAAGGTTCAGGAGAACAAAAGAAATGATCCAATTTTAGTAATGGTGCAGACTGAGTCTGTCATTTTTCTCTCTCTTTTATCCTCCTACCCTTTCTGAATGTCAGAACCTCTCCCAGCACTGCCTCTTTTCAGTTTGAATTGAGTTCTTGTTCTTCGTCAAGGACTGGGCATGATGAGTTTTTAGATACTCCTCTGGGCAGAAGCTGGAGTATTTGAGAGGCTTATCAGTGAAATTCTGACTTGTCACAGGTAATTTGCTACGAGTGAACCACTTCCAGTGAAACTCTTTTTGCAAATTAGAAAACCACCTATCTGAAATTTCACTTAATATGTATGTCATGTTTCTATTATCCATTTTAAATCTTAAATTGAAGTTTGAGTCTATTACAGTGTAAAGACAATAGAGGAATTCAGTTTCTGAAAGACAAAGAGGGTTGCATTTAGTGTGGTAGGTCTGCTCAGCTTGCAAGGTGCTCAGACCTCTATCAAGCGAAGTGCTTTGCTCTGTGCATAATTGAAGTATGAGAATTTCTGTAGAAGCCTTAACGTAAAACGTATTCTTTCAAAGGCAATGGAAATACTAACATGTTTTAAATTAAATATATGCTTACAAACTTTGCTAGGCTTGGATCTCAGGGGATTGTTCTAGTGAACAACAATCATGCTTGTCTTAGTTGACCTTTATTCTTGTGCTCCTGTTTTGGATGTCAGAAATAAACAGGCTGTATTTGCAATTTGGAGGATGGCAATTACAGACATTTGATGTGTAGAACTGGACAAGAAAGCAAAGAGTAAAGAATAACAGGGTTTGAAGTGAAAATTGTTTGAGCAGTAACAAAATGCAGAGGACGTCCTTTCTTGGATGTTCGTTTATTGAGTATACAACAAAAACACTGGTACGGTTAGAAATAAATTATAGTTCAACATTTAGAGACATAATACATTACAAAATGAAAAATAAAGCCACCCTAAAGCTTAATTTTGTTCCTCAACAGGTCTACTGAAATAATCATGTCAAACTTGATTAAAAATGTGCAATTATTTTTCAAAATAAAACATTCCCAAGGGTCTATCTCCAGTTTGTTTAATTTCAGGTCATCTATAGAGAAGGGGGCAGGCAAGCATCGCAATTAAATCTATAAAACCTAAAACCATATTCATGTTAAAATAAATTCCTGCGATTGATGTAACAGACCACACTATTAGGCCTAAAATTGGGCTTTGGAATACACTTGATGTACTTTAGAATAGTATTTTCATCTGCCAATGCTCAGTAAATAATTAGGCAGACCTCCTCCCCTAACTTACGTGACAGACTTAAAAACTAGGCGGAATGATTTTGAGATGGGAGGAGTATTGCTTCTCAGCTTTGGTCTTTAGGAATTACATTTACATTGCTTTTTCTGAAATCATTAGGTCTGAAAAAATGAAAGCTTAACTGCATTCCAGGAACTGGAGCTTAAAAAACCCTCTGCCAAGTAGGCAAGGTGTGCAATGAAATCTCCCTTATCTCCACCAAGCAGCTCATCATTTAACCAGGAAATGGAAGGGAAGGACCATTCTCTCTCCATCCCTATTTTCCATGCACGGAGAGGTTTGGATGGTTCCACACCCATGCTCAGCTGAATGCAGCGTTCAGGCTGGGACCATGTCCCATAACAGCATGTGGGGCTGGACGTGGCAGGTTTGGTGGTGGGGAATGGCTACAGAGCAATGTGGCTCTCTCCCATGACACAGTCCTCCATGCCCATTGCACCATGCAGCATTAACAAGAGTCAACTGCCCCCTTCATCCTCTCCCTCTCCAGCCACAGTAAATATATGCATGGATGCCAGCCCACCCCTTCCCAGCAGTGGTCAGTCTTGCTTATCCCTCACCTCTTTCTGCCCTGGTGCCTGGCCATTACTCCTGCTCTACCTACAGTCATGGAGCAGCACAATATTTCTGTTTAAATGAATGTTCATGACATGCTTCTTGTCCAGGGGCTGGGTGAAAGACTGGAAATGGACAGGAGGATCTGAGGGTTGCTGACACTTTTCCCCAGAGTACAAGAAGGCCACCTCTCCCAGGCTTCTCTGTTGGGTGCACTGTAACCATCTTCATAGTTCTTTCCTGTATCATGTTTGTCACAGGATGATTTTCTGGCCGAGCTAAGGCATCCGTACCCCTTTCGGTGCAGCTGAGCCTGTGGCACAGACTCAATCACGGTTTCAGCCAGCCCATCCCATTGCTGTCACACCCAGCTCTCATCAGGGTGCTAATACTGTGGCTAATGATGTCTATGTTCTTGAGGCACATTAAGAAATCTGGCGTATAGCCCACAGCTAGAGCTCAGATTCTGCAACAATAATGTTTACGTTGGCAGGCCTTCGAACAGAAACTCCCATTCACTCCAGCTGGCTGGTGTGATTCTAGCAATTAATTTAGCTTTTCCAGTGGCAAGAGTTTGTTGATCCAGCTTGTTGCTCTTCCTGTTGCAAAACACATCAATAACATGGAAAAAAACCTGGCTAGGCAGTCACAGAATCACAGAAGTGTGGAGGTTGGAAGGGACCCTGTACTCCGCTCTGGTGAGACCCCACCTGCAACACTGCGTCCAGCTCTGGAGTCCTCAGCGCAGGAAAGACATGGACCTGTTGGAGCGAGTCCAGGGGAGGGCCACAAAAATGATCCGAGGGCTGGAGCACCTCTCCTATGAAGACAGGCTGAGAGAGTTGGGGTTGTTCAGCCTGGAGAAGAGAAGGCTCCGAGGAGACCTTATTGCGGCCTTTCAGTACTTAAAGGGGGCTTATAAGAAAGATGGGGACAGACTTTTTAGTAGAGCCTGTTGCGACAGGACAAGGAGTAATGGTTTTAAATGAAAAGAAGGTAGATTTAGACTAGATATAACGAATAAATTTTTTACAGTGAGGGTGGTGAAACACTGGCACGGGTTGCCCAGAGAGGTGGTAGATGCCCCATCCCTGGAACCATTCAAGGTCAGGTTGGACGGGGCTCTGAGCAACCTGCTCTAGTTGAAGATGTCCCTGCTCATTGCAGAGGGGTTGGACTAGATGGCCTTTAAAAGTCCCTTCCAACCCAAACTATTCTATATTTCTATGATTCTGTGACCTTTGGAGGTCGTCTAGTCCAAGTCCTGCTCAAAGTAGGGTCAGCTACAACAGGTTGCTCAAGACTGCGTCCAGTTGGGTTTTGAATATCTCCAAGAAAGGAGACTCCACAGCCTGTTCCAGTGTTTAACCTTCCTCACAGTAAAACCTTTTTATGTTTAAATGAAGTTTCCTGTATGTCAATGCATGTCCATTGCCTCTTGCCCTCTCACTGGGCATCACTGAGAAGATTCTGGCTCCATCTTCTTACTCCTTCACATCAGGTGTTTATACACATTGGTAAGATTCTCCTGAGCTTCTCCAGGCTAAACAGCCCTGGCTCCTTCAGTCTCTCCTCATATGACAGATTCTCCAGTCCCTTAACCATCATCGTGGCCCTTTGCTGGACTCATTCCAGTATGTCCATGTCTCTTTTGTACTGGAGAGTCCACGACTGGACCCAGCACTGCAGATGTGACCTCACCAGTGCTGAAGAGAAGAGAAGGATCGCCTCCCTTGACCTGCTGGAGACACTCTTCCTAACACAGCCCTGGAGGCTTTTGGCCTTCTTTGCTGTGAGGTCACTTTGCTGGCTCATGGTCAGCTTGTTGTCCACCAGGACCCCCAGGGCCTTTCCTGCAAAGCTGCTTTCCAGCCATTTGCCCTCTGCCTGTACTGGTACTTTGGGTTATTCATCTCTGGGTACAGGACTTCATAAATCTCTTTGTTGAACTTTGTGTGACTGCTCTTTGCCTAAGTCTTTACAAAGAACCATTTGGGAAGGAGCTGGAGGGATGGATATTTAAGTATCTCAGGTTCCCACAAAATCCACACATTGTTAGTTACCAAATTTTTTAACTCATGACCCTCACATCTGTAGGACCAAGACACAAATCCGAAATGAGGACAAAAGCAATCCATACAATGATAAGCTTTGTAAGTGTATACAGAAAGAGGAACTGCAGGTATTTAATTCTGCATGTCGTAATCTGAATCCTGAAATTTTGTATTTATAGCATTTCTGTTTTAATGACAGGAATTATGTCCCAAAATAAATGTGTGTAAATGGAATCCTCTTGGTTGTGAATAAACCACTTATTTTCTGTATATTTATATAACTGAAATTCGTAGTTTCCTCTGTATACTTGTTCCTCTGTATATTTTTTCTGCAAGGTTGTTCTTTCCAACAACAAGGCCTCACCACCTCTGCCCTCAGCTCACCTATGGTGAGGAAGCACAGTGTCCATGTTGTTTCCCAAGCGTACAAAATACAGCGAGGTGCTGGCTGTGGAATTTCACTGACTGGAATCACCATCAGGTTGCCAAATGTCCTGAATATGTCAATTTTTTTTTTTTTGCCTTTATCATGTTGCCTGTTATTTTGGGGGTGGAAGGGACCTAGAGCTTCATGGAGCAGTCTGATGGAGCTCTTGGCTTCTTCCTTTACCTTTGCCATTCACATTGGACAGCCATCGATTCACGACACGGATTTACATCCAGCTGCGAAGATGTGTTACTTTGGGCCCTACCTTGAATCCAGACTTTCTGGTCCATAATGGATGGCTCAGGCAGTGCATTAAGGAAATCAGGAGCATAATCCTGGTTTCTGGGAAGTCAATAATGAAATGCCTTTGTGTTGGAGGCAGCTTGTATTTTCAACCCAGTTGGAGGTCAGAAGCACCCAGGCCTGTTCTTTCATCCATACTGGGAAATTTAAGCACATTCAAAACCCTTTAGCTACCTTTCTTTACGCAAACTCACTAAGCAATTTTTAACAGATAAACATAGTTTATTTACTTTTTAAGTTTACTTCTTTGGTTTGAAATTTCTTTTATTTCCTTCGGGTTTTATGCTCCAAATTTATCAATAGCGCCAAAAATTAGATTTGTCAAGAAGGTCTGTAACCAGGATAACAACATTATAAAGTGGAAGTAGCACAGAAAGGAAGTAGAAATGTTGTTAAAATTCATTTAGGATATTTACATTTAATCTGCTCAATGACAACTTCACTGTTCAAGCAGGTCAGGATGTAGGGTCTTCATGGCACAGTAGTGTGAATCTCTTTGGGTTCATGGATGGAGATCTGGGCTGCATACTCGAACTGGTCAGCTCTGCTACTGGACATAGCCCAGTGCCTTGCTGTCTGCGTGCCCTGCAAGTGCAGTGCCCTGTGCTTCCCTGCTGGGAAACTTCAGATTGGAGGGTGGGAGAATGGGCTTGTGTTTAAGTTACTGGATTGAGATGTTTCCAGGCTAAAAAAGTAGAAAATTGTTTTCTTCAAACGAATGTGATTTCACCTGACCTTCAGTAAATCTGCTAACTTCAGCTTTCCTCCTGCAAATTAGGTAGTGTCAGGCTAAGCTGGTTGGATACCAGGTGGTAGGAGGGAAAACATAATTATTAAAAAAAAAAAACCCAAATCCTGCTTCATAGACAGAGCTCATCTCTTGTAAGTAGGTCAGAGCTGTTACAGAAAACATAATGGTAGTCATACTAACGACAGGCCCCGGTTTGTTTAGCAGGTCCTGATAACATTTAAGTCTTTTTTTTCCCCTTTTAAAATTTCCATTCTGAAGTCAGACGATTCATGATAATAACTTTTTTTCCATTTGCAGTTAACACGTTGACCTGGCATCTCGGCAGCAGCACCGGGACGCCCTGATGGTGAATCCAGGTCCTCAGGTCTCTGAAGAAGGCACCCATGACCGGGTCCTTGGGATTAAGGAGGAAGCGGAGGTTTTAACAAAGCAGCCTCCATTCTTCAGAGGGGTGAAGGGAGGTAAGGGAAGCTCCTGTTGCTTATGTGATTACTGCTAATTACTGTAATTGAACATCCTCATGACAGGAATATTTGGTGCCTGAAGTAAAGCTTATTTGCTTCCATTCCTTTTTTCTAACTGTCTCTTGGTGCCCTCTCGAGGTAGGAGAGCAGCCCGTTTTATTGCTGTTTTACAGCAGCTGGAACACAAACTGGAAACACAGACCCTAGTGAAGAAGCTGAGAAATTGCTGTTTGCTTTGAAAAACAAAATAAATTTGCTATGACTCCACGCAAAGTCAGTGTTTTTTTTGGATTCCCATTTTAAAAAGCACGCCAGTCCCTTTGCCTCCAGCTTTTCCACAAGAAAGGACACAAAAAGCACGGGGGATGCTTCTTTGCAGTGCCCTGAGGCCACAAAGGTGCATTTCCCCTGAGCGTGAGACAGCAGATCATTGCAAGGTTAAAAGCTGGCTGTTTCCACTCAGGAAGGGAACGCGCTTCCCACAACCTGCTCTTGTGCCCTTGAAGTTGAGCATCAGGAAATGCTGACATATTTGGATGCTAAAGTGGATTAGGAAACCTTGACATGTTAGGAAGGCCAGCCTTTGGGCTCAAGTCAAATAGAGGGTATTGTGCTTGTGGAGAAGGTCTGTGAGTGAGGTGCCTGTCCCTCCTGGTTGGAGGAAGACAAAGCCTTGGATGTGATCACCATCTTACCGTGAAGCACTGAAAATTGTAGGTTTCTCTTTAAAAGTGACTATTAGGTGCTTGGTTTTGCAGTATCTCTTGCCAGATGACAGCAGATTGTCCTTCCAAAAATGCCTTATCTTACATCCAACAAGAAGCAAGGATTGGCAATATGGTGGGTCCTGAAAAGTCAGTGAATTAGTGACTTTTGGTTTGGACTGGGATAGGGTTGATGGTGTTTGGGGAAAGGACATCCTGTTTGTCACGGTTTAAAGCTGGGCCAGCTATTAACCGAGTGGCAGACACTCTCTGTTAACGCTCTCCCCGCCCCCCACCCTAAGGGAAAGGGAAAAGGGAGAGAGACTTACGGGTTGGAAAGTTAAAACAGTTTTAATAAACTATAGTAATGAAAAAGAGTATAATAAGAATAGTAGAAATAATCAAATATATACACAAAACCAAGATCGAGAGCTTGGAAAATCCTCCTCAGGCAGAGTTGCTCCCCCCAGCACAGACAGAGGGGAAAATGCAGTAGCTCTCCCTGCCATCACACCTGCAGGCTTCTAACTGGAGAATTGGCAAAGCTGGTACCAATCAGTGGAAGACAGGAGGGCCCCTCCCTCCTGGGCCCCACCTCCAAGAGGCAGTGGGTTAGTGATAAATAGGAAAGTGAGAATGACGTGTATGGGATGGAATACCTCGTTGGTCAATCGTGGGTCACCTGCCCTGTCTGCTCCTCCCTGCAGGTGCGACCCCCCTTCGGCTCTTCACTCGTAAGCAGTGAGGAATTTAGCAGTGACCTTGGTTTCTCTAAGACTAATTGGCCTGGTTTGGGCCAAACCAGGACATTCCACCCCTTATTCCATACCATTCACTTCATACTCAGATCACCACTACCTTTTCATTTTCAAATATATATACACATATCACTAGTTTATGATTCATCTTTATGCAAAAAGTTCATCAAGTTCATTTAGTTCAGGATTGTGGGTTTCCATCTGGCTAGCAGTCTCTCGGGGCAGGAGACATGGTATGAGTTTTGTCACGGTTCATGCCCACGGGTTGCAAGTTCAAAATTTTAGTCTCGAGGAGGTTACTGAACGCCACTTGCAGCTAGCTCTGGTCTCATCACCACTGTCTTAACCTGAAAGACACTTATGAACACTATTAGTATTATGCAGCAAAAACATACAGTTCAGAATTAAGTAGTCTCACCCAGAATCAGATCACCTTCAGGGACACATCGGACTTCACCATCTTGCAACATCACCCACCAAGTACATCCAGGTCCCTGAGCAAAAGCAATCCCACGAATGGGTTTACCTTTGCCCGTTGCAGGAAGAACCCAGACAGTTTTTCCCAATAGATTCCTTTCATGCACCACAGGGACTTTATCTCCTTCTACTGTATGTAGAAGGTCTGACTGAGCAGGGCCAGCTCGATTGATAGATCCCCTGGTGTTAACTAACCAGGTAGCTTGTGCCAAATGCTTATCCCAGTTTTTAGAGGTTCCACCCCCCATTGCTTTCAGGGTAGTTTTTAACAGCCCATTATACCGTTCAATTTTCCCAGATGCTGGTGCATCATAGGGGATGTGATATACCCATTCGATGCCATGCTCTTTGGCCCAGTTGTCTATGAGAATGTTTTTGAAATGAGTCCCATTGTCCGACTCAATTCTCTCTGGCGTGCCGTGTCGCCACAAGATTTGCTTTTCAAGGCCCAGGATAGTGTTCCGGGCAGTGGCATGGGGCACAGAGTATGTTTCCAACCATCCGGTGGTCGCCTCCACCATGGTAAGCACATAGCGTTTACCCTGGCGGGTTTGAGGGAGTGTGATATAGTCAATTTGCCAGGCCTCCCCATATTTATATTTCAACCACCGCCCCCCATACCACAAAGGTTTTAACCGTTTGGCTTGCTTAATTGCGGCGCATGTTTCACAATCATGGATAACCTGTGCAATAGAGTCCATGGTTAAGTCCACCCCTTGGTCACGAGCCCATCTGTATGTTGCATCTCTCCCTTGATGACCTGAAGTGTCATGAGCCCACCGAGCTAAAAATAGTTCACCTTTATGTTCCCAGTACAAATCTATTTGGAACACTTTAGCAGCTTGATCCGCTTGTTGGTTGTTTCGATGTTCCTCAGTTGCCCGACTTTTAGGTACGTGAGCATCTACATGACGTACCTTCACGACTAGTTTCTCTAGCCGAGCAGCAATATCTTGCCACAATTCAGCAGCCCAAATAGGTTTACCTTTGCGCTGCCAGTTGCTTCGCTTCCACTGCTTTAACCACCCCCACAAGGCATTTGCTACCATCCATGAGTCAGTATAAAGATACAGCCTTGGCCACTTTTCTCGTTCAGCAATGTCTAAAGCCAGCTGGATGGCTTTTACCTCTGCAAATTGACTCGATTCACCTTGTCCTTCTGTGGCTCCTGTGACTCATCATATAGGACTCCATACAGCAGCTTTCCACTTCCGATGTTTTCCTACGAGATGCCAGGATCCATCGGTGAACAGGGCATACTGCTTCTCATCCTCTGGTAGTTCATTATATGGTGGGGCTTCTTCAGCACGTGTCACCTCCTTTTCTGGTGGCATTCCGAAGTCTTTGCCTTCTGGCCAGTCCATGATCACTTCTAAGATTCCTGGGCGATTAGGGTTTCCTATTCGAGCCCTCTGTGTAGTTAATGCAATCCATTTACTCCATGTAGCATCAGTTGCATGATGGGTAGTGGGAACCTTACCCTTGAACGTCCAGCCTAGTACTGGTAATCGAGGTGCCAGGAGAAGCTGTGCTTCAGTACCAATTACCTCTGAAGCAGCTCTAACTCCTTCATATGCTGCCAGTATCTCTTTTTCTGTTGGGGTGTAATTGGCCTCGGAGCCCTTGTATCCTCGACTCCAAAATCCTAGGGGTCGACCTCGAGTCTCCCCTGGCACTTTCTGCCAGAGGCTCCAGGTAGGACCATTGTCCCCAGCTGAGGTGTAGAGCACATTTTTAACATCTTGTCCTGTACGGACTGGTCCAAGGGCTACTGCATGCACAATCTCTTGTTTAATCTGTTCAAAAGCCTGTCGTTGTTCAGGGCCCCACTGAAAATCATTCTTCTTTCTGGTCACTTGATAAAGAGGGCGTACATTCTGGCTGTAATCTGGAATATGCATTCTCCAGAAACCCACAACGCCTAAGAAGGCTTGTGTTTCCTTTTTGTTAGTTGGTGCGGACATAGCTGTTATTTTGTTGATCACCTCTATCGGGATCTGGCGACGCCCATCTTGCCATTTAATCCCTAAAAACTGGCTCTCCCGGGCAGGTCCCTTGACCTTGCCTCTTTTTATAGCAAAACCAGCCTTCAGAAGAATTTGGATTATTTTCTCCCCTTTGTCAAAAACTTCTGCTGCTGTATCACCCCACACAATGATGTCATCAATATATTGCAAATGTTCTGGAGCTCCACCCTTTTCTAGTGCAGTCTGGATCAGTCCATGGCAAATAGTAGGACTGTGTTTCCACCCCTGGGGCAGTCGATTCCAGGTATACTGGATACCTCTCCAGGTAAAAGCAAACTGCGGCCTGCACTTCGGTGCCAAAGGAATAGAGAAAAATGCATTAGCTATGTCTATGGTGGCGTACCACTTGGCTGCCTTTGACTCCAGTTCGTATTGAAGTTCTAGCATGTCTGGCACAGCAGCACTCAGCGGTGGCATAACTTCATTTAGGCCACGATAGTCCACAGTTAATCTCCATTCTTCATCAGACATTCGCACTGGCCATATAGGACTATTAAAGGGTGAGCGAGTCTTGCCAATCACTCCTTGATTTTCTAATTGTCTAATCAGTTTATGAATGGGGATCAGGGTGCCCCACTTTGGGCGCCAATAAATCTGTCACGGTTTAAAGCTGGGCCACCTATTAACCCAGTGGCAGACGCTCTCTGTTAACCCTCTCCCCCCCCCCCACCTGAAGGGAAAGGGAAAAGGGAGAGAGACTTATGGGTTGGAAAGTTAAAACAGTTTTAATAAACTATAGTAATGAAAAAGAGTATAATAAGAATAATAGAAATAATCAAATATATACAAATATATACAAAACCAAGATCGAGAGCTTGGAAAATCCTCCTCAGGCAGAGTTGCTCCCCCCAGCACAGACAGAGGGGAAAATGCAGTAGCTCTCCCTGCCATCACACCTGCAGGCTTCTAACTGGAGAATTGGCAAAGCTGGTACCAATCAGTGGAAGACAGGAGAGCCCCTCCCTTCTGGGCCCCACCTCCAGGAGGCAGTGGGTTAGTGATAAATAGGAAAGTGAGAATGACATGTATGGGATGGAATACCTCGTTGGTCAATCGTGGGTCACCTGCCCTGTCTGCTCCTCCCTGCAGGTGCGACCCCCCTTCGGCTCTTCACTCGTAAGCAGTGAGGAATTTAGCAGTGACCTTGGTTTCTCTAAGACTAATTGGCCTGGTTTGGGCCAAACCAGGACACTGTTGGAGAGATGAGCACGCTATGGGTGCATGCTGATTTATAAGTAGCCTCCCTTACTGCTGAGTAGGATATACTTAAATTCACTGTGTAGCCTCCACGGTCACCTTTTCACAGGATCCTCCTGAGTCGCTCCAGGCTGTTTCTATCTGATCCCATTAAATGGAGGTTTCAGGAGATTACAGAATCACAGAATCACAGAATCAATCAGGTTGGAAGAGACCTCTGGGATGGTGGAGTCCAACCATTGCCCTGACACCACCATGTCAACTAGACCATGGCACTAAGTGCCATGTCCAGTCTGCTTTTAAACACCTCCAGAGGTGGTGACTCCACCACCTCCCTGGGCAGCCCATTCCAAAGTCTAATGACCCTTTCTGAGAAGAAATGCTTCCTAATGTCCAACCTGAACCTCCCCTGGCGAAGCCTGAGGCTATGTCCTCTTGTCCTATCACTAGTTGCCTGGGAGAAGAGGCCGACTCCCACTCCACTACAACCTCCCTTCAGGTAGTTGTAGACTGCACTAAGGTCACCTCTGAGCCTCCTCTTCTCCAGGCTAAACAACCCCAGCTCCCTCTCAGCCATTCCTCGTAGGTCAGACCCTCCAGACCCTTCACCAGCTTGGTCACCCTCCTCTGGACTCGCTCCAACACCTCAACATCTTTCTTGAAGTGCGGAGCCCAGAACCGGACACAGTATTCAAGGTGTGACCTCACCAGTGCCGAGTACAGAGGGACGATCACTTCCCTAGACCGGCTGGCTACACTATTGCTAACGGAGGCCAGGGTGCCGTTGGCCGCCTTGGCCACCTGGGCACACTGCTGGCTCCTGTTTAGCCGGCTGTCGATCAGCACCCCCAGGTCTCTTTCCACCACGCTGCTTTCTAGCCACTCTTCCCCCAGTCTGTAGCACTGCATGGGGTTGTTGCAGCCCAAGTGTAGGACCCGGCACTTGTTCCTGTTGAACCTCATGCCGTTGGTCTCGGCCCATCTATCTAACCTGTCCAGATCCCTTTGTAGGGCCTTCCTACCCTCCAGCAGGTCGATACTCCCACCCACCTTGGTGTCATCTGCAAATTTGCTGAGGGTGCACTCAATCCCTACGTCCAGATCATCTATAAAGATTTTGAACAGCACCGGCCCCAGAACTGAGCCCTGGGGAACACCGCTAGTGACCGGCCACCAGTTGGACCTTGCCCCGTTCACCACCACTCTCTGGGCTCGGCCATCCAGCTGATTTTGAAGCCATCGAAGAGTCCACCCATCCAAGCCCCGGGCAACCAGTTTGTCTAGGAGGATGCTGTGGGAGACAGTGTCGAATGCCTTACTGAAGTCTGGATAGACTACATCCACAGCCCTGCCCTCATCTGCTAAGCGGGCCACTTTGGCATAGAAGGAGATCAGGTTGGTCGAGCAGGACCTGCCTTTCATGAAAGCATGTTGGCTGGCCCCGATGCCCCCATTGTCCTGTATGGGCCGTGTAAGGGCACTCAGGATGATTCAATCTCAAACCACCTCCCCCTCCATGGGGCAGGGATGCAAGGATGCAGGCTGCAAATCACCTCACCCTCCATGGGGCAGGGACGCAGGGACGCAGGGATGCAGGGACGCAGGGATGCAGGGACACAGGGATGCAGGGAAACAAGGATGGAGGGAAACAAGGATGCAGGGGTGCAGGCTGCAAACCACGTCCCCCTCGGTGGGGCAGGGACGCGGGGCTGCGGGGCTGCAGGGCTGCAGGGCTGGAAGGATGCAGAGCTGCGGGCTGCAAAGCACCTTGCCCTCCGCGGAGCAGGAGCTGAGGCGCGGCCAGGGTCCCTGTTTCGGGAGGCGATGGGCTTTGCTCGGGGCTTTGGGAAGGGGCCAGCCCCCCCCTCCCGCCCCGCCGCCGCTCGCAAGCGCGGAGCAGGCCGCCCTCTGATGCGTCTCAGCGTGGCACCTGGGAGCCGGGCTTGTTGTAGACTGCAATAAGGTCACCTCAAATTGGCACAGCAGGTCACTAACCGTCTCCTCCTGGATCATGGGAGATTCACACAGCCCCCCGTCCCTAACTTCAGGCTCTGGGGGCCGAGTCTTCTGAGGACAACCGGTCTTGACATTAAAGACCGAGGCAAAGAAGGCATTGAGCACCTCTGCCTTTTCCTCATCCCCTGACACTACACTACCCTCCTCATTCAGCAAGTGGTGGAGGCTCTCCTTGACCCTCCTTTTGCTGTTGATGTATTTGTAGAAGCTTTTTTTATTATCTTCGACCGTAGCAGCCAAATCAAGCTCTAATTGAGCTTTGGCCCTTCTAATCTTCTCCCTACATGACCTGGCAACATCCCTATAGACCTCCCAAGTTACCTGACCCTTCTTCCAGAGCAAGTAGGCTCTCTTTTTTTTCCTTAAGTTCTAGCCTAAGTTCTCTGTTTAACCAGGCCGGTCTTTTTCCCCGACAGCTTGTCTTCCTGCACACCAGGACAGCCTGCTCCTGAATATTTAGCAATTCCCTTTTGAAACATGACCAGCATTCCTGGACTCCTTTGCCCTTCAGGACCGACTCCCAAGGGACTCTGTCCACCAACCTCTTAAACAGGCTAAAGTCTGCCCGCCGGAAATCTAAGGCAGAAGTTCTACTCTTGCCCCTCCTTACTTCCCCCACTATCGAAAACTCTAACATTTCATGGTCACTATTCCCAAGATGGCCACCGACCCTCATGGGGTCGGTGCCCCAACAGCAGCAGTCACTGTGAAGTCTGCTATGTCCATTTAACCAAAAACTCCATTTCTTTGTTTAAAATATACCCTTCACACTAGACAAGCACAGAATGCTTGATCTGAACTTAGTCTGAGAGCAAGCGGAGGCTGTGGCACCCTGCAGAGGTATCGCACCCAGAGCCTGTGCACCCACCAGGCCCACCAACACGGTGGGGTTATGAACGTGACTCTACTTGGTTGTCTTAGCAAGCAGTGTGATACCTTTTCTCCTCCTGACAGCATGATGGCTGTGATTTTCTGAGGCATCTGAGCCAGTAGGCACCTGGGGAGCAAGATTTTCTCAATGAAGGGTTTTTTGCTCTGATTTCCCTCTGCTGCTATTATAGACCGTGGACTTTGTGACTGCAGCCCCTCCTCCATCCTGTCTTTTATGTGCAGCTCAGTTTTGGAGTTCGGAAGGCTTTTCATGTGTTGATTTTGTGCGCAGATTGGATAAATTTTTAAAATACTTTTTTTTTTAAAGTCTTTGCTTCTCATAGATAACTTTCGATGGGGACAGTTCAAATGCTGAACAACATGCTGAATCTGAAGGCATAAATCCCCTCCACAGAGCTGTAAATTGAAGACTCAAAGCTCCTGTTGTGCTGAAACGAGGGACTCTTGGGCCCAACAAGGGGTAAGATGTTAATAAAACCTTTGTTCACTGTTACAATAGGGAACAGCTAAGTGTGGTTTGGGGTTTCTGCCAAGTTAACCCTGACTTATTCCCATTGTCACAAGTACTCCTAAGAAACCCCTTAACATGTTATTAAAGATAAAGAATGAAAAACAGTTAATACTTTTCATTTTCCATGCTGTATTTAAAGCAAAAGCTTTCATGTTAAAAACATCCTTTATTCCCTTTCGCTCTTGCTAGACTAGGGGCTTTAAAGAAAATTCACATTTTATGTGGCATTAACTTTCTTTTTTGTGGGGAAAAAACAAAGCTAACTTAAATGGTCTGAAACTGGCACCGTCTTTAATATTACTGGAGTCTTATTTCCTTCAACATGAAAGTGCAGGTGTTCTGAGTCCCCCCAAACACATGCTAACCTGACTGATTTGCTTGTTCCCTTCCCTGTGGTCTGTTGGGCTCTGCCCATCCGTGGTCTCTCGCCCTGTTGTTGTTAGCTCCGTAGGGCAGGAACCATGTGCAGCACATTCAGATCCATGACCGGACGGAGTTGCTAGATAACGCGAATAACAACAACAAAAAGCCATGAAAAAATAAGACAACATTCAATCAGCATTTCGACTTTTTATTTCTTCAGTGAGGAAAGGCAAAAGCGACACAGCTTCTGCCTACAGTCCTGCCTTTCATTTCCAACTGTGATGTTAGGGAATCAGAGGCTACTCAAAATACAGTCTTGGAAACCCTTGGGATGAGTATGAGGTTGGAGGAGATGGTGTATTAGGTGCATTTTCACAAGAAGCTGAAAGTGGTATGATGATGGGTAGTGTTATCTTGACAGCCAGGGAAGAAAGGAAGGAGAGAGGTGGCAGGTGCACCTGGGTACTCTCTGGTCAGGTCAAGGTGCCTTGAGCATCAGGGCCGCAGAGGTCCAGTTGTGTTATGTATAAAAGCAGGCTGGCAGAATACGCTGGGATGATAGTCATGTTTCTTCCACCCCTCATACCCTCCTCTGCTCTCCTCTGTGCCACCCACTCAGCTAAGGAAAGGCGGCATCTTTCTTCTGGTAGAATTAACTAATCAAAATATGCTGTTGGTGATTTCAATTATAAATGTTTGCTCCCATTCTTAAAATGCTTCCACTTGTTTTCTTGGCAGGACCTTCAGGATCTGTCCTGAGAGTTCCTTTTACATAGATATGCACAGAATGAATAGTTTATCTCCAGCTCCTGCTGACTTTCATGAATAATTTGATGTAAAAAGCTAGTTGGACTTTTGCTGCCTTGGATAACTTGGGAGTACCAGCTTCTAATATTCCAGCCCAAAACAGCCTCTCTAGTTTTAGATGCCAAAGTGGCCTCTCTGGCTTCCACTCACCTGCAACCTTTCTTGGCAGTTTCCACTACCTTACCTTTCCCTCCTTTGGCCTCCTGGCTGCTTTGGGCTCCCCAAAAGATGGGAGAAGCTCTAGGGCTTCCAGCTGGCAGAGCTTATATTCTGAATGAAAACTATCTACTTAAATAAAGAAGATTTGGTGGGACACAGGACTGTGATTTTTACTGTTTTGAAAGGGTTGGGGCCCCAAGAACAAGGAGGTCATTGTAAATACCTTAATTACTCAACTATCCTGGGTGCTCAACTAAACAAAGGGAAGCCTTTGCAATTTGGAGAGCTGTAAGCTAAGGAGGCTCCAGGACGTTCCACGGGAACAGAGAGATAAGGGAATTGCACCAACAGCCTCGAAGGACATGGCCTACGTGATCCCAGGACTGAGTTTGCGCAGAAGCAAAGGCCAGTCAGCGGACACAGTGAGGAAGACTACAAGCCTTCATCTGAAGACCCCCGATGACCACTGGGGAAGACGACTGCGCATGCGGGGTGGACATTTGCATATCTCATGGTTATGTAAATGAGTTCTCGGAAATCCTATGACTATGTATAACTTTATGGTTTATAGTCTCTGAAAGTTTGCCAGGTCAATGGAGCACTCATGGTGGATAATCCCCAGTGCTGCCCGGCACCGCTAATAAAGAATGCCTGCTGGACAGTATCGTCAAAGTGCTGTTGAGTCTCAGTTCTTTGTTTCAGTTTCTTGTTCACCTCCCCAGGTATATGCCAGAAAATAGTGCGGTCACTCCTGAGGTGAGCAGCTTGTTTTACAGGGTGTATTCATCTGCCCTGTTTCATTGAAGGCAAACAGAATTGCTTCTCTGAGTAATGTCACACATGTGCCTAAATGATTGCAAGAGACTGAAAGGAGTTGGGAGTAGAAATAATAGCACTACTTCATCTCTCACAGAGCAGCGCCAACAAAATAATGAAGCCAAGTGAATAAAGAACCAACAAAATAATCAAGCTCTAACCATTTTTGGAAAATTAGCACTTCTTCCATAACAGTAACGGCTGCTGGGAAAATGGTACAAAATATTAACTGTCAGGTTAAGCACACCTTAATCAACATGTGCCCTCAAACCTGTTACTTAAGTGCTTGTTAAGGCCAATTAAATAAACAAAATTTTAAAGCCTAATAGCATAAACCACGTAAATAACATAAAAGAACCATAGTGGTTGAATGGGTGGGTGTTTAGCCCTTCTTGATTTAAAACAGTGAAGTGAAAAATGTTGGAGCCCTTGAAGGTGATTTCGAAGATGAGGAAGTGACTGTGCTACACAAACAGCAATCAGAGACAATTAAGAGAACTGGGACAAGTGCCTCATTCTCTCCGCAGACCGCACGGGAAATTGCGCTTTCCATTTCGGTCTCGTTACATTTCAAATAAGGCCCCCAGCTATGTCATTTTTCAAGTCCGGCTCAAATCAAAAGATATTGCTTAAAATCTTCCTATTACTCCAGAAGTGAAAGGAATGATTGCCTATGCTGATGAGCCTGGAAGATTGTCTTGGAAAGAATTTGACAGTTTTGTCTCCCAGTCCCATTATAATGTTATTACTGCCCCTGAAGACAACTGACAGAGCCTGAATACCCACGTAAGTGCGGGGGTAGCTTAGGATGGCTCTCTGCCGCTGCAGATTTCATGTTGTTTCTCTGCGCACTACGCTGTGCCTGTGTTTTCTTTTAAAGCTTAATCTGATGAAGATTCTTAGTGAGACTGTATCGTAACAAAAGAGCAGAAAATACAAGCAAGCTAAAAAAAACCCCATAAAAATGGAAAGAATGAAAATAGGGGAATTTGGAAATAATTATCCGTGTCTAATTATAACCCTATCCCTATGCAGAACGCACAGCCCAGGAGTGATACTTTTTCAAGAACTTTCTGGTGAGCATGGAAAGGTTTCAGTACGTAATTCAGAAATTTCCTGACGTGCTGAAGTGGCCTCACTTTTGTAGCCTTCTTCACAAAGACAGGGGTACAACGAACTTTCAGAGCTCTTGTAGCTGTTTTGGTTTGTCATAATATGCTATGGTGAGCACCTTAGTTTTTAAATGTGCTTAAATACCAATTTAAGTGACTTAAGTTTCCCCTGGTGCAAATGCTCGTCTGCATGTCGTTTGTGTGATACGATAACTTTTACTGGTGTCTATGCTGTTAGTCATGAATAAGAAGTATATAGGGAAGTAAGAGGAACATACTGAATTGTTACTTACTAGAACGTCAGTGCTTTTTTATCAATCTCATCTTACTGTTTTCTTTGCATAAGGCACTTTTTTCTTGTAAATATTTTTTTTAAATGAGAAAGGCTCTAAATGTAAATGTTCAATTATAATGATAATTAATAGAAAGTTATTATAAGTTAGTATAAGATCTTTCCACTCAGATACAATCAACTCTGCATAAACCAGGTCATCTTAGAGCACAAGAACCTAAATCAATTATTTCCAGATTAAAGATTTAAACTTTTACTTTTCATTATATAACAATAGACTGAGAGATAAATTACTGTTACAATTACAACCTGGCACTTGCTCTCCTCAATCCAGTACACAAGCTACCCAGATCTCTGGAGAAAAAAAACAAAACAATGCCTTGTTGATTTGTGAGTGCTGCAAAGCAAATATGCCGACTGAAATCAAGAGGAATTTGTAAAGGAAACAGGCTGCTTCTGAGCCAGGGATTGTAGAAATCATTTACAAATTTTGATGACCCCCAACAAGAAGCTTTTCCCAGTGTGGTGTCAGAGAGCAAGTCCAGCTAGATCATTCATATATGGAACTATACAAAAGAAAAATCCTGACAAACCACATTCATGGCTCTCAGAACCTCACCCCGGTACCCAGAGTCGTGATGGATAATGTCGCTAGCAGAAATCTCATTCATTTCAGTGGGATTTTCTTGGAGCACGGTACTACTCAACTAATGATGGCAAGGCTGGGTCCTAACCTGCTTGTTTTAAAACAGCTTTAGCAAAAATATATTTAGGGGCAAATTCTGATCACAGTAAAACCAGTGGGAGTTCTGTGACTTAGTTTCTATATTATACAACAATATAACTTTTCTTACATTATCAAGTACCTCAAATATTTAACTCCTAACTGGAAGGAACACATTTATGTACATAAAAAAGTTTATATAAAAATGCAATGTTTATTATTTTATATTCACTAGTAACTCTATGGCTCTGCATTGATATCTCTTGGTTGTTTTCTGAAACAGACCCAAAAGGCCAGTGGGAACAAAATACCAACCTGAGGTAGCAGTCTAGCAAGAAAAGCAATGCTGTCACTGTAAAGGGACTTCTAGCAGAAGAAGTGACACTTACAGTTACTGAGACTGTCAGTACAAATCCATGTTGCTTTGGTACCCTGGATAAAGATCAGGCCAACTTAAGAGCTGGCAACAGGCCATGCAGGCAGATGGACAGATTGGTGAGCAACACAAGACCATGCAGGAGCATCAAGTGTGGATTCTGGAGGCAGCGTTCCCAGCTGGGACACTGCAAACATCTGGCCAGCCTGCATTTGTTAAAAACAATTTCTGTTTTAGGAAATGCCACAGTTTGTTTGGTTCTAGATGATGTAACATACCGAACAAACCAGGGATAGGAAGGGGTATTGTTATTTAATGTTGGTAAAGTTGGCTTGAGCTTCACAAAAAGAAGGAAATGAAGAAGGGGCATTGCCTCTGAGCCCTGGAGAGAGCGAGGATGAGGAATGGTAATGGAATTTCCCTGTGTTTTTCTGTGGCAGGGCCAAACAGATCCCCTGCAGTGCTGAGCGGAGCAGCAGAGGGAGTGCCAAAGCTGCTCATTAGAGATGGGGAGGGGAAATCTCACCTTGGATTCAGAAGCTGGAATTGATCACAAAGTCACACTTCAGCCTTTCTCTTCAAAGAGGATCAGTGTGAGGGTAGGGGCGCTATGGGACAGCTCCTTTCCTGGGACAAGGGTAGCATTTACTACGCAGGATAAACTTGGACTCTTACTACAAGCTGGAAAACTGAAACCCAAAGGTGAAAATCTGATGCCAGTGCATTTTGTTTTTGAAGAAAATAGTTTAAAAGAGTTTATCTGAATTGAAATATTTAGCTTTAAGTAGTTTATTTTCTGGCACACCAAACTTTAAAGGGTTAAATGAAATGATTCTGCTCTAAGTGAAAATGGGGCTGCTATATAAGAATTTGAATGATTGGTCCTCACGTGCATCAGCGTCCCTTTGACTTACAATATTTCATCCCTTCTGTTTGCAAAATGTATAGGGTTTTCCCAGGCAGATACTCTATCTGGACTGTACTATATTCTGTCTTCTAATAATCAGTCCAAACTGCATTTCAAACACCACTTCTACTCCATTTTCTGTAATTCGTGCATTATTTCTTTCAAAATCTTGGGTTGTCCCATGTATTTTGCCAGTGTTGATGCATATTGGGCAGTCAGGTCTAGAGTCATCCCAGGTTACCCTTGTTTATGTTACTCTTGTTGTGAATTGAACTTATATTTAACCAGGGAATAACAGTTATAAAAGGCCAACACACACGAAAAAGAGAATGCATCCAGTATGCTCAGTATCATGTCCAGTCACAAACTGGGTTAGAAAGGGACAGGATGAGTGGCAATTACAAAACAACACACCAGCAGTGTATTTTGATGCTGAAAAAAAAATTTAAAGCAGCACCTTTAATGGATACTAGCATATTAAATAATTTTTTTAAGTTCATGGAAGAAGAAAACCTTTCCATTAATGTACTTGCCTAAGACCTTTGTCCTTCTGTCAGAGACAACCAGTTCCTGCTAATTTTGCATTGAGATGGGCATGCAGCTGCACTTTTTGGGCTTCTACAGATTGTGCTTACAAGCCTAATAACAATTGTATGTCTACAGTACATTAAATAAAAGAAATACATTGAAGGAACATAAAGGGTATGAGGATGCCAGCAAAACAATTGATTTGTTGATATTTTAGGGTGAAATCCTAATCTGAGGACTTCAACAGTATATCTAAACCAGATGACACATGAACGCTTCTAGAGCCATCTCAGGACAAGACTTTGAGACGTTCCTCCCTCTCCCCTGGCCTCTATAGTTCCCACATAAAAGTAACATGCACAAAGGCTAGATGGTGGTTGTGTTGTATTCAGGAGGGCTCTGATTTGGATCATCAGAGGCACACAGAATCACAGAATCACAGAATCACAGAATGTTAGGGATTGGAAGGGGCCTCGAAAGATCATCTAGTCCAATCCCCCTGCTGGAGCAGGATTACCTAGATCACGTCACACAGGAACACGTCCAGGTGGGTTTTGAATGTCTCCAGAGAAAGAGACTCCACAACCTCTCTGGGCAGCCTGTGCCAGTGTTCAGTTACCCTCACTGTAAAGAAGTTTTTCCTCATATTTATGTGGAACCTCCTGTGTTCCAGCTTGCACCCGTTGCCCCTTGTCCTGTCAATGGATGTCACTGAGAAGAGCCTGGCTCCATCCTCATGACACTTGCCCTTTACATATTTATAAACATTAATGAGGTCACCCCTCAGTCTCCTCTTCTCTAAGCTAAAGAGACCCAGCTCCCTCAGCCTCTCCTCATAAGGGAGATGTTCCACCCCCTTAATCATCTTCGTGGCTCTGCGCTGGACTCTCTCTAGCAGTTCCCTGTCCTTCTTGAACTGAGGGGCCCAGAACTGGACACAATATTCCAGATGCGGCCTCACCAGGGCAGAGTAGAGGGGGAGGAGAACCTCTCTTGACCTGTTAACCACACCCCTTCTAATACACCCCAGGATGCCATTGGCTTTCTTGGTCACAAGGGCACATTGCTGGCTCATGGTCATCCTGCTGTCCAGTAGGACCTCCAGGTCCCTTTCCCCTACACTGCTCTCCAACAGGTCTGTCCCCAACTTGTACTGGTACATGGGGTTGTTCTTGCCCAGATGCAGGACTCTACACTTGCCCTTGTTATATTTCATTAAATTTCTCCCTGCCCAACTCTCCAGCCTGTCTAGGTCTCTCTGAATGGCAAGACCACAGCTATCACTGTAGACATTATCTAACTGTTGGCCCTATCTTGGCTTGCAAAGATCAAGCGCAGAACATTGTGCGCCACCAGCAGAGACAAAGAAAACATTACTGTGACCCCAGCTCTAAGTCAGTGATGTTACAAAGGGGTGAATCTGGTTTTGAGTCTGCCTCAGCTTTTTGAAGGTCACTGATTCTCTCTAAAGAAAGAAAACCACACACAGACTTGTGTGCACACAAATACACACACATAAAATAATTAAAAGAATTAACACAGGACTTAGTTTGTGTTGCAAACCAAGGTTCTTGTTAAGTGGAAATTTGCCATATGCTCTCCAACACTAGACACAAAGAAAAGCCATTTCACTAACTGAAACCTCCGTTTTACTGTAGGACTGGAGTGCTCATTGCTGTCAATTGGCTTTTTTAGTTTAGAGTATTAATGTTTGTTATGGGGGCTGTACACCAAGGTTACTTGGAAGAAGTTTTGGAAACTTTTTCTCTCAGGCTGCTGAGAAAGTATTTTTATTTTGAGGAGAAAGTAACATAAATAATAAAATGCGGAAGTGCCAGTGGGCTTAGTGTAAAGAAGACTTGGAGGTTTGTATGTCTTCCTTCTTTTTTTTTTTTTTAAACAGTCCAATTATGTACCACATAGCAGCAACTGGGCTAACAGCAGCCATATGATGGAATAGCTTGTAATCCGGTTGTGGGTCTAGGTCCATGAGACAGACTCCAAGTAGATGAGTTTTAAATCTCCTTAGAATTAAGAAGGGTTTGGCAACCAAATTAATTGTTTTGGAAAAATCCTGCTTTATGGATCATGAAGAGGATAAAAAGGGAAAAAACATGTCATCTGTAGTGGTTAGTCAGATGTTCTTTTGGAGTTACAACGATTTCCTCTCTAATTCCTCTTCTTGTTGACATTCCCGTTAAAAGAATAATGAGTACCGTGTTCGTTGCCTTAGTGCTACTCATCCCTGTGTACATTACGAAATCTTTGCATTAAGCTACCCAAATGGATTGAATCACATTGTAAGGCAGACATTAAAAACAACTGCACTCAACTGTAAGCATGCATAAAAGCAAAGTATAAACTGATACGCTACGATACAAGTGATAATAATTGCTGGTCCCTTGTACAGTAGTTTGTTTCAAAGAGGTGGTGGGGCCCAGACAACCACAAGCTTGCATCAGTCTGGGTTAGCAGGACTGAATTGTTTTAGTCCTTGGATTTTTAATATTTATGTAGTTACTCTTTTACAAGTGAGGTTGTGATGCTTTGGAAAAATATGTTCTATGATGTATTATTAATGCCATGTTTAAATAACGGGAGACAATTAAACAATCACTGGGTAATAATTTCCCAGGCGTATTTCTATTTTATATATTTTGTAGATATATAATGTATTCTCACAGAGGCTATATTACTTAATTACCCAATGCTTTTAAAGTATTTTAGTAAAAATAGGTGTGCAAAAAAAAAAGGTATTATTATTTCACAGGTGGCATAAAAGCAGCATCATTAGAGAGGCTGGTACTAATAGTCCTTTAATACAGAAAGCCAGGAGATGGTTCTTCACATGGTACATTGAACAGTGAAATATGCCCATTTTGACTTGATTTCTATGCTGCTAAACTACCCACATTCATTTGCTTCAGCTTTAAGCCCTTCCATTCTAGTATTCTCTAGCCCCAGTTAGAGAATTGCAGCTTGCTTTTCACCTATCTTCTAACAGTTTAACATAGATGTCTGGGTCCAGGCCATTGTTCCAATTGTATATAGTTTAAAAAGCTCTGCAGTATTTTACTCTTTCCATTATATCTTGGCTTCCCTGAGCGCTCTGCTCGCTGCATTTTGCTTGTACTGGCTCTGTTTTCTAAACCCATTTATGGCTTTTTTTCTGTACAAGCTTGTTCATTGGGGAGCTTAAATTGACTTCTCTCCATTCTGTTTCCTTAACTAAAAATGCGCCATTAAGGTTGATTGAAGTCTTTTGAAAACACTTCATAAAAAATGAAAGGCCATAAGAAATTAGGCTAGCAGTGTTTGCAAATACCTGTTTTCAGCCAAATTGATGGGAAGGAATAAGAACTGAAATTTAAAAATGCTACTGATATATATTTTTTTACTACTTATTTTTATGAGACTAGAAAAAGCATGTGTAAAACATTTGGAGGAATAAAATATTGAGACATTAACAAAATATGCCATGCAGTAGCTTTTTGTTGCAGAAAGCCTTTTCCCCAAAAAACACCAGGCACCATTCTGAAGACAGAAAACGACAGAATGAACAGAAGTATCTGGATCAGTTATTTTCACGGTTTTCTTTTTTTAAAAAATATTGTTTAGTCTCAAATATTTCTCTTCAGAGAATACTGAAAACTATTTCTTTCTCAGAGTAACATTTGAGCCATGGAATAGCATATTTATCAGGAATAGGAAGAATTCTTCAATCGCTTTACAAAGGGGAGAAAAAGAAAGGTTAATTAAATCAGCGAAACTTTGAGTCTCCTTTCAGCACAAAAACATCTGTGCAGCGGTTGGGGCTATTCAGTATGTTTTACATTATGTACACGTACACTTAATAAACAAAGCAGCCTCATTTCACAAATCACCCAACAGAAATACGGAAAGTCATTCTGAACGGCACGCTGAATTGTCAGGGAAACTTTTACAGGCATATGGAAATGCACCTACTTTGAAAAGAGAAATATCAAGAGGGATTTGCACAAAGTTAAAAGCAAAGCAAGTGCTTTAGAATCAAAAGTGATTATATTGAAAATGGCAGCTTACTTGTCAGAGCAGCTGAGACGTCTCTCTCACCAAATAAAACACTAATCGTTCCAGCTGTTTCCAGGCTCTCCTAATACTGCTGCTTATCATTAAAAAATATATACTTCAGAAGTGTGGAAAGCTCTGAAAGAAAAATTATTTGATTTTGGTTTATTTTTAGGTAATTTTTCAGACAACTGCCGAACATATTTTATTTACAAGATATATTACTTCTATGGCTTTTTCTCTTTTCGGAAATTTAGATATTCATTCTGACAGTCGTCTCACTAAGCTGAGACATCTAAAATGCAGATGACTTTCAGTATAAAACTTCTGTTATGGAACTGTATCAAAAAAATCTGTGTAGTGTGAATTTTACAGTTTTAATAGACTTTTTCCAAAAAAAAGAAATCTTAATACAGAACCCCCCGCCCCCACCTAGCTCAAAGATCATACTCAGGTTTGAATTCAAGATCAAACTTGTAAATTAAAGCTGTTCCCAGACCTTGCCTTTAATATTACGATCCATTTAAAATGGTTGTTTCTTTTTATTTTATAAAAGCAATAGAATAAGCCTGCCAGACCTCAAATGCAGTAGTATTTGGTGGTGTATGTGAACACAAATTGTAGCATACTGTATCACTGCCTTTAAGAATTCTCCCGTTAATGGAGGAAAAGAGCAGTGAGATCAAGAAAAGCAGCAAAGTACAAGGAGGTCACGCAGCAGCGATGAGTTCCGTAGCAGAGGTACAAGGACACCCTGTCAGTTTCCATCCCATTAAACGAGCTATGAGCTATGTGTTGGGCTCGCTGGGATTACCGGCAAACCCCTACCAAGCTGTGTGCTAGCTCTTGCTCACATCCTCTATCAATTATTCAGTTCCTTTTATGCAAATAATGTTTCATAGAAGCAATGGAGATCCGTAATGGGAAGAAGAGTAACATCCATTTAGAGGAATTAAATGGTAGATGAAAAGTGTGACACTTTGCAGGCAAAAATGGTGCAGTACCAGTACCTTTGAAACGTCTGTGTGCATGCACAGATGGGGAGATTCAAAGTTTTGTTTGCTTTTTTTTTGACTGTCAACTTTATACAAAATTAAATATGAAGGCAATAGACAAAGACTCCTGCATTCACAGTTCTGCCCGGGGGACGGTCACAGAAGCGAGGCCTCTGTAGCAGATCTGTGTTCTTCAGACTCTAAGCTTTCATTTTATATTTTACAGAGAAAGCATGCAGCAAGCCTGGATAGAAATGGTGTTTATACCAAAGAGAGGCTTCGCTGTTCTTTAGAGTCAGGAGTCAGAAAAAAACTAAGGGCCATCCCTGCATCCTTTTATCAGGCAAAACGTCCGATTGTTTTCAATGCATATATGGGATCAAAACCTCTCTGCTGCAGCACCACTACAGTTCACTGGGCCAAATTCACTAATGCTGTAGGCAGAGGCAATTTCATTCCCATCAGTGGACGTAAGCCTGCTGAGTGAGATTCAACAAAGATGGTCCAAGAAGGCTTGCTTTCTTCTGAGCTTCTTCCCACAGAATAGATAAGTAAATGCGGACAATCCTGGGTGCATCCAGCCAAAGCACTGATCATGTCTCTACTGTGAGCCTTTAAATCCTTGTCTGGGATTTTACTTGAAGATTTATTCCTTTTCTTGTCCGTAAACTAATTATAGTCTTCCTGCTGAACTGTCTGTGGGCTGATTTGACCATTTGTGTCTGGGTCTGCATTGGCAAGTTTGGGAGTGGTGATACCCCAATAATGCCTCTCCACAGCAAAGGCTGTGGTGGAGCTGCTTGCCATGAACATGAACAGGCCAGTGGGGTGAGAATACCTCCATTATCCTGTGCACTCCAACATCAATTAGAGAATCTCATAATAACCTTGAATTTTATACCACAAACCTAATGTTTGGCAGAAGCACAGAAATAGGACCACAGCCTTGAGGCTTCGATCTCTGCCCTTCTGCAGCCCCTTTGCCACACTTTCCTAGTCCTACTCTTTATGTGCAAGGAGCGTGAATCAAAAACAAATAAAATGTTGTCAAATCTTTCAATTTAAGTTTGGGAGACACCACCTAAATGCTAAGAAAATTCTCACTGCTTGAATCTGTATTTCCTGGAACTCACATACATGCTCCAGTGTTGTAACTATGTCTTCTAGACACGAAGACATCTCTTCTAAAAGCTTTGTAATGTGAGTGCCCTGTATATTTATGGTGCTTCTGCATTTAACTATCTTTAATTATACTCTTATTCACAAAGGAAATTTTTTGCTTAACCAGGAGAGACTGAAAGTGTGTTTAAATGGAGTGCAGTTAGCCCCCCAAACAGAATTATGTTTCCAATACAAAATTCTACACTTAAAAACCTCTGGCAATAGGGAAAGGTGGAATTTAAAATCCCTGAAAGAGACAGAAATTTGAAGGAATATTACGCACAAGCATAGATAAGTTCAGAGAATTAAAAAGAAGCAAAGCCATAAGGGGTACACGTATTTCTAATTTCATGTTCACCACATTGTGCTTTTACAGCCTACAGAAATGAAAGTTATTCCCCTGTAAAAGTCTGGCAGAGCAACGCTCTCCATCTCCGATGGAGGTAGCATGCCACAGAAGCTCCAAGACCTTTAGGAAACTTTGGCTGCTTTAAGGCACAGGATATTTCTACTCAGGGTTGTACAAGGGGCTCTTGTCCTGGTTTCAGCTGGGATAGAGCTAATTTTCTTCTTAGCAGCTAGAATAGCGTTGTGTTTGGGATTTAGTATGGGATTTGGTATGAGAAGAGTGTTGATAATATACTGATGTTTTTAGTCATTGCTAAGAAATCAAGGACTTCAACTTCCCATGCTTTGCTGGTGTGCAGGTGCACAAGAAGCTGGGAGGAAGCATAGTCAGAGCAATGGATCCAAACTGGCCAGTGGAATATTCCATATCATGCAATGTCATGCTCAGTACGTAGATGAGAGTTGGCTGGGAAGCACTCTCTCTTTTCCAGGATTGCAGCTTTGGGATTTCTCTCCTCTGGGATCGCTAGCCAGGGACAGGCTCGGCATTGGTCAGTGGGTGGTGAGCAGTTGCACTGTGCATCACGTGCTTGTATATTCTATTATTATTATTATTATTTAATTTTATTTTAATTATTAAATAGTTTTTATCTCAACCCACAAGTCTCTCTACCTTTCCAATTCTCTCCCCCATTCCCCTGGGGGGCAGGAGAGAGTGAGCAAGTGGCTGTGTGGTATTTAGCTTCCTGCTGGGTTAAAACCATGACAGCTTTCTGTAAGGTTCAAAATTACATGGAGAGCACAAGAGCAAAATGCCACACTGAACAGTCTCTGCAGAGAACTCTCTGAGCTCACTTTCATCCCTTTCCTCTCCCTTATCCCTAGTTAAGGCCAATTGTTAAGTCTTGCCTTAAAATTCAGTTGTTACCTGTGGAGGGACTGGGACTGACCTTGTTCGAAGATCAATAACACAAGGCCATGAGTACCACATGCTGCGTGAGCAGTCCTACTCTTCTTTTTCCTTCACATAGTACTTTTACAACCAGTATACTCATAAGGGGATATCTTCTGTTTTGTGTTGTTCCTTTGCTTACTTCAGCTACACATGTGCTTCTCTCTCCTTCGGGCTCACCTTAGAGGTACAAACTGATTTCCCTGAGACTACCATGTCCTTGTTCAGGTCCTTCTAGCTCTCCTGCAATGAACAAACCTCACTGCTAGCAGGTGACAGCCGGGCAGTGACTTTTAGATGCAATATGATCCAAGTTGTTTGTACGAACACCAGACCAGTCACACTCAGACCCATTTCCCAAGAAGTCAGGGCCACCCAGAGGGACCTTGACAGGCTTGAGAGCTGGGGCCGTGCGAACCACATGAAGTTCTACAAGGCCAAGAGCAAGATCCTGCATGTGGGTCGGGGCAATCCCAAGCACAAATACAGGCTGGGTGGAGAATGGATTGAGAGCAGCCCTGAGGAGAAGGACTTGGGGGTGATGGTTGACGAGAAGTTCAACATGAGCCGGCAATGTGCGCTTGCAGCCCAGAAGGCCAACCATATCCTGGGTTGCATCAAAAGCAGTGTGGCCAGCAGGTCGAGGGAGGTGATTCTGCCCCTCTACTTTGCTCTCATGAGATCCCAGCTGGAGTACTGCATTCAGCTCTGGGGCCCCCGGCATGAGAAGGACACGGACCTGTTGGAACGAGTCCAGAGGAGGGCCACGAAGATGATCTGAGGGCTGGAGCACCTCTCCTATGAGGGCAGGCTGAGAGAGTTGGGGCTGTTCAGCCTGGAGAAGAGAAGGCTCCGGGGAGACCTTCTAGCATAGCAGCCTTCTAGTACCTGAAGGGGACCTACAAGAGAGCTGGAGAGGGAATTTTTACAAGGGCATGTAGTGGTAGGATGAGGGGGAATGGTTTTAAACTAAAAGTGGGCAGATTTAGATTAGATATTAGGAAGAAATTCTTTCCCGTGAGGGTGGTGAGACACTGGCCCAGGTTGCCCAGAGAAGCTGTGGCTGCCCCCTCCCTGGCAGTGTTTAAAGCCATATTGTATGGGGCTTTGAGCAACCTGGTCTAGTGGAAGGTGTCCCTGCCCATGGAAGGGGGGTTGGAACTAGATGATCTTTAAGGTCCCTTCCAACCCAAACCATCCTGTGATTCTATAATGATTCTGTTAAATTTCAAGAATGGGATTTAAATCTTTGATTTATTCTGGTGCAAATCTGCCATAACCTGGCTGAAGCGAGGGGAGATCCCCTGCTACCCTTGGTACTCATAGCATGTCTTAGTAGCCCTGATGTAGCAAATCAACAGCACAACAAAGACACCTCGTGGCTGTCCTGCAAACCGCACGCGAGACAAAGACTCACCAGCCAGGAAGGGGATCTGACTGCAACGTGAGTGTCTGTGGTCTGGTAACAATCTTCACACTTACTGCCTGCCATCTACTTGTAAGTATAATTAATACTAACCCCTATTTCAAATCACCTAGGATAGACAAAAAATATATTTACAAAATTATTATAATAATTGCTTAATTGTAAAAAATAGAACATATCCTTCATAGAAATTTGATGATGGCTTCCAAATTAAGCATAGAAACTCAAATTATTAAATTAAAAACTCACAATAACTCTAGTAGTAATTTAATTTGACCTGATATGTGAAGTAAATGCTATGAGAAATTTATCAAGTCTGGAAGTAAGCTCTTATTAGAGAGAGTACTCTAAAGTCTTCTAAGAATTTTAATGTCAGAGTAACATGGTAAGTAATCAACATTTACTTTTAAAATACTTACAAGTTTATTAAAAATTAGCAGATATATACATGTTTATAGTTATGTATACCAGTATATTTTTAAAACCTTATATAATACTATACACTATAACCCAAACCCTGTATTTTAAAAAAATATAATATGAAAAGTGAAATGTATTTTTTTAAAAACAGATGGAATAATAAAGTCCGTAATTACATTCAGATGTAGTTTCATTGCTGTTCCTTGCATCAGTTCACACACATATATATGAGAAAGGCTCTATAGATACAGTAACCACATCTCTTATAACAAAATGAGAATTTTTTCACTACCTAAAACTGGAATTCTAAACAGCAAAACAAAAACTTGCACAGTAAATTTACCAGCTTAAAACCTTGATCCGATATGTACTGATGGTTTTTTTCTTCCTCACTTTTGCATTAAAATGAATTATACTATAATCCATGCTATTTTCCCAGTTTAGTAAAAATAAAGAGTAATAAATTCAGATCATGAAGCTCTTGGAAAAAAGACCAACCGACTGTGTAGTAAAGGTGGAGAGATCAGATTCTGCCCTCCATTTTTCCAGTGCAGATTTAAAGAAATCATACTAAATTCAGACTTCTTAACAACTAAATTCTGAGATTTGATTCCTGATTTATACCAGGGTGAGTGAAAACAGAAGAAGCCAAAGGGATCTCATTGAGTCCTACAGGATCCAGATATTCTGCATGTGCGTAAATGGTCGCTTCACTGAATTAAATAATTTCATTACATAATTGATATTTCATACCATTCATTACACATTCACAATCACCGTATTAAAATGAAAGTACAAATGGCCAAATCCTCCCTTCGGTAACAGCACTTAAGTCTGTGGAGCAATCCTCAGGAAGACGTTTTCCTAGAACTTCTCTCATTTTCACCGTTGCTTTGACTCTTACATTTGATTTAGCGTGGAGAGGCTAGAAACAATTCCAAGTCAAACCACAGAGACTTTGTTTTAAAAAATATCCATTAATTTAGACAAGTAATAATCATAATAATACATATTTAATATATTAATAACATGTTATTCAGTCCTAGCATGCACTCCCATGACAACAACTTCATTATGGACCCTTCACGGATGAAATTAGGACTTTGCTTAAGTAACTTGGAGATCTACTGCTAATACAGACAAGTCAAGCTTTCACCTTGTACTTCAGCACATCCCTCTACAAGCATTTTTAGAGTTTTCTTTTGTTTTTATGAAGAAGAGATTATTTACAAAGAAGATGAAATACTAAATTCCCTTAGGATCAGATTTGTAAACATACCTAGGTATTGCTGTTAGCCCTGTGCGACCTAAATGTCTCACTATTTTTAATCCTACTGGCAATCAGCTATCATATTCCCCATACAAACAGGTGATTCACGAATGACAAGCGGAGAAATATGCCATTAGTGGTTCATAAACATCCCGTTGCATCTTTTAACTCCAATCTGACTTGTTGATTTCTCTGGATAAGGAGAAAGCTTTTAACCCTGCTCCAGTTGTGATAACATGAAAACAGTACTGACCTCATACTAGGGAGCGTGTGTCCCAGAATGTGACCTGAAAGAACCCGTAAGATAATAACGTATTATCTTATTATCACTCTCATCTACAAACAGCTGATGGACGCAGTGACTGCCTTCTGCTTTGTGCCATTGAAGGATAAAAAGCCAACACTCTGACAACACAGGTGTTTCCATTCGAGTCCAAATTATCTTTTTTTAATAATATCTTTTTGGTAGAATTTGCCCTCTATTGAAATATAATTTATAGCTATAATATTTAAAACAGAACAAAATGGAGCCTGGAAGATACTAATATTCAGAAAGGCAAACAAATGTGATGTTCTATTTTAAGCAGGGGACTGTAGCAGAGACTCCAGTGGTAATGTGAAGTTGTTTTGCACATTAAGCAGGGCTTCAGACTCCTTCTTTTGAACATTAAACAGCACATGCCTTTGTGCATTAAACAGTGTGTTACCAGCTCTCTAATAGAATGGGAAAATTCAAGCAAATCCATTTGTTACTTTCTGAAATAAAACGAGGTGTAACACTATCTTTTAAGAGCTTTGCCTTCCTGTGTGGGTTGTTTCTCCTCCTGATCATAACAAAGGAAAAGTACATGTGGTTTAAACTTTCAAGGGAAATATATGTATTATACACTGCACTTAAATAAATTAGTTGGCAGTAAATTGAAGTTACTAACAAAAATCGTACACAGGTGTTATGATTAACTAGGTTGCACACAAACCTAGGACAAAAATTTGGTTAAATCCAAAGGGTAATTGTCTTAATATGCATCCACCAACCACTCACCCTCTGGCCTCCAGTGCTGATTTTCATGCAGCAATTCCACATGTTGTAGTGGCTCACTAGCATAAAATTGTTAACTGAATGTTAGCTGCTCTAAGAAATGTCATGGCTGCGTGGTACTTTGAGTATCACTGGAGCAAAGGACAGTGGACTGACTTTGAGCATTGAGAGAGCATTTTCAAAAGATTAAGCAACCTTAAAACCTTAAAACTTTTTGGACTCAGGAAACTAGGATCTCCCTTCTTACATAGATACACAGTCAAAGTTGAATTTACATCATCATACAAACTAATCCTTTGACTAACAAAGATTAAGGAAGAAATGCATGGGTTCATATGTTTACTGGTGAAGGAATGCAACTATAAATTTAGCTTAAATGATTACCATAGTCTTCCTGCTTTGATGTGTCAGTGAGTCTTCCCTGAAGTTCAAAAAATAAGTACTGATTAAAGACAGATCCTGTAAACAGAACTAATGAAAAATATCGCATAACAGCATTCTTGTTTAATTTTTACTTTAGGGCTGTGTGCAGAATTTCTCATTATTAATACAATAAAATTAAAATAGAAATTAATAAGTAAATATCAGTAATAACTGTAAAATGCTAAGAGATGCTACAAATATAATCTAATTTAAGAAATTTAGGAAGGATAATCCTTCAAAGAAATCTAACTACAGTAAGGTAAGAATGAGGCTGTTAAGACACCTGAATAACTTTAACTCTGCCTGAAGAGATGCCATGAGGGGAAAGGTTAAAAAAAAGCCTGGTTTGTCCTAAAACATCACTTCATCTAATCTGGGATAATGTGACTAGTGTTGCTTAATCAGAGGCAAACACTTTTTTTTTTTACTGTCTGGGTGCCTTTGCGGTGTTCTTCTAATTTTAGCATGTTGGATTTAATAAAAAGTAAGATTAAATTTGAACCACCCAGACACTACGCATAGTTTTGTAATGTTACAACAGGCTAAGAGAAATGGGAAAAGATCAAAGAACAAGTGGCATGTGAGGAAATGCAAACATAGCTACTAATAGAGAATGCTCGCTACAGCATCTCATCTACATTATTTAAAAATACATGGTCTCCAGGTGTTGGTTTTCTAATGTGTGAAGATCAATCTACAACATGGGGAAAAAATCATACATGCTGCTTTAAGCCAGAAAAGCCCACTTTTAAAGTAAATTAGAAGTACCTGTAAAAGGATTCTGGACAGTATGCAGTTAAGGTAGACTCTGGTCCAGTGAAGAGACCAGCTTGAATCAAGGCTAGGGGGAATTTAGTTCTGTATAAATCAGTCATGCTGAGTAATGTCCCTTCCTCTGACTACTGCTTTCTCATCTGTAATATCTGAGTCAGCATGGCACTGCTTGGTTTAAACAAGGTTTATTTAAAGTGTTTCGTCTCTGGAGGTTTGGTGACATTAGTCACCAAAAGTATATGTTCCTTTGGAAACTACTCGTATCACCTCTGTGCATACGTAAATACCAATTGAAGATGGTTGTGGAGAAACATCTTTGGGAACAAGCCCTTAATTAGCTCTTTTTCATTGGTAAATGTGGCCTACAGCTTTTAAACACATTCTTCTGGCAAGGAAAAACCATAGCTTATACCATGGTGTGTAGGTATAATAATAATGCCTAAGAAAAATGCTCTTTTGTGACTAATCTTACACAAAAAGCAACTAAGCATACTGATTCTACAAAGAATCACCTCCCTGACTTACACAACTCATTTTGAGGGAACCTCTTTAGGTAGTAAATATTAGTAATCAAGATGGAAATGTAAAACATGTAGTGCCAGACCTGTTTGTTCCCTTCTTTGTGTGGAGAAATGTTTGATACAATAAGAAATGTTGGTGCGACGTTCAATCACACACTGGCTCGTTCCAGCTGCTGGCAGTCAGTAATAGCAAGATACTGCTGTTTGTATCACAATTATTAGATATATTTAACCACAGTAACAGCTTTACCCTTGCATTTCTACTTCCATACTTAATGTTTTAAATTACTAAACAAAACTAGACTTCATGCAACAGAAAACAAACAAACAAAAAACCAAACCAGAAAGTCTTGAGTTAGTGATAGAAGAGGATTAAGCATGGATTTGGGAGGTACCAGCTTATTTCTGTTAAACAGCTGGCTCTGTTTTATAGTATAGTCATTGTTCTAACGGCAAAATTTTAAATTGTTGTCTAGATGTTTTCTTAGATGCATTGTAAGGTTTATCAGAAGAAGGAGAGTAAACGCATTTTCGGTGGACCTGGAAACTGAGGTAAAGAAAATATGGCAGCATTTAGAGAAAGAAAAGTAATGTTTGAAGAGAAGTGCTTTGGCTGCAACCCACCGCAAAAAAGGAAAGAAGATGTGGTGTTTAGGGCTGATAAGAGCCTCACCTGCCTGCATTTTCTGTGTTGCCCTGATGGTTTAGAAGATTAGTTGCTGCTCGTTTGGCTTGCCTAAGAGCTCTTTCTGCATGGATGCTTCAAAGATTATTTGTTGTAATTCCTGGGTTCTTAGACTTATCTGTAACACAAATGCACATGGATATTCTCCCTGCACAGCTTCACCCCAGCTGCCAATCATGAAGTATTGCACTCCTTATTTTCTTCTTAATTTTCCTCAGCAGAATAATGTTACATCATTTCCTTTCAGTTTCTAGCATAGTTAAAACTTTAAGTTACAGACTGAAATTGGTTAATAAAATTAAAAAAACCCCAAACCCAAATCTTTTGAAAGCACTGAAAGGCTAATTCTTCTATCAATGATTCATACTGAATCTGGGGTGAAGAACTGACAAAGATACGCGTTCCTGTGTGATATGGTCTAGGTCATCCTGCTCCGGCAGGGGGATTGGACTAGATGATCTTTCGAGGTCCCTTCCAATCCCTGACATTCTGTGATTCTGTGATTCTGTGATACGTATTCCTCCAGAAACACATTTCCCAGCTCTGGGAAGGTGGTGAGAAACTTACAGAATTGCAAGATACTCAGTAAAGGTAAGAATGTCCTTGTTAAAAATGCTCCATATGGCCATGTAATATGTAGCATGAAGGAGTACAACTATGTTAAGTGTTCAGAAATATGTAATCCTGTGTGTTGCTGTTTACTTTCATTTGACTTATTTAGTAGAGGCTCTTCAAGTTCATGACCAAATGTAAGATCAGAGCCAAATAAATGGTTAATGTTTTAATTTAGATTCCCATTTGTTATTCTGAAAGGATTATGTCTTGTAAAGTTTGCTGGCAGCGTGGGAAATCCAGAGTCCTCTGGAGAGTTTGCAAGTGTAAAACTCTTCATAAGAAAAGGAAAACCAAAAATAAAGATTACATATCTTGGTCTTTATGATAGAAATGTCTTTTAAATTTTGCAGTAATATAAACAGTAATGATCGACTTTTTGTGAGTAAAGAACTGTTTTTCAAATTACTGTTGCAAGCTTAAGATTTGACTGTTGCACTTTCTAGGTAAACTGTCAAACAGAGAAGCTATTCAAGTAGAAGCTGTGCAAGTTGTGTACATTAAAAAGCACCAGTAGCTACGAAACTCAAATGCTTGAAACAAAATTGTAACCACGTCAAGAACAAAGCTACTGTAATGCACTGATGCTGTTTTTACTGAGAAAGATAGAAAACAATAGATTTTCAAATGTAAACCCACTACAGGGGATGTCTTGCAGGGGGGCTGATAAAAATTCAGCTTTGGATGGATCTTTATAATATTTTAAAATACTTAGTAGTTCATAAGTCTCACTTTGTGACCATCACTTCTTATAGCAACTGATTTAAGGCTGTGTGCCAGTCTGTGCTGATTTGTTAATTTTGTTAAAACTGGGTACAGTGCAATGACAACGGTGATTGATTGCCTCCTGTAAATCATCTCTAATTCAGCAGTGATACTGTTAAAAGTAATTTAATCAATAGCACGAAAAAAAGAAAATATTATTATGTACAGAGTGTTCTGGTGTCTACCTAAAACAGTACTAAATAAAGTGCTAGCCTACTTTCTGCTGGGAAAATCTCTTTTGAAGCTTAAGATCAAAAGCACTTTTTAAGCTTAAACACCACCATAAGGTTTCAATTCTTGCTTTCTAACAAGCACTTTAAAAAGCACAACTAAAATGCAACTGACAAACTTGAAAAATCTTTTGTGTTGTTCCACTTGAATGATCTAATGAGAAAATGGCTCCGTTCTGTTGTAGCTAATGAGGTATAACATCTTCACTGAACCTGAATATAAAACAGAGATTTCTCTAAAGATATAGTCTTAACATGCTTCTATTGCTTTACTCATTCTGCCATGTTTTTATTTAAGTGATGTCCAATGAATAAAAGCACAGGTCAGTTTTGAAATATAACATTTACACATGAAATTACTCAATCCAAAAGTGCTTTGAACTCTGTATACAAGCATTGTGGCTTCAAGTGGGAAAATGTGTTTCAGTAACTGACTAAGGTCCCGAGTCTGCAAACAGAGATATTAATGTAGCCAGACAGAGATCTGTGATAACACATTTTTGACAGATGAAGTTCTGAGACAGAACCCAAGTGTACATGGATTTTAACCTGTCTGGTTTCGGCAGTGACCTACTATCGATGTGAAGACTGAGATTTGGCAAAACAGCGAAGATACCACTAATATTAGTACCAAAAGATAGCACTTATTCTAGTAGTACCTAGAAGCTAATATCCTGCTACAGGGCTTTATTTATACAATAAAATATTTACACCAAGAAATTTTTACAAGGATACATAACCCGTAGGTGTGGGAAGCATAAGATAACAGCAAAGGGTTAGATTCAGTGCATCAAGTACTATTTGCAGCTCAGCAACAGTTTAGATGTGGTTGGGCATGGTGGCAGCATCATGGCAGTAAAAGATTTAAGGAGACAATTGGAATAGAATAACCTTGTGGTGTAGGTGTCTAGCGGTAGCTTCTTATCTATAAAGCAAAAAAGTTTGAGGAAAAGCTGGACACTGATGAGGGTGGGAGAATAAAACCAATCATACTGTTTCTTCTCATCATCCTTATTATTTATGTGTCAGATGTGTAAAGGAACTGTTTCTGTGCTCCATAAATATGAAACTGAGATGAGAAGAGAGAAGTGGCTTGCACAACATAGAGTGGGAACAGACTTTAGATCTCATTACTCTATTGGTCCTTCTGGGGAAACCGAAGGTTAAAACGCATACTGCAGTGTTTTGAGCTGGAAGGAAAGAATTCTGTTCATCAAACAAATCTCCAGAGAAGTTTCATGCTGTGATACAGAAAACACAGGTCTGTTGTGGGACAACAAACTCTTTCAGTGAGTGGGGTCTTAGTGATAAACAGAACCACAGAGACAATGAACCTTCTGTTCGTAGGAGACACGTGCTGGGCTAGCCTCCTCTCTGACTCCTTGCTGCTGTTATTGTCATTATTGTATTTAGGAAATCTAATAGTGAATCCTACTAAAACTGTTCCAGTGAATTTATACTGTAAAATGAGATGAGGCACACCCAATGAATGCAGACAGACTGACAGATGGGTGAGCACAAGAAAATAATGAGCAATAAAATTGGTCAGTGTGACAGACAACGGTCACAGCAGATGCCCAACTGTTGTCAAGCTTTGTTTTGGTTTCATCGTCAGTGAGAATTTCATGGGAAGGTCTGGAGGAAAACAACAAGGTAGCTTGTCCAGGGAGTCCTTTCTCAACAAAAGGAGTAGCAAAGGTAGAAATATGGCAGTGAAAAAGGGGTGTTGATGACCAGTAACAGTAGTCAACTCATGGTATGCAATTGCATCTCAAGGCATTAGGAGATGACCTCACTCTCAACAAGAAACATGGGATAGACAAGACTGAACCACAGCAATGGAGACAAGTACTTTGATGAGGAGGGACAGTGAGAGCTAACACAAAGCAACAGGTTTATGGGCAAAACAATAAATGAAGAATATTATCTGTGTTAAAGTATTTCCAATGGAAACAGATGGGACAAGATAGTATCTTTCAAGACAAGACAATACAATATTGCATTACCAATTTATAGTTGAAAATAATTATGAAGGTAAATATCAGCAAGAGGAGAAACTGGAATCAGGTGTGTCAAGAATCCCATTTACCAAGAAAAGATGGATAGAGAAGTTGTAACGGTGAATATTGCACTTCGAAATTACAGTTTAAAACATTCACGCAGCATTGTAGTGATACTGTGTTATGTAGTAATATTATGAGGTAAAAGAATTAGGTTCCTCTGAAAGTTTTATAAAAATTATCAGACACAGATACTCTGTGAAAGTAGGGTACTTTTGAATATGCATGTTCTTGTTCAACATGGACATACTTGCGTGACACTAGTAGTGCATCTGCTTAACCTATGTATGAGGATTTGGTTCATCAAATGTGCACCCGCAAATTTTATTTCTCCCCATGACCTCATTTTACCTGTAGTCTAGACCATCCAAAAGCTGTGTAACTGCACAGGAGTATGAACTGAGGGCAAACCCTGCTGGAAAAAATAAATGGAATTGCTGCAGCACGGGGCTTCAGGGTAATTATAAGTTACTACTGGAGGTAAATTTCACATTTCTGAACAATAAAATCTATGGTGTCGTCTATATCTGTAGATAGATGAGCCTGAGACTCTAATGGGTCTTTTACAGTTTTTAAATGATTGGTTTGTATTGCAATTGCCTGTCACAGGCAGCTAAGTGAAGGTATCACAACACCCAAATAGTAGGCATCTTCCTGGCAGGATGATAGAAAGAACCTGTTATAGGTTCTCACACTCATTGAAATCTGTGGTGAAAGGAGCAGATAGTAAGTCTTTTGTTTTTCCTGACTTTACAAAACCTGAGTTAGACTCTCTGAAGCAATCTAAAAGGAAAAAAAATGTATTTTAATGCTATGATAACCACATTAAGCACCCATTATAGGTGACACGAATATTGTTCTTGGGATTTGAATAACATTTGCTTTACTTGTTCCAGGGGCTGGTAGTCAGCTCTCATCCTCTCTTCTGCATTTACTGGCAGTTGAAACACAAGGAATGAACAGTAGTTCTTCTTGAGATAACCCCATGCAAAGAAAATACAAATTAACCCAGAGATGGGGTCCTTGTCCAAGAAGTCAATCTGATAGTATCTTGGCTATACCAGTGCATGTCTGAAACAAACCTTACACCAATGCCACTCTCCTAGAAAGAGAATCGAAATTGTGCGTAAATGACTATATACCTTTGAGCAATGTTTTTCAACTTTAAGTGCCCATGAATAACTGACACTTTGTACTGACAAAGTGGCATGCTGTGGGCAAATTTGTACCTTCCTCATCAAGTTAGCCCGGACCACAGCAGCTTCTCATGGCCCTCAGCACATATGAGGATTCGTGTATGCTGTGCGCCCTGCAGAGACATGACTAGGAAACAGCCTTACAGAAGGCCAAGTGTGGGCATGCAGGCTGTGCTGCAGACAGAAAAGGCTAGCAATATTTTTCTCTTTTAATATAAAGTGTTATTGAAAATGACAGGTGATAAGATATCTGAAGTGTGGACCATAGTGGCGGGTACTGATGCTTACTAATACGCTGTGAGATGTACTTAATGCTGCATTGTATAGGAGACAGCTGAGCCCACCACCTTGATCCCCTTCAGGAGAAAGCCTAGGCTTGCAATTCTAAAGAAGGAAACCCTGGAACAGCAATTTCCCAAGAGGAATCTGTTTGTCGTTTTCCTTTGTGAAGAGCATGACTGTTCTTGCCATTACTGGGTAACATTCATTTTGCTTGACATTCTCCTCCCATTTCATCATCCATTTCAGAAGCCAGGTCATCTCCCACTCTGTATAACCCTTTGAAAGTTGATTTAATAAATGTCGTAGATGCAAAAATATTCTTTTGAGTCCTTCACTGAAAACAGAGTGCCTGACTGCACTATATGTATTACTGCTCCGACATGCCCCTGCCTTCTCTCTTCCCTGTGTTTCTAGCTGTTGCTTTAAACCAGAAACTGCACGTTTATGGCAAAAAGAAAGTTAAGGGGCATTTAGAACTTGGGCTTTCCACCTAATCTTCAAGGGTCTGTTTATGAAAACATGCTGTATGAACTATATTTTCAAATGAAATCTAGAAAGCCACACTTTTTCTCAAACTAACAATGAAAAATGTAATTTTTGTTTCCATTTATGTTTGATGCAACTTTAAAAGGGATAAAAAAAGGCAAACCCACAGTACTACACTGAAAAACAGAATCACGTCTGGAAAAAAAGAAACCTGAAATTTCCCTTTGGGACTTTTTCAAGGAGTGATGTGCAAAACAACAAAAAAGATTGCTATTGAGCCATTTTAAAAATAAAATCAAGTCTTTCAGAAATCCTTTAACATTCTTTGACCTTTCTTCCCAGATCTGACCTGCTTTGGAACATTGAAAGGACAGCCCATCACTGCAGCATACGCATGCAAACACATACATTTCACATTTATCTTGCAGCACTATGAAGAACAGTATGCTGAAGAACGAGTGCCTTCTGATCGCAGTACAGCACTGAGACAGGCACAGTGAGGCAATGTGATCATCACGCATACTATGAAGCTTTCAACCTTAGAACAATAATAGCAGATGCGCAGGAATGACCCGGTTATGGAGAAATTCTTAATCATTGTAATGATTATAAACAGTAAATATTCACTGCATGAGGTGAAATACACATCTAGTTTATTTAACAATGGAAACGAATATACTCACCTGATTCCCGTGTTTTGAGAGCACCTTAAGACTGTGAATAACTTGAAGTTTTTCTAGTTCAGATGATTCCTGTCAAAAAGTTTAAAAATACACCACATGTCAGGAGTTCTCAAAAACCTGGCAACTGGTGTGTATATTTTGGGGAATAAATAATATCAATGGCAACTTCTTGGATGCAGGATGTGATATTTCCCCATTATGCAACAGAGCTATTCATCTTAATACATTTCAAAAAAGTTCATCTTCTCCTCCAAATACAAGGACACTGCAACATAATTATGCTGGCTCCCAAATATACCTTCGCAGCTGAAGCTGTCTGAACATTGACTTTTTTTCTTGTCTGCATTAGCTCTTAGATAGTTTTGTTCAATTTAAATCCTTCTGCAATACATGACTATTTTATCGGCTAGTCTGCTTTACACATCCTCATTCTGCAACAGGACTTCAATGGAAACAGGGTTTCAGCCTAACACCAAGACTGGATATGTAGTCTAGAAGAGGCTGAGTGCAAAGTCAGAGCAGAATTTATCCTAACTTTGTAGTTCTTTATGCTTTTTATATACAAAGTACTCTTTTCTCTATATCATAGATTAATAAATTCAGTAATACTCTTGTCTGAAATACTCTTGAACAGAAACAAACAAATGTTGACACCAAACATATATTTTGCTGCCTAGGTTGTGAAATGACTTTCTTACAGAGGATCTGACTTTAGACACCTGACAGTAAGCTTTCTGTAAAGACAAGGCTGTCAGTGATCCTATCCATAGTCTGTTTGTATGACTATGACTCCCTGTTTCCAATAATACTACAGTATTAGTATTATCTCCATTGCACAATGGAGAAAAAAAAAGATAACAGAGTCCCAATCAAAAAATTCAAATTTTATCGTAGGGGCTCAAAATATCCAGTATCGTATCTAGGTTGTATCTAAGACAAATAATTGCTTAAACATTCAGTGCCATCAGACTGGCTTTGGTGATAACTAAAGGACATTTTTTGGCTATATTATTTTATTTTCCAAAGTATTTATCATACCCTTTATGAATCTCTTCTCTCTGATGTCACAAAACATGTATGACATATGCTAAAGCATTAATTTTCCTGGCAATTTTTCTAAACATGAATTCCCTAATGCACACAGAATGAAATGCTACACTTATCAGCAGAAATCTGTTTTCCTCTAGCTATTCTGTATTCCAATAACAAATTGAACTGACAGAGGAGCTTTTAACCTTTCATATTGGGTATATTAACATGATTTCAGCTGATGGATTGGAACAGGTTAGGATGACCTTGGATCTTCCTCCGCTGACTCTTGCGGCTTTTTGCTAGCTCAGTTTCCTAAGGAAACAAGGCTAATGTGATTGTGCTGTCTGTATATCCATCTGCTGGCCTTACCACTAATTTTTAAACCTATCTGTGAGTTCTGGCCCAATCTGTCAGACAAGCACTACTCGACTTCCTACAAATTCCATGAAAATGAGAGCTGAATGATAGTTATAAACTGATGATCTCAGGGAAGGAAAGGCAGCAATATTGACTCAGCTACAATGCCAAACACTAAAGGATCCAGGAGAGACCTGTTCTAAATGATCTGAGAAACTCTGAGAGCTCACACCTGATTAGGCACTGGATAACCCAAAGACAAGTCTCTTTCTTAAGGCAAACCAATTTCCTTCAGTCCTGCTGCTCATCAAGTGACTGCTTCATTAGTTTATAATTTTAGGTAGTCGTTCAAGGTGAGAGATAACGTTCAAAGGGTTATTCTTAATGTTTGCTGGTTCGAAATTAGACCTACTAGCTCTCTTCTTGCACCTGTTTTTCATATTGATATTTAGTAGTACTCTGTGAAAGTTTTAATCCTGCCTGATCACAAGAAATGGATTAGTATAGAGAGTTCAACATGCACGTGGCAAAGGTCATTTGGCTTTAGACATGAAATATGCCTAAGCCTCTAAATTTTAGGGCAGGGTATATTTGAAGGGTCAGTATTAGAAAACTGTGTTGCTATATGCATTAGAGAATTTATGTTTATAGAATTTAATAGGAGAACTAACGTTTCAACATGATTCAACATTAAACATTTGTGACATCAGAAAAAAGTTGGGTTCAAAATTAGTGGAATAAATAAGCTAAGCATAGCTAGTGAATTTTCTAATGAAAAATTCTCAAGGCCAGTCTCTACTGATCAGAGAGAGCATGTAAAAGAGCTGGCTGCGATTTCCTGAATCAGTCTGGTTCTGTCATTATCCTTGCCACCAGTGTCCTCGCTTTTTAAAAAATTGATCAATATTCTTGAAGCTTCACTGACACTCTCCTTTGAAATACTTCCAGAGCATTTGGAATTCCTGGAATCCTTAAATGAAGCAAGTAGTTTAAGCACTTTGTCTTGCCTTAGGAGGCAATTCTTTAAAAAACCAAGTAAGTGTATCTCATAAGCACGTCTTTTTTATAGCCTTGGTGTTTTAAAAAGGGCAATTTTCATACACCAAAACCAGTCATGAACAAAATAAGTGACACAAAAACTTAAGCTAGAAAATGTGAAGGCTAGTTAGGAGAGGTTTAAAGACACAGAAGTTTAAACACTAGACACTTCATCATTACACACTTTTTCATTTACAGTTAAAAAATTCTTCATCCTTTTAAGTTTACAGACTAAAGCAAATATTCATGAGCCCTACTGGATCTGCCTTTTTATTCCACTACAGCAGAAGTGGATGAAAAATAGGAAAAATGGCAGCAGCAAGAATAAAACAGTCGTTAGAAACATGGATTACTGAAAATGAAAGCTAAAAATGTCAATGAAATCTTTAAACAAACACTAAGAGTGGGTTTCATGCGGGCAAAACAATATCAGCAACAGAGATATCTCCATCTACGGTGGCTGGTTGGGCTCTCTGGTAGGATGCAATTCACTTCAGCCTACAGTAACCCTCTAAACGGTTAGGTGACTCATGTCCCCAAATTATTTTTGTTTCTGCACTGTCTATAAAGGAATGTAGGGTGACTAGTTCAAATGTGGTTATCTATGCTGTATATAAGCAAAGTTCCAAGAAATTAATTCTAATCTGAATGATTTACTATGAAATCTGCTGTAGCTCAAAGAGATGATATGAAAATGATGTAGAAATTACCACGTAATGCTTTCTTGTCTGCTTTATGCATAAAGTCAGTGTAGAGAATCTCATTGGTACCCCTTAGTCTTAAAAATCTATTAATGCTAAAAAGACAGTTGCACTGCAAAATAAGTAACGTAAATGCCTTGTTCAGGGTATCCTGGACCTTCTGTGAGGCATCTGGAAATTGCCATTCTCAGAGCTCACAGACAAAGTAATTATTGGTTAGACTTGAATGTGTTCTGAAATATTTTTTAACCAAAAAGCATAAAAACTCTACCCTAAGACAACAAAAGAAAACTTTTGGAGATTAATCTAAATGTTAACCTAAATACATTAAACAGCATCAGCCCTACCATTGAGTACCAGTTATTACGATGCGTCTGTGAATCCACCTTGCTCTTGCAAATTAGAGAAAGAATAGAAGAATAGAGCAGAATAGAAATGAAGAATAGAATAGAATAATAGACTACACTAGACTAGACTAGAACAGAAGAGAGTAGGATAGAAGAAGAGAAGAGAAGAGAAGAGAAGAGAAGAGAAGAGAAGAGAAGAGAGAACAGAGAAAGAAGAGAAGTTACAAGAAAACAGAACATCAAACCCGGGTCACCTTTGATCCTGCAATATATTGCAATGCTTCTGCAGCTTCTTCATTAGAAATCAGGACTCCATTTAGCTTAGTGAGAACCTTTAATTGTCCAATGACACTCAGCTGCAATGAGGCTGGCTTGACAAAAGGAATAGTGTGTTGCAATTTTTTAAAATTGCCAATATAGTTTACATACAAGAGACTTGCATTTCCTTTCTGTTTAGTGTACTGTCATCTCATGGATGTTAAGAGCTAGAGTTTTGCTATGATCTTCAACAGAGCCACTGTGTCATCCGTGCTTACGTAGTTTGCTAGAAACACATGAGACAAGGTACCTTTGGGGCAGTTTTGATTGTCCTGATTTTATGTGACATTGATGGTAATAAACTACTCTGGAGTCACATGGGCAAACCCAGAAGTCTGCTAATCTTATGAAGCTCACTAATATATAAGATGTATTAGAATTTCTTTTTATAATCTAGGAATTCCATTTATGACCTAGAAATATTACAAAAACCAAAGAAATCTTCATAGGACACAAGAGAAATGTTTAAAGGATTTAGAGGTGTCACTAAAAGCTCAAGACATCACCGCAAACCCATCCTATACATACAGAATATGTTAGACTGCCCATTATTTTAAAATATGATACATGAAATACACACTTCTCACATAATGAATAATAATGTCTGTCTTTGTGAATGGAATATAGATATATTTTGACAGCCAAATAAGCCAAATGCAAACATTTATGAGCTAGATGGTAGAACATCCTCCGAGAGGCAGTAAGGATTTTCTGCTTTGGTCTGAACTGAACTAACTAGACATTGTGGTTGGATGCCTAAGAAACTCTGGAGAGGCACAGGTTTAATAATGTGTAATATTCAAGAGTTACCATGTTGACACACAGAGCTGAAGGCAAAGAACACAAAGAAAGTTAAAAGTTTATTCTGATAAAAACTTAACAACAACAAAGAACAACAGACTGCAACCGGTCACTCTTATTATTTCTTTTTATATCTTAGCATGTATTGAAAAGATTCACTGAAGCTTAATTGACAGGCCAAATAGACAAGGCAGCATCTTTTTGGATGCTTCCTGGGTGCCCCAATGGAGTTCTGTTTCCTGTGTTGGTTTGTTGTTCAAATTATTTGAGAGGTATTCTATTCAGATAGTACTCTGTTTGCCTGACTTTGACTTGTACAAAATATTAAATTTAGTGTTAAATGATTATTAAAAAAGCTTTTTTAAGAGTCTCAATGCCTCAAATTTGTAAGGTTTAGCTCTGCTGACTCTGACTGCGCCCTTTAAGTAATGTTAAAATGTACTGATTCAAAGGGAATAAAGAACAGAGAGAAACATTTGTTCCAGAAGCTGGCTGGGCAATAGGGATGAATGAGAGTCAGTAAAAGGGCTGAGAACTGGCCTTCTCGCCAAAGCTCCAGCCAAGACAGCTGGGCTGCTGCAGACAGATACATGCAGTAACAGAGAGACTAACAGTGTATGTGCACATCCCCAGGGCTAGGAACTGTCTCTGCTCCCACCCCTTATTCAGTGCAGCTGAGACAGCAAAATTAAAGACAGGACTTGGTTTTTGATATCTGGCACAAGCCACCAGTAAATTTAATTCTTAAGGGAAGCAAAAAAGAAAGGAATTATGCCTCAGAGATGTCTGAACAAAAATGCCACACAGCTTATTCACTTGGTTAGGCTATGACTACAAAAAGAAGTGAAGGCCCTGTGAGAACAAAGATGTCACTACATGATCATACGGCTTCTTACATTGCAAGGGCCTCAGAATTAATGAGGTGCAGGAGCAGATTTTAAGCCTTTATAACTGTGGTCATGGATAGAATGCTTTCCCAGGAATTTCAAGTGCTGATATGTACCTTATGCCATGGGTTGTGTGTGATGTCAAGACTGAGTATGTTGGGAGTGTTTATGTAAGATGTTTATATGTACCCTGGACTGTCTCAGTTGGTTCCAGCTCAGGTTGAAGAACTGCAGTTTGCTTAAGCCTCTAATGACCTCAAAAGTGATCACATGGTTATGGCTCACATAAAAATATTTGTGGTTGGGCTGCAAGATAATACAGGTTTGAAACTAGTTGTATGGCCAAAAGTGTTGTAAAAGAAACTTTGGTTAAAGTAAACAGACACATTTAATGTTTAAATAAACTTAATTGGATCCGGTGCCTGGGACTCCCCTTGCTCAGTATTGGGTCTGTTGAGGGAGACCTAGTGTGCTCCAGACATGTTACTCTATTTGTTAAAATGAAATGACCATTATAAGTGTCAGATGGGTGATAAAGTGATACCACTGTAATATTGTGATTCAAATTGGAGACAATACCAACAGGCACCAAAACTGTGGGCTGCTAATAATACCACAGTATTCATGATCCTAGTTTAGTCCCCCATTCTGTTCCCCTGCGTGCATCCTGGCCCAATCCTGTCTTGTGAGCACACCCTACAATGTAAGGATATTTATGCTAGTAAATGTTCCTTAAAAAAAAAGAATTAGAGCTTAATTTCTCACTAAGTCATAAATATTATTTAAGGAAGTAAAGTCATTAAAGCTGTTGATAAGCTTTTGGAGTGTTTTTAAGTCTAGAAATGTCCTTCAGCTTGTTCAGACTGTTCCCACTCGAATTCAAAACCTAGGCCAAAAGTAGATCAGAAATGACAATTCTACTGGACATGCAGCCAAATTCTGTAATACTCAATGGCTGCCTTTCAAATGAAAAAGCTTCAACTGATAGAGTGCAAACACAAATACTATCCTACTGGTAAACCATAAAAAGACTACAAAATGTGAATCCAAACTAACATGAAATAGTGAAAAGACAATAAAGGCTATGATGACTCTTTTTCACTTATTTGAAGAGTATTTCTTCTCTAACTTCTCCCTGAAATAAAAGTGACCTGGGTAAGATGGCGAGTCAGACAGTCAATTGGTTCACAGGAGAAGGGAACAGATGCTGCTGACACTAAGGAACTGGCAACTCTTCCATTACGAGAGAGCAGCATGGGCAGAGTGGAGCCGAGCAGAGACACAAGAATTTCTTAGGAAAAGGCAAAGTGAGAGGAGAATTGCTAGTATCTCACTGCAAACACAGATCACTGGAAAAATGGCATTTTGGTAAAATAAGAAGAGAATTGTTAGTCTCCTCTTTCTTAACACTGCCTGTAAATAAGCTTTAGAAAAGAAAAAGTTTATTTGAAACTGTAAAAAGAAGGGATTGAAAACATAACCATCAAGTATAAGAAACAACACCATTCACAAACTAGAGTTAAAAAAGGGACAGTTCAGAAACTATTTTGCAGTTTCATGTATCAGATATTTAGCAGGGCTACTTCATCAGAAAAGGTGGCTACTGAAGGTGCCACACAATAGTTATGCATGTGAATGCAATGTCAGAATTATGCATGTAAATGTCCACCTGAAGAAGCATTTTTCTGTGCAGCTATTATAACAATATGTATTTCTGAATCTAAAATCTGTAGCCTGCTACAGTTTTGATGTGGTTTTCTCCCCAGGCTACATTCTTGTGATGTCAAATCTGACAAAAAAAAAATATTTTCAAGAACAACTGGCATAATGGCATGAAGTCATGTATTTCATAAAATTCAAAGGAAAGGCTAATAGTTTAGGTCGTGTCCTGTTCTCAGATGCCTTCTTTTTAAACTGTTTTTCATTGAAATTACGTGTCCCTTATGCAATAGGAAATACAATTAGGATTCAGCCCAATAATTGTAATTCACATTGCATAATAAGTGATAGATAGAGGAACACAAGTTCTAGTGATGTTAAATAAATGTAAGCAACATCAGAATCAAGTCCAAATGGAAACGTTAATTTTTAACTTTCGTGTTTGATTCAGGTCATGGGCCAACCTGAATAACAAAGTAACAATTACATAATACATTTATTTTACTGAAAATTTGACAGCAATACCTCATCTGTACCTGAATAAATATTGGCCTTTGCCACTGAAAATATTGGGTTTTTCTCATTTAAGCAAGCAATCTGAGGCCTGACCTTTACTGTCTGTTCCATATTCAAAACTTCATCATCATGCTGCAAATCATGAGACAGAATAAATCTTCCTGTGCTTCTCTTTCCCTCTTCCACAATTATATCACAGGTAGAAAACAGACACTGGTTTTGACCTATATAAAATAAAAGGTGTTTGAAATTTGTAAACTTTCTAATTTTTAATTAAATAATAAATTTAATAGTGAGTGTAAAATGAGAGAAATTAGGAAATTAATAGCAATCAAGTCAGGAAATCATCTTTCTGTAAAACAGATCTGTTAGAAACTGGGTTTAGTTTCTTCATAATCAAAGAATTGCATAACGTTTTTGCTGGTATGGCTTGTGTACCATACAGAACTCTGGCTAGAGTCAGAAGAAGTACATCTATGCACTGAAATTCCCAAAGTCTAATAATCAGAGTAGAGCAGCCTAACACTGGACAATGGGACCAGGCAGACCTGGCTCATCTGTGAATTTGACTCTCTCCTTTCTTTCCCCAGAGCTGAACATCCTACTTCCCCATACTCTCTTGTTTCTAACAGAGTAACTCAGAGTCTGAAATGAGCCCTTCTACCTTGGCAGCAAGTTATGAAGTTAGATGAGTGAAAGAGCAGCATTATATGCTCGTAAAAATGAATAGAAGGAATGTTCAGAATACCAGCTAAGAATAAAATATATTTTCTTTTTTTCAGAACTGCACATCTCACAACTTAAATCAAACAATTAAAGATCATTTGCCCCTGCAAGACCCCTGGAAAAAAGATCCTTTGCACAGTCAATACTATAAGTTTTACTTTGCATGGTACCTCAGAGAAAGTAGTTCTTAGTGAGACAGGACTTAGTTTTCAGCTTATTTCATTTAATCTATTGAAGCTTTGAGGATCTTTGCTTTCTTTGCTATGCTTTTTACAAGTACAAATAAGAGCCTCATCCAAATCTCACATCTCACTACAACGAGTGGAAAGTTCCTCCCTGACTTGCACAGAAGTTTTATCTGGCTCTGACAGAATGGACAGAAGAGACTCAACCTTAATTCTGGTCATGTCAGCAGAACAGAACTTAATTCTACCCACTTGTTTTTTTTTTTCTCTTGATCTATGAAATCCAAAACTTGCCTTCTAATATCACAGTAGGAAAAACAAAGTTCATACTGTTGTAACATACTCAAACTCAGCAATGTATTCTGGCAGGACCAGTTCATGGTCAAACACAAACCACTCACAATACCTATGGCTGCAGTCACAATTTCTCTGATCCAAGGAAGCCATTCTAAAGTGGAGGAAACAGTGTAAATATGTTATTGTTTTTTAGCTAAGTTTGGTATTAATTTCAGAATGTTAATGAGTCAAAGGTATCTCTTTCCCTGAAGATGGATCAGTTTTATTGCTTTCTGCCATTAGACTTTACTTGCCATACAGACTCACACAGGCTAATAAAGAAGTTTAACCTGGCTGTGTAATACCCCAGGTAGAATAAACCACTGTCAGATTCCAGCATGAAGGTTGCAACCTGTCAAAGACTAGCTTAGATCCCGAGAGCACGGACAGCTCTTCTGCAGTGCTTTCATTGCTGCAATGTCGAAAACTACTCCACCATATTATGCTGTAACCACCTTCCAAATTAGCTTTGATTTCCTCCCTTCTAAGAAACCAGAAACAATCCCAGTTCCTTTATAAAGAGACAGATGTTGCTCCCTATTAGCATCTGAAAGTTTGCAGGATATATCAGAGCGAACAGGTAAAATTATTGCTCAATTCCCACTCTGTTCTCTTGCAAAAAAATAGGGTAAAGAAGAATCTTTTGCTCAGAGGATATATATGATACAGAGATTATCATCTCTGTTGATATACAAATACTTAGTCTATTTCTCAGCAGTACTCTCTTTTATTTTGCTTAAAGATAAAGGATGTGGATTTTAAGGGTGAAGATTTCCTCTGTGGCATCTGCACATTGCCCTTTGCAACACTTACTCAATCCCACCGTACAAAGAGTGGGTATAAAACTACATGAAGTGAGCTACTTTTAGTGTGGACCAATGGCTAAACAGCAGTGTGGCACAGCTCACTTTCAGTCCGTGAACTAAACAAGCACAAATATTTATTCAAAGAGGAATCTTCTAGCTTGTTATTGTCTTTCTTTGAAAAAATGCACTTCAGCTGAGCAGAGACGGCATTCTGAGGAATGAAACCTCTTGACACAACCCAAAGTCAAAGATCAGTTTAGAATACAAATGTTAGTTTAACCTAAACTTTATGCAAACAAGTGCCTACATATACATACCACTGCCAGAAGTAGATGCATCTAGGCATTTCCATGGTCTGAATACTGAATTAGCTTCTGGGTAGTGGACTTGATAGATGGGATTCATTGCAAAAGCTGGAGCACAGCAGCCAAGGAAAACTTTTGCAATTATCACTTTCCCTAAGTGAGGGAGAAAAGACACTTAATGCTTCTAATTCTAGCTTGGGGATGCAGACAGGATAATACAGCAGTTGTGCTTAATGTAATAATAAGCAGGCTACATCTTGCGCTGGCAAATGAATGCTCTAATAGGTATGTAATACATATTAATAAAAGTATGTATTTTTATATATATTATTATTATGGTTTTATGGTTTTTATGAAACAAATACACTTTGGCAAAAAAGTTTACACTGTGAAATATAACATTTGTAGCTGGCTAATATTTAAAGCCAGTGAAATCTGAAATACAAGTAATTTCATAAACAGTGGAGCCTCCGAGGCCAGATATCCTGTGGACTTGTGTCTTCCAGCCTCTTTCTTCCATACTGCAATAAATCCAGCTTCCCCAAGCTCCCTATGACAGCAAGGCCAAGTAAAAGGTAGTATGTGCAGTGGCTATTCTCAAGCTATATATGTGCTGACAAACTTGCCGGAAGTCCTTGCTGACTGCCCTGTTGGCTGATGCTAAATGAACCCTAGAAAAGCTGAGAAATGTCTCTTTTCTTTGTGGGATTGAGGAGAGGGAGGAGAGGTGTCCTAATTTAGGTTAAGCCAGATTTCTACAAAAAATCATAAATACTTAATTACCTTTAAGAATTCTATGACTTTTTCAAATTTGATTGAAATTTGATCATTCCTAAGCCACTGCAACGACAGAGTCACACAACATGACTGGTATTTTTCCCTTCCATGCCTTGTCCTGGACACAGATTGACCCAATGTATTTGTGCCTTTCCTTGCTCATCTGGAAAAGATCAGACATATCTAATTAATTCTCACATGAGGACATCTCTCATAGATGCTTCGAACTCCTGTCTGGGAATTATTCTCAGTAGCCCAAGCCCTTTGTGGAGATTCCTAATACACAGAAAGGTCACTGGGACAGATTTCAGCAAAGTTTCAGAGCTCCTTTCAAGGCTGCATATGCCACCTCATGGCCATCTACAGTATTTACAAAATGTCCCTTCTGTAACAGCAATTATACAAGCCATCCAGCAAATACGTTACAACATCCTTCCAAACTTTGAATTATCATGCTTGAATGACTTCTCAGGATCACTGCTGGTTTTGCCTTCTGCCTTAGCTTTTTGTTTCAGAAACTCTATTCTGGGACATTCACATATGCTTAGACTGTTACAGAGAATAAAAGCTTTATTGTCTGTCAGACTGCTGCGAAGATTAAAGCAAGGGCCGAATATCTTTGTTTGACTGAGACCATCCCTTAAAAAATGAAAACAAATTTAAGCAGCATGAAAATATAGCCATGAATTATGATAAGGGATGTCAGGCAGGGAAAGCGAAGAATAATGACTAAGAAAGTAGTTTATGGTGTCATTATCTCAACAGAATGAGAAATATGGACAAGAAAATCAGATTGTTAGCTCTGTGGGGCAGAGCCCATCTTCCTGTATGCTTATAGAGCATTTAACACCACAAAAAGGAATCTCAGTGGGGCCTCTGCAAACTAGCATAATATAAACAATAATAAAGCAAACAGGACAATAGATACTGTATTTGAAGATACAATCTTGTCACCCAAAAATATGATCTCTTCTCAGAGCAAAAAGAGAAAGGCAGGTGTGCAAAAGGTTGGAAAGAAGGACAGCAACAAAGACTAGAGAAGAGTTGCCCTGAATTAATTTTCCAACTCTCTATTCTTTTCCTTCGTAAGTCAGAATGAAAATTTCCTTGCCTGATATATCTCCATCCTTGGAGATATTCAAAAGCTGTCTGGACATGGTCCTGCACAGCCTGCTGTAAGTGACCCTGCTTGATCAGGTGGGTTAGGCAAGGTGGCCTCCAGAGGCCCCTTCCAACCTCAACTATGCTGTGACCCTGTGAAAATACTTCTTCTATTCATATTTCTTACTCAGCATGAAATAACATATTCCATCTGTCTGGCTATTTTATAGTCTGGAGATGGAAGGGGTCACTGGGACAGGACTGACAGTTTCTAGGGTTATGATTGGTCTGACAACTAGGATCCATGCTAGAGAGACCCTACATTCAAGGCTAGGTATCTGGAGATACCAAAGATAAATGGACTGGGATTAAATTTAAGATTAAGGACAAAGGAGGCGGTGATTTAGAGTTAGGACGAAGCTTACAAGCCACAACCTGTTATGCTATATTACTAGAACTGAGACTGAAAGAACTGAAAACCCATGCTATCCTTCGTGCTAGCACTGGTGGGAAGAACAAAATAATAGTGAAATAATATTGTATTCAAACAAATACGAATTATAAAATTATAAAATAAATCCACTGAGCCAATCTGTTCCACAGGCAGCGAATACAGGTGCTGCAGCTGTTACTGTGAAGACTTCCAAACTAGTCCTGCATTAGTCCCCACAAACTAGTGGGGACACGGATGAGAAGTGGTGAGTAAGAAAAGACAATTTGCAACAAAATGGGAAAGGGCAAGGAAATGACAAGAGGACAGTGAGAAAAACTGGAAAGCAGTAATCATGCCTTTGCCACAGATGGCGTAAAGATGTGAAGAATGAAGCAGAGGTAACATGAAGAAATATAATGAGGATAGAGAAGGAAACAGAAGAAAGAGAACAGAAAAATGGTGAAAGGAGGGAGGAAAAGAGAGCAGGACCCTTGTGCCTACTCTCTTCTGTGCTATCCTTTACTAAACAATAGCATTCTTCTGTCCACAGTGCAGCATACTGTATGCACTTCCAGACCTTGGAAACCATCCTCCATTTGTAGCAGCTGTTTTTCCTTAGCTGGCTGTTCAGGGTTGCATACATAAGAGAGAGATTCCATCTTTTCTTCTTAAGAAAGTACAAAGAGAAGAAATAGGGAAAGACTCCAGATCTTCATTATGCTGTTGCAAAAGTAGGCACAAGACAAAAATAGACATTCTGACCATATAAAGTTTATACATTGCACAATATTTACTGAGTATAACAGACAATAATTAACACAAATTCCATAATACTGATGTTCACAGTCATCATGAGGTCACTTGCAAGACATTTTTTTCCTGCTTCTTTATAATCAGTAAGAGTAGTCTCCTTGTCCTCTATTACATTAAAAAAAAAAAAAATCTCTTTATTTGCCTCTGGAACCACAAGTCTCATCTTTGCTGAAGATCCTTAGCAGGAAGGTAGCAAAAGCACGAGAGGAAAGAGAATAGTACAATGTACGCTGACAGCAGATCCAGAACCCTGTACAAACACTATAAAACTGTTGATAACTTATTTTCTTCTTGAAATGTTTTTTCATAAGGATGTAATTTCTGTTGATTTACCACCCTGTAGTTTGAGCGTCAGCAGGGTAGTGTGAGGATTTGATTAATTATAGCTGGACTTCTCTGCCAAAATGAGCATCAGACCATGAAGTTTCAATTTAAGAAGAGTGTTGGGCTGGTAGCTGCTTCTCAGGAAGATGCATAAATTGCCTATCACCAACTGGAATGGGCTTTAACACATATGAATGGAACTGATCTGGCTAATCCATACTAGGATCTGATACAATGAGGTAGTTTTTTGTACAACCTTGAGGCTATCCTACCAGCATGATATAGAGTGCATTGGGAAGCTTCCAGAAAAGTTTTGTTCTATCCAGGTAATATGAAAAGAGCTCGTAAAATCATTAGCTGTGCCAATCTGACTTCCCCATGGGCCAAAAAAAGTGCTGGAAGTGGGTCATTGTATTGTCTGATACATGTTAGTACCTCAAATAATTTGAGGTAAAGATGTAAGAGTGAGGGTCATTTTGTGTTTCCAACTTTATGTGAAGAATAGCAAAGGGTGAACAAATCTGTTTCATGTTGTATTGGAGTGGACTAGAAGCTCAATAGTGGTGTTTCAGCTGTGGGAGAAAATAACTTTTAGCTAAAGGCTTATAGGAAAACATTTGAAAGCTGTACGATCCACAAGATCATCCCTGCCCCCCTCTGAATATTTCTCTTGACTACGTTGTTTCTCAGTCAAACCATACCCCACACCCCCAAACCCTCAAGTAAACAAAAAAAAACCCCCTAAACTCTCACCCCCCAAAAAACATGCTGAGCCATGTTATGCCATTAACTGAGATACTGCATCTCAGAATGGGCACGCTTTGAATCCCAGGGAATTAGTTTTGATCTTAGCAGCTAAAATGTCCTGAGCTCAGAGAGCACCTGCTGTCCCTCAGGGAGATAAGATTTTGCTTTCAAGACTGAAAAGCTCTTCCAGCTCCCTTCAAGCTCTCAGCTCTGACTTCTACACGCAGAAATCACACATACATTTATATGTGTAAAATAAACTTTCACATACATATAAACATAGTAAATGCACATAAAAAGATGAAAAGCACTGTATTAACTGTACTAAAATAACTGTACTAAAATAACAATACAGTCACACATATCAAGTCAGCGAACTGCTCAGTATGCAAAGAAAGAAATGGATTCAACGGGAGTTCTGTCTCATAGCTACACGTAGGCAACTGGGTGTCCTAAGATCATTGCTCCCCTGGTGACACAGTCCTACAAGCTGCTTTGGGCAGATGTTTCCCAGTGCTTATGACAAAGATCGTAGTGGCATCACAAGTCTCAACGTGATTCATGGAAGGCAGTGAAATAAATGAGTATAATCACACAAATTTAAAAGTTGAGACTTACCCAGAAACACTTGGACTTATCTGCATGGATACAAATCCACCTTGTGACTGTCCTGACATAGGCATATGCTCTCCTGTAATACAGATGGAATACAGATACATATACTTCTGGGTGGGATTTGATTTGTTTCTGCATTGTTCATCTACTGCTGCTTTCCACTTTCAGAAATATGGCCTCTCGTAACAATACTTACTCTGTTTTCACAACCATATGAGAAACAGATGGGGTAAGACCCAGATTCTACCAGCAAAAATCTGAACCAATTCTCATGCCTGGTATTTTCTACCAAGCTATGGACCTCTGACCTCCAAGAGCCAGTCACAGAAACACCAAGCACAGGAACTTTGGGGAACTTCATGCCACCTCTATCTGGGTGAAACTTCTTAATAATCCTAAACTGTTTGATGCTTTGCAAAATGTTTCTGTTCTTATAAACACAAAGTTAACTTTGTTCACAGGCCAATGCTACATTAAATAGCTCTTACCCTGCTACCCTGAAAACTTATTTTTGCAGAAATATTTGAGACTTCTCCTTAAATTTCAGCCTCAGAATTTGATTGCGCACTCTAAAGATGTGATTTATTTTCATTCCTATGATACTGTATGCTCTGAAGTCCCAGGTACAAAATCGTGATTGAATTATATCACCAACATGAACTAAACCTCTGTGCAGAAATGCACAGAGGAGAGCACTAAGTTAATAATATTTTCTTCTTATTTTGCACTGAATTTTTCAGTGCTATCTACATGATTTTGTTCTGTTTCTTATTCAGAAGAAAGAATCACAAGCAATACCTCTAGCCTGTTTAATTTCATTATAACTGTTTTCTCTCAAGTGAAGACAAATAAATTTACCTTATTTTATTCAAATGCTGCATTCAAAATTTAGCATTAAACATCAGTATCTAATAATATGTGATTCATTGTGCTCCTTTTCTCTATTTGCACTGTCATATTTGAAGTCTATTTAAATCCTTCTTCACTATGCAAATGAACAGTTCCACTATACTAAGCACAATCATGCATAAAGCGAACATGGTTTGCAAGAACCTACAACAACTTCTATAGTCAAACTTGAGAAAGAGGAGACAGTCCACTGGCCAGCCAGAAACCTGGGGGCAGAAGCTCCCCTATTCCCTGTGGTACACAAGTCAAATCAGTTAAAAAATATGTGGCCTTTTTCTCTGTGTCTGACTAGAAAGACAATAAACTCCCGTACTTCCATCTGGTTCTGTAAGATTCCTTAAAGATTATGGGGTAATCAGACACCTTAGAAAGAGAACCAACCTAGAAATGCAGTAGGTTACCCAGTTTTTCAATTAATGGAAAGTTTTCTTAAAAAAGAAGAATATATAACAGTCAAAATCATTACTACAACTAATAAAAATATTACTTTTTCTCAAAAAGTTTCTGTGCTAACATTACTCACCCAAAAACCTTTGGTTTGGCTTTCATCCCTACAAGAATCATTTATTAATTTCTCCTTGCCAAAACGAAAAGATCCTTGGCTTGAGAAAGTGGCATTAAAAGTAAGCGGAATGCTATTTATAAACAACCTCAAATGGAACCTGTAAGTACAGGACTACCTGCCGCTCTAACAAACATCCCTGAACACAAAAAGAAAGCATACCTGAGGTGAACAAGCTTGGAGTACTCAAGCAGAAAATAGTATTTGAAATACTGCCAGTCTAAATTTGAATCTCCCCTCAATTGAGCATCAAGGTTATTCATACAAAGATTATGTAAGCAACTTCTAATGCTTCTTTACAAGTCAAGTTGTGTAGGAACTTAGAATAATTATCACTGTTGTTAAAAAGCAACTGAATAACTTGCTTATTCTTTTATCTTCCTTTTTTAAAATCACAGGCTTCATAAATAGGCAATAAAAAATAAAGACAATGAAAAAATCAGTCTTTGTGGGCTCAAAGCTTCAGCCTAGTACACTGCCAAGAGAAGGAGAGGGGAGAGTGTTTCCTTTCTTATCAGCTATCTGCAAATGGAGTCTGTGGAGCACTGATGCTTTAAAATACTCCAGATCCCTGTAATAATTTTTTTTTTTGTTAAAAATTATTAACTGGGAATCAAAAGAAACAGGTTCTAGTTTGAAGTATCTTTAAAAATTTACCATGGATTATTTGATAAATCTTCAAAGTGAATGTTTCCCACTGTGTCCAATTCCATCGACAAGAATTGTACTACCAAATTAAAACTTTTCTTCATTTCCACTTGGAAATAGTTTTAAATTCTGCAAAAAGAAATAAGAAGAATTTTGCCTGGAACAACATAACAGGACAGATTAACATAATATTGATTTTTTTTAAACAACAAATTTAGACAAATAAATGATTACAGAATGATTTTTTTTTTTAAATCTGAAAGTGATAGATGATGCCAGACTACAACTGTGGTGATCCTGATCCTAATACGTGGATATTCTGGTCCTATACTGATCCATAACACCAAGGTTCATCCACTTCACCCTCAGCATTGTTCTGTAATCATTAACTTAAGGGCACAGCCTCCTCAAGTAAGAGAAGGTCTTAGTTTGCTATTTAGTATTCGTAATGATGTCAGTCCAAATTGCAGCACTAATGAATGCGTGCTGGACTTGGGTGCAGTGTGAGACACTGGCATGAAATCAGTGGCAAGTGACAGCACCAAATTTCACAGTGTGTTTAAATTCTCCCACACCTCCATCAGTTGTTCTGTCCTTGAGATGATTGACAGTCTTTCCCTCTCTTTATTAACAGGCTTTAAAACAGTACTACTTCAGTATACTATTTCCACTCAAATGCAAAATCTAAGTGATTTAATTCTTTTGGGGCCTGATGCACTACAGACTCTTCGTAATACACTTGTAAATAGGAACAGTGTTCATTGGTCTTAGACACAAAAACAAAGCAAGAACTGGCCAGATGAATGGCATGCCTTAGCTGTCCTGCAGAACATCAGAGAGAGAACAGACAGCTTTCTACTCATCAGAAGAGAGCCGTGCAATTCTTCCTTCATAAAAATTCTGTAGAATGCGCTTTAAACCCATGCTGGCATTCAACACTAGGTCTACGGCATCACTGATATCCTCCACATGCCCTGTTATGAAGGATTCTCTGTGTGTAGACTTTGTGCTGGCCGTTGACTTTAGAGTGAATCTGACTCATGAAGTCCTAAGCCAGAATAAAAAATGATAAGAAGCCATTAAAAATCACATTGGAATTACAGGTGGTGAAAAAAAAAACAAACCAGAACAAAAAAATCACAGCACTTTGCTGGGTGTCTACTGTTTAAAGGTCCAGAAAACTTTTCCAAGCACTGGCCCAGTATAACTACTCGTCCCAGCTACTTTTGTTCAATCCTTTTCCTATTTACCGAGGTAATGGGAATGGCAGCATCCATCTAGCAGAAGCTGTCCTGGATCCAATAATTCAGACCACATAAGTGCTGCCACTTTAATGATATTTGGAATAGTCCTAGTTTGGACCTTATAAAAACCAAATGTGAGATAGGCTTCAAGTCTTGTCATTAATCTCCTAACCACCAGCCACCATCATACCCAATTATTAATGTCTGAAAATACCAGAATATTGTTCTTCTACAATTCACTAAACATACTCATTCAGTTTTCTGTTCTGGAATGTTATTCTTACCTCCAGTGCATTTAGTTTTTGTAAGAATGTCTTTTCAAGACCAGCCTTTTCTGTATCTTCCTTATCAGGAACTGGATTTTCAGTTTCCAGATTCCTACTACTTAGGGATTTATTACTTGATGTTTCACCCAACATTTGCAGCTGATAGAAAGACCCCATTAGGATTCAGAAGCAAGAGGTTATGTTGAAGTATGGCAGGAAAATTATTTATGTTTCTGCAAAAGATAAGCCCTCTAGATGTGTACTAAAAAGCATATCTGAAATCATCAAAAGAGAAAATTATTTTAATAAATTCAAACTCTTGATTGTCAATAGGAAACGCCGAATTACTTGGCCAAAGGGACAGCTCTGCTCTGAGCAACTGCACATACTCTTCTGTTTTGTAACTGGCTCATATGCCAGCCCTATTCATATCAATTAGACCATTGTTTCACCCAGGCAGGACTGATCCTTCAATGTGACTTCATTATGATGCAAGTCTCAGCAATGAAAAGAGAGTTAGAGGGTACAGTTGAAATGGAAGTGCAGCTTTTGTTCAGACACCTAAGGGCAGGGATCATTTCTCTCCCCATGTTTGATCACTGTGTGGCATAGTAATTACTCTCTGCTTTGTGGAAACAAAACTCTTTTTTCATTCTTTTTTAAAAGGTAAATCTTTAGGATCGATCAAGACACTATAGAGCTGAGATTAGGTAAAGCAAGGAATAAACTACTCATTCCTTTTGAATAACAAGCAAGGATTTGTCTCCCAAGTATAAAATTTCCGTAAAACTCTTCTTAAAAAAAGCAACTTAGCTCACTCTGCCTACACACCCCAACGTGAATATTATTTAAAATAGTCATATATGCACTAACTATAGTCACTTCTGACAAAGAGATGAGGTGACTGAAGCACATGTCTTCTTCCTAGATGCTACTTGATCTACATAAGGCAAGCAAACTGCACTGGTAGAGTCCTTGGTCTGTGCACCCTTGATCAAAAGAATCTGTTGACGCATGATCAAAGTACTTTTAACGGGTCCTATTTATGTAATCAGCATATTTTTTCAGTTGTATTTGTATAGACATATGTGCAAAGAGCTCACTCAAAGTGCATTAAAGACCTGCTAGAAATGTTTACAAACTGCTGTACAGAAAATCTGTGACACAGGTCTTTTCATCAGAGAACAACTCTAATGACTCTGATCCACTATGTTGCTTATGCTGTTCTTAAAGGAAGGTGAACAGACCAATCAATTGGAAATCAGAAAAACAAACAGTAACTTGAGAGCTGGGTGAGAAAGAGCTTTCTAATCTGCAAAACCCACATCTCTTAGAAATGTTTATAGTATCAGCTAGAATAGGCAATAACCATAATAATCTGGGAACTCAGCAGGAAGGTCCTCCGCAAACACCTGTACTGGATTAATAAAAGAAGCAACTTGAAACTCAGTTTACCACGTTAGGTGAGTATCTTATCTAGTCCACTGTTCTGGACTGGAACTGGCTCTCTAAGGCTTCCTTCTTGGTGCAGTTCCATTTAAGAGCCCATTGGTCAAAGCACTTACCTAAGGCTTGAGACACAAGATTCAAATAAGTATGAAGCTGGCAGAACTGAAACTGGAAATCGATCCCTTGCAACACGTTAAGTGTCCTAGAAACTTGGCTGTTGATTATTCTGAAGAATAACTAACACAAACAATGACATCATACTTGTAATATATTATTTTCCATTTCCACTCAAAGTGCAGGGATAGCATTGGGAAGATTTTTTTATTACAGATAGAGATAAACCAAGAAAAATTAATAGATTCTCTAGTATCTGTTCAGAAAAGCAGGTATGATTTGTATTTCCATTTATAACTAAACAGGCTTGATTTAGATTTAAACTGAAAGCCCTTTATTCTAAAGGCAGTGAAAAATAAAAATAAATATATGCACAAATCCCACTGATACCTATTTTCTGACTTCTTTGACATCGCTACACAATGAAAAGGAGTTTGGAGTAAACAAAGGTGAGCCCTAGGGGGTTTTGACACAGACTTTGCAGTGATCAGGGCTGTGTATATTGGATATGACTCAGAACCATGCAAGTTTATAAGAAATTTTTATTAGAATAAGAGAAAGATTAAACCATGTACATAAATCCTTGGTAGTAATCAGAATGTTCATGCTAGAAATGCCAGACTAATATCACCTTCCTGTTTTTTCTACCAAGTTCCCAGTGAGGTTCTGCAGACTATGTAAGCCCTGTGAATGTTTTAAACAATACAGTTTTAATCTAATATAGCACTGCAAATGCTGAAGAGCCTGTAGGCTAAGAGACAGATCATTCAAATGTAAAAACAAATTTGACTGGAGTCTAAACAATGTTAGCCTCTGTTGTAAACTATAGCTTTCTTTTGACATGGAAAGAGAGAATGCTTTTTGCCGAAAGGGAATTAGCTTGGAAAGTTGTAAATGATACTGCAATGAAAATAAACTTAGTCCCCCAGCCTTAATTTCACAGCTGTGCATGAGAAACCTAACAAATCATGCCCCATGTCATGAGTACTCATTAGCTTTTGGCTGCAGCCCATGTCTTGGCCTTGGGATATCACGAGAACTAAATCACTGATGTCAATCATTTCTCTCCGTGATGACACTGCAGTTCTTTGCAGTGAGATGCCGCCAGTGTTTGTAGTGTCCTTGCTAACAAATAATCATTTCTGGAAACACTATACTGCCTTTACACTTGTACTTTGCCAGCTGTAATTTCTCAGTCTTCCCTTTCCTTCCCTGTCATCGTGCTCACCTTCAATTCCTCTCTCCTCTTTTTTGCAGCTTTGAAGGTTCACAGTGATCTGGTCACATTCATCCCTATCAGCAGCTCCTTCTGCTCTCATTACTTTTATCTTGGTATCAGTATCTTATCTCCCTTTGCCTTTTTTTCATGTACTCTCCCAAGGGAAAGTGGACTGTGCTGGAGCAATTCTGTCTTCCTCTTGGGGTGTGATGAGTCAGGTAATTCAGAAAGCTACATGGTCTTTTGCTAGTAATGGACATTTACACATTTTTTCTCCCTTTACATGCTAAACTGTGAATCACAGAGCTCTCGCTGGTTCTGGACTAGCCTCCAACTCAAAGGTTAGCATGAAGAGTACTAATTTTTGGGGGAAAGGGGAGAAACCAATTTTTCATAGGAGCTAATATGATCTATGACAACATGAGAAAAAGCCAGGATAAAACTCCTGACCAGGAGTTAATGTCTCCAAGTTATAAAAAAATAAAAAATCCAAATGCTAAACTAAAAATTAAGTGCCAAGTCTTTTACATAATACTGAAGTGCAGACAAAAATCTGCAGTTATAAGAAAACTAAAAAAACTTTTCCTCATCAAGAATCTCAGAGGTCTTTGCAAACGAGTGATTTAGTTAACTCTGCATATGCAGAAAACCTTGACAGCTAATAAGTTCCAAATAATGTTTCAGCTTTAATTCTTATAAATTGAAGTTTAAAATTGTCGTTTCTGTTGTTCAATAATTCTAGAAGTTAGCTTTACTTACTGGATATGTATATACACCATACTATTAAAATACCATACATTAGACAAATTAGAAGAAAAGAAATCATAACAAGGACACCATACTAACCTCTGTATTCTTGATCAGGTTATTATTCAATCAAAGTACATTCAGCTTTGTTAGGGCTTCCTGATTTTCCATCCTGGAAATTTCATTGCAATAAAGATAAAGCTTTTGCAAATTTACACATTTGCAGACTGTTTTCTGCAATAGAAGAGGAGGTATTACTTTGCAGCACTGAACAACAAAATGTCACTCTTTTTTGTCAAGATGCCATTAACTTGCACAGAAAATTGTTAGGTAGTTCCAAATAATTTGAAACCACAACTTCTGTGCAGATTTCTGCTGATGTAGAAAGCTTTTCAATGAAGCCAACAAAGAAAAAACAGTAGCAGCTACAGCAGTTCATGATAAATGATTATGTGTTTTTAAATACAGTATTATTTTCACTAAAATGTCTTAATTCCAACCAGCTTCCTGGAAAAGGTTTCAATGTAATTATTCTACTTTTAAAAAATATTGTTTCTAATTAGAGAGAAAAAAATCCAAAAATAAGGTCTATGTTACAAAAACCTGGAATACGTAACAGATTTACTTTGATCCATATCTAAAATGGGATTTTGGGATACTTTGTGCCAGGTTTTGACTCTTCTGAATAGTGCCTTCTTCCTTGAACAGATGAAAGGAGTGTTTGTGAAAGAATATGATTATCATTGTACGGGACTGCAAATTGGCTAAAGTTGTCTAGAAAGAAAACTCATAGTTAACTTACCCCTAAACAGCATTCAGCAATCCACAGCTCTTTGAGCAACAGGCAGTACTCTAGGTCTGAAATCTCTTGAATACTTTGTCCAATGAGAATGAAAGTAGCTCTATTTGGGAAATATTTCATAGAGTCATAGGCTCAATCACAGAATGGTTTGGCTTGGAAGGGACCTTAAAGATCAACTAGTTCCAGTGCCTCTGCCATGGGCAGAGACACCTTCCACTACACCAGGTTGCTCAAAGCCCCGTTCAACCTGGCCTTGAACACTGCCAGGGAGGGGGCAGCCACAACTTCTCTGGGCAACCTGTTCCAGTGTCTCACCACCCTCACAGGAAAGAATTTCTTCCTAATATCAAATCTAAATCTCCCCTCTTTCTGTTTAAAACCGTTACCTGTAAGTCTGGGATAACCTGAGAAAAACATCTCCAGTGCTGTTGTTTTTATCCCTCTTGATCAATGTTCTCCTAAGGCAATCCATTACATGTGTACTGGAAATGAAACACAACTGTTATTCTCTTTATGTCCATGCTGTAAAAAATACATTATACAGTAGAATGTCTTACTGCCATTACAGTCAATTAGAGATAGCTGCTTAACGTCAGTTGTATCTTTTAAAACTGCCTCTGCTGTAAAAATGTGTTTGCAATTTTGGCCATGTTCAGTATATAGTGATTAAGTAGCTTTCTTCTGCTCACAAAGCACATTTGCAAAGTATTACATGAGTGCTTCATACCACACCTCAGAATGCACCTTCAATTTAAAACAAAATAATTTTGTTATGCTAATTTTAATGAAAATTAAAAACTGAAAATCCATAACTTTATCTATAAGCTAGTATATGTATGTGTATACATATGCACACATATATATGTATGAGGATAGTCAGTCTTATAATTTTCACTTTATCAGTCTTATAATTTTCCACTTCTGGAGTGGTTGTATCAAGTAAATATAAAAATAAAAGCTTTTGCCCAGGAAAAAAATGAAACGTTTACATGGAATTTCATTAAAGGTGAGATTCAGTTTGAGATTAAGACACAAAGAAATAGGTATCCATACATGTGCCTCTTACCTGAGCTCTCATGTTAGTTAAGAGATTTAACCAATATAGCCAAAGGATCCTGGAAAGCCATTCAGATGACCAGACAGGAGGTGTTTAGGTTACACTAAACTGACATATTCTATAGGTTCCCTTGACTATATTGACTAAGGATGGGATTTGGAATATCTGTTGCGATTTCAGAGACCTTAAAGTATGCTGCAGCACTTGTTCCAGTACGGTGCAGTTTTCTGTATATCCTCTTAGATATCTGTGGTGTCTTAGATACCTTGAGGCAAGTAAAGTGGCACTAGACAGCTTTATCTCTGCAGCTGAATCCTATCCTTGATTTCCACTGACTGTAATAAGAGCCAAGAAATGAATCACATGTGTAGACAACTACCTGTAGACACCTAAATGAAGGTGTCTTAAACTGGAGTGGGACTCCATTTTGAAATTCTAACCAGTTCACAGTAGACAAAATTTCCACTTAGTTAATCACCTGATTCTGCACACAACTTTCCATTGTCTGCAAAAATGCAGGACTGAGTCAAAACTCCAAGATTTATTTTGATCAAATTTATATAACAAGCTTATATACGAGTATTTCTGTAGGGCACTTCACAAGAAACAGAAACAAAGTACAGAATTGTACCTTAAAAGTAATTTACTGTGAAGATATTCTCTTGAGAGATTCTAATTTCTGTATCTTAATTACTAATGCGTTTCCCACAGTTCTGAAATGTTCAGATCACCACAAACTCTTATTAATGCATGCCCTATACAACCTTTGGGGCATTCCAGAATGGAGACAATCCTACATATGGTATCTCTAGCAAAGCAAAAATAATTGTATATTCTAGCAAGGACATTGATATTTATAGAATATTGAGAGGAAGAAAAAAAATTAAAAACAAAACCATATTAATAACTTACCAGCTCCATAATTATTTCCTCAAGGTTCTGGTTTTGGTTGCCACTTGCATCATCTCTTGAGTTCTCTGCAGTGCCTATTGTTACTTAGTATCTTCTTAGAAAAAGTACAGTAACATTTTCACCTGCATAGCCACCCACATAATTTGTAAGTCACGGGATTTCCAAGAAGTTTGGAAAGAAGATCTAAATTCCTAACAGATTGGGTTGCAGAATATGTATTTCTAATGGAATCACAATGGAGATTACAACAGAAGAAAGCTGAAACTGTCTGGAATATTTTGACTTATTACTTTTTTAAATTAACTTTTTTAGATCCTCAAGGTTCAGAAAGTAGTTTACCATAAGCTATTCTGACCACCTCCATAAGGAAGAGTGAGGAATTGAACCCACTTTTCCTCGTATTCGACTTGGTAAATTGTATTTGCACAAAGCATAAAGATGCAATAGAAATGAACAAGTCAGGGATCGTAATTCACCAAAAACTGCAATAAAAGCTCCTCTGCATGTAAGAAAAAAGATATCACAATACAATTGAGTATAAAACCTCTGCTACATTTTTTTTAATTAATCACATAGCTGCTACAATTAATCTTTAGAATTATTATATTTTATTATACTAATTTACATTAGTATATAAGAGTATGATTGTTGCAGCAGCTTTTTTTTTCCTTTTGGAAGCACTTGCATGGTATATTAACCACAGTACGCACAAACTACACCATTAATATACCACTTCCCCGCTGCTTTTGAATTTCTGCCACAGTATTTAATGACGAACAGCCCCTCTAGAGAGTAATTTAGGACAGGAAATGAAGAATATATTATATTTTTTCCATTTACAACAACTAAGGAAATTACATTAGACCTGTATGAGATTTGGGTGGATGCCTGCTCCTCTGGGCTCCATAAGGGTGCTCAGGGAACTGTTCTACCTCACCCAGAAGGGGTATAGCTTTGTGACCATCTCTTCTGGAGCTCTGCCTCCACAGAGAGCTTCCGTATAAAACATTCCCACAGAGTAATGCCACCCATTTGCCCACTGTGGCCTAGTCAAGGCCTGAGCCTGGGGCTGGGCTGAGCCCTCAGGGCTGCCACCCGCCCGGCACCTGGCTGTGGATGGGAGAGCGCCTCGCCCCGCCCACCAGCGGGCTGAGAGCCAACCAGAGGCGAGAGACCCCCCCCAACGGCCAGGTAGGGCAGAGCAGCAGCCAATCAGAGGAGCTGTGTGAGGAGGGACAGATCTGGTGCCGCAGGGATGCGGCGGTGGCGGTTACCTCAGTGAGAGGAGTGCGCAAGGGCAGGGATTATTGGCACATCCCAGAGGGTGCAGCACCAGTAAGCCCCGTGAAATGGGCCCGTGGAAAATGGGTTCTTGCTCTCCTCAGTCACGCTAGGCCAGTGGTCCGACAGCAACACGCTGGAGACCTTCCCCATCCCTTCGCTGGGCACCTGGCCCAGTGCTGGTGATGAATGTAAGCTGCAACGACTTTTCCTCTTGCTCTGTTAGTGTGTGTGTGGGGGGGGTGGAGTGTAGCTGATAAGCTGGTTTGTGAGATGTCAAAAAAAAGAGGGTTCACAGAATCATACAATGGTTTAGGTTGGAAGGAACCTTAAAGATCATCTAGTTCCAACCCCCCTGCCATGGGCAGGGACACCTTCCACCAGACCGGGTTGCTCAAAGCCCCATCCAACCTGGCCTTGGACACTGGCAGGGAGGGGGCATCCACAGCTTCTCTGGGCAGCCTGTGCCAGTGTCTCACCACCCTCACAGTATAGAATTTTTTCCTAATATCTAATCTAAATCTCCCCTCTTTCCATTTAAAATCATTCCCCCTTGTCCTATCACTCCATGCCCTTGTAAAAAGCCCCTCTCCCACTTTCCTGTAGGCCCTTCAGGTGCTGGAAGGCTGCTGTAAGGTCTCCCGACCCTTCTCTTCTCCAGGCTGAACTCAGCCTGTCTTCATAGCAGAGGTGCTCCAGCCCTCTGATCATCTTCGTGGCCCTTCTCTGGACTCGCTCCAACAGGTCCGTGTCCTTCTTATATTAGGGGCCCCAGAGCTGGACGCAGTACTCTAGGTGTGGGGGGGGGCCTCACGAGAACTTAGGGTTAGCTAGTTTTATTCTGGCTCGTGCATCTCCCTTGGTCAGGGTGGTGTCATGGCTGTGCAGCAGTCTGTCTTCAGGGGGCAATATAAACTTACTGTGCCAAACTGCAGCACAGAAGCTTACTGTGGCTTAGCTTAAATCAATTAGAAATGTGAGCATGAGATAAAATAAGCCATTCTTAAACCAAAAGAACTAGGCCGTTTGCACTGGATTAATTTTATCAATTTAAGAACAATTATAATTAAATCACTTTTTTCTTTTTTTTTTTGCATGCAGTGAGACCAGCTGAACATTTTCCAGTGGTAGGATTGCTCAGCAAAAATTGGATCCTCACTGAAACAAATGTCATCAAAGGTCTGAATTGTGAGTAAGGAGGTTAAATTTATTGAAAATTGCAAAGATTTCTTTTAAAGTTTTTATATTCATGTTTCTTAACATTTTTAATGGAGGGCGAGAAAACTGCTCAAGCAGCCTCTGCAGTTCTACCAAGGCAGATCAATCCGTGTAGCTCGTTACTTGCACTGCTTTTTCTTGTCACCAGATGTCATTCCAAGCACACATAAGACAGCTTCCGTCTATTCCTTGTAAAAGATGTTCTGGTTTGGTTTTAGACTTCCCTATCCATAGGTGCTACACTTCACTTACCCAAAGACAAAAAAAAATACATATATTGCTGCTTTTAGCAGAAGTTTGTAACGAGGTAAGTCTATGAGCCCAAATATGCTCTCCTGAATTAACATATCATAACAAGTACATAATGGAACAATGTGAAATTAAAAAGGGGATGTTAATGCTCTGAGAACTGTGCACACTTTCTAATTCAAGGAAAAAAACAAACCAGTCATCTACTCTGAGCCTTCTCCAGAGCAATTTTTATGTGATTTTGCTTTTAGGGGGGGGTGTGTTCTGTTCACTTTACACCAGATCCTGCAAGAAAGAGGGTCTTGTTTAGCAAATAACTTCTCTTCTTTCCTTTCTCATTGACAAAGAATCTTAGGGGCAACATTCTCAGTAAATGAATTTAGGCAGCTAGGCCAACTGATACTATTTTGTGACTTGTTTAATGTTTTTTAAACAGTAATTGAATGAATAAGCATTAAAACTGGACATTCCATCCAAGTTCAGCTATTCATTGGTACTATCAGTAGCAAAATGCAACTGCTTTTGTTTCTGAGCATCTAAGGGAATGACTCATTATTGGCAGTGAGGAAAGCCAAATGATCTAATTTGGGTACAGGGATTTCTGTTTGACTGGAAAGCACTCCTCTCTTACCAGAAGGGAATTATTGTAAAAATCAACATTATTGAGCAACGCTTTTGGTCCCTTCTAGGTGACTGAATCTTCTCAGAATGACCTGCTCTGGCAGCCTAAAATCTGTGTGCGTAATATCCCTAATCTCTTCAACTGCAGCAAACATGCAGGGTAGCATTACAATCATTAGCTCAGCTCATTAAGAGCTAGCTAGTGCTACTGCTAGATAATCTTGTATTGGTTTATAAAGCTGTTAAAATGTATATTTGCATGTACCATATCTTAAAAATGTCTGGCAGCAGTTGCTGGGTTTCTCTTTTAATGTAAAGGATTTTTCAGCCTATCTCAGAGAGAATTAATCATTTCAAGTGTGTTATCTTTCACCTTCTGCTGTGGCACATTCTGCTCTAATTCTGCTAAAGCCTTTTAGTATAATTTGAAACCTTTTCATAGCACAGTCAAAGCAACTGTTTAAGTGCTGATGGTGCTTTGCTGCTGTATATTTACTTTTGGAATTGTCCTTGCAGTTTTGCTGACTACCATAGAAACTTTTGAAATTGATGTTGATCAGATTCTCATGGATCACTGTGCATCACAGGCATGTGTTTCTGCCTCTGCCTTCTACTGATGTTGGTATTTTTATAGGCTAGTAGATGATTTGGTTTCATTGGCATTGCTAAACAGTCCATCATTGTATTTGTTTGTGGAAGGGTCTCCATCATTAAAAAAATACTGTTTCCAGTCTATGTGCAGCTTTTTGTCTGCTTCTGCTTTGTATCACTGGAATATTTCTGACTTCCACTGTGTTATTTATTAATCCAAGTGCTTCTAGTATCATCTCTGCAAACCAGTGCATATTTAGATGAAATGTCAGATTAAGTGGCAAGAAGCAGTGATGATAGACCTCGTGCAAATGTTTAAGAGAGATTACATTTTAGAAACTAGGCTCTCTATGCCTTATTGTTAATAAAACTGTAAGCACTTTAGCTAGTTTCGTATCAGATAAAATATATGAGATGTAGCTTTTAGGATGTTTTTTCTAATAATTTTAGCAGTATAAGTATTTTGATGTGAGACATGGCTGTGTCTTTTGCAGTATTTAAAATCATAGATTTCCCATTAAGCACCTGGGAAATGTCATCCCTTCAGCTGGGATTGGAAGCTGTTAGGTTTGCAGGATAAACACGGACAGTAGTTGGAAACATGATCCAGTTATACTGATGTATCTGCTTAATAATGCAGAGTCCTTACTCCCTCTGAGGTCGAGAAAAATATTGCTGAAACAAGATTGTAGCAGGCTTCTAAAGTTTGGCCCAGCAGTAGTCATACATTAAGTGTGTTCACAAGAGTCTCATGAGCCATGAGCACAAATGTGGGGAGAAGAGCACTTGCTTGGTTTTGGCACTGCCAAAAGTAGATGTCATTTGGGGAGCATTCTGGCCTGTATCCCCAGCTAGTTACCCCTTGACCTGCAGGATTGCATGGGATAAAAGTGTGTTGTCTCAAATCTGTCACTAGCGACAGACAGTTGTCACAGACAATCCAGAATCATGACTTTAAATGCTTATGCATTAGTATTTTATCTAAAATAACTCGTCACTATCTGAGCTCTGGGTGGAAAAGGCCATTTCCCAGCAGCTCTGGCTGCATCCTCATGCCACAGAGTGTATGATGCAGAATGAATGTCGGTGCTGTGGGGCCCTGCTCTCTCTGCAGCTCACCTGATTTACAGACAACAGTTCACCATTTTTCTAAAGTAAATGAACTAAACAGAAGCATATAGATGAATATGTCTGTCTGTGCTTTGTATTTTGCATGTTTTTAGATCATCTGAATTGCTGCATTTTCTCGTTGCTTTGGATGAGAGGCCATAAAAACTGAAGAGTGCACTCAGATGGGCACCGGGCATCTATATGAAATTCCCTGTGGAACAGGGCAAGCTGCTTCTTACGTGCCTGTCAATAACATGTAGGAAGGAAGACTGAATTATCTCAGATGACTTTGTCTTGGGGATAGCTGTTGAAAGTCTCCTGTAAGGAGATAAAAAAAACAAACCAAACCAATAAAACTTCATTAGTGCTTCTAAAAACAATAGGTAAAGCATTACTTATAGAATGTTTTATTATTGCAGTAACTTGTTCAGCCAGCTCTGGACCGGATGTCGTGCTAATAGACAGAAATGAGCTCAGCATTGATCTATAAATTAGCAGTTGCCTAGTGACTCATGGTCCTGGCACACTTGTTTTTTGCAAACAAGAAACAGCACTATGCAGTAATGGATATATGCCAATTTTTTGTTAGGGTCACTGTCCCAGAACTTACAGCAATTTTTGACATATATTTTGACAGGGAGAATAACTTAAAAATGGAAAATGTTAATGAAAGCAGGGAATTGTTCAGAAACCATCGGCTAGGTACCCATAAAGGAACGTTACTATAAACACACTGTAAGGGAAAAAAACACACACAAAAAATCTGGCCCAAAATATATGAAAATAAGTAATGTAGCATAAAATAGAATTTGCAGGGTGAATACTAAATGGATTAGAAATTGGCTTAAAAGCAGATCTCAAAATGGGAAAAAATAATTTTCATTATTATTAATCAATTTAATGAAGCTAGTTGATCATTTTATTGGCCATCCAAATAGTAACATAGGTCTCTGCCAGGTAAATCTGCAGATGGCGCAGGCTTGTTGAGTAGTAAATAATGAAGTTACACTTACAAAATTATTTGAACCACCTAGTTAAATGGTCACAGTCCAACAATATGCACTTCAATACAGCTAAATGCAAGCTGATACACTGGGGCTATATGGGCTGCAGCTACACGATGAGAAACCCCATCCTGAAATACTTTGACTCAGGAAAGGGATATAGGGTCATCCACAGCAAACTGCTTCAGCCTGAGCTCCCACTCTAGTGCTCTAGTTAAATTAACCAGTGATGTAATCTATGGGTTTATCAAGTAGATGAACACAGAGAATAAGATAGGGAAGGGATTTTTCTTTTTTATGCAGCACTGATAAAGCAGCTCTTGTAACAGTGTGTTCATTTAATGTGCCTTCACTCCAGAGAAGGAGGCCACAAACAGCCATGGACTGGAAAACAAACCTGATGGTACAGTGCTAACAGACCCTCACTGATGCAAGGAAGGTTGAGATTGAACCAAATGGCAGTATATAGTTAGCTACGGAAAACTACAGCCAATAGCAGAGGGCTTTTGAGTTTGACAGGGAAGGCGAAACAATATCCAGCCACTAAAATTTTAAGTTGAACAATGTATTGTAACATGCGTGTAATGTATTATCAGCATTAGTGGGGGTAGCATTGTGTCAGTGCTGAATTCTTCTGTACCATTAATCTCAGGAGGATCTGAGTTAGGTTGGAAATCAGCACCTGTGAAACTTCATCCTGATATTTTCATGGACAATCTTGAAAAAGAAGTTGCAAGATTTGCTTTTTATTAATTTCAACTTTATCTTTCCTTTCAATCTATCAATAATAAAGAGCTGTTAAGCTCTTTAAAGTTTACAATCTATATTTTTCAATGCTTATGAATGTTAAAGTAAATAATTTTTCCAAGAGGGGGATCAAATTCTTCATGCTTTTTGAAAAGGATCTTCAGATATAGGAATGTGAGTGTGCTTGTTGTCTTAGCGGTGAATATTTCCAATTTTTATGAGAGAACAAACTCTGCTTGCACCAGTACTTTGAAAAACATCACCTTTTTCTGTCTCCATATGTTTTTTCTTTCTTTTCTCTCTATGCATCAAGGGCCTGAACAAGCTCCATCGAAACAAAAGTAAATCTTCCATGGGACATAGTGTCATTACAGTCTCATGAAGTCAAAAGGGAAGTAATTTTGTCTCTAATCTGCAGTCCATGTTTACTCCTATAGCTCCACTGAATCCCATGGGATGATGCTGTTTTTGTGCCTGCTGAGGGCTAGAACTGTTTTATGGTCATATTCTTGCCTGCTATTGGTTTTATTCTACGCACAGGGCATTAAACCCAACCACCAGCGTAGGTGTGGAAGAATCATTTCAGTCTTATGAAGCATCCGTATGAATCATCTCTTCCCAGAGCCTGGTTGCACTAACCACTAGTTACAAAGTGTAAGGGAGAAGCAAACAAAAATATTCAAGAGAGTTCTTGAGCATATTCTGCAGTCACACTGTAATGTCAGTGACCAGAGGTCTCTAGGAAATGTGAACCTCAAAAAGCACCACAGAAGTAGGATTGGAACATTTTGTCTAATATCTGGGGCAAAAGAACTGCACTTGAAAGCAACAATGAAATGCAGTGAGGAATTTTCACCTGCTTTTCTTCTCTTGCATTTTTCCATGGTGAAATCTAGCACATCTCTTTGTCTCTGAGGCACAATGGAAACTGAAAACCTGCTGGACTGGAACAAGTGCAGTCAGCTTTCCGGGATGAAATAATACCTTAATTGGTTCTGTCTGTATGGATGAAAAGGGCCAAGCCCTATCATCCCTGTTCTGATGAGGAAAAGCATCCTAGATCTGGTATCAGCAAATCTTCCTTGAGCTATTTGTATCTTTTGTTGAAGAGACCTCGGTAACATAATTCACAGAACAAGGATACTGTAAGACTTATGTATCAAAATATGTTTTGAGCCAGTAATGGACTTCCTGCATAATCAGCTTAAGGAAATCTTAAAAAAATATTTTCTTTCTCTTGTACTTCTTTCTCATCAAAATTTTTTTCCTGAATCAAAGAAACTGGTCTAGCAAGCCCCTTGAGAAGTCACCTAATTCCCCTTTGCTCCAAGGCAGAATGGACTCTTACCAAACCTTCCCTGTGTACTGTTTTTGTTACCTGTTTTTAAACATATTAAACAATGTATGACAGCTAGTTGTGCTGGAAGAAATTGAGATCTAACACTGCTGTTCACAGCCCAGTGCACTGGATTTACTACCATGACATGTGTACTTTTAAAAATTCAAAGACATGCTGGCAAGTAATTTCTTCCCAATTTTTATGCTGCAATTTGTGATCAAGTAAGATGTTTGAAAACAATTAGGAAAAGCATTAAGGATGCTGAAATGCTAGTTTAGGGCCAAAATTGTACTAAATTTTCCATCAGGTCTGACTTCAGAAATACTCAGATATTTAAAGATAATGGGATGCTAAAATGTTCACTGACTCATGACATCAATGAAGAAAGCCACAGAGGAAGTATATGGTACTATATCATAATGGTGGTAGCATGTAGTGAATAAAGCCTTAAGGACTGTCTTAGCATGTTTGGAAGACAAGCTCTGAGCCTCAAGACCACAAAAGTAGAGGACAGTGGTTAATTTATTTGTTACTCTTACTTGGCTTTGGTACTGGTCAACCACAAAGGATGCATTAAAAGGCCACCCAACACCTCAGCAGCTTCTCGCTGTGTGACAGATCTAGGACTGTGCTGCCACAGAGGTAATAAAGACAGGCTCAGGCAGCAGCTTTTCTCTTCCAAAACTACCTCACATTTCTAGGGGCATACTGAAAAAAATAGAGAGGAAAGAATGAGAAAGATGTGAAATTTGGTGATGATAATGAAACTGTACATATTGAACTAGCATCAGGTTAGACTGATTCTCTCTTGCCAGGCAGATTTGATTGCTTTTTAAATAAAATTATAAAATGTAATGGAAAGAGGGAATCCAAAATCTGCCTTGTATTTGATAGAATGTGTATTTGAAACAGATATCTCTCAAAACTTAATTCAAGGGGATTTAGGTGGGGGGACTGTCACTGCCGGAGTGTAACACCTGTACAAGATCTTATAATGAAACTGGCCACTGATCAAGTGAAGGGAAGTCTTCAGCTTTCATATTAAACAAAGAAATCTTAGCTTACTGTTTTGACAGATATTATTGAAAGTATAATATAGTGCTACCTCAATCAAATCAGTTACAGAGAGCACAGGAGTATGCAGATGAATACTGCTTCTGCTGCAGAGGAAGGAATGGCCATGCTGATTTTCCTACCCCGATACATCCTGTGAGAGGAAACATCAAACACAGTCCACACTGTCTTGATCTGTTCCACTTAAAGTTATGACAAAATTCATCTGCCTGCATGACATGTGTCCCTGAAGATTATTTATGAGATTATGGTGTGAGAGACAGATCAGAAATTGTTTATCTGTGGATGGGAAAGCAGCAAACAGTGTGCAACATGCTCCTAAATTCTGGTTCGATCGTTAAAACATTCACTGCTCGCTGACTGCAGTGAGGTTTGGCACTGGCAGCACTCTTGGGAAACCAATTTCTGTCCCTTTCTAATGCCTCTAGAGGTTCAGTCACCAAAGGAGATATCACAGGTCCAAGTTCAGTGGAAGCCAGACAGAAAGCAACAGCTTCTTTTAGCATTGGTTTACGCACCGTTCTTACTCTCTAGTCTTCTGGGGTTGCAGTTGGATTCAAACAATGGCTTTGCAAGTTAGATCCTGTTGCCCCCTCTGCCTACTGTGTTTCATCAGAAGAGGAGGTATCCTCTCCAGGTAGCCTCTCCAGCTGCTGGGACCTGCCTGCAAAGCTGCAAACCCTATTCTCCAGGCTCTCCCACAGGACCAAAGTATCCCTAGACAGAATCGGTGAGAAGTGATCTTCACCCTTTTGTGCAAAAGGATTTCTGTCTCTCACCATGCCACAAAAGAGAGACAAATGCAGTGAGGGTCAGCTTAGCAGACATGAAACTGCTTCACGTATGGATTTAGTGCTCATGTGATGCGTATCCTCTTTTGCTGCGCATGTACGATGTGGTCACTCAACACAGTACGCAGTCCAGCCATCACATGCCACTCCTTACTGTGCAGGAGCAATGGCTGTGGCATGTCCAGAGGGGTATTTCCACTGCGGGAAAGTCAGGGTCTGAAGCAGGCTGAAGCCACCACGCTCCCTAAAGGGCAAAATCTTCAGAATCAGAGGGCAAAAATGGCTACAATTATTGCTGTTGCAGCGAAGTGGTGGAGGATGGATTTAGTGCTGTGAGAAGAATTAGCAAGCTGGGCATGAGGGAGGGAAATGAGGCGGGGGGGAGGCTCAGTGAGCTGAGGGGCAGGAGAGTGGGAAATGATGGCTGAAAAGAGGGGGCACAGGGTGCGTAGTGTTCAGTGGATCAGTCCTCCCAGTAATGTGCAGGGGGGAAGTGTGCTGGATATGTGCTGCTTGACAGACTCATAAATGTAGAAAACAGGGAGAACAGTGATGTGACAAGGATTACAAATGATGCAGAATTAGTCAGGTAAGTAAAAACAAAAGCTGGCTGCAAAGAGTTGCCAAACGGACCTCATAAAATTTGAGCAACTGGGTGGTGGAACAGTAGATTAAACTCCATGGCGATAATTGCAAAGTGCTGCACATGAGGAGAAACAGCCGTGACTATGGATACGCATTGATGAGATCTAAATTAGCTATCACATCTCAGGAAAAAGAGATCTTGGAGTCAATGTGGATAATCTAATGAAAATATCAGTTCCTTGTTTGGGAGCAATGAAAAAAGCAGACAAAAAGTTAGAAACCACTGGGGGGAGAAAACAAAACATCACACTGCAGCAGCAAATCCCCAATGTACCCACACCTTACATCATACAAGAAGGTTGGCTTCTTCCTACTTCCTCCTTCACAACATTTTTAAAAAAATATAGCTAGAAAATGCTCAGGGAAGAGTACTTAACATGACCAGCAGTATGGAATAATTTCCATATGAGGAGAGCCTAAATGGAAGTGCTCACCTTGGAAAGCAGGTAACTAAGTCACAGAGGTATGTAAATGTATATAAAATACATATTTATATATAAAAATATATAAAGTATGCCACACAAGTGGCATGAAGATGTAAATAGGGAACAATAGCCATTATTTCTTACTATACAAGCACATCATGAAATTGTCAGGCAGGTTCAGAACTAACAAAAGGAAGTATTTCTTTAAGCAGCCTGTAATTAAATTGTGGAACTCATTGCTACAGGATGTCATGGAAGCTGAAAGCATAAATGAATTAAAAATGTGATTAGACAAATTTATGGATATACCTCCATCAATGGTTGGTAAACAGAAGGATGTGGTTTCAATATCTGACTCGGGAAATCTTTCAGTGTAGACTGAAGGAAATCTGCAAGGATATATTGAGGAAGGAGGGCAGAGGATATTCACTCCCTGTGAAAGGGAGTGATTTTCACCTCTCTTTTCCCTCTTTGTGTACACTTTCTCTAATCAGCTGCAACTGGACCCTCTCAGAGACAGGATCCTGAGCAATTCTTTGGCTTGACCCGTTACGTCTCCTTATAATTCTTACTTCATTTCCTTTCTCTTTTCCTTTTATCTGTCTTTAGTTTTTACATCCAAGCCATTGGATTAGCTAAGGGTCCCAGTGGCATAGCTCCTGGCTGATCAGACTTTACAACCCTTTTTGACTCCTGGGTGTGTTGGACAGTTTACCCATGTCTTGTCTTAATGCTCAGCACCTGGCAAAATTGGGAGGATTTTTTAATTAGCTCCCGGGTACATGAGCCATAGAGTTTGTTTTCTTTGATGCATCCCAGAAAAGTTTATGAAGGCATTACTAAGGCAAGTGTGGGCAGTTGTCTGAGGCATACAACAGACCAGAGTTACAGTTCTAATTGCTGGTGATGTGCTCCTGGAATGACTGTGATAGTGCACAGTGACAATAGTGAGTGAGTTGAGGCTGAAAAAATCTGTATTAGAGCTACTCTTCATAAATGAATTTCCATCATATGAAAGAGCACTTAAAGGTGCAATTATAAAATGTATATATGATCCAGCTCTGGAACAGGATGAAAACACCAACTGGGGGGAAAAAGAGCAACCAGAAAATGGAATCTGGAAATGAGTTTTAAAAAATGAGCTCTCTCTTGTAAACTGATACATCTGGGAATCGCTCTGCCCTTCCTCCTCTCCAAATTCCTGTTCTCAATGGGAGGTAGAAATGTTAGTGGGTACATGGAAAAGCAGAGGTTAAGTGAACAGCAACAGAAAAATGAAATGACAGTGGTATATTGAAACGGAAACAGGGATGGTCAATTTGATCTGCATATACAGAGGCATTATGTAATGAAGTCTCTTTTGATATAACCATAGTAAAAGCACGTCTACAACACTGCAGCTAGTTTCAGAAGACTGTTAGTAAAAAAAGCAGAACAAATTACATGAAGTTTAAAACCTGCAGCAAAATGAAAATGGGGAGTGACTTTTGGGAAGCAGTGAACACATCAGCAAAGAAAACACCAGGAGGGAGAAAAGTGTTTAAGCTAAAGTACACTGTTGGCACAAGAACAGATGGCTGTAAACTGGCCATGAATAAATTTAGGCTTGAAATGAGAAGAATTTGTCTAGCCCTAAGAGAAGTGAATTTTTGGAACAGCTTTCCAGTAGAAATAAGAGGGACAGAACACTCTACCTTATTTTAAAATGACAGTGAACAGTTTATATGATATTGTAGCCTGAAATAGAAAAGGACTGTACCTGGCAAGCCAGGAAGTCCCTTATAGTTTTGTATTTTGAGCAGTTCTGTATTATAAGATGAAGGTAGATTTGAGAACATTAAAATTTGAAGGGCAGAGGGAGAAGTACTTTCTTGAGAAACTTCCGGAGAGTGAAGTGGCTACGCAATATTTACTCAAAGAACTTGCGGATGACTCATCATTTGGGGTGTCTAAAATAAGACTGAATAAAGCAGTAATCCAGGTACTTCCATGATGTGTCCTCTAGTGACCAGTGTAATGAACAAGACAATCTTAGTTGGTCCATCTTCACCATGAGTCACGTTACAGGGCCTTGAAGATTCAAAACCTGGAGCTCACTGACAAAGATATGATATGCAGGGAGATGGATTCTCTTCAATAGTTGCTGAAAAGGAAGAAACAGTGACCAAAAGTCATGGCTGTTGGGCTGGGGACTCCTAGCTACTTGCCTCCACTTGCAGGTGAAACGGCTGGGGCCTCAAGATCAAGGAGGGCATTGCAAATACCTTAATTACTCAACTATCCTGGGTGCTCAACTAAACAAAGGAAAGCCTTTGCAATTTGGAGAGCGGTAACAGCTGTAAGCTAAGGAGGGTCTGGGATGTTCTCACTTCAGATGGCTGGGCCTTGGGAGGGGCAATCCACGGGAACAGAGAGATAAGGGAATTGCACCAACAGCCTCGAAGGACATGGCCTACGTGATCCCAGGACTGAGTCTGCGCAGAAAGGCCAGTCAGCGGACACAGTGAGGAAGACTACAAGCCTTCATCTGAAGACCCCCGACGACCACCGGGTAAGACGACTGCGCATGCGGAGCAGACATTTGCATATCTCATGGTTATGTAAATGAGTTCTCAGAAATCCTATGACTATGTATAACTTTATGGTATATAGTCTCTGAAAGTTTGCCAAGTCGGTGGAGCACTCATGGTGGATAATCCCCAGTGCTGCCCAGTGCCGCTAATAAAGAATGCCTCCTGGACAGTATCGTCAAAGTGCTGTTGAGTCTCGGTTCTTTGTTTCACAGGCAAGTGCTGTCGGGTTTCCACATTGTTGCTATGAGCAGGGTCTGCATCCTAGAGAGAAACCCGCAGGGAGGTATACATTTCAAGAGGAGCTTCAAGACCAACATTTCAGCTACATGGTTCAAAATGTTGTGAAAGAACCCCAGATTCTGAGACCAGGTGGCTTCAGGAAAGTTCACATAACTAGGGCACTAACCATGGAAGTCAATACTTAAAAGATCAGACCTCAGGTATAAGGATTGGCCAGTGCAGGCTACAAAATTAGCTTCTAATTTTAGCTTTATCTTTAAACAGCTTACTTCTCTCTGAAGATGACTTTTTTTGAATATCAAGCTGCCATCTAATCTTGTGTTTCATTTTGGGAAATTATGATGTTGGAAATGCTCCACAATCCCCCCTCCTCTTTCTCAGGCACATAAGAGGGTCTTCTATCATCTGAATGACAAGCACGGCAGTGGGTTTTCTGTTTAGTGCTGCTGGAACATTGTTTTCCAAATCAATGATGAAAGTGATGGTATGGAGACTGGAACATGGAAGATACAGTAGGACGGAAGAACAGGTCAAGTTGTTTTTCTCTTACAAGAACAATCACTGGTGCTTAGCTGTAGTGATCTTTGAAATAATAGTCTGGATCCTTGGTAGTGTATCACTGTGGCACTCGACACAATGCATGTTTTAGAGAGTGCCATTATTATACCAACAGGTAATGGCTTCACAGTGGTGTTTTTCATGAACTAGAACAGATCTTTAACAGAGGATGAAGTTACAAATTCTAACGTCATTGGTTGTCTGTTTTAATGGACAATAAGCCATAGTAAAATCAGACATTCAGGAAATTAAGCTCTCTGAATGAGTTTTCTAATTTTAATTCAAACTAAAGTTTTGATTCTTTACATTTTAAGACTTGTTCCCATGCATATCAGTAGAAGGTCATTTAATTGTCCTCAGATCTTTTAATCTACGCCCTTGACATTTGCATCCCTTGATTAAATAAATATGCACTGGGGGCATTTAGTATCTGAACATGCCCACTTACACAACAGATGTCAAGCAGTTGCCCTTTATTCTTAATATACAATCAAATTGCTAAAAGCATTGAAATTCTGGGCTCTGTCCAAGACTGATGGATGAATAATTAAAGTAAAAAAGATTTCAAGTTCTCACATCTCTTTTTCATGAACTCATTTGATGTAACTCTCAATATTGAGAATACCAGAGCTGGACAAAGCCCTGTTGGCAATACTATCACCACTAAAAATACAGGTTCAGAATCATGAATTATCTCTGACTGATTCTGGTGCACCCCTTCAGCTGGGAGATGGAAATGCAAATATGGAATCCAAACCACTGTTTTGAGGTAGTGTCATTTAAAACGCTTAATTTTCACAGAAGTTATCATATTAACCAAAACTATTTCAAAACTTATTTAATATAAAATAGTGAACATTTAAAGATGCAGAAAAAAAACATGTATCAGCCATTAATAAGCACAAAGCATTTAAGCTCATAGTTTAATACAGCTGCAAGTAGGAGATGCTAAGAAAGTTCTGAGAAATCAGAAAAAAATGTAATCACAAATGATTTCTCCCTGCTTCCACAAGGCAAACTTCAAGCAGCCTCTTCACAGCTTTTAAGTTTTCAACTCTATATTGAATCATGTCATCACTTATTATGTGTTCATCTCATTTTGATTTCTCACCCCCGTCTGGAGAAGCAGAGTTGCCAAGATTCCCCCTTTTTTCAGAAGCCTCTTTAGGAATGTCACAAGAACTGCATATATGACACAGAGGAATCAATCGTGTCTTCCAGGTTAATTTTGCCCAGAATGGTCTTGTGAAACCTGTTTTACTAACTGCTGAACAGAGACACTGCTGACCTGAAATGCTTTCTGTTAGCATCACAATCCTCCTTCGGTTTGGGCTTAGCCTTTCTCGTGCTGACCTGGGAGCGCAGTTACCTCACTTTTTTTTTCCCCCTAGGCCTATCTCCAGTTTGCTTTGTAGATTGAGGTCCTAGAGCTCACAAAGCTCCTGCTGCTCGGGGTAGATGACAGGATTATGGGAACATGCAGTCTTTTCACCACTTGAAGGCAGGGCGACCCTTAGGAAGGGTTGATAAGTCTTCCAAGTGTAAAGCATAGAAAATATTCAACTCATTTCACTTGCTTGAATTTTTCTCCCCAGCTCCCCAAGCTGTGTGAAGGGCAAAGGCTCATTTCCCCTTACAGCACCTTTCACTGGCTCTTATCTGTTTTTGTTTTCTTATCTATTTCTCTACTATGTTCAGCAGTAATGAGTTGATAAGAATTCAGATAAGGAAATTACAATGAAGGGGAAGTTGTTTTTTTCTTCTTAGGCGTCATAAGGACAGATTCTTTGTGCCTTACTCTGGGAAACCTTCCCTGTAACGTTGCTTGTGAGTGGTAAAACCCACTTTGTTGTCACAAAAATGAGTCATAACCTGTAATTTTATTTTCATAACCATAATGTTGATGGCCAAAGTTGTACACTGATGCGTACGATGAACTCTCCAAGGCAGTGATTCATCTCAGCATTTTGAGGAAGGAAACATTTTCTTCACAACCCAGAAGAGGGCCCTGGATCTGATTTCTTATTTTGACAGAAGATTACTTTAATTATACAATGGGGTTGTTCATGGGAAACCAGAAGAGCCTTGTTTTCAGTTCAGGTTTTGATTTTTGCAAAAGTTAAGTTACATTAAGAAAAGAACATGCCACAAGTTTTAAAAACAAGTAATCAGACTTATTTACTTATCTACTCACTCCACTGCAAAATGCAGAGAATAAAAATGATGATTTTAGAGGTTATTTATATCAGGGATTAATCCTGCCTGGTTTTGCTTTTTCAGCACTGACATCAGCTAGAGTTTGGAGAATGTAAACTTGTGTTCATTGCAAACATTTAATTCACAAAATAAAGCCACAGATGAGTAGAGCTGGTAAGAATTTGCCGGTTGTTTTCTCCAGTTTGAATAATGTGATATACAGAATGCACTACAAAGTGATTTTGAGATGTAAAGCAATAATGTTCCCTTTAAAGTGCGGATATCAAGTGCTAAATGATATATCAATTAAATGCAAAGCAAATCTCAACCCTGCAAATATTATACAAAACCATCTTCTTTGAAGTCAATGAGACTAATTACAAATATAAAATAGATCCTGATTCTACAGCACTTCTGTTAACTGGAGTTTAATTTAATGAATTTAATAAAAAATAGATTAAAGGTCTCAGAACAACTCTAGCTTGGCTTCACACTGGCAAAATGGGGTCCCTGCCTGCCTCAGCCATCTGTGGGTCTCTGGCACCCGAACACCTCAGAATTGTGATAACTTTGCACCGCAGAGCATCACACAGTCCTCCTATGGTAGATGAGGTGTGTGGGCACTGACTGGCAAAGGGTTAAATTCAGTATTACAGCCTAACTATTCAGTATTGTAACACCTAACCTCTAGGCAGGTAGAACTAGCTCAAAAGGGCAACTAGACACGTCTGTTATTTCCTGTCTGTTTTGAGATAGAGTAGCTCTGCTCAGAGCTGACTGGGTACGAACCAGCTAATGAACAGGCAACAGCCTCTTGCTCAGGTAACTTCTTCTCTTAAGAAATATTTAAATGAATAATTAGAAATGGGGAGTTCTGAGCCTGGTGTTGATTTATGGAGTGGCCCTGGTGGCTGCTGTAAAGATGTTCTTGGTTCTCATTTATATACAAAGCAAGAAAATCAGGCCTGTGCTATAAAAAATGGAAGAAAAGACAAGTATGTTGCTCACTAAGGGAATATAAGTCCCAGCTATCAAGGTTACACTGAGGCAGCTATTGCAATGTTCAGTTTTGTCATGTGCAGACTTATCTGTCCTCAGATGTCTTACATTAAACTTGATCTCTCACATTACCTATTAGCACTGTATCTTTAGATGAACCAATGGCATACATGTAGATATCCTCATAGCAACTATTAGGAGCATTGCTGATTACCTCCAGGTAACAATTGCTTAGAGGTATCTCTGGGCATGAAGCATTGTGTCTATCAAGAATGTGTTCCCTTTCACTGCACTTTTGTCAATATTTGCATATTGCAGCAGTTCTGGGTCTTAGGGATGGTGGATGTGCCTCTCAGTTACACTAAAAGGTGTAATCTCTTGCGTCTTTTAGAAGTGATTGCAGGTCTTATCTCCACAGGCCGATTCTCTGATACCCTCTATGCCATGCCAAACTCTAAATGAAAGTGTATCAGGCCATTTCTGTTTCCTGCAGCATGCAAGCTGTAATCTTTAGCATCTATGAGTTTCCAGAGACATGCAAATGGTACATAACCAACACTCAGAGCCTGATAAATGCATGTACTGTATCAGCATAAATCAGGACTCAAATGCCAACCTCTAATGGACTTGCTGCAGAGCTGTGTAAGTGCACAGAGCACTCTGTGCACAAATACCTTCTGATGTAATGCAAGGGAATGAGAATTCATAAAGAAAACGGTTCTGCTTCTCTGGCAGGTGGCTGTACCTTTTGGGTCCAACCGAGCTACCCTGTGAAGAAAGCAACTCTAGTTAGACCTTCGTCTCACTTTCTTCAGCTTCTCGCAAAAGGAAATCTGTGGATATTTTTATTGTAGTTATTTTTGTTTTACTTTTGTTGTTTTACCAGTATCAACACCATTGCCCATATAAACTTCTGGCCACTGTATGATCTGTTCAGAGCTCACATAGAACTGTCTTGTCTGATACTTTCTTTTCAGCTGGATCATTAACAGTGAAATTAAATAGCACCAGACCCATTGGTGTCAGTCTGAACACTTTTCTCAGTGATGACTGGCCTCTGAAACGTCTCTGCCACGGCTTGAAAAAGGAAGTCCTGTTCCATGCAGCTGGGAATCTCTGACAGGACAAATTCTAATGCTTCTTTTAATAACCCTGGGCTGGGCTCCCAGGATGAGCACTGTAAAAAGAGAAAAAGATTACTGTTCAGAACATGCTCGTGAACAGCACTTGCAATAGCACGCAGAGATCCTGCTGCCGCATGGAGGATGTACTTGCAAATAATATTACCACCTAAGATCATGGATTCAGGCGCAGACTCCTGGTCCAGTGCCCTCCAGGACAGGGAGTAATTTCAATAGACATATATTCTAGAAGTGAGTGCAAGAGCCTTTCAGACATAGCACTTGGATGGCAATTCAGCCACCAAGCACTGCTGAAACTAGGCCACTACTGAATGTATCTTGCATGTGCAGAGCTCTCACCTTTTCAGCTGTCTACTCTGCTCAGCTCTCCTTCTCTACAAAGAGGATGAAGCTGGGAAGAAGGGGGAAACAGGCTGTGTTCATCAGAGGCCTAGTGGGTTTTCTCCTCTATGATACCTGAAACACACACGTCCCATGGTGGTGCCTGCTCACGTGGTCAGCAGTTTTGCTTTTTAAGCCCCCGTCACCGGATTTCCTTGTAAAACTCCTTTTTCAGAGAAGCAGAGGTTAATCCTCACTGCTCCAAGAGCGGCTGTTGATGCGAAGGGGATGAAGGACAGAACAGTCAGTCAGGCTTACCCAGGGAAGGCACCACGTTTAATCACATTTCATTACAACTGGAGGGCTAGAGATGCTGAAAGCTCTCACATGATGTGGGAATTAAAGGGCCAGGCAGGGCCTTTGTATACTGCTGTGGTACAGCTACAGCCAGGCAGACCTCAGAGCAATGAACTGTCTGCTAAAGACTGCAGCTGTGAGCTTTGAAAGTAAAGGAAGGTTAAATTACACAACATGCAGTAAAAAGGCTACTATTTAGTATTTTTGAAAATTTGGTATTTTTGAAATACTATTTGGTATTTTTGAAATTGCACTTACTAGAGGCCCCAGTTGAACCAATCTCCTCATTTACAGCCTGTGGTAAGAGGTGGCCCTCTCCAGAAGACCATTTTCAGAGCCTCAGTTTTGGACTAGAGTACCTGTCTCATCTCTGCAGTCATTCATTACAAAGGAGAGCACACCCTACACAGCTCTTTGTTGGGAAGACTATTACATCCGTACTCAAGCTTTTGTCTTTCCTGGGCTTAACCAGTTTTGGCACTGGGATGCTTGTGCTTTCAGGAGCAAAACTGGATCTAAGACCCACTGGCTGATGCAGAAACTTATTTCATGTTACAAAGCGGTGATGGGATAGGAGCCTGTGTGGTGGGTCCCAGGAGTGCTGTGAGGGAAGCGGGGAGGTGTATGATGCCTTGAAGCTCTGAAGGAGGTTGGGGTACCTATTTCCAGACAAGCCTGGCCGTGGCAGTTGTAGCAGTGGGAGAAGTAGATGAAAAGGACCTTGGAGAGGCTGCCTGGCCCTGCTTCATTGCCAGAGCTTGAGGAGATGAAGAGGGAGAAGGTATGAAGACCAAAGGTCCAAGAGACTCCCTCAGAAGGACCACTGTGCAAGAGCTGCTTGGTGGACAGAAAGGTGATGGATGGCCTTTGCTGTGGGGAGAGCCACGACCACGGGTCATCTTTTCTCTCAAGATGTTTGCCTCTCCGTAGTGACAGTTTTGAGTAGTTTGCCTTGCCCAGGAGGAGTCGTTACTCTCACCAGATTCCCAGCCTTGCCTTGGGAGTCCCAATAGCTCTCCGTGCCTTGTAGGGCAGGCATGTGCCTGGTTTACCCCACAGCAAGGCTCCTGGGGTTTCTACCTGTCTGTGTCTGAATGAGATCTGATTGCATGCTGTGGAAGGAAATTCATGCACACTGGCCAGGCCAGTGTTGTCATACGCTCCCAGAGGTTTGCTTGTTTGGGGGAGAGGGTGTGAGACCCGTGTGGAAACCAGGTGGTCTGCAGTGCAGATGTGATGAAGTGAAAACCACACTGTAGCTGCTACAGTGCTGGAGTCTTTGCTGTGGGGTAGGGGGAGGTTGTTTTGCTCATCTTTGTTTTCCCAGTTGTGTTAGAAGCCTCTTTTCTTTTTTTGCTTTTCTTTTTTTGCTTTTCTTTTTTTGCTTTTCTTTTTCCTATTGCAGTTCATTTATTCTAAAACCTCAAGAATAAATCCGCAAGGAAGAGAAGATGTTTTTTTCTATTGCTGAATCAGTTGATATACCCTGCCACGTCCTATGCTCTTTGCTGGTAATGTTACATCTGAGACCAAAAATCCCCTCAAGGTTCAAAGTCACTTTGGCCCAGCAACATACATCAGCCCCAGAACACAAAGGGCTATAATAGAAAGAGAAGCAATTTGTGTGTATAAGTTTTCAGACTTCATACATTCAGAGACTTATAATGTCCAAAGGGAAAAGCAAGAGAATTAAATACCAATGAGCAGAGATAGATGAGCCTTTCGCAAGTCAGTTTTCCACACAATACAATACAAACTACTGGGAGCTTTTGAAGATTCATTGAAGACAGAAAGAAATCATCTTTGTTCCTTTGTGCCGAGTATTACTTAAACTCACACCTCTCTTAAGCACACATTTGATTAGATCTTCATCCAGCCTGATCTTCCGGCAGGAATCTTAGAAAAGCCTGTAAAAACTCTAATGACATAAACTTATACACGACAGCCTGGGTTGTGACAAGTTCAAAGCTTCTGTACAAGCTTGCAAAATGGATTGATCAAGATTTCTGAGTATCTGTCCTGTTGATTTTTTTTTTCCATTCATCTTGGCAAACCAAAGCTTTGCTATCAGAAATGTATGTACCACACTCGTGACAGTCGATGGGAGCCCAAGATTCGTATCCAAGTTTTGAAATTGGACCTCTAGTTTCCCACCTGATATTGTGTGGTGATGAGCAGGGCTGATTGTATTGCATGAGACTGTTCCAAGTCACCTGGAGACTGTATAGAAACCGGTGAAATAAAGCCCTGGGTTGCACTACAATTGGGATCCCTGAAGCAAAAATCACTTTTTTGCTTTATTTCTGTACTTGTCCCTCCTTGTCCCCATTTCTCTTCAAAGACCAGAGCACACAGTCCACACTCTTTCCTCCAAGCCTTTTATTGTAGTAACACTGTCTGTCTTCACGCCAACAACCCTCAGATCATGATAACCTTTTGGACTGTAGAAATGAATCATTCCTAGCACGTGTGCACACATTCTGATGATGCTGCATTATCGGAAGACCTTTGTGATTGCATATTGCTCATACAGCAAAGCTGTCAGGGGCTTGGTGCTCTTACACGCCTCTCCTGAGCCATCCAGTCCATTACTGACCCACACACACAGTATCATAGGGCCATCCCAGAGAGTGATGGACACAAAAGAAAACCAGAGAGTCTGAACAAGGACATGGATTAAGCTATATGGGAAGACGTATTTTTGAAAACATACTGTATATCATTAACATTATTAATAGTAACTTTGAAGTCACCAGAATCATAATCAGACAATACACTGTGCACGATGTGGTATGTGTGAAAGGGGGAAGTAAAAATTAGGTAAAATTATCTCATGAGGTGAGCAACAGGGTGTGGGATTTGGCAATATGTACATGATGACCAAAATCATGTGTTACTGAACTGCAGCAAACACTGTCCTATCTTGACATAAAGAAATAAAATCCAATGAGCCTGTGCATATAAGGCAGCTTGAGCACACTGGAAGGCATATTTTCGACATTGTTCCACAGAGAAGTTAAATAATGCTTACTTAATAAATGATCTATGTGTAGTTACAGGAGAATCAGCATTCACAAAGAGGAATTCAGCAGAGCTGCATGGTTCAGGAAGCTTTTTCCTCAATCAAAAAACTTGAAGCTGGTCTCAAAGATACGTTTTCTGTCTATCTATCTCAGGTGTCTTTGGAGTATGGATTACCTGGAAGTAACTCTCAAGTAAAGCTGAAATTGATAGACTATGTTGTGTGACACTTACAAAGCTGTGGCTCCGCAGGAAATTCCCTGGTAGTCTTTACCCTCTGGATAGCCGTGTTTCAGCCAAGTGGTTTGGAGCAGTTTTCTTGTTCTAGCCTAGATGGTCTTACATGCTGTGTTAAAGCATATGTTGCCCTGAAAGTAAAATGACCTATATAATAATTGCTGATGTTGAAATAGGGCACAAAGCATAGAAAAGGGAGAAGTGGGTTTGATGTCGTTGTTTTTCAGCAATTAATCACACTAGGGAGCTCAAAACAAGAAAGAAGTTATTGGTGGTTAGGTCCACACTGTCTGTTGAGATCTGCCTCAAGTGCTAACTCACCAACTTGTACTATGAGTTTTCAAGCATGACTATCAGGGCAGGCAGAGCCTCAAAAGTCCATGGGACCTTGTGCGTACAAGTGCAGTTGATGATGGTATGTCAGGAAGCTTGTTTGCAGAAGCTGTCCCACAAGGCATCAGAGCTTATAGGGCAGACAGAAGAGAGTACACTCGGTTTATAACTACTTCTGAAGAGTTTTTTCGTGACAATATAGAAACAGTCATGTGATTTCCCTTTTTAAAGCCAAATCTTGCTGATCTTAGCCTACAGTATCTCCACAGTAGAATTGCACCATGCAACCCCGACCAGAATAATGTCTTATTCTTTAAAATCACCCTTGCTACTTAGAGCTTGAGACAGCAGAGTTTATATGAATTCACAGCAGTCACTTCACTTCCAGTGTGATTTGGCTAATCTTCAGCGCGTTGCTCACAGTGGCACCTTTGACTGTCGACCTCCAAAAGGACACTCCTGTCCCTGGTCCACCCCACCGTGCTGAAGAGCCCATCTTTGAAGGGCTGTGGGGAGGTGGGACTGAACAGCATGAAATCAGATGGCAGCAGGAAGGCTTCCAGAACTGGAGTGAGGATAAGGGTGGAGATTCCCTGGGAAGGTAACACAAATGGAAATATTGGAAGCTACTTCTAAGGCTCTTCATCTTGCATTGTGGGCTTACCCTGGACTTCCTCCCCCCTTGCCTGGAGAGAATAAGTTAAGTTTTCAAACCCAAGCATAAGCATGCTGGAGCTGGAGAGGGTCTGAAGCATGCCTAGGGATGCTGTGACATAAAGATCACAGCTGGAGATCTGTTACTGCAAGAGGCAAAGAGCAAGGCTGGGGTGAAGTCTTTTGGCTGAGGCAATTACTCTCCACTTTGTAGCTTGACTTGTCACATCACAAGAGAGATGTCCTTCTGCAAGGCAGTAAATTCCTTACTTTGACCTGTCAGTGCCAGAGCTCCATGCAATGCAGGAATGGTCTCATACCATTCACCTGACTCTGTTTCCTCATCTGTGAAAGGATGGCAAGGATATGGGTTCCCAGTGCACCTGGGAAGCGTCACAGATCCCACCCTGTGCTTTCACCTTTGCTGTATCTCATGCCGCTGCTGCTCTTGCTAACAGCAAGGATCCCTGAGAGTTCACACCACCTCTATAAGCGAGCAAATACAATGGCACACCAAAAAAAGGAAAGAAAAGAAAAAGGCACACAGACACCTACTGTGAGTTTATTTTGACAAGTGTCATTTAGATGCAATAAGCTGTGATCATCTCTCCGGCATGGCTGCAAACAGAAAGAAGCCAACTGGGTAAACAAGCCCAGGTGCTCGGGAGCAGAGTGTGGCTTCTTCTGCTGGGTTGGGGGGCTGGCGGAGAGCGGGGGAAATGGGGAGCTTTTAGGATGCACTTCACTCTAGGCTGTCTTTCCCCTCTCCGCCGAGGCTGGGGGTGCAGGAGGAACCAGCGGCATTCCCACGGCGGGCCCGTTGCTGTGTTGGGCTGTGTCGCTCCATGGGATGCTCTGGAGAGGAGGAGATGCAGAGGAGGGGGATGCGCGCTGAGTGGGGGACCGCAGGAGAGGAGAGGAAGGTGTGTGCCTGCCTGGAAGGGGACATATCTTCTCCTGTACACACAAGCCGATGCCTCCCCTGCTGAAGCAGTTAAACGGGGGAGAGCAGCAGCCAGGCTGGCAGATTCCTGCCCTGTGATATGCCAGCCACAGGGTGACGCAAGGGCTGGAAGGCTCCAACTAAACAAGCCATTTTCACCTGCGTAATAAGCGCTAGTGGAAATACAGCAACAGCAGCAGCAGCGGCTCCGAGTCCCTGCTGCCGGCCAGACTCCAGCGCGGCCACAGCACCATCCAGCCCTCGGCGGCCACTGCAGCTTTTTCCGTGGCTCCCGCTGCAGCCTGAGAGCCGGAGACCAGCGGCCGCCTTGCAGGCAGCATGTCAGCCCCGCCGGACCCCCAGGACCTGCTGCTGGCGGGCACTGGGGTGCACTGGGCTGCGGGTGGGGCGGACCAGTATGCAGCTGGGGCTCCTCTTCGGGATGGAGATGGGGCTCAGCAGCGGGAGCAGCTGGTTTTCGGCTCTGCCAAGGAACACCCGCCCGTTGCCATGGCGACTGCATCCCCAGGTAAAAGGCGAGGGGTATCCAGGGATGCTCAACAAAGGGGCCCTGGCAGCAGCATCTCCTGGTTGTCTCGTTACCATCCCTTCCCCGGTCCTTCTCCCAGCCTGGCTGCTTGGAAACATTACTAGTGAGTTAGTGAGACCATGTAGGAAAACAGTAAATAATGTGCAATTGCGGCCTCTGCAAATAGTCGTTTTTGGTGATGTGGGGGAGGGGGAACGCAGGACCCAGCCAAGTTCCCTGAAGCTCTTTGCAGTTTGCCAGGCATAGGACATCCAGATTTCAGTCAAATGTTGGAGGGCATTTGATTTCATCTCACTTGAGGGGGCTCTGTCCTCATTTACCATACACCTGTACACATCTGGAGTGACAGATCTGAAAGGAGTTACTTCAGCTCTTCCCCGTGCACCTGGAATTCCTGCATGGCCCCTCATGTTATTTCAACATGTAGCTTTTAATGGAGTGCCTATTCTGAAATGTTTGTATATTTTCTGCATACTTTTGAGACATGTTCATTTAATCACGGACATTTTGGTTGCTGTGTTTTCCTCCTTTTGCTTTTTAGGTGTATTTGACTAAGGTGCATTTAGTTTAGCTAAAGTCTGCAGGTTCATTGAATTTCAGTTTACTTTTGGGATGTATTTGATTTCCCTTGGTTTAGGATTCTTTTCTTAGTGGGTGTATTGATAGCAGGTGTATACTTATTAATGAACTCCAGAAGGCTTCCACTTCCAGTAGCTCCTGGCAGAAATGTTTGGGCAAAAATGACTCCATTTCCTTCTTGATGACACTTCCATACTTTCTTTCCCATTGCCACCCATCAGAGAACCCAAATAACCAAATAACCCAGCTCCGGGGAAGCTTGTGGATCCCATCTAGATTCCTCTTCACTGGGAAGTAGGTGTTTCCATTATACAGCCTGACAGCATCAAACTTGTCTTGAGTAAGTTGAGGGTCGGGGCTTGAGACAGGAATCGGTCTCCATTATGCAATAGCTGCAGCAGCATTAGGAACTGCGTTTTTGGGCTGAGTCCTTTCTAATCCCCTCCAGTCAATCAGCACAAAGAGTAGCTGGCCAGAAACAACACAGTCTGCGTGACTACGTGTATTACTCCACTGATACCCATCTGTGTGTTTTTTTCCGGGTCTGAGTGTGCATCTGTGCATGTCTGTGCTCTCAACATGGATGTTTCCCTGGTGCTTTTCTGTCTGCTTGATGCTACTGAGTTCAGTAGTAAAATGGGATCTAACGCCCATCGGCTGATGTGGGAAATGTTTTGCTGTTTTGTAGCTTTGGGGAGGCAGCTGATCTGCTGATGTGCTGCTCATTCGCTGACCTGAGTGGTAGGTTGTGAAACGTGACTTTTTACTTGAGAGAGGGGCAGATGGCTTGTAATGTAAGGCTGTTCTAGGTGTGTGTGGGGGGGTGTGAAGAGGGGCAGGATTGGGGTCTCCATGTGGGGTTGCCTCAGCAGCATGAAGAAGGGGGAAAGGATCTTCTGAGTTTTTGTTGTTCACTGATGGACAAAAATACAGCCATACTGAATCTTAGTGTAGAGAACAAAGAGGGGTGGTCTATTAAACTGTGTAAATCCCCATTAAATTCAATGACTGTGATACTACTTACATTTAATGAAAGCTTCTTCAGGCTTAACCTGATCTGTAGATTTAGACTTATAAAATGCAGAACAGACAGGATGAAAGAATGAAAGAAAGAAAGAAAGAAGAAAGAAAAGGAAAAAGAGAAGGAAAGAAAGTAATTTTCGGCTTTTGGAATCCTCTGCAAAGGGGCTTTAGATGTATTTGTTTGCATGTGTCAAACTGTGGCAAGGTGGAGATAAAGTGAGCAATACAGATCTTTTTTCTTGTTTGCTAGCTGTGGATTGACAGACTGTCAAATTAGCAATATCATACGAGCAGTAATGTGTTTTAAACATTTCCCATTTTGTTCTCCCTGTTTAACAAAGTAACTGTTATGTGGTTGTGTGTGTCTAGCCGACCATGGCAGACAGAGCAGCATCCCAGCCAGTGCAGCCCTGTGCATGCAGTCTTCTCTTCTGTTTCTGGCTGCAGCACCTGTATTTCTGTTCCACATTACCCAGACAGCTACAGCTCCCCCACCCTTCACTGAGGGGAGTAAATAATTTCCCTGTTCTCTCTGTGTGACTAAATATTCTTAACTTGCTAAATAACAGGTCTGTCATATTGCTGAATATCTAAAACTGTCAAGTATTTCAGAAAACTCTTTAATTCTCCTGCTCAGAGGGGGATTCCTGTGTGTTCCTAAGCTGTAGGAATGGACCCAGTGGGAGATGATACCTAGCTCCAGCGACTTACAACACTGCCATAAACTGCTGTAAACTTACAATACTCCCTACACAATAGAGCACCAGGGGACACTTTAGACAAGGAACAATGCATCCAAACGAGTGAACTGGACGGTATGTTTTCCAGGTAGTTTCCCAGCACATCCCGTATCTTCCTCCACGCCTCTCAGACCAGCCTTTTTTTGTGAAAAACAAGGTTGTGCTCTTTGAGGCAAGAGCAGGGTTTGGAGACTGAGAGATTCTCCCAGCATGAAAATAACTGTCAATAAATGGTGGGAATTTATCACAAGTTGTACAGAAGTTTTCTTATACAACCTAAAAATTTGCAAACTTTCCCTGATCTCGGCTTTTGTTTTAAGTTTGAAAACCAGCCAGGGATTGTTGAAAGGCTCAGGAATATTTTCAAGCTGGCCGTGGGCCCGGCTTTGAGCCAAACTGGCTTTGTGTCAAAACCTTCTGAGTGGTTTCTGAATGATGAAAAGCAATGGATTTCACTCCCTGTTCTTCAGATCAACCAGAATCGGCAATGATTGGGACTGCAGAAAAAAAATCCCACGAGGAGTGCAAAGCTCAGAGATTTCTCAAGCAAAGTCAGGGCAATAAGGAGCTGCAGATCCCACACCTGCTTCTCCTCCTGCAGCGCTGCAATGAAGATCAACTCCAGTAGCTTCTGAGCAAGGACAAAGCAGTTTCTCTTGGTTTTATATATGGCCTCTGAATTTTGCTGAAAATGTTTCTCTCCTTCAAATGGAGAGTTTCTCTCCTTCCCAAAGATGAATTTGGTTCAGGGTGAGAGGAGCTTGCAGGCAGCTCTTGCAAGGACTGGAGACTAAAGCAGTCCTGAAAGGCTGGTGAGCAGTTGTATGTTGGTGAAGAGAGCCCCATGTCACCCAACACACCATCTGGTCACAGATTCTGTTATTTATTTTTATACATCAACAGTGATTAAAATTCCTTGAAAATAATTATTTCCAAAAATATTACTCAGGCTACCAGGCATTCCCCAGCATAAATACATATGTTTTCCTTTAGAGAAATGGCAAAAATGTAAGAATGGACCGTACCATCCACGGTGCAGGTGTGCTTAGGGGGAAAAAGAGGGAAAAAGGGCAGGAACACATACAAATGGTGATTCCTGTGGTAGGATCTGGGAAGCTGTATGCAGCCTTGTGCATTGGTGGGTGTCTGTAGGGTGATTTACAGGCAGCAGTGGTATGCCCCTACATCCACGTAGCTGAGATTGAGAGAGCTGCCAGTGAGTCCTGCCTGCTGGCACTCATGCCAGGGTGCTTTTTGCCTTCAGCCTGGCCACAGCAGTCAGGACATCCCTGGCAATCTTGCCCTGTTTCCAGCTGCCTCCAAAGACAGGTCACAGCTGCCCAAAGGAGAGGTGGCCAGTGCCACAGGAGATGGCATTAATAACTGGGACATGTCTATGGGGACACAACAGAATGGCAAATATGGCCTATGGGAACCCTTCTGGAACAGCAGACATGGGCTGGCTGGGATCCCCCAGAGTGCCTCAGTGGCATGGAAGTCCTATGATTATGGGACTGAAAGGCACCCATGTGGTATGTGCCAGAAAGGTGAGGTGGGAAGGAGGGACTAGAAGCTGCTTGGATGAGGCAGATGAGTTGAGGAACTGCCTCTGCCCGCTGGGGAGCAGAGAGATACCAAATCCCAAGAGTGTTTCATGCTCTGATGGGTGTAGATATAGCACACGAGACCATGAGTGGTCCTGGCTTCTGCTGTTCCATGACAAGGACAGACTCTCTAGGCTCAGTGCTTTTAGTAAAGACATTTGAAAATAACCCTTGTAATTCACATGATTTGTAGAGGTCGAGTTTGAAAATGTATGCTGTGTACCCACATGCTCTCACCATGAACTCCACCAACCGCCTGCCAGCAAGGGGCTACACTGAGCTGCTCCTAGCATAAGCCTGTGTTTGTACTGATAACTCTTCACCTGTAAATCTCAGTTTATTGTTTCTCTCTAATTACTGGAGAGGGTGAGTTACTGGCAGCTTTACACCTCAACATGAAAGAGGTTTTTGATGGTTTTCAGGCAACTTGAGAACCCTGTGGTTCATTTGGGTGGAGAGAAGTGAGTATGAGCGTAAGCATCTGCACTGCTTGGGTTTGGCACTGATGCTTTTCGGGGATGTCATAGCACAACCAAATGCAACAGGTTCCCCAAGGCAACTGGCTCAGCTGCCCTTTGTGGCCTTCCCACCAAGTATTGCTTTAGCAAGAACTCCCTCTCCCTAAGCATCCATGGCAATGTGCTGTTCAAGGCCATGTGCACTGTAAAGACCAAGATCCAAAACCTGATTTTTGAAATTGCTGCAGAAAGAGTCTTGATAGGGTGGATTCACTGACTTGAGCGTACGCTACAGATGAGCCTAAGCAGCTGGTTGGAAATACTCCTCAACTGCCAGGCAATCTTGCTCAGATTTAGCCAACTGAGGCCAGATTTAATCTCACTTTGGAAGAGTATGTATTCATGCCAATTCTATTGTTGACATTTTAGTCCTTCCTGATTTAGAGAATTTAATTTATTTTTTTCTCTGCTCCTTGGATTAGTCCCTCAAAACCTCTGACATACTGATGGGAGTGAGGGTGATAGAGATCGTTTGGTGGAGGCTTTCCCCATCCCCTGGGATTTTGTGAATGCAAGCAGATTTTGCAGAGAGGGACAGAAACACAGCGGATTTTTTACTTGGATCCTCCTGTTCCTATAATTCTCGTGAAGCTTGACAAAGTGGCCATTTTATCACAGCCCACTATCGGTCATCTAAAAAAAAATCCTATTGAAATACCATCCTTCATTCCCACTTGGGTAAAGTAGGAGCAATGGCTCCTGTTGGGCTCCTGTTGGGCTCTGGGGCTGAAAAGTGCTATCGGGGGTGCATAAAATCTCCTGGTTTAAAATCTGTGCTGCAATGTAGTTCTCAGCTCCACACAGATCAAAATGCAGCTGTCTTTGCCCTGTTCTCCACAGGGATGCAGGTAGCTCCATCCCCGCTTTGACTTCCACACTGATGAATTTTCTTCATCCTTCAGGGCTGCAAATGGGTTGAGGAAGTGGCTGAGGCAGATGAAAGAGCAGAGTAGTACCAGGGGTGGTGACTCACTTCCCTTATTTTAATCTTCATTACTTGGTAAAGAAATGTTTTATTTATAGGCGAGGAACTGAGGAGGAGAGGTTGAGGAAGAGGAGAATGGCATGGAGGGTAGAGGCTTTGGATGTCGCAGTTGTGGCAAGAGTTGGGTTTTGCATGGTGCAGTATTTCCTGGGCTGCAAGTCTCCCCTGGGCTGGGTGGTTCACTATATCTCACTGGTGTAAGGGTCCTGGGAGGCACATCTGCCTTCTTTTTTTCTGCAGCTCTGGAAAATGACATTCAGTTACATGTCTTACACCATATTTTTCCCCCAAAACTGTAGTGTGCAGTATGTGCACACTCAGCATGTGCTCTCAGTCTGCCTGCGGATGGCAACCCCAGCAAATGCCTGGGTGCTGCCTCTGGCTCAGTCCTCCTGGAGAAGTTTGGGCAGATCTCACAGGTCTGTTTATCATGTCTTCACAGTCTGTCCCATGAAAGGATTCTGTCCCACCTGAGTGTCCTGGATTGACCTGAGACGCTCAGGACTAGCATTTGGCTCTGCTTTAGGTCCTAAGACGGGATTTGGCCCCGAGTCCTAATTATTTTGTGCATGTGTGTTTTAGCTCAAAGTACCTGAAATACCCAAGGAATTGTGCCACAAGTTCACATCATCAACAGGGAATGGAGGTTTTTAAATGGGTGACTTCTTAGGAATTCGCCTCACTTTCCCTCTTGAGTAGTCAGTACCTCTGAACTGGGCCAAGTATGCACTAAGCCTTTCTCATTTTTAATGTAGCATTTATGTCCTTGTGTCTGTTTTTCATGTTGTATTCTTTTACTGCCAGGTCAGGGCTGCTTACAAAATTCTGAGGGTTCTTTTTCTTTGGCTGTTGTTTGTTTTTTTTTGAAAGAAAAGAAGACCATCACATAGCAAATCATGTTTCGAGTAATGAAGCATTATTTGTAATTAGTTTTCTAATTTAGGGAAAGTAAATATATGTGATGACGTAGACTTGGCACGATTCAGCACTCAGGAACATACCCCACATTTAGTATTCTTGTTTTTTAAGACACTTCTGATTTATGGTCAGCCTATTCCTCTAAGAAACCCTGTACCTTCGACAGTGAGAATAAATTCTTGGCATTCACCTGCAAGACAAGACTTGAAATAGAGGGGACCTTAATCACTTATTTCAGTCCTCCTTGTTTTAATAAAGTATTTAAGATCCTAATTATATGGAAGATAAGCACATTCTTAACTGCTTTAAAAAATTAGGATGGTCTTGAGCATATGCATAAAGATGAGCATGTGTTTTGCTGAATTTAGGGACAAATGAAGGAGAAGATATATCATGGATAAATTGGCTTTATTACCCATTAGGCCTGCCTGCTTCAGGTTACTTGTGTGTAAAATGGAGGCACCAGCCCTTACCTATCTCATTACAGCACTGTGAAAATTAACATTTAAAGACATTGGAAACTTGGAATGAAAATCATTATAATGTTGTTGTTTATTTTGTTCTATTGTGTGTGTCCAGGTGAAACTAGAAATTGTTGGCATTGACTCCAGCCTTCATAAGCCTATATCTTTCAAATATTAAGGTGTTATGTCATAAGCATTGGCTTTATACTTTAGTATTCCTTAAAAGTGAGCTTTTCTATCTTTATTTAAATAACAGCTGCCAAAAGAGTTCTTTGAATATTTCCTTCACTGCTGTAATGAGATGCCTGCCCTTGATACAGCCTCCAATTATCATGAGATCTCATATCAGAAAGGTAGCTGGTTCCTCAGAGATTATTTCGACGCCCTTGCCATGAAAACTGCAGCATCCCCAGCATTTTCGCATAACAGCGACTCCTGTCCTGGATGTTGTGCTGCAGTGGGTGTTTGCCTGGGTACAGGTGAGAACAGAGCACGGGAGGATGCTTGCAGAAGGATGCTTTCTGCACAGGGGTCACTCTGCAGACCCGCAGAGTTAAGTCAGCTCGAGGCTTCACTGTGCCATTCAGGACATGAATTACATCTTATTTTTCAGCAGTGTTGAATTTATTAACGGCAGCTGATTTATTGTTGGTAGATTTAAAGACATTGAAGGGCTTGTTAACTGCAGCCAGTAAAAAGGAAATGTATGGGGCAGCCTTGGCAGGCTGGAAACCTTTCTGCTCCCAGCCCCTGGGGATCTTGTGCTTCTCTTGTCTCTGAGGTTTTTTCTGTGCAAACATCAGTCCATGTCTCGTGTGCACATGTGGGCACCCCTGGCTGAGCCCCGTGGCTGAGGAGGAGGAACCGCAGCACCAGGGCACAGGCTCCAGCCATGGGGCTGGGCAGGAGCCTCTCACTGCCAGTGCTGGCAGTGCTTTGTCTCCCAAACACAGCCCGGGGTGGCTGTCCTTCACCTCATCGAAGCACCCTTTGTATGCACATTGCAAAGCTGCAAATGCAGAAGTTATAGATCTGAGCGACATCCCCAACCTTTCCCCGCCTTTGCTGTGTTAGTCACTGGCTGTATGACCAAACTGCCTAAAAATCCTCACCCTGGGCAGCCCCTGCGGCACAGCTGTGCAGAGAGGGGCTGCAGACTGCCCGAGCAGTCAGAGTTTGTACTGATTTTCTTCTGCTGAGCCCGGTCCCTTACACACTGCTCCAAAAAGCACTTGGGGGCACCTGTAAAGGAATTGCTGGAGGGGCAGGCTGCATTTATGGCTTGCAATCAGCAAGGGAGTTTTGCCATTTACAGACCTAATCCCTCCCCCCGACTTGCAGATGCAAGGCTGATGCAGGGAGGATGCCTACACCCCCCAAAGACAGCATTTTGCATGCCAGGGAGGTGGGGAGTCCCTCACCCCACGTAGGTCCTGACACGCACATAGCCAGCAGAGCAGCTCTGCTTGGAAATGTTTTTCATCCCAAGATCACTGGTAGGCCAAAGGGCTAGATCCTGAGCAAAACCTAAAAGTTGCTCTAAGTCTACCACCGCTGAGCATGTGGTCACCCATGTTCAGGTCAGTTGTGTCCCCCTCCCTGCATGAGGAACATGCACCGAGGCCACGGCCGGGGTGGGAGGTGAAAACCCACAGCAGGCAGACCTGGGGAGCAGCTCATCTCACCTCTGATGTCCTGAGCAGCATCCCCATGTGCTTTGTGGAAGGGTGCAATGAGGTTTCGCAGGTACCATCTCTCCACTGACTGCTGATGTACGGGGAGGTCTGAATTCCAGTAAGTCTTAATTAGGTCTTTAATTTAGAGGCAAAAGAGATGCACTTGCTGCTCATGTGAGTAGGAAATGTTTTACATTTCAGGATATTTTCATTCCTGTTGATTTCAGCAATGAAGCGCAATGCAACACGCTGGAAATTAAATGTGCACTTCAGCTGAACTGGAGGCTTAACTGCTCTCGGTGCAGGTGTAGCTGTCTGATATGAACAGCAATCACATGTTATTTGCAGGCTGATTGTAGCAAAAAGGGAAATACCTTCTTCTGCCCCTTAGAAAAGTTATAAAAATGTGTATCCCAATTTTGGTCACCAGTTTTTCATCTTCTGGTTAGTGATCGTCTCTGTCTTAGGATGTACCATATTTGCCAGTTTGCTGGGTCTTTTTCCTTTTTATTACAAAGATTTACATCTTTGGTAAACATCATTAACAAAATAGATGCTCTAAATGCAATATTGCTGTGCACTAAACTTTAATGGAGAGAGTTGCCTTTGATTTTAGGCTGACCTAAAGCTGAGGCTGGTTTCTCTCTTCTGCAGCTTTTGCAGTTCTTTAAAAAAGTCATAACGCAGCATTCATGTTGTTGCTGTTTTCTCTACTGCTCTAGCAGAAGTATCACTGTGGTTGACTATAGAACTGATTTCTCAGAACCTCCTGGTTATCCTGAAAGTCTGTGTTGTATAATCTGTGATTCTCAGACCAAAACTAGTTTGTAGGAAAGGTGTTGGGCCCAAAGGCGAAGCTCCGAGGTGCTGTGTGAGAGTCAGGAGAAGTCCCAGAGGAGTCAACCTCCTCTGAATACATTGTTTATGAAAGAAAATAGGGTTTTGGATCCTCTATGTGGTAGCTCTGTTTATCATCACTCTCACTAAGCTGAAATCCTTATATCAAAATGGCTGGTAAGGGGCATCTTGGTTACAGGCAAGACAGGATTTTTACATCACTGAACAATTTGGAGTAGAACTTTAGTAGGTGGTATCTAATTCTCTACTTAAAAAGTTTCACGTGTGTTTAATGTGGGTACATTGCATATAGGATTGAAAAGCCAAGCAAGCAAATAATAGGTCACATGCACAGATGTGGAGCCACTAAGTAAAAACTGGGTTACTTTTACATGGGTGAAATAGGAATTCTGCCTTTGAAAATGCCTACCTATCTCTCCTGATGGCAGGACCGAATTTCCTGAAATTTAAATTTTTTGAGAAACTTGCCATCAGACAAAAAAATCTTTCCAAAAAACATACATGGATTAAAATAATATTTTAAAAATTGAAATCTTAGAAATAAGTGTATATATTTTCAAATTATTCCCAAATCAGTTCATATGTTTCACCTGATTTGGTTAGCAGCAGTGTTTAGAAATGTAGCTTGTCTACCTTTGATTATATAGTAGGACATTTATTCCAAATACACATGAATTCAATTTTAAAAGCACTAATTCTGGCCTGCAAAGTTCTCTATTCTATTTTAGAATTGCCATGATTTATGCACATTTATTCTGGTTTTTTTTCCTACTCTAAAAAATACCACTCGGGATTACGGTGGATCATCTGAGCATCTATCACAGTAAAAGCCAGTTGCCATTTTGTGATTTTTTTTTTCTTCAAAGTCTTTCTGACATTAGCCTTTATAATTCAGTTGCTGTGTAGTAGAAGTTGAGGTCAGGGCTAAGGAAACAGGCTTGGGGATTTTTGCTGTGTAAAAGATACGCAATCTGCTCTCACTGTGAACTTGGCAAACAGACCGTGTATAATCCCTGGAATATTTGGTAGATCTGCTAGGACACAAAGATGGCATTTGTAATATTTGTCTAACTACTTGTATTTTTACATGGCTGTCCATCCCTATGTCATCCAAACTATTCAAAACCAACCCGAGGAGAGAGGGCTGAACAAAGAGTGAGAAAAAATATATCATTCCCAGCAGGAGATTTCAGAGTTTGGGCTTTCCCCCCTGCCTCTCTCTCTGCTGTTGCTTTTTAATTAATCGTTCTTCTAACCTACTTTAAATTGAGCATCTAGCATGCTAGATGTTTTGCAGATGAATCATACTGTGCAATGCACTTATGCATATCTGCTGCGCAAGTACATTGTCAGCTTGTATTTGATAACCTACCAGCAAACAAGATTTTTTTTCTGGAAACTTGGGGTACGAGCATCGTTCTCCAAGTGAGAATAATGCAACCACTGTTAATAAATCAACCTAGGTTTGAGGACGTTTCACCACTTTCACTGCCTCCTTGATTAGCATTATCCTCAGAGGTATAAATTAAAGAGGAAAATATATAATCTGGGAAGCTTTCCAGCATCATCTTTGAAAATGTGAGCTCAAAGCTTTGCTGAGATTTCTTTGGTGGAGGGATGCTAATAGCAATGCTGAAGACGTGCTCTGATTGCACCCTAAAGAGTAGCAAGGCGCACGGAATAGCTTAGTTTCTTTTTCCTTTGTCATCAAGATAATTTCTAATGTGATCTGCACAGGGTGAATCTTGAACTGTTTCTACACAGTTCTGTGAAGTGGTCCCAGAAGTGCAGCTTCAGTCGCTCCCTTTTCTACTACTTGTTCTCTTAGTCTGACATCTGCATAAAATATGTTACACGTTTTCCCGTCTCAGCCTGCAGATAATTGCCTGCAGCTGTTAGCAGCGAGTGGACACGGTCCCTCTGCTACATTGGTCAAAGCCTGAGCTTCAGCAATGAGGATTTCAGGAATTTCTTCTGACTGTTCCTACGAGGTGTCATCACAGCTGGGTGGGAACTCCTGACGCCTCCCTCCCCGCCAAGGGAAGAAAAATGTGCTGCAGAATGTGCTGATTTGCAAAAAATATTTCACAGGGAGAGTCTGATTTTAGCACAGTTCCAGCTGTGCTAAATGAGCAGGAAAGGGATTTTTCAGCATATCAGCAACATCTTGGAAATGGAAATGCCACATCTTCCAGCACTTTCTTAGGAGTCAGTTTTCCCCTTCCCCTGCCCATAACTCGCTTGGGTCTTTGGTATTTACTGGAACTAGGAGTTTAGCAAGTACTTGGAGTCTTGCTTTATAACGTCTCTGTGTTTCTATTTGCTTTCTCTTGGCCACCTCTCTGCCAACATCATCCTTTGCTTTCCAAGAGTCGGTGAAAAATGCAGAATGCAAGACTAAGCTGTTTTTCCTTGGGTTGTGTTTTGGGGAGGCGTAAGGAAGTAGATACCTTTATTACTAGTTTGCTGATGGGACAACCGATGCACAGTGGAGTGAAAAGTCTTACAAATAGTCCCCAGCAGCTGCATTTGAACTAGGTCTGGCTCTGCTGAGGCCCAGGCAGTGCCAGGCTGCTTCAAAGGGGTCTCAGCCTCATCATCGGTGACTCAATTTATGGGGGCTCTCAGGCTACAACTCCAAAAAGTCATTCCTCTCTCCTGAAAAATGTAGGGCAGCTATTTTTACTTAGATGCATGAAGACAGGTTTTTTTTTCTGCCTGTTTTTCACTTTTAAATTCATATTAAGGATCCTTAGTTACGTTTTGCAAAGGCATTCACCCTTCCAGCTGAAAAACATAGAGGGAATACCATGTGTTATTTGCCGTCTCTACTGACATTGCTAAATTTGCTGAAGCAACGTGTTTCAACATTTCCAAACATTTTTCCTGCAGAGCTTTCTCTTCCATAGAAGGGTTTTCTGTTTTGCCTTCATTTGAGATGAAAAGAAAATTGAAAATAATATGAAATTTTCCCACAGGACAGAATTTCTTTTGCAATAGCTCTACTTCCAGCTAATGTCAGGAAAAAACACAAACAACTGCAGTCAGTATGCTTAATTTCAACCCTGCATTTACAACTTTTTTTTTGTCGTTACTGTCTGAAAAGCAACGACATCAACACTCTCAGTTTGAAAATACTCATTAAACCAGAGAGCTAGTGCACTAGCAAGCAGGATTTGTTAGCACCTACCTAATGCACTCAACAGGAGTGTGACCTTGGTTCTCTGTCACTGGTGAAAATGAAGTTGCCTCCTAGTCTAGCCCATCTAATTGCTGCTGAACTATAATACCAACCAGGTTCTTCTCTCTTTATGGCAGATGACTTTTTGCCACCACTGTGGTGAAGAAGGCATGAAGTCATCAGCATTCCCCAACCCAGCAGCTGCCCAGTGTCCTTGGATTCAAATAGTTATGTAGTGCTCCCACCCTTACTCACTTAAAAATGTGACTTGACTCTTGGTACTGAACAACAGGAGGAAAGCCAGTGAAGACAGCAAACCTGACTCTCTCTTCTCAGGCTCTGTACAAGACAACTTTTCCTTTTTTTAAAGCCTCCCCCTTCTCACTTTTTGTGAGCAGGAAAGCAATGCAGGCTCCTCCATGAGCAGGAAGGGAAGTCTTTAGAAGCCATCAGGTTCCCTTTCCAGACCCTGCACTTGGAGTTGCAATGAAAATCGCTTCCTCAGCCTTGCTGTGCTGTGTGCTTTAACTAGCATTTCAGAAAAAAAAGTGGGCCTTCCAGAAGTTTTCAACCAATTTCAGACCCATTTAGCTGATTGATGGTAACTGCCAGAGCAGGTAGGATCCAAAGCTTCCCAGAAGTCCTCTGCTCCTGCTTGCACCCAGAACCAAGTGCCTCAGGCTTTTGTGGCCTTTAGAAATGAAAAAACTAGATGTGAGCAAAGCACCATGTTGCCTGCAGTGTTGCTTGCTCAGGTTTCTGGTCACAACTGCTCTGCTGTGCCAGGTACAAGCCAATTTCTGAGATGATGGGTTGGAGAAGATGGTTTCTAACCTTGTCCAACATAAAGTTGAGAGGGAAAGGGGTGTTTGCTCCTGGTGCTTGGGGCAAACAGCCAGGAGAAAGGAGATACACTGAAAGTCAGTGTAGGCACAGGGACAAAATTGTATAGAGTGTTCAGGCTGGGGAGGAAAGGAAGTCAGGATGGAGAGAAAAATGAATAGCAAGAAGAAATCCAAACTATTGTCAAGAGGAGCCCTATCAGTTTATGGAGGGAATTAGGTAATGTGATGCTTGTAGTGGTAGGGGGTTAAGCTTGGAAGTCCAGCAGGCCTTCCTCCTGCATTCATGAGCTCTGGAGACAGACTTTCCTAGCAAAACCATCTCTTCCTACCCTTTGTTTAGTTGGAGCTATTAACATAATTTATCTTAAAAAAAGCTTTTGAATGCTTTTTACTTTTTCAATTATTTCTTTTACTCAGCTGGAAGGTCATGAAATCCCCATTCAGTCCCCATTTTTCAAGGCAGAGACAAATTTGCTCAACCTTTCACCATGCAAGTACTACCTGGAGGAGTGCTGTGCCACAGCAGGACCCAGTGAGCTGGCTTCGCTCTCCAGACCCTTGGAGACTGGCCATCCTCTCCCAGCTCCTACATCTCGCACTGCGAAACTGTAAGGAAAACCATGAAAACTCAGAATGATCTTGGCAATCCATATAAATGGTCTGAATAAATAGGAAGGGGTTCAGCAGGGTCACGGCATCTCAGCAGGAACAGCCATCTTCATAAACATAGGATGGGAAACCACAGATGAGTCCATCAGAGAAGGATTGAGGTGTTGAGGGTCACAAGACAAATGCAAGCCACCACAGGCTGCAAAGCTTGTTTTGTTTTGCTGTGCATCTGCTAAAGAGCAGATGCCAACATTGAGATATGGCAACATGGGTTTTGTGTGCATGATGAAGCAAACGGCCTGGGGAGGAGCGTGGTGTCCAGTCTGGAGCACAACACTTCAGGAGTAATGTAGAAAGTCTGGAGGAGAGCAATCAGGGTGATCACATGTCTGGGAAACATGATCTAGGAAGGAAGACTGGAAGAACTAGGTTTGTATAAGCTAAAGGAGAGAATCACTGTGGGGCAGAACAAGAGCAGTCTTTAAGTACAGGAAAGCCCAAGCAAAGAGCCTGAGTTAACCTGATCTCCAGGTGCATGGTGGGCAGGAATGGATGTGGCTTCAGTTGCAACATAAAAGATTCAGATTAGTAATTTGCAAAAAACTTTAGGGCAGTGTAGACATGTAAGATAGAGAAGCACAGGTAGCTGAGGGGAGGGTGGTGTGGCTGCAGCTCCCTTGCTGGAGGGCTGTATGGGCAATGCAGAGGGACATCGCCCAGCTGATGTGGGAAGTGCTACTGCTGCCTGGGGCCAGCGATGGAGCTAGGTGTTGTCTTTTTTGTGGGAGTCTAGAAGCTGGCGTGATTGATGGCAGTAGGAAATACAGTAATTTCTCCTTTTCCCATCTTAGTTTGGTCCCTGTCCTGTTCAAACCAGCAGCTTCTTCTGTTACCCTTTGAAAGTGCACACCAACTAGTCACTTTTAAAAGTGACAAATTAGTCACTTTTCTGTGACTAATACGGCTGATATTTTTGTGTTTCAGTGGCTTTTTTTTTACAAAAAAAGAAAAAGAACTTTTTGTTTGTTTTGCAGGAAAAGCCTTACTTTACTTGGGGGATGAACTGACTCCTGCAGACAAAGCTAAACATAGAATTCAATGGTTTAATTTGGACAAACAGCAACCTTCAGCCTAAAATAGTAATAACAAGGATTTTTAATAAATGCAGGCTTGGCAGAGAGAAATTACAGAGGATGAAGTGTGCAGTGATAGTTGGAGATTAACAGTATAGTGCCTGCATCCAAGGAAGGAGGAAGGGGAAAAAGATACAGCAAGTACAGGGTTGTTAATTTGATCTAATTAGTATTGTTAAGAACATTAAGGTAAAAGGAAAATGGGAAAAAATGCATTGTTTTATAAATCTGGACTGTGAAGACAAATCTGATAGTTTACTCCAGTAAGATACCGATTGTTTTCTGACTGGGTTTCAGTGAAATGTAAAACTCAGTACTAGATGGAAAATTGCTGTCTGAGCTGGAGAAGGTGGAGGGCAATACAGCCATGTCACGCCGCATGTTACCTAAAGAGCAGTCAGTTTATGCCCTAATGAAAATGCTCACGCAATGTGGGAGCTGCTGGTGGGGCTCCTCAGTCAGTCTTGAGGCCATTCTTATTTACAATATCTTGTAAAATCATATCTTTACAATATCTTTGTAAAATGTTTGGTACCAAAAGCCAGATCAGAGTATGGGAGTATGCTGGGAGTGAGGGCAAGGGTCAGCTGGAGCATCTTACAGGGGAAGCTGGCTGAGCCGGGCAGTCGTGAGTGGTAGAAATACACCCTGACACCCTGCAAGACTGAGAAGAGCTATGTTTGTTGAGGTGTGTCCTCTCTAGAGGGAGGTTGTAATGCCTTTGTACACGTACTGGTTCAGCTTCTGCTTTGACCTTGGGATCACCACCGTCATTCAGTGCCATGGGTAGCTCTGTACTGGTTACGTACAGAGTCACGATTGCCCTCTGACAAAATGGTGAAAGCAATAAGGATGACATCAGAGAAAAAAAATTGAAATGTCAAAAAATTATGGGTGCAAGCAGGAACACAGGAGGTTCCACTTAAATTTGAGGAAAAACTTCTTTACGGTGAGGGTGACTGAACACTGGAACAGGCTGCCCAGAGAGGTTGTGGAGTCTCCTTCTCTGGAGACATTCAAAACCCGCCTGGACGCGTTCCTGTGTGATATGGTCTAGGCAATACTGCCCTGGCAGGGGGATTGGACTAGATGATCTTTCGAGGTCCCTTCCAATCCCTAACATTCTGTGATTCTGTGATTCTGTGTAATATTTGGCATTTGGTTTCAACGTTTTCCAAAACAGAAATACATTTGCTTGGAAAAAAAAAAAAAAGGAAAAAAGTCAAGTTTTACTGAAATGACTTTTCCCAGCCAATTCTTTCGACTAAAATTTTCCAAACTCCTCATAGGATGAGGAAATAATCAATGAAAGTAGTTTTGAGAAATGTAGCACCGCTTTCCAGCAATGTTAATATCAGTGAGCAAACAGCATTTCCTCAGACCAACTTGTGAGCCAAATTTGAAAATGATTCCTTTTATATTTGGGCTCTATGGACTGATCATGAATATTTGAAATGTGAGCTGTACTGCTTAATTGTAGCCTCTTCTATGAGTCACGTGATTATTTAATGAGGATCCTTGATTGGAGGAATGAGCAAACACATCTTTTATACATACTTGATTGTGCCAATTCCAGTGCTTATTTTCTCTTGATGCTGATACATACACATTTGTCATTGGCCTTGGCAAACGTTTCTTTGCCAAAAAAATAATTTCTCAAGCATTGACAGAAAATGATACATAGATTTAACTAACATAAAATCATTTAAATGTGTAATAGCCACTGAAAAATGTTTGTGTCATCCCCTCTGTACCAAAATCAAGAAAATAACAGTAAGATTAACTTGTGAGTTACATTTGAGTGGCAGCATTGTATGTGTGCAGCTGTGGAAATTTTATTAGGTGAAGTCAGAACGAGCTTCAGGAAAGGCCGATTCGATTGCTTTCTTAGCTCTGCTGGACATGGAGGCTTGGTGTTTTTTTTTTTGCATTTCTTGTGTGTTTAAGTTTCTCCTGGGCGTTAGGGTGGCTGTAAATTCTCACCTCAGAACAAGAGTGGGTGTTGCAGCTCCAATATAGCTGCTCCAATGCCATGTCTTCTGCTGGTCTCTGGGTCTTATCCTGCATGCAACATTAATGGGGAATCACAAGGTCCACAAAAGATCACCATACGAGGAGACTGGTAGTTTTACCATTTGTGTTATACTACTTGTTGCAACAATTTTTCATAAAAGTTTGTTTATTAAGTTTGGGAAAAAAAAGACTTTATCTTTCCTGAAGATCTCATTAAAGCATTCGGCTATGAGATAGTTCAGAAGAACCTTATCTGAAGTACCTTTTCATTGGATTTAAAGCACCTTTTCATTGGATTTAAAGCTCTGTTTCATGAATATAAAACATGACATATTAGGAAGAGTGTGGCCAACAGGTCAAGGGAGGTTATCCTGCCCCTCTACACGGCCCTGGTGAGGCCACATCTGGAGTACTGTGTCCAGTTCTGGGCCCCCCAGTTCAAGAAAGATAAGGAATTACTGGAGAGAGTCCAGCGAAGGGCTACAAAGATGGTCAGAGGACTGGAGCATCTCTCTTATGAGGAGGGGCTGCGAGAGCTGGGTCTGTTCAGCTTGGAGAAGAGAAGACTGAGAGGGGATCTTATCAACAGTTACAAATACCTTAGGGGTGGGTGTCAAGAGGAGGGGACCAGACTCTTCTCAGTGGTGCCCAGTGACAGGACAAGGGGCAATGGGCACAAGCTGAAACATGGGAAGTTCCATCTGAATATGAGGAAGAACTTCTTTAGTTTGAGGGTGTCAGAGCACTGGAACAGGCTGCCCAGGGAGGGTGGGGAGTCTCCTTCTCTGGAGATATTCAAAACCTGCCTGGATGTGACCCTGTGCGACATGCTCTAGGTGAACCTGCTTTGGCAGGGGTTGGACTAGATGATCTCCAGAGGTCCCTTCCAACCCCAAGCGGTCTGTGATTCTGTGATATATGATCTTCCTTCTGCTCAGCAGCAGAGGCTGCTGCTGATGTAAGCCAGAGTCAGTGAGCTGCCTGAATTGAAAAATAATCTCAATTTTTCACACTGTAAAGATCTGTACAGCTGCAACAGTGCAGGATACCTGACCTACTTGATCCTTGAGGTTACAGGGTTTTTTTTATATGGTAGAAAGGTGAGAGTTGATCTGTTTGGCTAGTGACTCCATGGGTACAACACACTCATTTTCTGTCCCAGCAGAGACTCCACCAAGCATTGATGATTATTTCTCAATTCAAATGAATTTTGTAAATTCATCTTGGTGGCACAGATATTTCCAAAATTCCTTGGTCTATGTGTTGGTTTAAATTATTAACAAGCTGTCCTTTCAAATGCCGCTGCCAAACCAGCCACAACCCCTCAAACCACAAACAATAAAAGGCAAATTCTTTCACAGTACTCTTTGTTGAGTAGATTCCACTCACTGGCCAAAGGAATGACAGATTAAGTAGAAAAAAGGGAAAGAAGTAACAGGCATGGAAATCTGAAGCTGGGCATGGATAAACAAGAGGGGATCATGGCAGTCATTTGAGTATGCAGAAAACACACATTTGGGAAGAAAAAATGGAGAATGTTTAGGAAAACATCTGGAAGGAGTGGTGCCAGATGGCTGTTTGCTTTTTGATCGGACTAGTATTTTTCTCACAAGATATGAAGACCCAATTTTCATGTTTGTCAATATTTACAGATCTCAGTCTGTCTGTAGAGAGGAAAATAAGGTCTCAAATAGAACTCTGTGCATGCTTAAAATAAGCTTGATATTCTGTGCTTTGCTGACTCAACCTAAATGGCCTGAGATTTTGAAGTGCTAGGAACGCCTAACTCCTTTTCCAGTTGCTGGCGTCTGAGAATTCTACACCCCTATTACAGAAAGGATTTTATTCAGAGGAGCAAACTCCAGGCACCCATGATTAGAAAATTTACCTTATGTTCCCACCACAGCAAAATCTTGCTGAGATGGTAGCAGCGTGGCATTGACTGGAATCAGCTTTCTTGATTTCTGCTTGTTGCTTGTGGTCCAGTTGTTGCTTGAGAGATTTGAGACCCTATCTAATATTGCAGAGCAGGGAGAATCTCAAAGAAAGAAAAGGGGGCAAAGAGGAGAAAGAGTGTATGAAAATTGGTCTGCGCTGAATATTTCGTTATTAAATGTTTTCAGCTACAAACATACACTTTCTCCTATCAACCACTATGATAAACCAAGGACAAAATCCATTTTTTAAATAGCTCCCTAGATTTTTATTATATGGTTTTGGGTTAACACTGTTTTCCACACTTATAAGGGAACATATCCATTTTCTATAATCTTGAATAGCTACAATAAGAGATGAATAAGTTTTCTACCAAACGTTTGGATTTTCTTTCACAAATCGATGGTCTTAAACTTAAATGTATAAGACATGCCACTGAAGCGGTGTTGAACTGTGGGTATTTTTTCATTTCATTGTATGCAAGATTGAGAAGAACTTCCACCCAGTTTGAAATTCAAATGCTGGGGTTTGAGTAGGACTAATAGTTAATGTCATTATCCCATGGGGCAAAAACATGATTTCTGAGGAATTTGGAGAAGTTCTGTGATTTTCCACCTGAGGCCTTTTCCTGGGGATCTCTGGAGGATATCCTGAGGATGCTCCAATTGAGCATCATCAGGTGATGCTCCCATCCAGCTGGATATCACCTTTGCAACACAAGATGATACCACATTTCAGAGACCCCCCAGGTGCAACACCACCTGCTGAGAGCCTCTTATTTTGGGGAGCTGGGGAGAGGATGTGGCACGGTCGTGGGTGTGTGACACCTGGGAGGGCTCCAGGCTCTGCTGTCCTGTTCCAGCCCTGAGTCACCCTCCCCATCACATGCCTGGTCCTGCCCTGGTGTCATGTGGATCACTGAAAGAAGGCCAAAAATCTGTTAATGGGGCACCAAAAGCAAATCACTTCTTATACAGGGAGTGAAAAGTAATAGAATTTTTTAGGGTCTTTCTTAGGATTTTACTAGACTTTATTTGTTTAAACTTCATGAGAATTTTGCTAGCATCATCTGAATAATGCATTTATATATATCACCTTTTTCTCTGCTGTGCTTCTACCTACTATTCCTGACCACTTCCACCTGTTTTCCCATTACCTATAAAGGTAAATAGGGCTATTTTAAAAGTTGGCTACTGGCCCTTGAGGCACTTTTGCACTAACAAAGGGTGCTTATCAAGCCCAGCTGGGTGTCTTGTTTCTCTGCTGAGTAAGCCCCTTCTCTTTTTCTGGTTCACTAACTGGATTAATGAATTAAAAATATATGTATTTCTGCAGGTCAGCCTGAGACAAGGAATTTTCAGTTTCCTTAGGAAAACAAAAAAAAAAAACCACCCAAAATTATTTTTATTAAATCCCAGGTGTTCAGTTCTCATCCCACCAATTCCTTTCACTTCACTTTGGAAACTATTTACTATTTTTATGAAAAGTCACCTTTGGCAAAAGACACTGTTTGAACATAAACAAATTGCAGTGCAGTTTGCCGCAACCACTGTGCAGTAAATGCAAGCCTTTTCAACAAAACCTCTTTTCTTAGCTAAAATTATTGGCTAAACTTGGAAGAAACTTCTAAACATTGGGGTTGAGCAAGTTTGAGCTTTTCACCAAATGAGCTATCGAGCCCCAAAATCTCACCCATCTTCAATTCTGGCAGCGCAGTAGGGAGATCCTGTATCCCATATTTGTGCTACAAACTCCATTTTTTAGCAGGGTGAAGCAGAGATTTACACTGGTGAAGCTGCTGCTGGTTTCAAGAAGGAATAAGTTGGCATGGAGTGGTTTTTTTTTATAGTAGTGAAAAGCTGGACTGAAGCTAAGGAGAAAGGTGAAAGTGCAGTGATGAGTTTTCTATGAGACTATTTGGCCGGGCAGCTGAAATGGGTACAGCCACCCGTCGTCCCAAGCGCTAATGTGTTCAAGACCTGTGTGCATGTCTTTTTTTCCCCATCTTTCTCCCTCTTTTCCCCATCCTCAGAGATGAATAACGGTTGCCTCTCAGAGCTGGCACTCTTTGCAGTCAGCATTTTGTGCGGATGGGTGGTGATAACAGAATAAGGGCAAGGTAGTGACAAAAGTGCTGATGTTTGCTCACATGCTGTATTATCAGCTCACGGGTGGAAAACTCAATTAACACTTAAGAAATCTTGATTTCTCCAACAGAAAAGGTGTTTGGCCACAAATCTGCCCTCTCTGAGCGTTACTCCAGTTGCACAGTGGTGGGACCCAGCTCCCACTGGCTGGTTTGGACCAAGGCAAAGGGAGGAGAACAAGTCTTCGGGGCTGCCACATCTCTCCGGCTGTGGGTTGGCTTGTTTATTTTCTGGTTTAATTTCTGTGAGCAATGTGCACTTCTCCCGCTGTTCTTCTCACCGTGGGGTCGTTACAACATTTTAGCAAGGCAGGAAAGAAAAAAAAGCACCATTATCTATCTCAGCTAGAGGGAAGCTAAGCGGGCGTGCTGGACGCCAAAGGTGCTGTGTATGAGATGGTGTGATGCAGACTGTCCTTTCACCATCAAGTACTGACTTTGCATTCATCAGGCCTTGACTAGCTCAGGAGAAACTCCCTCTAGCAAATGCTGTGATATGAGGACAAGGTGCAGAGTGTGATGTGGGGTGGGTATTCCCAGGGAGCCTGGCCCCAGCAGAAACACTGCAGTGGGGATGCGAGTGCTGCAGATGATGTGGAGACACAAGCAAGATCTCCAGACAGAGAGAGAATGGGAGAGTGGTAAGAGAGATGTTACTGAGATGTAGGGGCAGTTGGGACCAGGCAGTAGCCAGCAGTGCACTATGGATGAGCCATCTGTCCATCCACCCTGGGCAGCACCACACTCTGCAGAGTTGCCATCTTGGCCTTGTGAACTGAGCTTCTGCAGTGCTCTGTGTGTCTGGACAAAATAAGCCTCTCAGCAGGACTGAGTAGCTGAGGCTTAATGATGCACAATGCAATGTATTCTTGGGCAATGCAGATGTGCCCAAGGACAAGCTGGACATTTTCCACCATCCAGTTTGCAAAGGCTGAATGGGTCTGAGAAGACAGTCAGCCTCCAGCTTGTGATGGTAACTGGTCTACAGAAGGTTTGGGAAATAAGAGGACACTCATCAGGAGGTCCTGGTATGGAAGATTGCCTGTAGATTGTAGGTGAAGTGGAGGATGGGAATAGCACACAAAGGTTTGTAGGACAGAGGAATGAAGGTATACCAGAAACCTCTACTGTGCTTTGCTGTTGGTTTATAGAAGCTATGAAGTGTGCAGACCTGCTGTATAACATTTCATTCTTGAGTGCAGTTTTCCAGAAGTCAAGCTGTGCTTCTGAGCCTTAATTTCCTAAGTAACCTAATACAGTCTGCCCCAAACATAATCTGCTGTGCCGTTTATCTGCACAAAATAGAGTATTTTCTAATGGCAGAAACTCCAGCAACCCTTAATTGGGTGGTGTGGAAGAAAACATGTATTTGAATACTGAGCAAAATATGAAGCCTATTGTTAAGCCCTAAATGTGTTTTGAAAGGAGGTTTAAATAAAGCAGAAGTATTTACCACAGATATTTACCACCTCTTTTTGCACAAGACTGCATCTCTGTTGTTTCCTTTAAAAATCTTTACTGGAGTCCCTCCAGTAAGACCGATGACATCCGTAACATCTCTGCCACCCCGGCACGGGCTGTGCCTTGCTGTAAGTACCAAGGGTGACATGTGGGGTGGCAGACCCAGACCCTTGGTCACTGTAAGCCAGCAGAGCTCCACTGAGGTCTCTCCTCTGGTCCCTTGAGTTCAGGCAAGCCATGGATTTGCAAAGGCCTATTCCGAAAGCCTTCTCTGCCTCTAGCCTATCCTTGGGAAGGGTAGATCTGATCCCTCACGGTTTGCACACCGTTGACTTTTCCCTACTACATTTCTATCTTGATTTTTTCAATAAGATATTTGGCAATTGCTTGGAAGGCTTTTGGTCTCCCCTTTCTGTTTTCTTTGGATTACAGGCATGGAAAACTGCATATACAATACCCAAAATAAATTTATTAATTTTGAGTTTATGAGTTACATTGTCTCCTGACCTGTCACAGCAGCTGATTAAGCTGGGGTTGACCTTTCTCTAGTCTGCAAATTGAGAAATTTGTCAGCTATATCCCTTAGTTATGAAACTGGGATTATTCCAGCAAGGATAAAATCTGAAGGCCATCAACTGCTCTGGCTGCGCTCCTCACCAGCTAGGAGCAGGAATACATTTCCCCCTACTGTAAAATTAGCTGGGTGCATTGTGGGAGAGTGTTCACCATCTCTTTTAAACGCTACACTTAAAGCCAGGATGTTCTTTGTTTATGTTCTGAGTAGGAAAATAAAGCCCCTGGCACCATGGTCTGTTACTGCAGGAGTTAATACGTGGTTTTGTATCCAGGCCATTTCCAAGGAGATGTGATGTTTGCAGGTCATCCCTAGCATCCGAGCTTGTCCTACTTGCAAACAACCTTGCAATTCTGCTTCTGCTGGGGACTGTCACTTCATGAGGCTCATTTTTTCCTCCCTTTCTCAAGGGAGCATCCCTTTCTCTCCTGAGCATCAGCTGGAGATCCCTTCGTATGCTCCCCACATAGGAAATTAGTCACAGTGTCCCCGCTGGTGCCTTTCTGCCGGCTGGCGAAGCCCCAGTGTCAGACAGCCCTCTTCTCCACCAGCCCGTCACAGCCACCTCCTTCTGACACTGCAACAGCATGTCTGAGATGCCTCCCTCTTCTCTCTTTTCCATCTGTCTCTTGGGGAAAAGCATGAAGAGCATCGTTATCTGCTGTGACAGGCAGGGTTATGCAGAGGAGAGCTCCTCCTGGAAAGCAGATGGACAAATTGAGAGTGGACAGGAAGATGCACTAAACAAATCCAGACCAGCCAGTGCATCGGGCAGGTGGTAGGGAGGACACATGTGACAGGAATTGAAAGGTAACCACCATACACAGGCCTGATTTTTGGCTGTTATAAACTGGTAAAGCTCCCATGCAGGAGATCTGGGAATTCAGGGACTTTGTTGTATACTTCATATTTACTGCTGTCTCTACTGAATGATTAAAAAACCCCAGATCACCCTGTACCATGCTGTTCCCCTTATGGGAGTGGCTTCAGCTAAACACACGTGCTGTTGAGTAGGATGTCAGGATTTCCTCTGCAACTGTGAACACAGTTTGTGTGGCCTCTCTGGTCCCACGTGGGGCTCAAGAAATAGTTAAATGGATCTGCAAGATAAACTACGGAAAATAAATGGCCCTTGAGGCCTCCAAGCAAGACTCAGAAATATTTCTGCTGCTTTCTTTGATCCATTCAAAAGAGGAATTGGCTGCTGTTTCTGTGTTTGGAGATGATAAACTGTGGAAAGGTGCCTCCTCCAGAAGATATTGAACTGAGCAAGGGCGGCTCACACTGGGATGCTGAAATTGAGAGCAAAACTACACCTCAGCAGGCAGAGCTGCACTCCCAGAGAAGGGCGATTTTCCTGACCCTCTCCGCTGTCTCTGCTCTTATGTAAAGCCAGGGAGAGGCCCAGGTTGGTACACGGCAGTGCCTGGTAGCATGCACAGGGTCACTGCCCCAGCAATCTCCACAGGCATCAAAAAACATCCCTGTAAATACAGCAAAGGAATGTTTTCCCTGTCCATAATGGGGAAAGCTCCTGGAGGTGTTTGAAAAACACATTATATTTGCCATAACTTTGTGTTGACATTTTCCACAACATTTTTCGTGTTGTTTGCTCCCAGAAGCCCAAATCTCCAGGTATTTGTTTCTCAGAAAATGGAAATTCTTTGATCTAGGACTGTTGAAAGCACATGGAGACACAGTGCAGGACAGGGAGAGGAAAGGGGGTTAGAAACCCCTGGTGGGAAGGGGGTCAGTCTTCCCAGAACAATTTCCATGTCATCAGATTGCAACTTTTTCTTGTTTGGGAAGAAAAACAAAAGGCTTTGACCCAATAAAAACTAAAAGTCCAGCTTGGAATGGCTTGTTTTATTTTAGTTTTATTATTAGGTGCTTTTCTCCATCGCTGGTAGACTGTGAGAATCTGATAACAACCATTATTGTCTGACTGCCTGTTACATGTCCGACTGCCTCCCCGTCACTGTGATGCACACGTAGGATACTGCAACAAGAAGACCTCAAAGGTCTACTGGGGTTCAGCCCTTATTGCCCTGACCTGCTCTGGAGTCAAAGGGTTACAGCAGCCTATAGAAACCCCTCAGCTCTCTGTTTTGTGTCTCTCTTTATAAATAGCCAGGCACCTTAAGGCAGACAGGGAAACCCTGCTGGGATGCTGCTATTTTTGCAGTCCTCTGGATTTGAAGCATTTGCTTTGCGGTTCACCTTTTAAAGGACAAAAATGATGATAAGCCTGAGAGAAGGCTGTCCCTTGGCTGTCCTCAGGAGCCATGTCTGGTGTCGATCATGAAAATCTTGCAAGAAAGACTAACGTGGCCCAGGGCTGCTGCTCTCTGTGTGAATGGATCCGGTCCCCTCGCAGAGCCCAGACATGGGCATAGGTACCTGCCTGTGTAGATGAGCCTGCAGTGTTGGCCACCAACATTATTCCCCGTGCACTACTCCTGTTAAGGTTAATGGGAAGCTGTTCTGAACGAATTTTTTTAAATACCTTTTTAAAGGGAAACGATGTCAGATTAACTGTTTTTCATTGTCTTTTTGGGCTGGTTTCCTGCCATTCAGTGTAAAGGGGTGTAGATAGGAAGGGACTTGTCCCCATGGGGTTATAATCCTGCTGGCTTTAAAACATACCCATTGTAGAGTTTGCCGGGGCAGGGGGAGTTATATGAGACAAGGACTCCATCAAACACAAAATCAGAATAGCTGATCATGAAAAAAAGGGAGGATTTTTTTTCCACTCTTTTCAATTGAAAAAGTATATTTTCCAGCAGCAGTTCAGCCAGATCCTCTGCAACTTGCAAGGAGCTGAACAGCTGTAATAAAAAAGACAACAGTGGAAATATGTCTTATACTTTTGCTATGTTTTCGCCCTCATTGTGCCTTTGGACTGCCATTCTTGTTGTGGTGGGAGTTTCACTGCAGCTCAGGGCACTACTCAGCAGGGCCGGGCTTTACAGTCCCAGCACTGCTTTCCTCCTCCACCCACTTCATTGCACGCTGTGTCTTTGCAGGTGGCAGACCCCGACTGCTGACTTTGTGTGGGCTGGGAGTTTCCAGAGATGCCCGAGATGTTTAACTAGCAGCTTTTCCAGGCAGCTGAGCATGCCAGGCACTTCGGTCACCTCCCTAGTGGCAAACACCCTCAACTGCTTTCCTGGGGGATGGGGCGGGAAGCTCAGTGGGTCAAATCTGACCCCCCACCACCCTAGCCCAGGTCTGAGAGGACAGAAAATTTCCTGAACTGTTCAGAGCTGGTGAGTGGGCAGTGGCAGGCATGAGCACAAAGGTTTTGGGTCTGTCTGTGCCACACAGGGCACTTAACTGCTGTCAGGAGAACATCCTCCATGGGCAGCGCTGCGGTGAAGTGAAGCCTCCATTTAGCCGTCAGGAGAGATCAGCCTGGCAGGCTCGCCTGCCTCAGCAAGACACAGGGATGACCTCTGCTTCTGCAGCTCATGCAATATTTGTGCAGCTGATCTGGTAAACAGCATGGTTTTTATTCTTTGTTAGGTGGATGAGTGCCCCTCAGACCCTCAGGTGTCCCACCCCAGTCCCTCCAGAGAGGGACAGCCTCTGTGGCTGCCTAAAGAGAGATTATGAAGCATCATTTCCACAGCCCTGTGCACACTAAAGAGGTTGCAGAGAGCTCCCCCACAAACAAGTGCTGCTTTGGGAACACACAGCTTAGCAATGTTGTGGCTTGATAAAACCTGTGGGGCAAAGAGATACAAGCATTAGCTGAAACTGTGCAGTGAGCCTGTTAAACCACCAAGGAAGGAGGGATCCACGGTGAAGAGCAACAGCCCTTCCCTAAAGCAGAGGAAATACCTGAAAAAAGACGAAAGTACGGCAATGAGGACAAAACCTGAGGCCTTTGCCTCCAAGCCATGATCTGCAGCAGCCCAGGGTGGGCTCAGGACTGGGATGTCCCCTGGGAGTCCAGGCCACTACAGCCCCTGCCCTGCTGTCTGCCCTGCAGGGAGGAGGAGGAAAAGGAAGAGGAGGAGGAGAAGGAAGAGGAGAAGGAGAAGAAGGAGGAAGAAATCTCCAAGGACTTCCCTGCAATGTAGTGGGAAGTGTGGGGAGGCCCTTCTACCAGGGGATGTCCCCAAAAGGTCCCCTTTCACCAATGCAATGTGCCTCTTGCAGTTCCCCTTTACCGTGCCACACTGAAACCTCAGTTACATGCTAATGCTCAGTCCCAGGCTGCTTTCTGTGTTGGTGTCAGCAGGAAATTAATCTCTGCCCTGTGTCAAGTGTGGAAGTGTGGGAGAGCCCCTGCCTTCACTCACTGGGCAGGGACTGAACTGCTAGTTAGGAGCCCAGGCTGAGGCTGTCAGGACCACCCTGAAGGGGGGATTTGGAGGCATGCCTTGCGTTAATTATGGTGCTGTTAAAACCAGTGGAGGTAAGGAAGACCTGGGGAACTACAGGCCAGTCAGTGTCACCTCTGTGCCTGGCAAGATCATGGAGCAGATCCTCTTGGAAACTATACTGAGGCACATGGAAATCAAGGAGGTGACTGGTGACAGCCAACATGGCTTCACTAAGGGCAAATCATGCCTGACAAATTTGGTGGCCTTCTACGACAGAGTTACAGCACTGGTGGATAGGGGAAGAGCAACTGATGTCATCTACCTGGACTTGTGCAAAGCATTAGACACTGTTCCACATGACATCCTTGTCTCTAAATTGGAGACACATGGACTTGACGGGTAGACCACTCGGTGGATAAAGAACTGGCTGGATAGTTGCCCTCAAAGAGTTACAATCAACGGTTCGATGTCCAAGTGGAGACCAGTGATGAGTGGCGTTCCTCAGGGGTCGGTATTGGGACCGGTCCTGTTTAACATCTTTGTCGGCGACATGGACAGTGGGATTGAGTGCGCCCTCAGCAAGTTGGCCGACAACACCAAGCTGTGCAGTGTGGTTGACATGCTGGAGGGAAGGGATGCCATCCAGAGGGACCTTGACAGGCTTGAGAGCTGGGCCTGTGCAAATCACATGAATTTCAACAAGGCCAAGTGCAAGGTCCTGCATGTGGGTCGGGGCAATCCCAAGCACAAATACAGGCTGGGTGGAGAATGGATTGAGAGCAGCCCTGAGGAGAAGGACTTGGGCGTGATGGTTGACGAGAAGCTCAACATGAGCCGGCAATGTGCGCTTGCAGACCAGAAGGCCAACCGTATCCTGGACTGCTAATCAAAAGAAGCGTGGCCAGCAGGTCGAGGGAGGTGATTCTGCACCAAGCACGTTTAAAGCCAGCTTTCACCCATGGAGAAACTCTAGAGGATATTTGGTGGCGAGCGAAGTGACACACAAAGACCGTGCCCCTCCAAATGATGCCTTTAATGGTGCACTCTTAAGGGGAATGCAAGGAAGCATGCTGGATTTTTACTTCTGTTTATTGCTATTCACCCATGGAAAAGAGCAACTACAGGCCACAAACTAGTGGCATATGCATTTTCCCATTTTTTGGACCCTGGTTTCACATGACAGCTATAGTGCAAATAACATTGCTGAAATAACAAATTGTTGGAATGTATTGGTTTCCAAACCTGCTTGGTAGTGACTTTCTCTGGCAGAGGGAAGAGCCCCTCGTCAGCAGCACATGGGGAAATTAGGTTGGAGAGTTCCTCTCCAGCGAGAAGAGCCCGCTGAACCAGAACCCTTATGTAATTATGTGGGGTTTTTTGACTCCAGATCCTCTGAAACTCTCTTGAATAGTATGTTTCTTGCTAGTTCGTTCATCTGTGAATTTCCCTGGCAGGTAGCGTATAAATAGCTCTGAGGCACAAGTGAGCCACGAGTTCTTTTCAGAATACAGTATTGAGTCATTTTAAAGCCTCCTACTGTAGCTCTTTTAAAGACGAACTCATTATTTTAAGTGTAAGATTTATGCCCAAGAAAGAATGAGAAAACCCTGGCTTAAGTTGTCCTTCCAGCAAGGTACCTTGTTTAAAAACCAATAAAGAATAAAATCTCATGTGAGCTGGCCGGTGAAGCGAGCAGGCGACATCTACCCAACCCTGCCGCAGGTCATGCTGTTCATCACTGAGAGGCTATACTGCTTTCTAGAGCCAGGAATAGAAACCACCGTTCCTTATTCCCAGGAGCCCTTGGCCATGTAGGGCAGAGCAATCCAGCTGGATCCCTCCGGCCATCCTTTCTGCTTGATCCCAGACCCCATTCAGCTTTCAGTAATTAGGGCAGAATTAGGGCAAGATCCCTAGGGACGGAGGCTGCTGGAGCAGGGCTTGCACAGAGGGCAGACCTCATCTATATATTGAGCTGAGCCTCCTTTCCCACCTGGAAATTTTGTCTGAAGGGAATTAGGGTATTTGATACACTTGTATGGGCCTGGCATCCCAGCAGGTATAGCAACAGCTCTGTCATTGCCCCATGATATCTAGAAATATCAGATGTGTCTACAGTGCATATTCAGAGAAATACCTGCTGTCAGTGCACTGGATATCCAAAGCTTCCACTGACAGAGGCTTAAAAACCAAAGCAAGTAGGAAAACCAAAAAGAGACCATTTCTCTAGCACCACTGCCCATGGCGTGCAGTGTCAGTTGCCTGAGGAACAACACGACGTGGCTGGGGTGCTGACTGCACACATTAACTGAATAACATATTTCATTCAAACAGTAGGAGACCTCTTAAACAGACCAAAATGTAGTGACCTGCTACAGAAACCACCCGAGACTTTTCTTCCCCTGTATAAATTACCACTACACTGCTCATGCATAAGTAGTTAAGGGCTGTTTCACACGTTAGTTTTTGGTATGGATGTACCCCAGCACTGTTTTCAAGGGCTGCATGAGGATTTACCTCCCCATTAAGTGAGACCAACATCCTTTCTTTTTGGGGAGCCCCCAGATGGACACGACTCTGAAATTGTATGTAAGTCTGAATTTGGGATGTGTGACCAGATTAAACCTGTGAAGGGAGTCTTAATATGATCTGAGTGGAATTTTCCTTTCTTTTGTCATCAAAACATGCCTGACTGCCCTGCCTACAGCAGCTATCTCCTTTGTTAGATGCATTGTGCACACATGTATTGGAATTAGTACTGTGTCTTCAGTCCGTCTTCCTGCAATGTGGCATCCAAATTCTGCCCTTGGCATGAAGTGCAGGGTCAAAGGAACGTGGGCAAATCCTGTAAGTCATAAACATCTGTAGCTTCTCTTAAAGCTCAAGGTGAAAATTAAAAATAGTCACTTGATGGCTGTGACTTTTGATGCATCTTTAGCATGTGGTTCTGCTGACACGAGCCGCATGATTCACACATGCCATCAGCACTCTGCAGCTTCCCAGTGCACTTTTAGAGGTTCTTCTTGGGGCACTCCTGTCACTGCTCTTTCACTGCCACATCTGTTGGGAGCCAGGGACTGAGCCGGGGCCACAGAGCAGCAAGGTGCAAAGGTGATGTCCACAGGGACGCAGTTTGCCTGGGGCTCTTGCGCTGGGACTGACACCATAAGTGGGAATAATCTTCTGAAGATCAGACACCCTGTGCTGTGTTACAGATGGACAATGACATGCTGAAGTCTGTAGACTTAACAGCTGCTGACATTACGATAAAGTAAAATATCAAAGTTCCTTCTTAAGAACCAAGTGAATAGATGTGAATGCATCTATTATTGAAGAGGCAATAACCAACATGCTGTGGCAGGTTTCCTACAGAGATGCCCTAATGCATTAGTGCATTGCTCCTTGGCTCGGGAGTTTACACAACTACAACTCATAGTTACCTTCCTGGTGAGTTAAGGTACCAAGGATGGCTGAAAATACACTGGGAATTGCCATGCATGACTCTGGACACTTGGGATACAGCAGAGATGAGATGGAGGTGCAGGCAGATGAGCACATGGCCTTCACTCACCACAGCAGCTTAATGTGAAGAGAGGAAAAAAAAGAAAGCAAGGCTAAAGATCAGTTGCATTTTATGGATGGAGGATTACTGGTGGAAGGAACTGCTCCTTCATGGATTTAAATCAGAAGAAAACATTACATCATTTAATCTGACACCCTGCAGAACTCCTGCTTAAAGGTTTCATCTTATGGTGCTATGGTAAGGTCAAACTCACTTTGTGAGTAATTACCTTGGAAGTAAGTGTGTGTTTCTGTGCATGTCCATATTTGAAAGGGATGGGAAATAGAAGCAGCCTTTTAATTTCTTCTCAGTGTTTGGTGTATTTGAAATAAGCAACTCCCTCCGTTTTGTATTGTTCTTCAACATTTTCATACGGACTGTAATTCACACGTGGTGCCTCTTCCCATAGCGGGTGTGGAAGTACCAGGGCCAACTGAATAAACAGATGGAGAACTTAAGTGGGATGCCCAAAGCTACACCCCTCTCCCAAAACCAGACACAGAATGAGAGTTTGCAGCCCTGCATCGTTCACAGGCTGCCTGACCCCATCCCTCTCTTCTGTACCATGCACGAGAGTGAAAACACATGGAGGTTTTTTATCAAGTCTTCTTCTGCTCTGTGGCTCAAAGCTGGAAATGATTTCACAGCGCTTCTTTGACAACTTCTTTGTTTAAAAATAAAGCTGTTAGGACAGTGGGATAAAGCAGCACTCACAAGCGTTTTCTTAAGTTCTGGTCAAGTGCTCAGTGGGCCATCCAGACCCCATTGCATCCATATGAAAGTGATAATTCTCTTCATTTTTTCAGGGCTATTCCTTGATAATAGGGATATTTGTTATTCATAATCTGCCCCTGGTTATTCTTATCATCAGCTGAAGGAGACAACATCATGCGAGTTAATTGTTTAGTTCCACAGTGGCTAATGACTAGTGTATATATTCCAAACAACCAATTTGCTGTAGCTCCACAGGGGAGGGAGTATTAAGTGTTCAGTGACAACATGCAAATAATGAACGTATTTATAGAAAGCAGAACTGAGGGACAATAAAAAGGCCCAGTTTTCTGAATAATTTATTCAGAACTAACGATATGATAGTAAAGGAGATCCAGATTAAAAACATACAGATGCCATTTGGGAACTCAAAGGAAATTCCCAGCTTTTCAAAAGTTCAAGCCTTTCGCAGGTCCTACTGAAAACAGTGGGAGGACATCCGTGAAAGATGTGGCTGTTCAGCGTCTGGTTAAAAGCAATCCAGCCTTTTTGTCTGGCACTGGTGATACAGTTCCCTCCTAAGCAAATTTCTTGCTAACATGTTTTCAGCAAGGCAGTGCTTGATTCTTACGTCCAGCCCTCAGAAAAACGCGGATCTCAGGTAAGCACACTTAAAAGATGTCCGTCTTATTATTATCATATCTAGCTTATAACATTAATCAAGGTCAAGGCACTATTGAGACTGGTACTCTACGGACACGTAGTAAGAGAGATCCTTCCTCTGAGGTGCACATAACCAAAATAGTAAATGGCCCCAGTTACACGGACATGGCTTCTTTGTGTTCCCCATTTCTCCTTCAGTTTCTGCCTCTGTCTTTTCAGACTGTAGCTGTTTGGGGCAAGACTATTGTCTTTGCTCAGCATTCAGCATACAGGAATATGTCACTATTGGGCCTCCTAGGGTTTATTGAAATTCAAACAATTAGTAATAATAGTACGTGCACTACAGCCAACGGATTGTGTGCTTGTGTGCAAGTGCATGTGTTTTAACAGACTTAAGGTACCACTGTACCAGATGGGCACCAGAGCAGCAGATTACATTTTAAGAGTGTTTCCCTTTGGAAGCTATGGCTTGAAAGTCAGGCTTGTCCACTTGACAAAAACTATTTTGAACCTATTTTGAGCACCCTACACTTATGTATCCTAAGAACAGTCTCGTGTGGAGACAGGTGAAGCTCTTATGTCCTATTGGCACTGCATGAGACAATAAACCCACCTGCAATCCACGGTGGCTGAGCACGAGTGGTGAGCAGTTGTATCATCTCCCCACCTGGATCAGCAACAACAGTTGCTACTGCTCCACCTCTCCTTTTAGTGAGCACAACAGAGCCTTTGAAGAGCTCTTGAAATTCCCATGTTGCTTTTTAGGAGACAGGCAATGCTTTCCAGGCTAACGTTTTTAAAGGGTATGTCATTGTAATTGTCTGTTAAATCTACTTTATTACCGGTGACTTATATTGACCCTTCAACACAGTGATCAAAGGACTTGATGGGAATGACAGCCATTGACTTCAAGTAGAAGGATAAATTAATTAGTTGGGTGATTGGTTTCTTTCTTTCTTTTAAACACCCAAGCCAGAATCAATCCTTATAGTGACAAGGTTTAGTGTGATAAATTCCCTTGGCATTACTAACTCGTTTTTTCTTTCCCTATCTTTAAAAAAAAACCCAAGCAGATATAGCTAATGCTGTGTCGCATCCCACGCACTCGTGTTGCTCCTGCAGTCTGTTGCTTTTTCAGATTCATACACACATTTGCATTTGCAAGCGCCACTATTGCTTTGCAGTAAACACTGCTCATGTCTCTCTCCTAAGAGGATCCAGATGTCTTTCTTTCAGGATGGTGAATTTATTTTTAGATTTTTTTGCCCATTGCTGCATACATTGGATGTTCTTTGCTTTTATGTATAACCCTTCTTCCTCATCACAGACATTGCATTCTGGGGTGAGGACAGTGATGGGGAGTGAAAGATATTTGTCTTCCAAAAAACAAGTTTTGTTTTCATTCTCTTGATTCCTTTAGGTCCCCACAGACAGGTCTATGCTGTGAGCACTTTTCCCATACAGCTCGCTCTGCCTCTATCAGCCATGTGCTCTTTGATTGCACATGGTATGTGCAAGTATTTGCTGGCCTTTGGGAGCTGAATCAGAAAAGGATTTTATTTGTTCAGTAGCTGAAATAAAAAAAAAAAAAGAGAGAAGACTTTATTTTTTTTTAGCAAAAGGAAGGAACAACCTGGATGAAGGAAAGAGTCAAATCTTCTTGTTGGGAAAGAAGTGATGAGTGAATCCCGATCACACCGAAGACGGGTGGAGTTCCCACTGAGTGCAACGATCAGAATATCATCCTGTGAAGTTTTACCACAAGTTCAATGAGATCTGGAAAAGGATGCATGGATTAGTTAATGCATTTACTCTTCCTTCCCTTCAGCCCAATCTTTATGTCATTATTAACACCTCAAACTTGGCCATCATAGCTGTTTGCCAGGCATAACAGTGTTGCAGCCGAGACAGCCTGAGGATACATGAGGTAGAACTGGTAAGGAGAGATAACAACTTCTAATGGATGAGCTAATATTGGCAGGGAAAACAGACACACTCTCAGGCACAAGCACTTCCTCATCTCTCCTTCTGTTTGCCAGCAGCCCATCTCCAGCATTGTGGGCATTCAGAACAAGGATTTACACCTCCAGGGCACAAAGTTCCTGCTAACCAGGATAAAGGACCAGCTCCTTAAGCTCAGCTAAGGCAGAGAGTGATCATTATAAGCGGGCAATTCTGTTGCTTTCCTCGGGAGAAACCTTTTTTTTTTCCCCATGGTTTCTCAAATCAGGACCCTAATCAGGTTCAGATGGCTGTTGGGAGCAGACTCACAAGCAGCCTCTCTTTCCCCTGTTTTGCTATAGTGAAGGAAAGGAGAGGGCTTTTTAGCAATCAGTAGGCTTTTCCTAATCCTTCTAGGAGGGATGTGTGGGAACTGTATCTTCCGTAGCCCCACTGGTGTGTGTCTTCACGGAGGTCTGGAATTATCACAAAACAGTGGAAGGTCTAGCAAAACAATAAAAACAACAGAATTATAAAAAAAGCCAGCTGAGTGGCAGCATTGTGCGCAGTCTGATGTATGCTTGAATAGAGTTATAAATACATTTTTATGAATGTATCAGCATAATGCATGCTAAATGAGAGACATCAGTAAAGAGAAGATCAGGCCAAAAGATGGTTGCACAGTGGAGGCACTGAAGGCCATTAGTTTCACACATGAAACAACTGCAGAAAGGGAGAAAGAGAGAAAAATATGCCCTTATTACTACATTGTTTGCTACATGCAACCACATGGAAACCTCTAGTGAAAGGTCTGTGGAGCTGTTAGGGTTAAACATGATCCAGTCATTGCATGGGAAAAGACTTTTTAACAACCTACCATGTGAATGAAAATACCCTGTGATACACCCTACTATGCCATGTGTGTTCTTTGATCCCAGCAGTATCAGAGGGGCATGTCTCACCCCTCACCCCTCCTATGCTGCTTCTCTTGGTCCTGACCCCCACGCATGTTTCTGTGCTGACAACGGCGTTGGCCATGCCACTATCATGTCTCCTGCCTGACTTGGATGCTCCGTCTCCTCTCTCCCTCTCTCCCTAACTTCTCACAGAAGGGAAATAATCTATTGGAGCTTGGTATTCTGCTGTCTTTTTTTTAGAGGTAAGTGGAGAGAGGAAACAAGAAGGTGATTTGATTTTTGATGGTCTTTCACCTTTTTGTCTACTTTACAACCGTGATCTGCAGGAGAGGAGTTCTTGTTTGTAGGAGGCAACCAGGAGGACTACAATGTCCAGTACTGGGCCTGTATCAAGGGGAGTTAGATTGACCTGTAATGAAGTGAGTTTTTATTTCGAAAATATTGTCACTACCGAAGGCCAGAGTTTTCCATCCTGCACAGGCAGTGACTCAGCTGGTCTGATGAATGTTGAAGATCAGGGGCTAAATGGGGATTGGACTTAGCGTGTCCTGCTGTATCAGCTGTCAGCTGGTACGCATGGTTTCCGTAAGCTCACAATTTACCAAAACATGTGCCTGGAGCCGGGCAGAGGATTCACATCTGATCTGCCACTGGATTGTTTGTTTGCAGATGGGGATGCTGTTGAGGTAGGGTTTTGGGTGAAGATTTATAACATGACAAGTGCCAAAACTACCAAAAATGTGGAGCTGATGTTTTCAATGCATCGCTTGTGGACAGAACTGCTGACAGCCAAATACTTTAGCAGATCCCCTTCGTTAAGTCCTGTCATCACTTGCTGAGCCAAAGCAGAGTGAGTTAACCTGCTGCGAATGGCCCACTCCATGTACCCCCATGGGGCACTTATGGTGCATTGTACCTTAGTGACATACTCATTGTTAGTATAGACTAACATCTTCATGTCTTAAAATATGAAAGCTTTTGCTAGTGCAATGGAAATGCCAAAGTCAGGGCTCCATCCACCACCCAAAGTTTTCTTTGAACTGGCCCATGATGAAATTTGCCCCATTTGCCTGCACTAGATCATCAGCGCTCACACTCGTGCTGCATTTGGAGGGCAGACCCACGGGAAGGACCTGGGGGTGAGAAGTAGCAAGGACAGGGCTCTGAGCTGGTCCAAGACATGCAAAGCCATGCTGCCTTCTGCACTTACCAGAAGGAGCAGCTTCTTTAATGCCTGAAATGACTGACTACAAAACTTACTATTTCCCCCTAACAGTTACAGAGCACAGAAGTTTCAAAGCTAAAATTTGGAAACTAAAAAAGCATCTTAGATCCTTCCCCCCCCCCTTTTTAAGTGGTATTGAGGATTACCACATTTGATTACATAATAATTTCCCTCAGCCTAAGCTTTTTAGCAGTTAATTAGTCAGGGATTTGAGGGAAAAGATGTCTAAACTGTTGAATATTTGCTTACTGGTCCACAAATGTGCTCTATTTTGTTGTAGCTGCTGTTCTAAAAGCCTCAGAAAATTTTCTTTTAAAAATTGGAAAAATCCATGACATCATTTTTGGTTTTAGTTTTCTACATCTTTATTCAGTGACCATGGGTAGGGAGGGTATGAGAATCTAAGACATGGGCAGCAAGGAGAACACCAGTGGTAGTGCCAACAGGTTATGCAGAGCCTCTTCCACCCAGCCAAAGGGATTCAGGTACTTCTCTTTCTCAAACTGCTTTTCCCTCACTGCATGTCTCAGACAAAGCACTTCTGTAGCCCTCAGTGTGGCTCCAAAGGTGCTCAGAGCTGAGGAGTATGAGCTATCTGCTTCATTCAGTGCCCAAGATTAAAACCATCCAGGTTGTTAACACCAACCTCTGAGCCATGTAACAACCTGCTCCAGCTGGGTCAGACAGAGCCTTTTAAAGCTGCTGTTTCCTAACAAGCTTCGTAAAACCTTTGACTGCTTCGAGATCTGCAGGTGAACTGTGCAATATAGAGGCTTCTTTATTTACTTCCACCGAAACTCTCATCATAAGGAGATGGAAAATCACTGGGATTCCTTGACTCAGAGGAGAAACCCAACTGTGAGCTGAAAATAGAGTATGTGCCTTGACATTATAGTTGTCTACAGGTACATCTTTCAAAGCATAGCTGCATTTTTTCAGCCCAGTATATACTTTGTTGAGATGTTCCTTATCCTTTGGAAGATATCGTCACTTCTTTCTCTGTCCCTCTCCTTTCTCTATGCTAAAAAGGGCCAAAGCGCATCTTTATCCCTAATACAGATATCACTGAAGGAACACGTCCAACTTCATGGGCTTCCCTTCTTATTTTTGCCTTCAGACACCAGCTCACAGCAGTGTGATGAGTGGCTGCTAATTATGGAGAACTACATTTCAACAACAGAGTCTTACTGCTGGTGAATACAGAAAAATTGCTCATTAGAGCAGCATGGTATTTAGTCAGATTGGCTTCCCTAGATATTAACATTCTGCATTAATGCAGACTGGCAGTGTAATACTTGAATAAAATGATCTCAAGATAATATATGCAGAAGGACTTGTACAACTGTTGTCCAACCTGTGGGGTTTGCTAGGCATTTCTGCCAAGGGCTCCTGCTTCTGCAAAAAGCCCCATCCTTGGATTTCAGTAACTTACAAATAAAATTTCTTCGTGTTTTTTTTCAGTAAGATGCACCTCACAGGGCATAGTGCATCATGCACGTGATTCATTTCACTGGAATGAAACATGCTGTGCTTGATTATTTTCCCAGATGTCCAATTTCAAACCACGTTGTTTGGCATGACTATGCTGTGTCCATGATGCAGGCAGCATGGCTATCTGCTTGATGGCTCTTTGTGCACAGTGAGGTGTGTGCGATGTTGAAGCCACCCTGGAAAATGCAGTTTGTACGTGTTGCACAGAATAACATGGTAAAGGAAGCTCAGCAAAAGCTCTTGTTTGAACACAAAACCAGCCTGGAATATTTAGGTGCCTTGTCTTAATGCAGGGAGACTGTGAGTTGGCAGAAGACTTTAGCACCAAGGTTTTCCCGTGCAGTTTCATAAGCAGCAAACACAGAGGCTGCGGTTTGGATTCACAATGCTGCAAGCAGAGGTGCCTTTGCTTGGACATGGCTCCCTGGTCCTCCCTCTGTAGCAGCAGGGGCATCTCTAGCTCGGCTTCCTGCTTGGCTTTGCAGAGCTGCCCACATCTCTAACGCTGTGTGGGGAGAGCCAGCGGCTCTGCTGGGTGCATGGGCTGGTGCCTGTGTCTCTACAGCTGTGTGAGCTGCTGCTGCAGGAGCCATAGCCACTGGGAATTCCTCAGTCCCACGTCCTACCCACTTCTGCCTCTGAGCTTACATCAGAAGTAGCTGCTCCAGTGGGCTAATGTAAGTCATTTAAACATACACAGAAAGGACATAACTATTCAACAGACAGCAGTGCTCATCTATCCACACATACACCAGAGCTTCCTCTTCTGCAACCCTCTGGGCTCCCCTTTGACTTGAACATGAGCTTTTGCTAATTAGCTCAGCTTTATCTAATTAGCACCCAAATGGGAGTGCCTCCCTCAGCTGCCTCTGAGTTTACAAAGAGCCCAGAGCTAAGGATTTACGTGGAGGAGTAGGAGAGAGAGCTTTTTTTATGGGGTTTGTATAGTGTGTCCTTGTCTCTGTGTGCTGGGAAGGTGTGTGAGTGTGTCCTTGTACTGATGTTACTCTGTTGGTTGATACAGAAGCTGGACAGTACCTGCACCGGATTATCATGGTCTCATCTAACCTGTTTCTTTCCTGTGAGTTTACTGTGTGTGTGTTTGTTTTTTTTTTTTTAATAATGGTTATGGTATTTTGCCCATAGTTTGCCTTGGGAAATAGAGTGTGTCCTACATCTATGTCTATTTTAAGACTTTGCTCTGTTGCCTGCTACCAGCTGGGGACATGGCTAGAAGGAGCAATGGTTTCATGTTATAAGAGGAAACACTGGATATTTCTAGGGAGCATGTAACTGTGAGATCCTATATATGTTTATAACCCAGAATATTATGCTCTAAGGGATAGTACTCATCTCACCTGACTTTAGGCATTCGGGTTTTAACTTAACTGAATAAGATCTATTTGCAGACAACGGAGAAAGAGGCACACCCAGAAAGCAAGTTATTGTGTTTCCAATATTTGTATTGTTATGAAGAATATATTTTTCGTTTGTGTTAGTTCTGCTCAGACTTACTTGGGTTTTGCGGGGCCAGTAGACATTATCTTAATGATAACAAAAATTCTGTTTGCTTAGTGCAGAGTAGTGAGAAGGAATTGGGATTTACTCCTCTAGATGATTTAGGTACTCTTCATGACTCTACCTCTGCAGAAGCCAGCAGAGCTGTGATGTCTGTATGTTGCCAGACACTTATGTTTATAGGTAGGAAATGTTGTTTCAAGCCAAAGTGCATCTGCATGGTTTCCTTTTTCCAATATTATGCAAAGGGGAGACAAAGTGAGCTCCCAGTTCATGGCAGTAGGTGATGAATACCTGCAGTACAGTCACATTAATCTTTTTCATATTATAAGGGTCTCGGTGGGGCTCACGCTTAGAGCTGGAACTGCTCAAGTCCTCCTGATTGGTGTAATGAAAGGAAGTTTTTTAATGGTGGTGGTGCACACCCATGTTCAGGTGTGTGCTCAGTAAAGGTTGCTCTAAGTAAGAATTCCTGCAGAGCAAATCAGTCCTACGCTTACTAACAAAGTGCTTGGAGGACCCAGCCATTTACTAATGGAAATTTATTAATTTCAGTGATCTGTCCAGATTAAAGTAGCTGAGGGTTACATGAATTTTCTCCAAAATTAAAACAGCCAGACAGTACCACTGCTTGTCAGAAAAGCATGAGGATGAATTTCAGCTGGGTGGAAACAAAGAAGATTTGGGAGCAGGAACACTTACAGATGCCTGCCTTAACATTGTGCATTTTGTGCCCATAAGGGTTTCTTAGCCCACTGCTGTCCAGCTCAAACACTGGATCATTATCATCCTGACTGCTTAGTTGTGTTCCCACATGTGAGGTTTCTTGGGTGGGCTGATGAGCGTGGTTTTAGCTAAATCCCAGTTTAAGAAGGAATGTGCATCAGAACCGGTTCCAGATGGGAGTCCAGATGTGTGGCTCCACCCTGTGTGTGCATTGGCCCCATCACAGAAGGTTTTATACCCTTAGACACCCTTAGGAGCTCTCCTGCCACTGCTCTATGTGCACAGTCTTAGGTGATGTGCTTCCCAAACGCTGCTCTGCTGCATGACGTGGTGCTTGTGCTCACAGATGCAACCAGGAAAAGTAAAAAAAAAAAACCAGAAACCACAACCAAAAGAACCCCCCAAAAAACAACAAAAACTTTATGTCCAGAGATTGGTTAAGAGGAATCCCAGGGCAAGTGCTGTGTGGTGTCTCTGGTCTTGTGGGTTGGTTTTTTTTTTAGTGCTGTGGCATGGGTGAAAAGAGGGACAAGAGTACATAAATGTGACCCTTTAGCTCAAAAATGAGCAGGTACTTGGTAAACCTGGCATAAGTATAACTTGTTCCATGGTTTAGGGTGGGTTTTCTCTGAAGTGCTTCTCTTTTGGTTAAACATCTCTGCTTCACATTAGCTTGATAATGATAAAAATGCTCCCTGCCCCCACCTCCCCTTGCTCCTAGTTCACCTGAACATCTGATGGCCCCAGCTGTTCCTCTGCCTGCACTGATGGACAAACCTGTCTTCCTGGCTTTAAGCAAATGCACTGGAAATAGTGGGGAAGGATCATACTGGTTTTAGTGAGTGGTGAGTAAAGAGGACAGAGGCTAGAGAGCAGTGCTACGAGTAGGTTTGGACCAGGCAAGGTGATTTGGAGAGGGGGCAGACAATATTTGTATTGGTGTTGTCCTGTGCTGCATCAAGCTGGTTGTGAGTTAAAGAAAGTAGCACCCCTGTGTCTGTCCAGCGTGCTCTGTTCATGTACTACCAGGTAACACTTGGTGCTCTGAATGGTCTTTCACCATGTTTGGTGATTCTTCTGTTTTTCTTCTCTGGGGAGGTCCAAAACCACTTGCAAACGTGAAGCTCACCTTTGAGATGGAAGAGGAGGAACACTTTCTCAGTCAGAGTTTTCCACCCACTTTCATCTAATATTTAAGACGCAGCATAAAAGTTACAGTTTATGCAGTGGGGAGTGAATTTTGTATTGATTTAAAAATTAGTCATTTTTAGCTTACTATTTTATGCATCAGAAACTGGCCTTAGCTTCAGTAAGAATGCTGTATATTATTAATATACATCATTAATTCATTATTGGCATTGGGCTAATAAAAGCACTTAGTTCATTGCCCTGTCCTTAATGTTGGACAAGTGAGATCTTAATAAAATTGTGATGGGGAGCAAAGCCATTTTGGAACAGAGCTGTGGTCCCACCCTTGTGTTCCTCAAACACCTCTTCCTTTGGGGGTCACTTGCATCTCCAGCTGGGTCCACACAACAGCGCTGAGTCTGGAGGTGCTAGACTTGCCAGCTGGAAGCTGCAGGTCTGTTTTTGGCACCCAGGCCACCAGCACAGAGGCTGGGAAACCCAAATAATTGCCAAAGCAGTTGACTGGGGTTGCAGAAAAGGGACGGGGTGGGAATCTCCCCTTGCCGGGGACATCAGTGCCTTACTGCCTCATGTTCAGGAGGGCTGGGTACAACCCACACCTTGGCGGGGTAAGTGCATGAGCCTGTGTGCGGCCAATTGGAGATGAAAAGTGCTAATGCTTCAGGCAGGCCTCCAAGGCAAAGACCTCAATTTCAGTCCCTGTTCATATGCTGGTTTATTTATAAGCTATTAAAGATGTATAAAGTGATTTTTGGAGCAGGCAGTAGAGCCTCTGTGTCTCTGCTTCCAAGCGCGTGGTCTGATAGACTGCTGCTTGCTTTCCTGCGTATTTTTTTGCATTGGATCCTCCAACGTTGGACACTGTAGTTGTTCTATTGACATAAAAATGGAACCTTTGTCGGGTATGATTTAGCTAAAGCAATGAGCAAATCAACATATAGTTTGGGTTTTTTTTAATCTGCAAGGAAACGCATCCTGGTAAATCACCACCCTTTCTGTGCAGGGTGTTTCACATGCAACTTTCCACCAGAATTGATGGTAGTTGTATTCATGCTGACTGGAGATGGCTCGATCCCCTCTGCCAGCTTTGTTGGCAAGTGGCACTCACTAATTTAAGAGCACTTTTGGTTCAACTTTTCCTTGCAAAAGAGCAGCAATTTCAGCAGAGGATGCATATTCCTTCTGCCTAAGGTTATTTTGCTTGCTTGCTTATGGCATCCTGAAAATTATTTTTCATTGGTTTGCAAATGCAGTTAAAGGAAAAATGTAAACAGAGGACCTGCTGCATCTGAAGAGCATACTTGTTCTTCTCTGGCAGGAATGTAATTTACACAAATGTGTAATATTGTAGCAAGGCTTCCTTTAAAAAAAACCCAACAAAACACACTTCATTGGCATCATGATTCTTCTGAGTTATTTGCTGAGGTCTGTTATTGCACAGATATTGAGGTGTGACATCTGAGTTGGAATGATGGTGCTGTCAACTGTCCCGTCCTTCTTGATGTTAGTTCAAGAAATACAGCATCATGACAAATGGCATTGTTTTAAAGGCTTGGAGAATGCACTGCACAAAATACTGATGAACCCTGAACCTTAAAAGACCAATTTACAAAATGCCTTTTCTAAAGTCTTTTCAGTCTGCTGCAGGCTCCTTAGCATCATTTACAGCTGGACATATGACATGTGCTGCAGATGTGCCATTGGGAACAACCAACAACAGATCATTTTAAGCTCTTGGACATATGAGGGTGCACGAGGCAAATATAGAGTATTACCATCATGTGATTTTATTGTTGTAAAAGCAATTGTAGTAAAAGTTATAGTAATCCCTGGTGTTCTGCTCCAAAGCCCATTGAAGTCTGCATAATGGCTCCATTGAATTTTAGCAGCCTTTGAATCAGGTTTCCCCTTGTAGGATGGTGCTGATCAAAACCTGGTGCTCCAAAGCTATCTTCAGAAATCTTTCTCACTGCTCCCTTCCTATTCTCCTGGCAGTTACAAACACCGACACAACCAGCATTTAGAAAGCTTTGTTAGATCTACTGATGAAAAAGACTATTTAAGAGCCAGATGTTATTATTCTGCCATCATACGTCAGGTTAGTGGGTTACAAAGTCTGTGCTTCAGTGAGGAGCTTGCTGCCTTGAATGTCTGCATGAACCCATTCACCTCCACTTTTAAGCTGTGATGATGGAGCTTTCCTTTTGGGAGGACAGGGGAACTATTATAATCACTCTTCTACCAAGCTCAATAAACCCCTCTCTATTGTTGCTGCTTTGTCTAAATGCAAGAGCAATGCCCTAAAAGAAGATTTTAAATTTTAAAACTTGCCTTTTTGAAGACCTTGGGTCTGTTCTGAACATGGTGCTGCAATGGATATGTGCAAACCCCCAGCAGTGTTTGCTCTGTGGCTGTAAGGAGTCCTCCTGCATTTTGTGGGGTGAGCAGTGACTTGAGACGGCCATTCACTTCCTTGATCTCCCAGTGTAGTTTTGGGCATGTAATTTAAATTTTCAATCTCATGGTTTCCCACCTGTAAAACAGGAACTGTAACTACTTTCCTCGACTGGCCCTGGCAGGGTCACTCTCTCCAGCAAGGATGCTCTGCCCAGTGAGTGCAGCACCAGATTGCTGGTGAGGAAGCAGGTTGGAGACTGTTCCTGCTCTGACATGCCTGGAGTGCTCCATGGTGTAGAAAAAGGGGATTCAAACCTGCAGCACTGCCTTGTGGAGTTGCTACTTTCCACAAACCTGGCTGCAGTTGTCTGTATTGTGCAGTGCTTGAGCTGTTTGTGTGCAGCCTGATGGAGTGTATCGCTGTTTGTATGTCCTTCACTGAACAGCAGGCTGTTAGCTTTTTTTAACTGACTTTCTTGCTAGTGTTTCCAGTGATTTGGTGACACCTAGAAATGCATTTTCCAATTTAATTGTTCAGACAAACCCCATTGTTGGCTGATTGGGGAGCTCCCATCCTGCACTTAGCTGAGATGCAGCATCAATTCAGTGCGGGTCTTCCTGAGGCTGAATTAAAAGAGCATCTGCTTGCAAGCAGCAATTCCTCTCCTTGTTTAATAATGTCTATGGGAAAATTCCCAGCACTGAGCACAGGCTTCCTGTCTGCCTGTGCACTGTTCTGATCATCCTAAAGGGTCTTGTAGCTAGAATATGTCTTTGTACCATTTCTGAGATAATTCCTGTAGCAGTTTATTAATTCCTCCCCTGTTTTGTTCCTATAAGGGGTGCAGGTGACCTGAGTGAAAGCTTTAGCTAAATAGAAACAATTCAGGCTGGCTTCATCGACTTTTCAGTTAGGTCTCAAATATGTGCATACCTACAAAACTGGGGGCTCTTTTTTTAAAAAATCACTGTAGGTAAAAGTACAATTCACAGCAGACCTTGGCTCTCAGTTTGCTGCAGTCATGCAGCTGGGTGTGGAAAGCAGTTTAGGTACACTGGGAATGGCTCATGATCAGCTAAATACTGTGCTGAGCTGTGCCCCTACAGAGACACCCAAGCCTATAGCATCTGCCTTTTATGTTAGAGAGCTGTTGGTTAGGTAGCTCTGCACAAAATGTATCCCCAGCCTGTCCGCACTGCAAGCGGAGACCATGGGGGCTGCTGCTTTGGATGACAGTATAGATGAGACGATACTGTGACTAGTTCTTTATTTACAGCTTCTCAGAGCACAGCAGACAGCATATAATTAGAGCAATTGGCTCTAATGTTAGATAAAGAGAGGACAACCTTGTTGATCAGTGTGTCAGAAAGGCAAGAAAGTACATGTCTGATGGACTCTAGAGAGAGGAGATGATGCTTTTGGAGAGGGAAGCAGGATGTATTTGCGTCTTGCTTTCATTATGGATGGAAGAGAAAATACTGCATTAATGGGAAGGTGTTGAACAGCCACTAACTGAAGCTTTTTAAGCTGAAATGGTTAGGGAGAGAATTGGGCAAAGAGATTTTTGGGAATGGGGAATGCTGAATTTGAACCCGCCTCTGGAACATAGAAGACAGAAAGGACTGGGGAATAAAGCAAACATGGTGGTAGTACTTGTAAATAAGGTAAATGAAGCAGGACTAACCTACAATTGAACAGAGGGAGTGCTCTGGCAACCCATGGGGGAGGCCACAAACTTGCTCTGAATTTTTACAGGGGATCCCTACAGTCTTGTCCTTAATACTGCAGAGAAAGAAGAGCTGCCTCTGGTCTGGAGGCAGTTCTCATGGGTTCACATCCTGATGGCTGTGTTGCTGTGCTTAGCTGGTTTGCAGCTACTGAATTTAGCAGGTCTGTATTTGGTGGGCTGCTTCTGCAGGCTTTCTGTTTAGGATTTGTCAGTGCCAGAGGTGGTGTTGAACACAGACCCATGACTTGTGGGTCTTTGTTGAACACAAAGACTCCATGCCTTGGAGTGTGAGGTTAGTGGAAAACACTATGTCGATGGGCCTGGTGATCTCTGGAACAAGAGGGCAGTGAAAATGGAAAAAAAAAAAAAAGTTTTTATTGAGGCCTGCTAGGTGAAGAAATAGCCAGAGGGCTGAGATAACCAGATAGCAAGAAAGTTCTTTGGGAGGGCTGGGAACTGGAGAAGGAAGAGCCTTGGTAGGATTGATTTATAGGCACTAAAGACCTCAGTTTAGCTCATGAGTCACAGCTTTTCCTATTTGCTGTGGCTTAGCAAAGCATGGGCTTGTATTCTGGCTACTCCTGTGTTTTATGTTAAACATGCAATTAAGAGGTCTGAGTAAGAACCTGTGAGCTCTGCAGAAGAGTAAGCATGTTGGTGCAGATCAAGTCTACAGAGGTGGAAACTTCAGCACAAAGGTTGGAAGCAAGAACAGGGCAACACAGACTGAGGACTGCAGCCCATGTCTGCCTGATCTTCCAGCCAGGGATGCCACAAAACACTGAAGGCTTCCTGGGGCCTGAGCTTAGCATTTAGCTTGTCCTGAGTTACATGACCTTGATGGGAAAAACGAGCTTCAATTCCATGGTTTGAAGTGCTGAAATCCAGGGATGGTGATAAAATAGGCAGCACCCAGAAGAGGAGAGTAGCTTGCATGTAAGCCTAGAGCTTTGGTGCCCAGCAGAGCTGAGGGTCTGATTTCCAAATACCTGTGCCCTGGATCTTATCAGGGTCTGAAGTGACTCTCCTGGAGGTGGGCCAGGCTGCTTTAGCACCTCCTGAAGTCTGGGACGTGAAAGCTGGCAAGAAACACAGCCCACAGCTTGCCAGTTATGGTACCGTGCTGGGTGGAGGGAGACCCCAGCCAGCTGCTGTTGGCTTGGAGCTGTATATGGGCTGGGGGTCTTGTCATGGGTGATGGTGAAATACTGTCCAATATGATAGTTTATCCTGAGATGTATTTGACAAAATCTGTCTGTGAATGTTACACCGATCCCCTTTGCCCTCTGATGCAAGTGGAATAGAAAGGAGGAGGGATGGGGGAGTGTCTACAACCCCAGTGCAGCAGTGGATGGGCTCCCTGGATCTCCAGGCATGCAGTGAAGGTGACAGCAGGTGATGTCCCCTTGGGGTGAATGTCCCACTCTAAACCCTGCAGAGGTGTGTGGGTACATGCAGTTTGGTTTGAGGGGCAGGGGCCAGGCAGGCAGCCCCCACTGCCCCCTCCATGCTGTGTCCTCCTTGCCCAAGAGCTAGCAAAGACAACTTCTCCTCTGCATGCCTGGGGAGGTGATGCTGGGGTCGCTGGGCCCTTCCCTGCAAATTAGGCTTGTGGCTTTGCCAGAAATGACATCATTTGTTAGGCAGATTTCTTCATTAGGAAGCTTTCTAATCTCAGACATAAGTGACTGAAACCCTTCCCACCCCCTGAGCACTGAGAAAGCTGAGCTGCATTGCCAGTCTCTGCAGTACGCTTTGCTTATTTATCATTCGTGGCATCATGTTTGTTTTATGACAAATGAACTTAATCACAATTTTCACAGTGGAATACACAGGAAAATACCCAGGATAACCATAGCTGCAGGTATAGAAAACCAAACTTAATTTAGAAAGGATATACAGGAGCAGTCTAAGGAGCTGAAGAATTGAATTAATCTAATAAAAAGACTCAGCTGTATATAATTCTTCATGCTGGAACAATAGCCCCATGAGATAAGATGGTGCTTCGATTCTGCATTAAAGTTTTTTTCTTGTATGCTTAATGCTGAACAAAACCATTATCATTATTTGTTGCTGAAAAGTGCATTCAAGTGTTGGGAATATGTTGGGTTTTTTTTTTTCCCCCCCCAGTGTTGCACAGTGGAGGAGGGTAGGAATTGCAGATCATTTATTAATGCTGTGCTCCATTGTGGTCTTAATCTCAGCCAGATGGGCCAGGATGCTCTGGCTAAAATTCAGCGTGAGCATGCTGCCTCGCACAGAGCTTTCCATTTCAGATACGGCAATGCAGAGACTGGGCCAGGGCACGGAGTGTCATGGTCATCCAGAAATGCAACGACAGAAATTTTAGAGGCTGAGAGTTAATCACTTCAGCTTGGGAGAGAAAGTGGTATGCATGTAGGTGTGCATGCACACATACGCACGCATACGCATGGATGTACCTTGGAGTATAGTTTGGTTTTGATTCTTTGATGTGATATTTACTGTGTGGCTGTGCTTTCAGGAAAACTCTGATAACTGCTTGCTTGACCCTGACAGTGCTGTATGCTTCCAATTTCTTCATCATTTCGGACCCTTCTCAGTGTTTTTCTTCCTCTCATGATACCATAACAGAAATTATGATGGTTGAACCAGGAAGAATAACGCTTTAGAAACTAACCTACTGCTATCAGTGTATTTTCATACTACTCTAGCCAAACAAAATAATGGTGTGAGCTGTTTGCACTGTGCTAAAATCCATTTCTGTGTGTAGAAACATCATTAAAGAGTGGCTTAAAGTACATAGCACTAAAGAAGAATTTAGGAAAGGAAACAGAATAAACTTCCCAGAGCATGGCAGGGGGCATCCTAGGCTGTCCATGAGATTTAGTGTCAGGGGGTGCAGAGCTTTCCTTAGGAGACTAGAGACAGTAATTTGTTCAGTCTAGCAAAATGAGAGCTGCAGGGGAATGATTGCTTCCTATAAATATTTTCAAGGGGCAAAAGCTGATGCTGACAGAACCAATGGATGTAGGTTGGTGATAAAAAAATCTTGGCTGGAAATTTAGACTCCTAAACAGCAGAGTAGTAATGTTGTGGAACAGTTTTCTAATGGATGTAAGGAGTCAGAAGTTGGATTGCTTTTTAAGGCAGAGGTTGATATCCTGAAAAGGGCCCTGTGACAGTGTTCACCATTGGGGTGATGGGGTAGCGGATGTCTCTGCTTAGTGATCCAAACATTCCCCACTTACAGCTCTATATTTTATTGAAAACTGTTTCCTTTGCCTATGAAGTGTTCTTAAAATGTGTTGGAAAGCGGCAGGCTGCTGTGTGACTGAGCAGCTTGGCTTCAGCAGTCTGACTCCTTGGTTTAAAGGTAGTGTAGCTGGAGGTAAATAGGATGGCCTTGTCTCATTTGGTGACCCCAAAAAGTGCAGTTGAGAAGCAAGGTCACGGAGATGCAAGTCACAGTGGGGCTGGAGAGGGCAGGAGCTTACAGTGTATCACCTTCTGTTGTGCAAGCCCTACTCCCTTACACATCTGGAAGGCACCTTCCCCACTTCCATTAGCCCCTTTGAACAGGCTGCCATTCCCTTCCAGCAACATGGGTAACTCTGGACTCCTGCCAGGTGGTGACAGGAAATAGGTTTGGTTTTGAGGGTTGAAGTGCTGGTGAGCAGGAGGGACCTTCAGCCATTTCCAAGGCTGGCAGCAAGCCTCGGATCCGAGACATCCAGACTCTTTCTTTAGGTGCAGAATCAAGGCAGACTGTGTTTGAAAGTCTGCAACAGAGATCTCTCCCGCATCTCAAATCTGTAAGAGTTTTGTTTCTGCGTTGTCCATGCTCTGCATGGCTTTGCATGGGATGGATGACAGAGGAGTAACACAAGAGAGACTGATTCACATCAGGACACCTGTGTATTCTCCACTTTCTGCATCTGCATGATCCATTGAATTCACCAAGAGCATGTTCCTCCAACCCTCAACCAGCATTTCTGCATCTTCACAGCCTCTGCTGCTGAGCCACAGCCCTGCCTGGAGTTTAGTGCTGCTGCTGCTGCCGCTGCATTTCCACCCAGCTTCACTCTCCTGACATCTCCCTGCATCTCTGGCACACTCCTCTGGCCACGGGACACAGCCCAACCTGCTAACTTCATTAAAGCCATCTCTGCTGCAGTCAGGACCTGTGGGGCTCCAATCCCAGAGACTTTGGGAATGGACCAGAACTGGGAAAGTTACCAGTTTTTAAGCAAGAATCTGTATCTTTTGAAAGAGCAGTGAAGGGATTCGGGAGCCTCACATCAATTTAATGAGTATAGACTGTGCAGGCACTCAGACTCTGATGCACATTAGCGATGTTTTTAGTGTCTGGACTCTCAGGAGGATGCACCTCTGTCAGCCCAACTGCTATAAGAGGCAGTTGTGAAGTCGGATTGCAGATGGACAAAAGTCTTATTTTGTTTTTACGTCTCATGAAAGTGAAGCCTCTAGTGCCATCTTACAGAATGTATCAATGTCCTACTTCATACACTTCCAGGTGAATAAGGTTGCATAATTTAGGTAATCAATAAAATATAGCAGCCAAAGGGAAGAAATGTGGGCAAATGGATAATTAAAAGATGGTAGCGTAAGTATTGCCAAATCTTGTTTTAGCTCCTGTGTCTCAGCTCATGACTGTCCCCAGCCACCCCCCAGGGAAGGGGACAGATGCTTTTCAAAGCAGGCTGAATGTATGGTATAGTATGGTCAAATTGCACATGGCCTGGAGGGGGTGCTGGGGCTAGAGAGGGCCAGTAGAAATGGCTTTGTGCATCTCCATGTGCTACTGCTCTATGCAGAGTCACTCTCCCAACGTGGAGTTAGAGCAGCCTTGAGGCAGGGCTAAGTTATGTCAGCCTCAAGCAGCTCCAAGAGGAAGAAACTGGAGCTGATCTTTGATTAGACTCAATCCCTACCCAAGAAAGGACTAGTGGCTTATACAAACTTCTGAGTTCTTCCTTCTATAACTGGATAAATCAACCTCAGCTGATGATTATAGTGAGGGGCAGAGCAGCTGTAATGTGCAGGGAACAGGACATGGCAGCTTATCTGACTGATTCAAGCGCAGAGATGACACTGGGGGGAAGGCTCAGCCTTAACTCAGCACATTTCTGCCTTAAGTTAATCCCCTCCCTGCCCGGTGTTTCTCGCTGCAGCCATGCTAGCCAGCACTGTTCCAGCCCTGCTGATGAGGATGGCAGCACAACAGCACAGAGCAAAGCCTCCTGCCTCCCTGCTCCCTCCAGCAGTGGGTCTGCTCCGCACAAGATCCTCACACCTGATGTGGAACAAAAACAGCATCAGACTGGTGCTCCTGAACATCTTGCAGGCCATCATCCAGCAGACTGGTGCAGAGGGCATGGGATGGCCATGGTACAAGAAGTTGCCTTGGTCCAGGCAGCAGGACCTGTACAACAGCTCAGATGTTGACCATGTTCCTCTGCCTTTGTGTACATGTTGTTCCTCATGCCCTTTGCTGTTCCAGACTGGAAAAGCTCCTTCCCTGCAGGAAGGCAGATAAAATGCCTGAGCCATGCAGGGTTCGCAGCCACCGCCTCCTCATTCACTCCCAAACATCCTCTTCTCTGGGGCTGTGTGCGCATCTGAGAATAGCTCCTTGCCACAGTCTCCTCCGCAGGAACAGAGTTACTTATTCATAGGCATTGGGTTTGCTCTGGTAGTCTTTCTGAATTTATTCTAAAAAGAGATTCACCTTGTGCCTGGGAAGTGCCTGGCCCTTCCTCCAAAATGGAAGCGAGAAATGCTTCTAGTGTGGTTTTTTTTTGTACATGGTTAAAAATAGTGCCCCAGAAATGTATGACAGATAAACATGAATGAGGGATGTGTAGGTCAAATGTAGTAACCTTCAGACTGTACATACAGATATGTGTGTCTATCCTAGCACTTCTAAAATTTCTTCTCTCTTCTCACTCATTTCATTACTCAGTCTCTGCTTTCTTCTCTACGTCTTTTGTTCCCATCTACCTTTGTTTTAATTCTTCTGCATCACTCTTCTTTCATTTAATTCTTACTCTGCTCTGCCTCTCTCCCCCCCCGCAGTGTCCTTTTGCCCCTCTGCTTTCCGCCCTGCTCCCACACACCCCATCTCTTCCCTCTCTTCCAATACCTTTCCTTGTTCTTAGCACTGAGCCCTTTTCCCTGATCTCCCTCTTGTCTCTGCATCCTTTTAGCTTCCTTCCTCAGCTGTTTCCTTCAAGCCACAATATGCTGGGGATGCTCTGTCCACATAGTCTCTGGGGCAGGCAGGTGCCAAAGATCTCTGGTGCAGTTTAGCCGCCTGGTACAGAGATGGCCCCAACCTATGTGTGAGGTTAAAAGCTGACTTAAGAGCTAGCTGAAAGATGCAGAGACTGGGTAAACTGGGCTGGGGGATGAAGTGTGTTGCATCAAGGTGACCACCCGTGGTTAGGATGGAAAAGCCATCTACCATTCTGCTCTCTCCCTTGAAGACCAATCTGACTTTTGTCTGCAGCTTGGGTGAGACCCACCTGGAGATAACCTGAGACAGGTCCAGACAAAAGATGGGGGCTCTTGATCCCCAAAGGCGAGGGCCTGACCTGGGTTGCCAGCACAGCAATTGGTTTGGCAACTGGGATGGCTGCCCAGGAAGGTGTTTCGTTGGATCCTGGGTGTGCAGGCAGAAATATCTCACCAGAATGGCTGTTTACACATGTCATCTTGGTCAAAAGCAGGTATAAAATGCAAAAGACTTCATCTGATGTGTTTAAGTGGATGAAAACACTAAAAATTAAGAGTCTGCCCATATGTTGTGAGTGCCTTACAGTGACAGATCTGAATGTTTATCCACATGAAGGCCCTTTCACACTGCAAAACAGTGTTAAATGGCTTCAGGGTAAGTGGAAGTCGAGCCAGTAAGGGCATAAGCAGCCTCTTGGAAATACTCTTCATACAGTCTCTGATCTTTAACTTCCCTCATCTCTCCTCTTTCCAGGTTTTAAGGGAGGAAAACATTGGTTATTGTCTTCAGGCTGTTTCAGATTAGGCTGGGAGCTAGTGTGGACCTCAGAAGCCCTTTTTGTGTTATAACCCCATGGCTCATGTGGACATCTGCTGGCCTCATGGGCAGTAAGAGATGCAGCACCCAAGCCATGTGGCATTTGGATAAGAAGACAACAAATGCTATTTTAAAATTCCTGAAATTTCTAATTTATTGTGGAAAGCCATTGCCTAATAAATTAGTTGTATTTAACTGCTGAAACACCATTTTCCTCCTGAAAGACTTTAGTGGAAGAATGTAGTGACTTGTGCTTTAGAGCAAGATGCAGCCTGGTTCTTCCTCTGTCCATCCTCAGCCCTGTACTGGCTTAATTTCATGTTTCCTAAGGAATGTGCACTGTTCTAACATTTAACATCAGGAAAAAAATGATGATGGTTCTCTTTAGTAAAAGAGAAATGTTCAGGAAGGTCTACTGCAAAATTTAATCTCTGCAGGGCCATTCTGTAAATGGAGAGGACTAATGGAGGGGAAAAGGGCTCAGATTTTCCTTGTTTGCTTGGGCTAACAAAAATACCCATTGCCTGCATTTAAGTTAGAGCATGTTTTGTTCATTCACTTCTGGAAAATGCGTAAGCATGTTGCTGTGAAGACGCAGCTTTAAACAGCAACTGCTTTGACCAAGCTGGGCCAGTTGGAAGTGGGGTGCGCATTGCCTTTTGCACTCCACCACCCAGTGTTGCAGCCGATAGCACTGGGGAAAGATTAGGGCATGGTTAATCCACCGCCTGGATCATCTGCTCTTGGGAGCTATGGGAAACAGAAAGCCATGCAGGTAAATACGGCTCTTACCCCTGCTGCACAACTCCTTCCAATATATGGGATTTTGGGACAGCTATTTCTAATAATACTCAATAGGATGTTACTATAGCAACTATATGATGTAGTGAATAATTTCATGGGCTTAAATCCAAAATTCTGGGAGCTAAGATGGGGCTGAGAATGATTTAGGACTGCCTGCGAACTTTGGTCATGTGGGTGCTATGCTGAAGTGGGAAGAAGTTAGGAAAGAAGATAAAAGATGCTTCTCTGACTCTGAAAGGAGCTGCAGCCTGTTAGGTGCAGCTGGGGAGGGGTAGGGAAAATGAAGGCCACCCTGCAGAGTTCCCCTGCATGTACCATCTTCTGCGTTCTTCCATGAGGGACCTTGATGCACAGCATTTCCCTTTGATATTCAAAGTTTGCTGTAAACCAGATCTGACATTTAGCTTCAGGTCAAATTAAATTGATTTGACCTAGAATGATTTTTATTGGTTTGGTTTTGTATTTCACTTAAAAAAAAAAAAATCTGTTGCAGCGCAGTTCCAAGCAGAATTATTTCCCTTTAATTTTCTCTCTTGACAAACTGAAGAGTCTTTTATTTGCCCAGATTTCATCTGAAGTGCTAATGTACAAGAGGCAAAATTGGGCTGTCAACAGTGATGCCAGAAAAGAGACATCTGGAACCCCCTCCCACGGCAGAGCTGGAGTTCATTCCCTGCTAAGGCCCATCCAAATGTGCTCTAATGAGGAGATGGTATATGGGCACACCCTGTGCTCCCTATTCCACTCCTCTACTTTTTTTGCATCAAGAAATACACCTTGATGTGTATCCTAATGTTATATCTTAACTTCAAGTCATTGCTCTTTTTCCTCTCATCCTCTAAGACTGTGACTAATTCCCTCCCTTCACTTATACCGGTACCTTGAGAGTATTTATAGATTGTGGTCCTGCCCTCCCTTCCATACAATATAAATTTATCTCTGTTATTCCCTCCTTCAGACTGGTCCCAAGTGTCCTGCCCTGCAGTACTTATGCCACCAGCATCTTCTGTAACTTCTCTCCATCTTTCTGTGCTTTTCCTAAATGAAGAAAACAAATTACAAAAATACCTGGTTCATCTGTGCCAGAGGACAAACTACAGATAAATACTGGGAGTCTCTTCGCCCTGCCCTGCCCATCCCTGTATGGGACATTCTTTGTTTTACGTTGCAGGGTTAGTCCATGAGCTCTCATTCCTTTTGTTGTCTGTTCGTGAGCTGCCTCTTGCCTCCTTTCATGTCCTGCCTGGGTACTTAGTCATGCTCCTTCTGCAGTGCTGCGTACACACCTGCACTCTGGGCTTCTGCCCAAGGGAAATATGCTGCATCCCTGAGCTGCTGCATTTACCGTCATCTGGGATGATGGGTGGGTGACATCCCTGTGTCATCTGCTGATGCATTTACACTACCTTGGCTGAGGTTAATGCAATGGATGATTAGCCAGTGTCTGATACTGCATGTGAAGAACTCACTCCAGGACACCTTAGTGTCTTAATTCCAATGTTATCACTGTGTCCATTTGATTGATTTCCTGTACATATGTTATGAGTTGGTTACCAGAGAGGACTGAATGCCAACAATACAAGAGAAAGTGAAGTTTCCCACACTTGCTATTTTTCCTTTGCTTCCTAACACCAAGCTTATAGCCAAGAAGGCTATTAGATTTTTTTCTATTTAAAAAAAAAAGCACAGCCTAATGCTTAATCTTAGCTGGTTGTCATGCTCTTCTGAATGCCCTCTGGCTCACTCACTATGGTAGACTCTCAAAATGGGCTTTTCCCAGAGGACATGTTGCTTCACTTGCCCTGAAGTTTTCTGGATGTTCCTTTCTCTCTCTTTAAAAACACGGCAGAAAAACTGCTTGCCATATTTGTTTATTTTCTCTTTAGCTGTGTTTGTAATTTTGGCCCAAGCCTGTAGGTGAATCAGCAATATCTGCAGAGATGTCCTGTCCAGAACTTGATCTACAAGCTGCTTTCTTCTCAGTTGAAGCACTGTACCTGGAGTATCTTCTGGGGTGGAGGGGTCCTTGGTCATGATCATAGCTGCAAATCTGACTGTCATATAGCTGTCTTTCAAAAGTAACTCACACTAGAGCCTGAAGCAGGAGAGCTGCTGTAGAGGTCATGCATTTATCCTGTCTCCCCAAGCAGGAGCACCTGATAGCATTTGAGAGTTAGTTGTGTAACTACTCCTAAAAACCTTTAGTAGTTTGGGATCTGAAACTTCCCTGGGCTGAATAGGAAACCATTTCAGTGCTTTCTGCTTCTTCTAGGGTCAGGATGGTAGTGAAGTCAGAGATTTTCAGGTTTGGAGTCTTGGATGTTTCACTGGGGGAAGGGGCATACTCTGGAGGAAAACAGACCTCCCTGTGATTGAAAAGTTAAGTTTTCATTGCAGCTTTTAACAGAAATCTTCCAGCAGATGTGGGTGAGGCAGTGGTGTGCAAGAACTTCTCCTCAGGAACTGCTTCAGCAGCATGGTCAGCACACAGATGGGAGGTCAGGCACAGGGGGAGAGCAGGCGGTGAGCTCTCTGCTCCTGCCTTTCACTGCGGCTTCCACAGTTACCTGGCTGCTGACCCTTCCCGTGTGGCAGAGACTCTGGGAAAGCTGCATGAGGCATCATGATCTGGGTAATTATCCCCAGCTTTTCACTTGTGAAGCCAAACACCAGGCTGTGCTGCTGAATGCAGAGAGAAGCGCCTGTCAGGGAGGTTGGTCCTGGCGCTGCTGTCAAGCTGCTGCCCCCCTCCTGCTTTAATAACACACAATAATTCCAGCAAATGGTTGGTTTGGATCAAGGTTGCTCCGCCACAACCTCAAAAGCTTTCTACAGTGCAGCCTCCGCTGTCTTTAAATCTGCAGAAGACTATGATTTAGCCACCAACCCTGACTGCAGGGAGCTGGGTCCCCTTGCAAACAGCAGAGGCATGACTCTGCCTTGGCTTTCCTCCACTCTTCCAGAAAAGTGGCGATCGGCAGCTGCCTGCCCTAGAGCAAAGCAATTGCCCCCATCTCTGCCCTGCTGCCTGCAGCAGGACAGAAGAGGGCCAGAGCCAAAGATACCCATGTCCTAGGTTTCCTTATCCCATGAAACAATGGGTGAGTCTGCAGTGCTGCCTGCATGGTGTGCATGTATAGAAGGAAGAGGAGCTGCTTCTCTCCCCTCAGCCTGTGGGTTATCTCCAGGAGTGAGGAGCTTGTGGGTGACATCCAAGGTGTTTGTGAAAGGTGCCCAAAGACAAGCCAGGCTGTTGACCAGGCTCCAGCTCACCACAGAGGTCCCACATCACCTTTGCAAGCCTTCAGGCTTTGCAAATGAAAAGAGATGGAGAGCTGCTGAGTAAGGAAGGAGTAGGACCTTCTCCTGGGCTCTTAGGGAGGGAGACAGTCCAACTAATCTGTGTTCCTTGAAATCTTAATTATGTCTCCACTCAAAGTACAGACTTCAAACTTGCTGGCTTGTCTCCTGGGTGGGTGAATATTTTTGATGTCATGTATTCACAGTCAGGAGATGGAGGGGTTTGTAGTTGTATTGGCTCTTCACTAAAGTAGAGTGAAGGGTGGGATAAATCTCTAAAAAAGTCCTTCTGGGAAGTGAGATGTCTGGGGAGGATTTTCCTGTATCTGCTTGGAGTAAACTCATCTTTTACAGGTGAAGAGATGCAGTGGCAGGTAAATAAAGGAGAGACCTTGAGAACAAGGACATTTATAGCATTAGTTATAGCACATATGGCCCGATCCTCCTTAAGCAGAAGCTGGTGCCAGCAGGTTGATGCTGATTTATGACTGCAGTGGCTCTGCCCCACATTCTGCACTACTTTGAGAGGTTTAACTTTTAATATACTTTTGAAAACTTTGACTGACTTTCAGATGCACCTTTGGTGCCCCCACCTTCTAGAAACAGAGAAATCACTTAACATGCAAGTAAAACACATTAGTGCTTGGATCAGGGCCTGTTGCCTCACCTGCCTCAGCAGAACCTCTGTGTTTTTCTTTTTTTTCTTTTAAAATATTTTCTGATGCTGCTCATATTTCCTCACTTCTCCTTGATGTTATGTATTCTGGATCCTACTTGATGCTATACAGTGTCTTTTCTCCTAATGTTTCTATTACTGCCAATAAAGGTGGTCACCAGGAGCCAGCATACACTGGTCCTCCTGTCTTCCCGTTGTGATGGGAAAACCTTGGGTGAAAAGAGAGTTAGTTGGTGATTTTTGAGCTCTGTCTCTTTGCCTGCATTAGCCTCGTGCTGCTGTGTCCTCTCTGACCTAGATTTCCCTGCTGTCCCTTGGGCATTAGATTTGATCCTGATTTGTGGCCGGTAATGTCTTGTCTTCAGACTCTCTTTGTTGGCTCCCAGGACCTTGTACTTCCTTCCACTCTGACAGTTTTATGCAGGTGGAACTCTAGTGCCTTTGGTGAAGTCGCTCCTGATTTACCCCAGCCCTCGGTGCCTGACAGCTGGTTTTCTCCCTGAATTACCGTCCCTGACACTTCACTGTAGGTGTTATGCATTGTCACGAAATTAATTTTCCTCCCGAGAGCCCTCAGTGATTTTAGCTGAATTTCGTTGCAATTGGTGCTCTCTCTCCCTGGAAGATTCATGCCACTGGGGTAGCATTGACCTTGGGGGATGGGGAGCCAAGCCCAAGTGCAAGACAACCCTTTCCTTTTTTTTTTTTTTTTAATTTTTTACTAGCTGAATTTCCATGAGATGTTGCAGTCAGGTATGAGTGGCATAGAGAAAATTCAGCAGTCCCTCCAGATTTATATCAGACTCTTACTCAAAGACTCTTATTTCAGCAGAAGCCCTTCTCCAATGCTGGCTTTTACCTCCCTGATGGTAAGCCCTCTCTCCCCGGGTGTGGAAGAGCCTGAAGCTGTAGGGCAATGATCCCGGGTTTATCACAGCATCAAAAGCAGCTGGCACTGGCATTTCTCTCTTTTCCCAGGCTGAATTTGAAGCTGCAGCCATGTGGCTGTGGACTGCCTTACAGCAATCGTGCGAAGCTGAACTTATGAGTAACTGGGACCCAGAAAAGGTGGGGCTGGATATGCAGGAGGTGCCTGTGGCAGAGCCCTGGAATGGAGGCTGGGCAAGGGAAGAGGGTGTTTCTGCAGGAGGTATCGAAAGACAACCTGGTCTTGAGTATGGAGAGTGACCTGCTGCTTTGTAGCAGTCTGGAGGTCAAAACAGTCAATAGCTGAAGTTCCTAAATCATCTTTGAAATGAGATTTAGGTGTTTTAGAACTTAAAGACAAATGAGACTTAGCCAAACACATAGAGATTTTGTGAGATACTTTGGTGTCTAGTGCTCTAAAGGGACTTGGGCCCATTTCAAGTCATTTGAAAAGCATTATTTAGGTGCTAATTCACTTAGTTCTTGGAGTATTTTTGTCATGGAACTCTGTGCATTTGATAGCATTTTAGGCAGTACCTTAGTGCTGCTGGACCTGAACGACCAGTCGTGTTACTCCTGTCACAGGAGTGAAAACCTGCTTTTTTCCTGAACCAGATTTTTCTTAAAACTTACGAAATGATATTTGTATTTTTTTCTGACAATTAGGAAGATTGCTGCAGCTGCACTTCTAGCAGGAGCATTTGCAACTTTATGTGTGTTTTAAAGTGTTCTTGCTCTCCTCTCGAGGCTCTTTTTTCAGTGTTCCTGATTTGTATGCTGTCTAGAGTACTGGGGAGGGCTGTCACAGACCTTATACCAGGGTTTTACTGCCAGCTCAAATTGAAGCTCTCTGAGACCATTTATTGAAGCGGAAAGCCTGGATGGCATGTGGGGATGGGAACTGCTGAATCATTTACTATGGGTTCACTTTGGTTGGTTGGCTTTGGGGGGAACCTGCTGAGTATCCCCTGCCAGATGCCGTGAGTTCTGTGCATGTTCATGGGAGCTGAGGATATCCAGCATCACCAAAACAAGCTCCACTCCTCTGTTTGGCTTGACTTGGTCTAGGGTGCACCATGACACCCACAGTGCCTATTTAGCATCAGCAAAAAGGTGGACCCTGGTATCTTTTCGGAGCAACGCTGGAAGGGAAATGATGGCTGTTGTGGCGCAGAGTCCGCGACAAAAAAGAAAGATGCTGTTAATGGCCTGCTGAGATGACGGTGCCGGTAGCACCATGTGTCCTGCATTCCCCAGAGTGGATCTGTCTTAATCTTATTAAAAGCTCCTCAGTGTTTCCTACACGTCCCTCCCACAGACAGGTCTGTAGCACTCAGCAGCTGAGCCAGGACCTGATCTGTGCCTGCCCAGTTTTTGGAAGAAACCAGAAGTGGGCTGGGGCAACAGGAGAAACCCCCAGGCAGGGTCTGGGGAAGCCACACGGAAGAACCATGCTTTGATGTAACATGATGGTGACCTGACAGCAGCTGCTGGGGGGAGTGTCTCAACCAGGCAGACCCCAAACTGAAGGTCCTAAAAGTCTTAGGGTCTTCAGGGGCTGGATCCTGAAAGCAATTTGTCCCCACCTCCAGCCTCTGTGCTTACTAGGAGGTGATGAGTTGCTAAAGGATGCTCATCCTCAGCAGTCAAGTTTTTCTGGGGGCTGGGATCCCAGCTGATCCCCACCCGCATGTATATTTAGCACATGGAGGACTGAAATGGGGGAGCCCTGGAGCTGGAAGCTGCAATGCCTGCTTATACTAGACAGCTAAAGTGCTGGGGCTGGAGGCTGTAGTAACTCATATCCTCTGCAAATTGACCTGGAGGAGGGGTTTTACATGCATCAAAGCATATTATTAATTTATTTGAGTTTAGGACTTGCTTTCCATCTCGGGCAGGATGAATTAGAGTCACTCCAATGAAGTCAATGGAGTAACTGGAGTGTAAAGAGAATTAAGCTTGGTTTTTCCACCCTGTCCTTTTGCCCTCCTACCTGTGCAGGAGGTAGCACCTGCCTCTCTGCATGGCAGCGTTTCCTCTGGCTGCTGCGGGATCTCAAGGGGAAGGATGAATAACTTGCACAGCTGATGCACTGACTCACTCCTGTCCCCAAGAGCTAAGGCGCAGAGCTGTCAGCTGCTCTGAGACAGCGGGAAGCAGCCTTCTTGCTGCTCTGAGTTTCCCCAATGTGTTCAGGACCCATGCAGGAGAACAGTGGGAAATAATAATAGAATAGGAGCATGTATCCTTCCGATACGTCCAGTTTTCTTATAGCATCTGTTATGCAAATGAATCCCAAAATGACTTCTGGGGTATGGGCATTCATGTTTGTGAATGCTGCGACTTGCAGAGTTTTACCTTTCCCGCAGCCAGGATCAGGAAAGTTCTGGTGGAAAACAGGTTGCTAACCTGTAAAGTGGGTTTGCAAATCCTGAGCTAAAACAAAGAGCACCATCTCCTGGCAGCTGGGAATAGCTGGCCCTGCTGCCAGGGATGCACGCCTAGTGCAGTTATCTTGAAAGCAGCTTGCCGCTCTCTGCATCTAACCTGTAGCATCTGGAGGTGGGATAGCTCAGGGCTGACAACTGGCTCTGGCTATTGAGACAGGCTAATCCAGGGGAGACTGAGAGCTGATTTAGTGGTGTTACCAACAGCAAGGTGATGCCTGCACTTGGCATGAGGGGTCTCATAAGTTTGGGTTTCAAGCTCCACTTGAGTTGACACGCAAGTGTTCAAGTACTTTTGAGGTTTGCCTGGATGTTGAAGTATCTTGAGCTATTAAGTTCATGGAGAAGGGTCTTGGCTCCAAAGTGGTGCACTCAAGTATCCCTGGGTGTACCCAGCCTACTTTAGAGCATTGTGTAATTTGGCATGGGGCTGAGAGATGCCTCTGCCGTTCATGCAAGCTGCCCTTGCCACCACCGGGAGTGGTACCAGCAAAGGATGTTTGGAAATCTGTGGAGCTTTCCTGCAGTTTGAGTTGGACTTTAAATCAAGTGGAAGGGAAGAAACAGCTTGGTCTGGACCTAAGGTGCTGGATCGAGTCCAGAGGAGGGCAACAAAGCTGGTGAAGGGTCTGGAGGATATGTCCTATGAGGAGCGGCTGGGGGAACTGGGATTGTTTAGCCTGGAGAAAAGGAGGCTGAGGGGAGACCTTATCGCTCTCTACAGCTACCTGAAAGGAGGTTGTGGTGAGGAGGGTGTTGGTCTCTTCTCCCTGGTAACAAGCGATAGAATGAGAGGACATGGCCTCAAGTTGCACCAGGGGAGGTTTAGATTGGATATTAGGGAAAATTTCTTCACGGAAAGGGTTATTACGCATTGGAATGGGCTATCCAGGGAGGTGGTGGAATCACCATCCCTAGAGGTGTTTAAGAAAAGACTGGATGTGGCACTTAGTGCCATGGTCTAGTTGACACAGTGGTGTTAGGTCAAAGGTTGGATGCGATGATCCCAGAGGTCTCTTCCAACCTAGTTGATTCTGTGATCCTGTAAGAAGACAGGGTGTGCTTTGAATTTGGAGATAGATTTGGGACTGATGATCCATGTGGGTACTGTAATGAGATGTGGAAAAGTGATAGAACACTAAACATCTGTGTAAAGATGTGTAAGACTCCAGATGAGAACAAAGTAAGGCAATATAATATGAGTTTTAAGAAGGAAGGTAACTGAGTTGGGAAACTGAAAAGAAACAAGGAGACATCATGTGTCAGGGTCAAAAGAATAAGAAAAAAGTCTTTCTTTTTCCTCTTTTTTAAGGATAAGTTAGGAATAAAAAGAAGCCAAGGCCAAGCACAAGCTTCTTGCTAGTGGCTGATGGCAAAATTGTAAATTTGGTGCAGAAAAGGCAGGACTGTTTAATAGCTACTTTTGTTGCGTATTTGGAAGAAAGCAGGAAGATGCATTATCTGATGGTCATGGATGAACGATAAAAATGAAGGAGAGGCTGGAACGTAAGCTGCTGCTGTGCAGCTGGGAAACAAGGTCTGTGTGCTGGTCATTGGAGAGGACCCCAAGCTGTGGTTTGATCTCCAGATACAGATGTTTAAGTGGTGGCAAGGTCTGGGCAATGGGACTCTCCTGCACCACTGTCAGGTGCAATGGGAGAGCATGATGGCTTCTTGGATGTAGACAGTCAGCCTTGCTATGAAATCAGCCTTTCTAGAGAGAGGGTAATTATAAAATAAAAAGCTCCGCAAAGCGCTCAACCACCTCCTTGAGCCTTTAAGACAATATAGGATATCTTTTTAAGAGACAGGCTTTAGTGAGTGCTGAAGGGAAGTCACTGCATATCTCTGAGCTCTGTGGTGCCTTTGGGGATCTTGGATCAGAGCAAAGTCACTGTGCTGGAAAATGCTTGTTGCTCAGTTTTGGCCTCTTTGTTATCTAAAATCTCTGGATGACAACTAACGGGCCGAGGTACTGGGAGTGACGTGTGGCCTGAGAGACCCTCTAGCATCATTTGGGGCCAGTCAAACAAGAGTACTCCCCTTGTTTATGGGACTTTGCTCGTTATTATCTCTAGTCCATATATTATCAAAGGTCAGGGACAGTCCAAACAGGACAAGGTGGACCTTGTCATCAGGAAGCTGCAGTCTGGGTGGACACAGGAGAGAGCTGGGGAGACCTGGCTCCTGGGAGCGAGCAGCCCTGCAGCACTGGGGTAGCCAGTAACAACTCCTGAGGCTGAATATCCAAAGCAAAAATCAGAGCCAACTATTTAAGAGACTTATAGGAATTTACTGGAAGCGGCTTGCTCACACTGTTCTGCTTTTGTCTGAAAAGGTCGCCGAAACCTTGATTCCTCCAGTTGCAACCAAAGATCCTTCCTCTTCTCAGTGCAGCTCCAGGCTGTAAAAATAGCATCATCTAATTAAAGATTAGTTTTCCCTCTCCTCTTCTGAAAAATTAATAATTCTGACTGAATCACTGACACACAATAAATACTGAACCTCACATTGTGGGGTTGCAGCTGTTCTGCAGAACAGAATTTTCATGTCCTTCTGTGTCAGTCTGTCTGTGCCATTGAAGGTCACCAGAGTTGCATGTGAAGATTAAGAAAGGCAGGTTAACATGGAAACTGGTTATTTTATTGAGAATTGAACACAATATTCTCAAGTGATCAATCTTAAGAAGACTGAGCATACTTTAGTTGAGGAAAAAAAATCAGTTTTATTTAAATTATCTCTCTCTTGTCTATTATCGTCAGCTAACTTTTTGTTTCTTCTTCCAGTGTGCTGCAGCAGTTCAGCTTGCATTGATCCAAACTGGGCTTCAGCTGCCTTTCTTAAATTAAGAGTTACTCTGTGTGGAACCAATGATTTCTAAATTATTTCCTGTGTCAATTGTTAAATAGCTCTAAATCCAATGCTGTAGGAGAGGATTTCTGGAGCATGCACTTCTTCTGAGGAAACAAAACAGTCTTTTTCAATTTTTTTTCTTTCCAGTTGATGAAAACACATGTAACTTGCTGAGCATCTCAGCTGTGCTTGAAATGATTGAATCAGACCCATTACTTCTTAGCTGGTTGCAGGAAGTGAAATTATTTCCCGAGGGCTCGTATTACCAGAAAGCATGACTGCTGCTCTCAGGCGATGAATAGCTTTGCTTTACCTGCATTGGCAGGCAAGTTTTTGGGCACGTTTGAGGGAAATTCAGGTTAAAAAAGCCAACCCTTTGTAACAAGGGTAAATTCAGACCTGATACTGCCATCCATTACTGGTCCCATTCAAGGTTTCTCCTTCCCACGGATATTGAACTAAATAAACTTAAAGTCAGAGAGGGCAGTGCTTAATCACCAGGCTCTGAATACACCATTCTTCAGCAAAAATCTGCCCAGCTATTATAGGTTTCCATGTCTTTAATAGCCAGCCTAACAGCTGATAGATTCACTCTTCCCAAATAAGAGGCAGTTTTACTGATGGTTTTAAATCATTCCCTGTGGAAATAGAGTTGCATTAAATCCTAGTAATTAGGCGATTTCAGCTGTCTTCAGCGCTTTTGACTCTGCAGTTGCCTTGAGAGTTGGGATCCCTCTATGTCCTGCTAATGTGAACCCTCTCTCTGCTCACACATGTGAACGGACACGCTCAGACACCCTTTAACTCTTTGTCTTCCTTCTGAACCCCAATAAGAAACTCATTTTCTGGTTTCATCATTATTTGCAAAACCACTTCAGGGGAAAAAAAAAAACTGGTGATCGACAGTGAGTCCATTAAATCAGCTCTTGCGTTAACATTTGCTACGGCATTGGTTTTGTACTATTTGAAAATGTGAAGTGATGTTTCTGTCGATGACTATTTCAGGGTTATTTTTTTCTTTCTGCTGATGAATAACATAAAGAATGGGATGGTATTTTCCCAGGCTCTCTTTATCACAGTGGCTCTCCTGTGAGCTCTCCTGGCTTGCTGTAACTCCTGCTATGAAGCGCCTGACACAAATGCATTAGAAACCCTTTCACTGCCCTATTGATTAGCATTACTAAGTGCTGCAAATGCATGTGTGTCTGGCTCACATATACCGTGGCCAAAGCAGAAATCAAAGCTGCAAAAAGCATCCATGGATATTGGTTTGATGGTGACTTCAATCTCCTTTGACTATGTTTGAGCTCCCTTTTTACTAGCACTAGTGGGATGTTAGTAGAAATGGATTTTTGCTTGCTGATGGTGTTGTGATGGTGTATTTTTCATGAGCACCCAGAGCAGAAAGTATTGCACAGCCATCTTCAGCTGCTCCAGAGCCACTCAGAATCAATGGGACTTTTCTAGTGAATTCGGTGGGCTTTGGATCAGGCCCAGTAGGCACCGAGGAATCATCTAATGAAACAGCAGCCCTGAAACCCCATGATTTAGACAGCCACTCACCCAGGACAAATAGTAAATTACAAACAGCAGATACTGGCAGCAACAGGCATGAATAGTCTGTAGTCAGCAATTCACAGCCTGAAATATGTTGGCATAAACAATGCATCAGATAATTCCAGCTAACCAACACATTTGTGAAAATCCAAGCCTGTTGATGGATAATTTTCAAAAAAGCAACTTCAGCAAGAAAAATATTTGCAAGAAAGAGAACCTATCCCTTTTTGCTTACTGATCATATAGAAATGTTTTTTGGGTACGAGCTGTCCTTGAGAGGCAGTGGATGACCTCAGGTAGGACCTGATGTGGGTGCTGGGCAGACCAGCTTAGCCCTTATTCTTCTTTGGTTTCACTGTGGTTTTCTGCTTAGGCTCCGTTCTCACGTACCTTTGCTGATGAGACTGAGTCATTTGGAGCATTGAGGATGAGAGCTGCCTGCAGTGAGTTGCAAAAGGGTCTTGCAGCCCTGAGTGAGCTGGCAGGAAAATAGAAGGTGAAATTTAGAGTAAGTAAATGTAAAGTTACAAATAGAGGAATAAAAAGTCCCAAATTCACATGCATAGGAAAAATCTCCGCAGTGACCCTCACCACTCTGAAACAAGATCTTGGACTGATCACAAATATATCTATGAAAAGTTCAATGCAGAGCTCCGTAGCAGGGAGAAGAGTGAACTGAAGGCTGGGAATGACTGGGAATGATGATAATGATTTTTCACCTGCTAGCTACAGCACCCCTTGCTCTGTGCTCTTGTATGGCAAAGGTAGCTGCCATGAAGCCCTGGCCATGGGCTCTCAGGGTGTGGGGATGGACCCGCTGTCAGCATCGTGTATGCCATGTATGGTGGGAGGACCAGCAGCACCCAAAGTCAGTGAGGACGGACACGCAGGAGCAGGTAGCATAGGCAGGCTGAAAAGCAAGGTGAGGCACTTTTGGGTTGCTTTCTCCCTATGTTACCGTGTTTTCCCTTGTAAAAGGAGAAGCATGCTGTTCCCACTCTAAAGGTGGCCCAGGGAAGAGAAGTTGCTTGCAAGTCATCATAGCGCTGAGGGACGCAAAATTATAGTGAGGGAAATGTCACTCTGCCTTTGTGCAGGGCTTGGGCTGTGCACGTCAAATCCAGCAAGCTTGTGCAGTAAAATAAAGCCTGCAGCTACACACTGAATAGCGTTAAGGGGGAAAAAAAATTGCTTCAGGGCACACTAAATGAGCTGTACATGCCTAATGCATGGAGGGCTGTGGGAAAAAATAATTGCGATGATATTTAGAGATGGTATCATCACGTATGTTCAAGGAGAAAGGAAATAACCAAATGCAAGTAGCTCAGGAGCTTTCACGCTGACATCTCCCAGCTTCTGGCTTTGCAGCTGCAGCAGTATCCCTTTAATGTTACTGTTAAGTTTGCATTGTGTGTGGTAGCCCAGGACACAGTGCATGTGGATCAGGTCAGGAGACCCACATCCCTTGCAGGGTGATGAACAGAGGTTGGAGAAAGCCCGCCAGTCTCTGTGATGCAAGTGTGCATCAGCATACAAGAGGTTAACAGGCTACCGCCTTCCTATAGGCACCAGCTCCTACAGACATTAGCTTTGGTCCTCTGCATCCCAGTTCCCTCAGCCCCTATAAAAATTTGTCCCCTCACCTCCTGCCTCCCTTGCGGGGGATCTCGCTGTTCCCGTCATTGAGCTGTGCTTTGTATTAGTGCTGCAAATAGAAGTGGCCACTGTTTGTAATTTAATTAGCATCATCCCCGTGAACTTAAAGGATGACAGAGGGAATCAGAGGCGGTGTATGAAAATGATGCATGGGCGTGGGTAGAGGTTTAACTACTTCCACGCCGGCATGCTTTGTAGATGATGTACGCAGGATACGGCTTTCTGGGCATGTGGGAATCACTAAATGAGGATGTTTAGTCTCTGCCCTGGCATTTCACAAATTTAAGGTGGCTACTTTTAAAAGAGAAAATGAAATCTAAAGCTCCCAACTTTCCATCTCAATTTCTGTCCAGCAGAATTTTTTTCTTAATGAAAAGTTTCCTTGGGGTGAAGCTCTTCCACTTCTCTGTGTTTAAAAAAAATATATTTTTGTTCAGAAATGGTTTTGTATTGGACATTAGATTTTTTTTTTTTTTTAAGGATATTGGATGGTGAGCCCCTGAGCCAGATTGTGAGGGAGGTTGTGGGATTGCCATCACTGGAGATCTCTATGCACAGGCTGGGCAATCATTGGCCGGGAACTCTTAGCAGCTATCAGGATCATTATAGCTATTTTAAGACAAAACAGCAGCTGGAAGCCTGGTCTGACAGATGTGCCACTGTGTTGCCTAAAGCTGTAGTAAGAGACAGTCCCAAAGAGCTTGCAAGCAAAGCCACGCCTGGTGCACAAACCGCATCTAAAATCAGCAGGGAGCGCGTAGGCTTTGCAGAAAGATTGATGCGTGCAGGTACTTGTCTCTTCACTGTGCATCATTCTTGTGTCTTTCCTTTAGGTGTCACAGCCTCATCGCACCTCTTTGACTATGGCTCCACTGCCAACGGGGGCGACAACTCTTTCTACACCTCTCTGATCTCGGACGTCCACTACACCACCCCGCGGGACTCCACCTATTTCACGGGCATTTATCAGCAGGAAAACAGCCCCATTCCCTGTTCGGGCAGCACGGAGGGGTTTAACACACTGGGGCATCCTGTTCAAGATGTGACTGGGTTTGAGTCCTGTGGCTTGTTTAGCTCAGATTCAGGAATAGAGATGACTCCTGCAGAGTCTACTGAAGTTGATAAAACCTTAGCAGATCCCATGAAAGTAGAAGCTTATAAATACATGGACATAAGTAGACCAGAAGAAATAAAATACCAAGAAAAACATGACCCTGACTCAGAAGATGAGAGCCCAGGCTTTATCGATAAGTACCGGGGAATACCCACCAGGTCCAGCCACACTGCTGAACCTCAGCAGACAGCTTTGGAGAGCACGAAGGCAGCCAAAGAGCAAGACCTCCTTGAAGACACAAGGTCTGGAGATCAGCACAGTGCCTCTGCGGTTACAGCCCCCGTCAAGATCACACTCACTGAGATAGAAAGCGCTGAGGAAGCTGCCAGCAAAGAGTCAAGCCCGACTCAGCCAGAGACCGGCCTGAAGCCGAGCCATGAGGTGGTACCAACGGTGACAGTGTCGGAGCCAGAAGATGACAGCCCGGGGTCTGTCACGCCACCATCCTCTGGCACAGGTAATGCTGGTGCATGGCACTGGTTTTTTTTGGTATTCAGCGAGTGGTTGCCATTGTAGCCCTGCACGTCGGAGAATTTCTGTGGGTTTGTGGGGTTGATCTAAAGGGGTGTAAGCAGATATTAACAGGTTTCCATGGCTGGAGGTGTTTCTGCCCCACTCGGGCACCACTTTGCATTGCCGAACCGAAGGGGAATGCAAACTGTGCTGCCCATCACTAACACGCTGCTCAGGATGGGCTGCCCTTTCCTTATGAAAAGAGGCAAAGACAGGGCTGGGGATCCACAGAAATAAGTTGCTGAGAGCCGCTCAGGAGCACCGCTGGGGTCAGATTGCTGAGCCTGGTCCCCCCGGGGATCTCTCCTTGAGGGGAAGTTGTGAGCTGGTGGGTGTCATTGGGGGTATCGTCAGCCAGGTGACAGTTTGGGCTGGATCCCAGTGATTTTGGGGTCTCTTGTTACCCTGGCTGGCCACAGTCCCCAGAGGAAATGAGGTGTGTGGGACCAGGGCACTGCAAATGCCCAGGTTCATTTTTAAAAATTTTAATGGTTGTTTTAACACCTCTTTGCTCTTGCAGAGAGTAAGGTTAAATTGTTAAAACTAAGTGCTGTTTTCAAGTAAAGTGCTGCTTTCAGAAAGTGCTGAGGGGGGAAATGCTGTCACTTCGTTTACAAAGGGGACTGAAGGGACAAAGGGCCAGTCTCTTTTAAAGGCTCCTGATTTCTATTGGGGGGGGGCCACCAAAATCCCTCATTTATACATTTTCTTATTGTCTGATTACTGCAGTAGTATATAATATCTATTCCTCATTTTCCCTGTTATACACTGCTAAAATATGAAAGTAGTATAGTGTTTTAAAAAGGAACATTTCTGTGAAAGGAAACTGTATTTTCAGACTTGAAATTTAATTTCAGTGATGTCCTGGATCAAAACCCTTTGACAATGAACATTTGACAATGAACATCCCCGAGCTGAAATTTCATGGCTTTGATGGCATCTAGAAGCATTTAAAAATCAACTGGAATTTCCTTAAAATGGCAGTCTGGGATTTCCACCCACACTAATACCTACCCTTAGAGAAATACCTAGTTCCTGTCCAAAAGTGAGTGTGCATTTGTACATTTTTACACACAAAAAAAAGAGATAGAAAGAGTCCACCGCAGCTGTGAGTTTACCTTGCTTGCATCAGCCAGAAACTTTAGATAATTAGACTTTAGAGTCCCATTTTTCTTCTTGTATTTGACTGCATGACATCACAAGCTACTTCTGAGGCATGCCATTTTTTACTGATTTACACTTTTTGGATTACAAGATAATTAAGAACTTCAGGCACTAATGTTATTTATTCAGTCCTTAGTGACTGTTCAAGGCTGGCTCCATGACATTTGATAACTGCATGCCATCATAACAGCTGAATAAAGGATGGCTGAGCCTCACGGCTGCTGCCTTACTGGGAGGCACTGGTGTGGCCGGCATCATTGCCGGCACAGAAATGTTCCTCTCCATGGGCGAAGCTGATTGAACAGCCCTGGGAGGTCCCACCGCCTTGCATTGGGGTGCTGGAAAGCCACAAGCAGTGCTTATCTGTTGCATTAAGGAAAGAAACAGGCATCTTCCTTTAGGGGCTGGCTCCTGCAGGGTTTTTTCTCTGGATTTCCCTCCTTTCCCGCAGCCGGGGACACGCTGCGCCCAGGCTCCGTGTTCATAAACGAGAAAGAAATATAAAACCTGCCCTCGCTATTTCTACCCAGTGACCCAGCAAAGTCGTCGCTCCTAGATACCCCTCAAGCATCCTGGCGAAGCCCCCAGTTCCCCCCTGCTTGGATCAGGACTTTTGAAAATGGTTTGCTTTTAATTGCTGGCCATCATCCTTCTGGGGAAGGAAGACATGGTCTGTTCATACGCTGCACTGGCGCTGAAAGGCGGTGGGTATTTATATGCTTCCCCGTGCCAGCGGTAAATATGACACCCTGCTGCTGGCCACAAAGGGCTTTTTTGTTCTCAAGGTAAATGCCGTGGCTGAGAGTTACAAACTGCCAGTGCAGGCAGGAGCGGGGTGAAGCCGAGGGACGGCACGTTGCTGCGCTACGAGGGCTGGCGGTCACATGCCTGTTTGGACGTGTGCCGGATTAAGTCATCGCTCAGGGAGAAAATGCTCACATGAGGTAATGCAGGGGAGTGGCGCAGCTCATGTCGGCTTCCTGCAGCCGGAGGAAAGGGATGCACAGGCTCCTGCTCAGCACAGCCGATGTAGCAGAAACTTCCCAGCATCTGGACACGAGTGTGTCCTAACGGTCCCAAACACCTTAATCCTGCCTGCAGCCACACTCTGTGTTGCAGAAGGACTTTCTTGTGCAAGAGGGATGTGTTACAAGAGAGCGGTTTTGTTGGAGGAGCTGCAAACATGCACAAAATATGTGCTCAAGACGATGCTGATGACAGGTATTGGCAGACACACAAATCAAAACTGCTTGGAGGGGTTTGGGGAGGTTGTTTTTCTTGCCCATCTCCCAGCAGGATGCCATGGCTTGTGTGCTGTCATTAAAACCTCTCTCTTTACCTGATTGATCTTGGGAAAGGCACATGATCAGGAAGAAATCAGCTATGCTATTGCCATGAGAAAATAAGTCAGGAAATAGCCAGAAACAGTGATTTTGTCCCAGGTCACATCTGATACAATCTCTTTTCTACCCTCTATTGTAGAGGAGCTTCCATAGGTAGCCAATGCAGCTAGGTGGGCTCGAGGGGCCAATGCCAGTGGCTGAATCTGAGGCAGGGCTGGGCTGAAGGCAAATACCCACTGGGAGTGGGTACAGGTCAGCTCGGGGCTCCCCACACCTGCAGCCGAGGGGCTGGAAACCTCCCCCCACTCCACTGCGGTCCCCAGATGTGTGAATGCAGGTGGTGTCCTGCCATGGGCCTCTTTACCAACATCAGCAGGAGGAAACTTGGGGGTCTCTTTTCCTGACGGCTTTCTTGAACCCTCACCACCTGCAATGCCAGTACGTGACCCTGTCACTTTGATGATCTAAAGTCTGTGAATGAGGACAAATTTCTGTGTATGCTTGATGGCTGTTCCAACATGACTGGGGAATTCAGCCCTTTTTTCCCCCCAAAAGGGAGGGTCTTGCATGTGGATGGCAGCGATCTCTGGGTAAGTGAAATGCAAGGTTGAAAGCGGAGAGCAGGAGGAGGCGGTGGCCAGGTGCCCACAGGGGATCGGGTGCAAACAGCTGCCGTGGTCCCCCTTGGCACAGATGGGCTCAGGTGGCCTGGCTGGCCTTGCTCCTGATGCACCGGGTGCAGTCTGGGTTTGAGGCTGGCTGATGGTCTGTGAATGATCAAGCGAAGCCTGTTCCCCGTACAGTAACTCAAGGCAGCTGCTGATGCACCTCATGCTGCCTCTGTTGCCTCTTATTGTGAACAACTTACATACAACCTTACTTTATTTTTTAATTACAAAATCCCATGTGGTAAAGGGATATAGAGGGAGGCAGAACAGGTGGGAAGTCTGGTGCTGGGTTCCCTTCTAGTGCAGGATGTGGGCTCCTTGCTAATTCTGGGTGACCACTCAGCCTTTCCAACTGCTTATTTTCACTCTCCAAGTATATCTTCTCCCAGTGTGAGCCAGAAAATGCAGAGAAATTTTTTTGTTTCAAATTTTGGGTGACAAGTTGGTCAGTCATTATTTTGGTTAATGTCATTCTTAATGATGTTAAGAATTAGAGTAAAAAAAATAAGTTTCATTCTTAGACCCAACTGAGCTAAAAGCAAACAGAGAATTCACCACACACTCCCTGCCACCCCCCCCCCCCCAAAAAAAAAAAAAAAAAAGAGTCTGAGAAAAGTTTCTGACCTGGAACATTTCACACCTGAACGTTAAAGTTTGACAAAATTACTAGTAACTACACATGGGTTGTTATGATCACCAGTGCCAGGAACCCACCAGCCCCATGTGTGTTTGTCCTCCAAATAGACCTGTATCTGTCGGTGATTGTCAGACGCTGTCACGCATGGCCTGAGCCCACGTTCCTCATGGCTGGTGATTTTCCTGGTGAAAACTACATTGCTGAGCCACTGGCCAAGCACTGACCAGCATTGCCTTCTACCTCAGCTTTTTCCACAGTAAATGATGTAATGATACTTCTTTTATAACAAATATGTGCATGGGAAATGCTCTGTAAGGACAAGCTGTTATTACTGTTAGTCATCCCAGACAGGAAGACTTTCTGCCTGTGCTACCAGTCCTGCTAGAGGGATCCGCGCTGGCACGAAATCTATTGTGTTTGTTGCCTAAGCAGCCAGAAAATGTCATTTTTAACAGTGTTTTTTTTTCTTTTTTTTTTTTCCCCTTTCTTTCTGGGTGGCAGAACCATCCATCTCAGAGTCGCAGGGCAAAGGCAGCCTGTCGGAGGATGAACTCATCAGTGCCATCAAGGAAGCAAAAAGCTTTTCCTTCGAGAGCCCAGAGGAGCAGCGGTCACCAGCCCTTTCCGCTGAGAAGAAAGACCAGCGGGTCAAACCTGGGCGCCCTGCCATTTCCTCACCCCTGGATAACGAAGCCAGCAGCGCCGAGTCGGGGGACTCGGAGATTGAGCTGGTCTCGGAGGACCCGCTGGCTGCCGAGGAGGTTCTGCACTCCAACTATATGACCTTCAGCCACATCAGAGGGCCCCCTCCATCGCCCGCCTCCCCCTCCATCCAGTACAGCATCCTGCGGGAGGAGCGGGAGGCTGAGCTTGACAGCGAGCTTATCATAGAGTCCTGCGATGCCTCATCGGCTTCCGAAGAGAGCCCAAAGAGGGAGCAGGACTCCCCTCTGATGAAGCCCATGGTCATGGACATTATCAAGGAAGAGAATGGCTCGCGCACTGATGCCTCAGACTACGAAGCAAGTAAAATGACAGAGAGCAGGATGAACAGGGAAAATCTGGCAGAGTCTGCGTCCTACCTGAAATGCTCCTTTGTTGCACCAAAAGTAGCTGCTGAGCCCCCAACCTCCGCTGTCAGCACCGAGGAGCTGAAGGAAAGAATAATCCTGAAGAAACCCATCGAAGAAACTGTTGTTAACCAAAGTAAAGTGTCTTCCAAGGACTCTGGCAAAAGAAGTCCCTTGGCTTCACCCCTACTGCTGTTTTTAAATAAGCAGAAAGGTAAATGGAGATGTTTATGTTGTTTTTTTGCAGTGCTGCTGAGAAGGGGGAGGAGGGAGAAGTGCCTCTTCCTTGTAGGGGAGATGTTAGTAGTGCTGAGCAGGGGGAGCTGCTGACACTGGATAACCTCAGCTTGAAAATGAGCACACCTGTGACAATGCACACACCATCTCTGACCTTCCCTCCTCTTCTTTTTCTCCTTTTCCTTTCCCTTAGGAAAAAAATATACCAGCAACAATAATTTTCAGGCTTAAGCATATATATACTGGATCAAGCAGGAATCCCAGTAACATGAGGCTGATTTGTGCATCAGGCATCTGGAGGACAAAGAACAACAAATGATCATTTTTCCTTTGAAGTAGTACCTGCCTTGCCCCAGGAAAGGGGTGCAATCAGGGAGGTGGTCCTGCCCCTCCCAGAAATGTGAGGATAATGGTTTTGAGGATACATTTAAGAAAAAAGAAAGATTTGGAGGAGGGGAGGTGTTGGGTTTGGTGGGTCTAAGTGTTTCTGAACCTGGTGCAGCTTAAATGAATCTCTCTCATGGTGGCTGACACCCTCCATCCTGAATAAGGAAGGTTTTGTGTATGCTTCCAGGCTGGTGCAGGGAGGCGGGTGGCTTGGGGGTGCTCACCCCATCTCTGCATGCCTTGGGGGGCATCCTGTGTGCCCCTCTGAAAGCCCTTTCCCTAATCCAGCTCTGGGAGGGTGAAGGGCAGGACACTTCCCTGGTACTCAGGTGAGCTCAAGGGCACTTGTCTCTCCGTAGGATCCCTTTAAAGCCAGTGTAGACCCAGACAGGTCTGGGCTTGCTGTGCCAGGCACTGAGGTCTGACTGGACCCACCAAACCTCTAGAGCCACCAGCAGCTTTTGGGCTGAGCTAAACCCTGAGAACCAAGGGATAGCACATGGTCACTGCACACTGACACTGCCAGCGGTCCCTGCAGCCCGTAACCGGCTCAGTTCACAAGGCGCACAAGAGAAAAAGGCATTTTATTCTTTGCAAGATGCCAGCTCTAAATAGCCAGGACCTTTGTGTGCCTCTGCCTCTGTAGGCTGGCGTGGGAGGGACACTGGGGTTGCCCCATGCCTGCCCTGCTCCCCCTCTGCCGTATCCCTGGCTGGGCTGGAGGGCAGCGGCTGTCCTCGGCTCTTCTGTCTGATGGGGTTTTGTAATTCAGAGCTGCTGTCTCCTTGCAGACAGATGGATAAAGACGGAGCGAGGGGGAGCCCCACCCCTGCTGCTTAGAGAGCATCTTTTTCCTCCGTCTGTGTTTGTGCAGACCACATGATGGCCTGGAGATGTGGCAGACACGTTTAAGTGGCACACTCTTACAACTGATTTAGCTGTGAACCCAAGCGTGCAAGTCTAGTAAGGAAACAGCCCAGACTTGCACGATGTGCTGAGGACTGCAAGATCTGCAGTGCAATAAAATACATTAATACTGATATTCTTAAAGGTAATGAACTAATGACATTAACAGGCTAAATAAGAAACATATGATGATTATTGCTTGTAAGTATGTTTTCCTGTCAGATTCTCAGAGCTTGCAATGTCATGCTGTGCATCTCTTAGGTCCCTCACAGGTAGGATGAGCTCCAACCATTTCACTCCCCCTTCCCAAATTCCCCCTTTGTAGGACTGGCCCAGGCCCTGCCCAAACCCTAGAAGCTGTAGGGTTGATTGAATTTACCTTACACACCCTTCCTGCAGTGTCCAGCATTGGGTCTCTGCAAACATGTTGTGTTCTGTGTGTTGCTCTAGGCAGATGACTGACAATTTGATCTTGGATTTGGGGAAAGTAGTTGGGGAGTATCACATGGGCAGCTAGTTCCCTGTCCCTCAATTTTGAGTTTTCAGGCCCTGTTACAATTTTCAGTCCCCTTTGATCATGTTCAGATTTTTTTTGCCTAACTTTTGCATCTCATTTAATTTCTGTTATTGCCTAAACTGATGCTAACAGAGGCTTGTTCTCATATGGTTGTCAGAGAAAATCCCTGTGTGTGTGAGCAGACTTTCTCCCTGTGTCACAGTGTGTCCGTGTTTCCTATCTGTATTCCCATAGGACAGTAGTGGCAGGAACATTTCCTCCAGGACAGACACAAGACAGCTAATTACTGTTTGGCGGTGCGTAGAGAGTTATTTCAGTATATGCTTTTCTCCCTCGAGACACTCTGGTGCCAAAGGCAAGGAAAACAAAAATGTAAAGCCTCTCAAGAAGGTTGTTGCTAAAACTTGTGGAACTTTTTAAAGCTAATTTCAAGGTATGAGGAGGTGAGCTCGAGATAAGAAAATATAGATGATAGTGGGGTCCAGTTTACGCTACCTTCCAGCCATGGATATTTGCTGCATGGGTCGCTGTGTCTGGGTGCTAGTTAAATTTTTATGTTGAAGGTAGAGTATGGGGCTCTCCTTTTGACCTGGGAAAGGCGAGCTTGTCTCTCCCTCAAAGAATTCACGTGAAATCCTTCAGTGGTTTTTCAGTTATTGGAGGTGAACTGGGGGATGCATTAGCTGGCTTGGTGGAACCAGAGCATCCCCCATGGGTCCTCCCAGGCTCTATCAGCCTGCAGCCACATTGGCTGGCAGCGAAATGATGTGGCGGAGCTCATGCAAGGGGACTGCCTTCATAGCATCAACTTGAGGTCTTGGCAGAGCTTTACGTCACAGCATGGTGTGTGTGTGTCATACACCAACTCAGATGCACCTGGCAAGCATTGGCATGGGCCACCCTCAGCTGAAGTGATGAGAATAGAGGGAGATGTGGCAGTGCCACACAATGGAGGTGCAGCGGAATGACGTCACCCAAAGGAAGAATGGTATCCCCATCCATTAATTAAGAGAATTATCTTATTTATAGTTATCTATCATTAAGAGAATACTAACAAGATGTGACTATTTACTTGTTAAAAGATAGAAACCAGAAAAACTTTCATTTTTTCCTGTTACCTCCTTGTTACACGTCACCTCGGTACTGTTATGCTACCCCCGCACATCATTATTACGACAGAATGGCTTTAGTGATGTTCACAGAGTCCAAGTGGGGACTGAACCCCTACGGCCATAGCAAGTCCCACCTGAGTTCAGGTGAGTGCTAGCCCAGCATTTCTGGAGATTCACAGGAAACGGATGGAGCAAATGAAGCTGTTTGACACGCCTGGATGTGGTTTTGACACCCAGCTGTAGATCTTTCTGTGGCCCTTGGCCAGCTTATAGCCAGGTAAGTCAGCCATCGGTTTCACATATATATGTGTTAACTATCTCACAGCGTGATACTGTAATACCACCAAGGAGACTTTTACTCATATCCATGGCATTAAATATACTTCGCATGGCTCATGAGAAGGGTTTGCCCTAGGCTGGCAAGACAAAAATTGATATTGAGCGCAGACTCCAGGAAATACATGGAGAAGCTGTACAAAGTGAGAGCCCAGAATTCATCCTGACCCCAGGAACAGTCTTGCTGATCGTGTTGCTGCCAGCCTGCGGCTTAATCCCTCAGAGACCTTTCTGGTGTGTCTGCTAAGCGTACTGAAATCACAGCTGTTCCCCTAAATAACAAGGTGGAGCACAGCAAGCGCATGTGTGCTTTACGCAGTGATAAGTCAGTGTCTCTGCTTAACGTCTGTTGCCATCCAGTGGCAACAACAAAAAATGGGCAGTGACTTCCTACCTCCATTTTACTGGAGCTGACTATCATGATTTGAAAGAGTGGAACTATTCCCATGCCGTTAACTGCTAAGCAGCCTCGCTTGCTTTTCTGCATGATCAGAAAGATCGCATGGCTTGCTGCAACACAGGCTTTGTTTCGGCCAGAGTTGTGCAGTTGCTACCTCTGTTAGTGTTACCAACTCCTTTCCCTCCTGCGGAGCAAAGAGTGGAAGGCAGAGCTGTAGCAAGACATTTGCTGTTTGGCTGTCGCTGCCCACATGTCACTCCTGGCATCTCCTCCCAGAGGTGGACACAGCCCTTACACAACAGGGCTTAGAGCACATCTGGCTGTGGCTCTGCAGGAAAGGAGGCTGCCAGCTCAGTTTCTTTTCTTTTTTTAAATATTCAGCCACAGAGAAGGAAAACCAGATGCATTTGTGTTTCCCAGTAGCCAGAGCAAGGAATGCAGATTTTTAGGCTTGTTCTAAGAAAACAGATTTTCACAAACTTTGGAAAATAATACAACTGATTGGCGTGGCCTGCACAGCACTGTGACATTGCATGGCTCAGGTGACATCCTTTATTTTGGGCAAGGTAATGCTTTGGTAAGGACACCTATGTATAAACATGGATACCTCCCAACAATATATAATATGCTTTCATACAGAGACATTTTCTAACCATATAGGAATTTCTGCACTCTAAAAGCCACTAAAGCTATCTTGAGAGTCATACTCCATTGTACGAACTTACATATCCAGGCTGGGCTTGCACATGGCTTGGGCACGCAGGAAATTTCAGAAAAGACTTGCTGTCCTGGAAACATGCATCTTTTGGCCTTGGGGCAGTTTGCAAGAAGCCCAAAAGCAGCCTGGACTGAGGCAGGCTGGGAAGGAGCATTTTGGCTGAGTCCTTTCCTGTCTTCTCTTGCCGTGCCTGTTGGGAGCTCTCTGCCAGGGTAGCCTGGCTTACCACATGCTGGTGTCCCTCAGCCTGGGGACCTGGTCTGGGGCAGAGGTTTCCCTTATGCTGGGGCATCGTGTCTCTCTCCAGCCTTTCCTTCAATGACAATATTAGGAGATTTGTTCTGCTCGATCCGTTTAATGAAACGTGCAGCAGCTTCTTACCTTTCAGATCAGATGTCTGAGCTCAGGTTAAAAAAAAAAAAGAAAAAGATGTGAACATTCATAGTAATGTTTACTTTCATTTTCTTTTTATTTTATGGCAAAATTTAGCATAGGAAAAGGAAAACCCAGGCCCAGGGCTGTGGGGTTGTGCTGTCACTCACATGCTAGATGGCATAACTGGCAAGACCCAGTCTCCAGGCAGGGTCCTGCTGGAAACACAGTCAAATAAAATTCATCATTTAAAATGCTTTATTCTGCAGCACAGTCCTATGCCACCCTGCTATGAGGCATCCTGATTTTTATGCCTTATGAAAGGCTATTGTAGCATTAATCTGGTTAGTCCCCTACAAGAGCATGTCCTTACCATGCACCCTCCGTGGCTGCTGTGGCTCTAAGCACCCATGAGGGGCACCAAGGTTCATAGCCACCCATCCCTATGTGGTGGCCCAGTGTCTCTCAGGTAGTGTCACAAGCTGCAGTCAAGATCACTTCTGGTTTTGAGGTGACACTGGCAAATGCCCTAGCTTGAAGAACATGTTTCTCCTCCTCCCTGATGCCTCTTGTGCCATCCCACGGTGTCCAGGGCTGTCATGCAGTGGACAAGCACACAGCAGTGTAGGCTTTTCACCTTTAACCTCTCACTGTGTCCACCCCTGTTTGGTGCCACAGACAAACAGATTTTACACAGTTTCTCAAGGAGATGGTTTTCCGGCAGAGATCTGTGAGAGACCTTAAATTATTGGGAATGTTTTTTTGTTCAGCAAAACGTTGTCTGCATCGCGTTAGCACGTCCCTGCTGTTGGAGGAGTTGCTAGTGAGGCATTTTTCCATGGGAAGGGGATGTTTGGTAGGGTGATTTAGCAGTCTGAGGCTCATTTCTCATCTGCATGCTTTCACCAGGCTGGCTCTGCAATCAGCAGCAAGCCGGGCCGTGGCTTAAGCATACGGTAATGTTAGTTTAATATTTTAGTGCCATCTGCTGTAAGTGCCTCCACACTCCGGCCCATCTGTTTTGTGTGTTTCAGTTTGCTTTTTATGGGGCTCCGGTAGCTTTGCATCCTTTGGGAAAGTCCCTGCTTGGAAAAGGTGTAGGGGAGAGGGATGTCCTGCCTGGGGCTGGAGTGTCTTCACCTTGAGATGCTGTAGGAGGAGTGGGGTAAAACCTGCCCAAAGAAGTAAACACAGGAATTTAGGCCTGACGTTGCCGAAGTAGATTGTTGAACCTCTGTGCGCTTGCCTCCCACATGGAATAATTTAGGTGGGAAGGGACCTGTGGAGGTCTCTGGTCTAACCTCTTGCTCAAAGCAGTTTGGTCAGGTTGCTCAGTGTCTTGTCTATCTGTCCATCTTCTCAGCAAAGGCAGAGGTTTGGGGGTAGCTGAGAATTGGAGCCTGCAAATCTGGGTCAGTCCCGTGGTGCTGCCTCAGCGCCATTAGCTGCAGGCACACTGCAGAGCAGAGTAAAGGAGAGATACCACTCAATGTAGCTTCATATAGAGTGGGCTGGCAGGAACTTCACAAGATCCAGAGAGCCCATCTCTTGGCCCACAGACAGGATTCCTGGTAGAGCACTCTTGACAGATGTTTGTGACTCGTTTGGAAAGGCCTCTGTTGGTAGATCCTCTATCAGCTCCCAGGCATCTGTTGAAAACAGTTGCTGTTCTTCCATCCTCCTTTACTTCAGGCTAAGCAATTCTAGCTCCTTTAGGTTTTCCTCTCTGGTCAAGTTTTCGAGCTTTCTGAACTGTCTTGTTGTTCCCTTTATTCTTTTCTACCATTGGTTAAATCCTTCTTGAAGCAAACTGGAGAGGGTGCTCGCATGGAGGCTGTCCTCATGTTGATGATGGGTTACTTGCCTGCCCTGCAGGCTAGGACTGGGATTATAGAGCCCACTGCAGCAGCACGACATTGAGTTCCATTGCTGCAAGAGGGATCTCTTCCACATTGCTTGGAAATATCTATTAGGATGTCTGTAGCAGGCTGTGCTGACCCATCTTTCCCTGCTTGGACTCATTTGACTCTGTTAATTTTCTGCATGGAGGAATTTTGGAAGGGTTGGGGAAGCCCAGCAGAAAAAATGAAGTTAACCATGGTAATCTTGCCCATTTCGGAGAAATGGAGAACTTGAATGACTTACTGCTCGTATGGTTGAATGCCAGCTGAAGTGGACTTGCTCAGTTAATACAGAGCAGATGAATCTAGGGGGACGGGTGTTTTCCAAGAACCATGAGCAGGTATTGAGTGGAAGAGGTCCTGCAAGCATGACTTACAACTTTTCCACAAATCTGGACTCTTCCCCTGAGCAAAATGGATTCTTTTTCTCCTGGGCTGTCTGATCCCACAGCCCACTTTGGTTCACAAATCTCCTCTTACTCTGCTGCATGCATGGCCCTTCCCCAGTCTCCCGTCTTTAGGAACTGATAATGTGCACTCTCAGTTGCAAATCAGTGAAATATCTGAAGTATAGAGGGTCTTAGAGGAAGAAATGACACCTGCATTGCTAAACCCCATGCTAGGGACACACCTGGAGCACTGGCAAACAGTCTGTTGTCCAAGCCAGCCACCTTCTTCCACACCTTTACTTGACTGCCCTGATATAAGGTCAGGGATGAATTTAAGGCTAAGGCGGTGGGCAAGAGAAAATGCAGCTAAGGCAAGCTTCAGCCTGCTCTTATGTCTCTGCTCTGATGCATGTTCTTCCTTGGCTTTTTGGCCTAGCAACCCAAAGTTATGGCAAAAATGGCCAGTTAGCTATTTATAGGCTAGATATTGATCAAAAATGGTCAATAAAGAGTAAGAAAACAGTTTTAAATGAAAGTGTCTGAGGCATGCAGTGCTGCAGCAAGGAGTGAGGGGTAATTTTCTTACTGAGAATAGTTTCATACCAGGGATTCACCTTTCCATGGTGCATTCTTGGTATTTTTGGAGGTTTAGCAGTAGACTGGTAAACCAAGAGGTCTTGACTTCCAGATGCTTTGCAATTCTGCTTTTACTCCGTTCAAGGAATCTAAAAAATTACTCTGAACATGTGATAGGACATAAACAGCGAGCTGTTACGACATGGACTCTGAAAACAAGTTCAGATGGCCTCATTTCATGCGATCTCGCTCCAGAGACTTTTGAATGACTGAGTCAGTGGGGCCCTAGACACCATCACCAGCCACTGTGACTGGAAGAGTTTCCCCATCCCGGCTGAGCTGCTCCAGCAGCGACTCATGGGCATGTTCCTCTGCCCAAGGAGGAGGAGAGGGAACTTCACAGCTACCCTTTTTCACTGTGGGCCAGGCAGTTGGAAATGTTTCTGCCTTTGCAGCAGGCTATGGCCCACCTCCCCATTTCTGGCCAGTTAATGCAATTTATCTGCCACATGACAGCTTGTTATAACCATCAAGCTGTGATAACTCAACTGGAGCTGAGCTGGAGAAACGTGGAGATGTGCAGGTCATGGTGGTGGAAATGAGCAATGTGCTCACTGGCGTGTTTGTGCTGTACATGATTTCTCTTCCTACTCCTCCCACGCTCTTTTTTTTTCAGGGAGGGAGGAGTGAGTTTGACACCTTCTGGCCTCAGGAGTGGTTGCAGGGTCACCTGTCCTCTCTGCAGGGGGGACAAGGATAGCTGATAGATGATCAGATGTTGGCTGACTGGGGGGTCTCCCTGGAGTCCTGGTCTGATGGGAGCATAGCAGGGTTTCCTAAGCGAGGAGCAGTCACTTAGAGGAGATGCTTGAGCCCTGGAAAGCATCAGAGCAAAGCAAAGAACAGGGGATTTTCTCTCCTCTTCCCAAATGATGGTTTGCTTGGGCAGTGGCTGGGCTCAGTAACCACCAAGTGCAACGATGCCCTCTCATGATTAGCACCATACACATATACCAGAGCATGACCTTGATATGACCTTCAGAAATGTCTTAACAAATCTCATGTCCTTCAGATCACAATGTGTGTTGTCCATAGCCTGAGCATTTGGCCCATTTTACCTCTGGCATCTATTTCCCACCCTGATTTTTGGCTGTGCTCATGAAAATTATTCCCCATGTGTTGGGTAAGGTCAAACTTTTAACATGTAAGTGTAAAAGCATCTTAAACAGTGGCTGGATGCTCAGAGGTGCTTTTAAAATTGGGCATAGCTTAATGTAGGAGGATCATACCTCTTCTCTTGGGACTGCTATCCACTCCACTGCCTGTGTGTGAGTTAAGTACAGAGCTATAAAAATTTATAGGCCTTATCCTTCTGTTTTCATATATCTTCCCTTTAAGACAGAGGACTGCCTCTGAAGAGCTGTCATAAGTCATAGCACTCAAACAGAGGTATACAGACCTTTCTGGTAGATATGACACAAGAGGGTGTTTATAAAATGTTTCTGCCAGGATAAGATTACATCGTGGCCAGTAAAAAAAAAAAAAAAGAGCTACTTGTTTGACTGTATACAGGTGCCTGATGGTTATGTCAAATGTTTAAATATCAAAGCCATGAATGGCAAAGTCTAAGCCAAGCACTGTGAGTTGGTGGGTATCTGTATACATACAGGAGCCTGCTGAGAAGAGGTCCAAAGAAGAAAGATGTGTAATGTGTGAAGACCTATCTCTGCGAGCTGGCTGCACAAGTCCTCTGCTTGCTCTGCGCCTGTCCATGTCCATGTCTTGCCAAGCTGAGCACCTGAGGTTGGCTCAGTCCTGCTCCTGGGGAAGGCTGCAAGGAGACAACTACTCTGCTTGCAAGTGATATTTCTGTTCATGCAGACACACCTCAATTGCAGAATCACTCACAGTTCAAGCACATTTTAAAAGCCAAAATCTTGATACAGTGTCCCTTTCGGTGTCTCTTGGCATTAGCGATCAATGACTCGGCCTTCAGGGAAGGCTGTGACTGACAGTCTGATGGTAGCTGTTTTTTCCCAGATGCCTAGATATAGCTATGCTTTGCCTGGATACTCCCAGCAGATCTCAGAGATTTGTTATTGAGAGAGAAATCTAACACCTATTGCTAGCTTTTCTGTGGCTGACACAATACATAGTAGGGAGAGATGTTTATTCTCAGCATACAGAAACAAGAAAGAAAAAAACCAACCCATCTATAATGAAGGGGAAAAGTTATACTGCCTGCAAGGCTTCTGTAAATGATGTTAAAGAGCTGTCTCTCTACCAATTCAGGGTTTTAGCTCATAAGGTGCTTAGGGAAGTTTATATACTGTAATACAAATTAGGTGAAGGAAAAATCAAAACATTTTGCTTTTATTAACACAGACTGTTTTGCCTCTTAATGCAATCCTCTCACAAGTGTAGTGTTTTGCAGGGAACTTCTGGAATACTTCGTTTTCTGATCTGCTAGAAATGCTGCTTCTGAACCTCTGCAATGCTCTGTGAGCTGGGAATCATGGTTTTCACCAGTTTCATTGATTACCTCAAATGAAGAGTTTGGCTTCATTTCAGGTCAGACTTAAATTAATGATTAAGGTCTGGTGATATAAAATACATCTCTAGTTCTCAAGGAGAGGTGAAATACAAACTTCTGAACATGTCTGCCTGTTTCAAGGTGGCTCCAATTCTTCACATGTTAAGCAGAAATAAGGGCTTCCCTGAGTATTGTTGTTGTGTCTGGTAGATAGCATGACATTAAAATTAATGTATTTCACTGTAGTGAAGGGTAAGCGTGTGACAGGAGATCTGCATTGGGAATAAAACCTGAAGGTGGGTATTGATTTTACTGATGTTTTTCCATAGCTTCTGAGAGTGCACTGCTGATTGGGACATAATAGCAATATTGGCTAAAAAGGGGATTTATTTTTTTTTTCTTTTCCTTGGGAGGCTGCTGTGTTCATGTCAGTTCAGAACAATATAGAAAATAAGGGACATGCAATGATCCAACAATTAAAAGGGCTTGATTTCCCCCTGAAGAAAGTGTCTAGTGTTTTTGTCACTTTAATTCTTAATCTTATCTCGATTACCACTTTCTTTTGTTTTATTCCTCTGCAGTATTTTTTTTTCCTAACTCTCTTGACCTTTACCCAACTTGGGCAATTTTGCCCACTGTTTTTTCCAGAGAGATATCACAGATATCCTCTCTTCCGTCTCTGGCTCTGACAGCAACTCAGTGGTTACATGGGAACTGTAGCAGTGAGAGGTCATTCTGGTGTTTTGCTTTCACAGCATTTCATTTTTGTGTGAGGAATATGAACAAGTATGGAAAAAATTAATGCTACAAGAGGACAGGTTGGTTTGGATGGCAATAATCTCCTACCTCCACCACAGCTCCGCCAGACACTAGCCTGCCTATGGTGGGAGCATTTGGTGATGTCAAGGTTGCTTAAATCAGCTTTAGCAATGAAAGTAAGGGCTTGTCATTTTGGTAGTGATGGTAGATTTCACAAGTGCTCTGAGTCTGGGAGGTTCCATCATTTATGAATATTGGGCTTACAAAGATCCTTTTGCTTCTGAAATAGGCATTTCTCTACCCAAGAGGACTGAGTGTTTGCTTCCTGTGTATTCCGGGCTCAGAAGACACAAAGCATGAGTGATTTGAAAGCCACATTATCCGGCAGTGAATATTTTGTGGGGAAAACCCCTGCCAGTTGCCTTGCTTTTAGGTGAAAGGTTCTTTGCTTTCCCAGAATCTTCATTTTAGGGTTTATCTTCCTTGTAGCTTCAACTTGTCTCACAGGTCTATGCACTGAAAGCCCTTTGGTAACACTTGCTCAGAGAAATCCTTTCTCAACGTGTACCAAGTGATTTTATGTAGAATTGGTGATCTGTTCCAAAGGTTTCAGCGGGAGTTGGTGTTTGCTTCATGTCGCATTTCCCTGTAGGGGTCTTCTGTAGCATGGGCACTGATTAGGTCCGGCTGGGTGCTACCAGTCATCCAGTACTTTCCTGCAATTCTCTAACATCACTGGAAAAGTTGTACAAGCTTTCTCACAGTTCATACAAAAATAATCCACAACTCAGTTCATTACAGCAGAAACTACTGTGAGAGGGGACCTCAGGAGTCCTGTAGAGCTGGGGTAACTTGAGAGGCACAACAAGGACACAGATAATCACTATTACCTTTGCAAAAAGCCATGTCTTAGAGAGAGAGAAGGCTTTCTCAGCAGCAAATTTAGCTTGCATTACGGATTTGGCATTAGACTATCCAGATTGCCAAGTAAAGTAGGCATCTCAGTAAAGACTGTCCCCTTTCAAACTGGATCCTAAAGAAGAATTTGCCAGGGAAACAGCCCTTGGTGTTGCTACATCATCTGGCTAGATGTAAACACTGTTGGAGCAGCACATTTCATACAAATGGGCAAAATGTAACATTTTTTTAATAGCTTCTTATCTTTTGAATAGAAAGTGCAATGAGACTGCAAAATTTAAGGGAAAAAACAAATGCAGATTTCCAAGGTCTGGTACCACCCACGGCCTGGATGGTATAAACCCTCTGCCTTGCTTGATGTTACTTGGGATCCACAGTGCTGTAAGATCAAAACCCAGCCTCTTGACAATCCAAGAGACACTGTTTTCACAGTGACTCATTTAAAAGCAACCTGGGATCTATGCTCACTCAGTGAGTGCCGTTAGCAGACGCAGGCATTGTACAGACAGTTTTTTCTGCTATCTTTTAGAAATATAGACAGTTTGTTACAGAGGCAGGGGGGAGATATTTCATACATCCTAATGAAATGCTGATAACAGCCACAAAACAAGGTCTGCATCTGGGCAACAATTAAGGAGCAGGGTAGGAGAGCTTACAGAAAACCCAGTGGAGATTACTAGTCAGGATTTCCGAAGGTTGCTTTGTCAGGTAATGTACCATTGAAACATGAACAGCTATGCTTACTTGCTTAGGTTAAGTGCAAGAGCTTTTCCAAAGAATGGAAGTTCTCAAAGTGAGAGAATGGGCTGCCTTCACTGTCCATCTCAGACGCCTTCACTGGAGCTGCTGGAGCTTTGCTGCTGCTGCTGAAACGGCAGGCCCATGTGTACCTTTAGCTGAAATAAAAAGGTTTATTGCTCCAACCAGGAAGTCATAAAATGAATGAGATTTAATAAAAGCCTTAGTAGCAATTGTGCCTTCTGAAACGAGCGCTCACATATACACCTTATTTGCACAGACAGTTATTGCAGCTGGATATTATGTGCTGGCTATGCTGCCTGGTGCTCTCAGACATGGTAATTGCACATGCAAACTGGGTCAGAAGTTGCATGTGCAGTTATGTCTGATGTTCTGGAGAAACAGCCCTCGGTCCTTGCAGGGAAGGGGTCTGAGTAGTGCCATTTTGGGGGACTGAAGTAAAAATTGTTCAGTCACAGTGACAGGACTGCTACAAGCAGTGAACCTACAGGTTTTGTCCATGCTCAGAGCCCCAGTTTTCACAGCGCTGCAGGTTGGCAGCGAGGAACAGTGAAACAGTCCAAATCTCCAGGCAAAGCGAGAAAGGAGATGATATTATTGTCATCTTACAGATAGGATGCTGAAAAATGTGCACACCCATCTTAAAGCCCCTTTGTCTAGAAAGGCAGGTGAAAAAGGGACTGAGATTGACTGATCTATCATATGATTAATTGATTTGTTGGGTGTGATAAATTGATTTTGCTGCAATAACACCAGGAATACACAACAGAACTGGGAAATGACCTCAGGTATTTCTGAATCCTGGTTTGTGAGATTTTCCTTATTGCCTGGTTATTGACCCTTATATCTGATAAATGTCTGTAAAAAAATAGCGTCTTTCTCCATCATTCAAAGTGGCAGTGAGCAGGAGCAACAAGGCACCATGCATTGAGCAGAATGGTTCACAGCACCCCATTTCTTATCAAAGGGGGTTATTTCCATATATATAGCTATATTTCCATATAGCTATGGCAATGTGCATTCTACTTGTAGATCTTGCTCCTCCAGCAGCAATGAAGGGGAGATTATTGGAATGAATTTTAAATGGAGAAAAGGACCAAAGAACTGATCCTACTAAGTGCCAAAGCGGCTTTGACACGTGCTTAACGGTGCTGAATTATTCATGGAGCTGGCTGGGCAAACTGACATTGCAAAGGAAAATAAATGAGTGTGCTGGACAGAAAATCTTAAATGATCAGCCAAATGCCCCAGTGTCACAGTTTTCACAGAGGATCTGGCCAGGGATCTCACACCTTAAGTGCTGGTTGCTGGCAGGTGTGAGCCTTTTGTCAAGGAGAGAGTGAATGTTTTGGCCATGCACACAGGTGTGACTTTGGTGATGCTTGTGGGCCCAGATTACCTCAGTTTGTGATGGGAGACCTTCCCTTTGAGGGGAAGTGTTGTAAAGAGCTAATAATGGCCAGCAGGCAGCTGTCTAGGGCCAGAGGCATTGATGGGGCAACTGTGATATAGCAAGTAGAACCACCAAGTCTGAAAGATTAACCCTTGTCAGCCACATCTGTCTGAAGAACATGCCATCTCCTCTTATTCTGTTTAAAAGTGTCTTGCTTTCTTCCGTTCCTGCTCCCCTGGTTAAGAGTGAATCACAAGTTTTGCAATGTCTTCCCCCAGTGCTCCTCATCCGGGTGAGAGCCCCTTTCCTGGACTAGTCGGGGCATGGTAGCGTATCCCCCCTCTTCCCTCCACTTCAAATCCTGTAGAAACAGGAGAACAATGTCTCATCAAACTGTTCTGCATTACACCACTGTGTTTTGAGGGAAGGGAGGGAACTGGTGCCTCGTCTTTAGCATGGTTAGGATCTGACACTCTTCTCAGGGACAGTCTGAGCAGAGGCATTGCCTTTGCAGTATTCACTACACTGCAACCCACAGCAGTAGCCAATAGGAGTATCTGGGATGAGGAGTAGCCATCTAACACATGCTTGATGCTACATGGGGGAGGCTGAAAAGATCAATGTGGTAATCATGGACTCTCAGGCCGGGCTATGTTGTGGTTTGAGTCCTGCCTGGGGAGCAGAATCATTTCCTGGCACCTCTCTGTCTGCTAAGACTAGAAATGTTGCCTCAAACACCATGTTACATATAGCTGAGCTCTCCTGGGTATTCTGGAAGAAAATATTCAGAGCACTTGGCTTCAGCTCCTGTTGTTGTTGCTCTGATTTGGAGATGCTGGCAGCTGAGATTTTCAGGATTTATTCAGAAGCAAGCTTTGCTTTTGCCCTGTGAGCAAGGGTGGAGTTCAGATCTGCAGTTTCTGTTCACCGATTTGTGTCAGGCATAGATATGTATCATACCTATATGTATAATTCTATACCTAAGCCTTCCCATCTCCTGCCTGCTCTGTGCTTGCTCAGTAGAGAGAGAGCTCCCAGTGCTGCTAAAAGGAGGTTTTGCAGAGAAAGGAAGGGGACAATCATGCAGCAAAAACACATACAGCAGGAACTGTCTGGGCCTTTGCAAAGCCAACATCAGCATGTCCAGCTGTGCTCAGCTGCATCCAAATACCATGTCCTTGGTTTCTTTGGGCTCCTGCAGAGTCCAATGCTCCTTCCTGTTTCCAGAGCCAAAAGCAAAGCAAGCCTCTATGCCATCCCCACCAGAGCTGAGCCCCACTCACACCCTGGGGTAAGACCATCCCATCCACCTCCAGCAAATGCCACAAAACAATTGTGACAGTTGGGGTTCATATCTGTCCCATCTCTAAAGATGTCCCTGCTGGGGTATGCTTTGGTGAGCACCTGTGGGCACCTGAGGTCCTGGTCCCCATCAGTCAGGACAGGGACTCGTTGGTGGGACCCACAGCCTCCACCCAGCCTGTGCTTGAGTTCCCTCAGGATCTCACATCCAGGTCAAGCCAGATGTGACCAGGCATGTGGGCTAAGTTATCATCTCATCCCTATCAGCACTGGCTCAGGAAAATGAGGTACAAACAAGGAAGCATGCACAAAGCATGTGCATCCTAAACCACCAAGGTTTGTGTTTTCCCAGGATCGGTTCTCTCTTCCTCAGCGACAGGCCCTAAGAAATGGGGAGAGTCCATCTGTTAGCTTATCTTGGGTAATCCCCACCGAAGGGAAAAGAGATTTGAAAACTCAAATCACTGAAGGATGTTCTGCCACACACTTTGGTTTTGTGCAGTTTTTTTAAACAAGATTTTGCTGTGGGGGTTTGACTCTTTCCAGAAAGCTGAGGATGCAACACGCTTTCAGCTGTCACTCCTGCAGGATTTCGCTTTTGCTGACCGAAGAAGAGTCTGTAAAATGCTGAGGCACCCCCTGTGCATCCTCTTAGCATATTTCAAACCAAAATAGGAAGAAAGGTGATGTAAATATTTACTGAAATTGTGTATCAGAGAGCAACCAGGGATCCACATTTAGATAATCTGCATTGCAAGAGAAGTCCGGGGAATAGCAGGTGACTTTGAAAGGCTGTAGTGCTAGACGTGTTTCTTAACACGCACAAACTGCTCCCTGATTTCATAAGGAAAAAGAAAGCTCTGCACTGATTATTGTTTCTAGATCTTATTTTAGTTATAGTGCCTGGAGACCCAGTCAAGATCAGGATCTTTTGTTAGCCAAGATACGAGCATGCAGTAAGGTTCTCTCCTTGGAGAGTTTGCAGAATGAATTTCAGTCTAAGGAGGACTGTTTAATGCATGAAAACAGGAAATTCCACCACTTTGTGCTGGCTAAGGGTCAGCCCCGCTTTGCCTGGTGCCCACTCCTTTTTTCAGTCCCCCAATCCCCTCGCTGTGGTGTCAACCTTTGGGTGGAGAGGTGGGTGGAAAGGCGAGGGGAGACAAGCGAGGGGGCTGGGATCTGCTCTGCTTTGTTCCCAAACCTTTTCCCTAATTGGATCCATTTGAGGAGTGAGAAGTCTGCCCACCTCTGTTGAAAGAAGAGATGAGTCTCTCTCCTCCTCTTCAGGAACTGTTTTGGACCATTACTTGTAGGTAACGTGAACAAGGGACGTTATCTTCAATCCCTACCCTTGCACATGTTTGCTGCATGGTAAGATGAGGCTGCCTTTACACCCCAGGTCTCTCATCAGTCTGATTTGAAGCTGCTCCTGTTCCCGTTGTATTTGAACTCAGCTTTAAATACAGCTCATGGAAAAGGATGCAGTGGGTTTGGTAGGAGATGAAGCACAGCCAGTCCATACAAGCACATGATTCCTCCTGCCACGTACTATAAATGATGCTTCTGCTGTACATTAGAGGAACGGAACTACGTAAGGGCTGGAGGACCAAATGGTCTGCTTTAATTATTAATCATTAGCAGTAGCTATTATTATTTAAGAGCTGCCCTTCTTAGCCTGAAATATTAACTGCTAGCCTGTTTTTTTCCTTGATTGTTACGATCCAATGCCCTGCTGTATTTGCTCTTTAAGTGGGCTACAGCAAAGGTCTTCTCCATCAAGCCAGCTCCAAGCCATTGCCATCCCCCTGTAACCCAGGCCTCCTGGACCTCCCTCTCAGGGTTCTTCCTTGCAGTAATTCATACCAAGCCAGCCGGTGCTTTGCTCCTCGTGGTGGTCCCAAATGCATGCTGAGTTTCCCTTGCTGCGCTCCATTGATGTCCCCCCGAGCCTGACTCAGATGCTGTGTACGATACGTTCAAGGGAAGAGTTCTCACCAGCGGTGCCAGCATGCCTTACTGTCATCCCCATTACTCCATGAGAGGCACAGGCCTTGTTTACTCTTCTTTTAATAACACAGATGGTTTTAATAGTTCTCTGCCTTCGCCCCCAGTTCTTTCTCCTTGTCTGTAGTCTGTTTAATGCTTCCTTCTAAGTGATGGCTTTGTCACTTAATCTCATTAAAACTTCTCTTCATTGAAATCTGTGAGCTGCTTATCAGACCGTAAGCCTAATCTCCCATTTGTAATTAATTTGTTCTGTGCCTCCTACAATTTGGCATCATTAGATAATGGCATCACTCTCAAGGTCACTGATACACAGCACTAGGTAAACACCCGTGGCTCTAGCGCTAGCTGCCCTCCTAGCCTCCTCCTTCCTCCTCTCTTTGCCATACTGCTTGATTTTATTGACAGCTTTCTCCCTTTCCCTCAGCCAATTTCTGATGCATTTCGGATGCTTCCAGTCCAGCGTGAGCTGCTGTGTGACTCTGCAGATCAATGTCCTGCACTGTCTAGAGGCAAATGCTTTTCTGGTATCCTTCAGACTCATCTGCACTAGCTTTCCACTTGCCTTCCTGTTCATTACTATTTGGTCCAAGAATTTAGGTGCACTGTTCTTCCTTTGCCGAATTACATGTCTGTAAACTTGCAGAGCCTTGTCCTCATGGGCTCAGGGTTGGGAAGGGGATACAGGAGCCTTTCACCTTCAGGCCATTGGGCCCAGTGGACACTCAATGGCTTGCTGATCAGTGGCATAGGTAGAAACACGCCACAAATCACTATTATGATTTGATGTCCATATTTTTAAAAAAGGAAGAAATCCTGGATTACCACAGTTCACGGTGCCAACCAGTTCACCAGGCAATTCCTGTTGGTGGGATGAAGAAAGAAACCAAGCACTAACCAGAGATGAAAACCAAACCAGTGCTTCCCTTCTCCCTGCAGGTCCTACTGGGATGCTGATACTCGGCACCACCACAGGCTTTGCCTTCAGCCTGTGTGTAAAGGTGTTTGCAGGGCTCTACCCTGTCTGGGTCTGCTGGCCTGAACCTCCCTTTTAGCAATGAATTTCACAGGCTAGAAAAGGCAAGAATGATACCTTTGGCGATACTGCCGTTTGCTCACTGGGATTTGCTGGTATAGAGTTGTTGGGGACCTTTGCAGGATCTGGATATGGGGTCAGTCCTCGTCCAGGTTAAATCCCTTCATTTTCCTCAATAGATTTATTTCCATCTCACATATTTCCCTGTTCGGATGTAGTATTTAACAAACTTAAGTTGATTTGACCCATTCTTTCAATTTTTGCTGTTCTCCTGAAAGCTATCTACTACACTTAAGTAATAGATGTACACAGAGCCGTCATTAAATCATAGGTATCGGTATTCAATACAGTATTGAACACAGTATTCAGAACTTCAGCATTCAGGCATCTATAGAGAACAGCTCCAAATCCATTACACAGAGCTGTGGGGAGGAAATCTCACAAGCACTAAAAACTCAGGATTTTTAGCTCACTATAGTCTGCAGCTATATTTTCTAATTGGCAGGTTTTGTAAATGTGCCTAATTTTTCTTGCTCGGTAGTCAAGAAAGAAAAAAAATCTACTGGTGAGAAATTCTGCTGCCTTTTGGGAGAAGGCAGGCTGCTGTAAAACAGATATATATTTTTCTGAGGAGGGTAAATGTAGGAAGGACATTTTGCATTTGCTCACGTAATGGCTGCACATATATCAGCCCTGCTACCTTGCTGGGAGCCGGCGCAAGGCGATCAGGTAGACCCAGCTCAGTTGCTCGAGAGCAGCTTTGCGGAGCAGCTGCGTTCAAGTCGCCGAGTGCAACATTTTGGGTAAGAGGCAGCTCTTACCTGAGGATATATAGTAATTACTCCCAGTGAAACGTGCCTGGCTCAGCAGCAAGAGGCTGTATTTGCAACGTGCTTGTAAGCTGTTAGGAACTGCATGTTTTGGTTGAATGCGATGACGCCTCAAGATGTTAGTTCAAGGCCAGGAAAACTTTGTGGTTATAGTCAAAAATAACGTTCTGCTCAAAGGACATGTTGATAAGAGCAACTGACTGACAGACAAACTGATGTCAGGAGACTCACTCCTGAGATCGGAACCAGGTTTGGATCAACAGATAAACCTTCAATTTTCCTAAACAATCGTATTTCCTGAACCATCCTTGTTTTGGTCTCTCTGCAACACACTCCTCCAAACCATGCTGAAAACATCTTTTTAATCTGTTTATATAACTCCCTTTGTGTGCCGCGCTGCCATTCTCTGTGCTCACACAATCACTACACCAATGTGATCAACAAAAGAACAAAAATCATTTTATTCAGCGCATACTCCGTTTCCTCTGAGATCAAGCCCAAATTTGGTTTCATTCAGCTGTGGTGCACTTGGATCCTGGTCCCTAAAAACAACATTGCAGCACTAAATATCAGCTATCTACAATCAAAAGGGTTTTTTTAAATTTCAGTTTTGTTTTATTTTTAATGATCCATTTTTCTCTTCAGACTCCAGAGCAGGCAGTGAGATAGCTGTGATTTGCAGCCACAAGCTGCCCGTTCCCTCCTCCGCTTCCATGGAAACATGTGTTCGATGAGGTGAAACCAAGCATAGACTTAAAGTACATGATTTCCAAAATATTCCAAAATATTTGCTTTTCCTTGCAAGGAGTCCTTTACCTCCTATTTGTACAAAACTCTGGGTGAGGAGGAAATCCCTTTAGGGAAAGGCAACTTTTGGAGGTGTTTGACTGGTGTTGCTGCAGGGGTTGAAAGCATCCTCCCTGAGCACGTGAACATGCCTCTGTTGCTCAGGCAGGGACAGTGCATGAGGCAGGGCAGGGGCAGTGGGTTTTGGAGCTGGTGTCATTATGGCAGTGGCATTTGGGGTCAGGAGAGTTCAGCTTTAATGTAACCCCTTTGCTTTGCCTTCATCTCCTTCCTGGAGAGGTGAAGATTGTACCCTCCTCTGCACTTTGGGACCCCAAAGATACCCAGTTTGCTCAGGTAATAGCTCCATGTGTCTGCTGGGCAGCCTCTCTCCTCCCTGGGTCATGGTGAAAAACAGATTATTTGCCGTTTGAGGGCAAAATAAAGGAGGGCTGGGGAAAGGGCGGGGGCTCACACAAACCTGCAAGGCACAGGCAAGGCTCAAGACAGCTTTTTGGGTGGCTGGCTTGTTTTGCCTGGGGAATCGCTCAGAAAGAAAAAGCTTTTAGGAGAAAATGGACCTTAGCTGACAGCCACCAGCTCCGCCCGCAGCTCTCATGCAGCAGTCTCTCTCTGGAAGGGCTCTCACCCCGCAGGGACACTGGCATTCTCTGCTGCTCGAGGCCGAGCTGGAAACCCGCTGCTGCAGGTATGACTCCATGGGGCCTGATCCTGCCGTGGGAGCCCAGGTCCTGCTGTGGTGGGCTGGTTTGCAGGAGCTGAGCCTGAACTCTGGCAGCTGCATGCCAGGTATCTTTCTACTTGACCCTTGTTTGTTAGTGAGAGGGAAAAGAGCCTCTTAGATGTGGTGCCTTTAATGATTTACTGGGTGGTACTGGTGCAGGATGTCTTTCCTGCACAGGAAGGTGTATTTCATCCTCCTCCACTTGTGAAGCATTCAGATTTTGAAGGCTGCTTCTGTCTGTGGCAGCCTAAGCACAAAGCAGGGCAGAAACTGTCTTTTCCAAAACAAACCCCACGCCAAACCCTTTCAGCTGCAGGACAGCCTCCCAGTTTGGCGGCCGGGAAGCCCATCCATCCTTGGCCTCTTAACAAAGCCCTGTCTCAGGTGTCAAGAGGTAAAAATAAATGTCACTCTGTGCTGTCTGATGGTTTCACAAGATTCATGTTAATCAGAGCCCTTCATTAATTATTTAGCTTTGGGGAAATGTGCTAAAGGGTTCTGACACTTCAAATATGCAAAGTAATTGCCACGTTTACTTCCCAGCAAACAGGGAGGCCAAAATAAATTGTACTGGGCTGAGTAGGTATGCGTGGGTGGGCAAGAGAGGGGGGGACCAGGACCTGCCTGCCCTGCATGTGGTTTCATCTGTACCCCAGAGCCCACAGAGCTTCACCGTGTCTCTAAGGGCTCAGGGTTGTCCCCATGTGTGTCAGCGTGGGCTGGGTATGTCACATATGCTCAGCCATGGCTACCTCCATCATCCCCTCTTGCACCCCTATAAGCAGCCTGTCTGCATGCATCACGCTTCCTTTTGCTTTCTGCCCACTCCAGGGTTGCTCTGGCTCCTTGAGCCAGCACGGGGGCTGCTGGTTAGTTTGCTCTGAGGTGCCAGAGCAGGATTGGACCCCGCATTGTGAGCGGTATGGAGCTGCACACCGCGTGCAGGGCTGCGCTTCTCCCCTGGTTGCTGAAGCACGTGGTGACAACCAGCAGCTCTCCCTGCTCCAAAATAAGTAGGTCTTGACTGCAGTTTTGCAACCTGAGGAAAACAAACAAATGCAGAGCAGCGTGGCTATATTTATCTGAAACTTAGCAGCTGTGGTTCACAGGAAACTTTGATCACTAAATGTCAGATGACCTAGGAAAAAAAAGGAGGAAAAAAAGCACAATTAAAAAGCAAGTGTTTTGGAAAAGGTAAGAGCTGCTGTTTCCAAAATGAAGTACAATCTCTTCTGGCCCCCAGTACTAGACATCCTAATCCAGAGAGGGCTGATGTCTCTCGACTTCAAGCTGGGGTACTCAGAGGCAGAGGTTTCCAACGCCCACACCCACAGGTGCTGAGGAACAGCAGGACTCTGAGACCTGCCTGGCATTCAGCAACGGCTGATCACATTGACCATACCTGTGAAAGATGAGGTTCATCCAAAACAAAACAAGGCATTTGGGTTGGGGTTTTGGATTTGGTTTATTTGCATATACAAAGATTATAATTTTTTTGAATTTATCATAACTTAAAATTAATGTCATGCCATTATGTTTTAATTCTGATTCATTTGCAAGAAGTTAATTTTAAATATCTGGCATATGAAATGCAAGAGCCTTAGATGGGACACCGGGATATCGTACTTTTGGTCCCTGGATGTTTTTATTTAGAATGAGGTATCTGATACAATACAAAGGGGTATTTGGTGGTACCTGTCTCAGTCAGGGAGTTTCAGCAAAGCCCCATGTACTAAAATGTTTGCATGGAGTGAAACACTTGGGGAAAGCAGTTCAGAAATCCCAGCAGACCTTTTGCAGCGCTCACCAGACCTATTTTACTATTCTCTTTGGAATTCCCCAGTTTCTGCAAAAGGCAAACCTGTTGCAAGGGAATTCACTATCCATGCAGAAAATGCAATATGCTATCCTTCCACCCCGCATTCTTCGTGTGCAGTGCTCTGGGATAACAGCTATTTCTGTATTTCTGTGAATCTACACTGTTACTCTGAAATTACTGCTACTTCTACCATATCCACGTACTGGTCATTATTGAAGCAGAGTGGTTAAATGTACTGTGATATAAGGGAAACATTTTCCCTTGTTCAGTTTTGTCCAGTGAAATTTCATGCTGCTTATTAATTGATAAAGATGGCAAAATAATTCCGTTTTACATATATACATTCAAATTCACTCTATACCTCCTATTATATATTCATACTCATCCCAGAGTAGAGGGCTATCATTCCTTTGCAGAAGCAATCAAGAAAATGTGACTACTGGTGTTTAACGGTATCATCAGGAAAATCTGAATTCCTTAGGCCCTTTAGTTTGTTTTTCTAAATGTAAAATAGTTTTGCTGATCTATCTTTAATCCTTTGGCCTTAAGAATGGGAAAAGAAATGGTCTTTTCTCAGATGCTTGACGTTAGCATCTAAATCAGGACTTTCTCATTGTGTGCAGAGAGGGGGAGCGAGGACGTGTTATTCAAGTACTCAGAGGTAGAATCTGTTTTTCAGAGAGAAATCCATTTCCACAAATTCAGTGGGTTTTTCTGGGTTCTGCATTTTTTTTTCTTCTCTTTTTCCTCATTTTGCGTCTGTATGCATAAGAAACCTAGTTTTAGGGATGACTGATGTTAAGTTCCTAATGAGCTGGCTCCAGCGTGTGGATTTTCATTGCATGTTTTGCTGAGTTGGTGCTGGAAGCTTGCTTGACCTTGCTTATGGTATTTTCTGTAAGATACATATGTATGATCTATCCTTTCCTCTTCACTCTGCCCCATGTGAGGGGATGTGCCAGGGCAGGGCCAGTCCTCCCAATACTCAAACCATCGCTGCTTTTCCGTGTAGCTCTTCTTCCAGCCAATGTCCTAAAATGCCCCACAAAACCATTTTCCCTGCTCATTTCCCCAGCAAACACAACTCTGACCACTTCCCAGGCAACACTTCTGGCACATCATTTCCTGATCTAATTCTTCTAATTACCCTAGAGACCCATAATAACATTTAAAAATCAGAGTGCTGCTTCACTGTCCAAAGCATTTCTCCAGTACTCATATTGGCTCTCACCAGAGCCCTGCTCATATTCTCTCTTTGCTTTCCCCCTCCCACAGCCTTGCACTGACATTCCTGTCTTATACATCAGTATTTTATGTCCTTCATGTCTCCTTTTGTTTTTTTTTTCCCTTGAACGGTACTAACTCACTCCTTGTTCATCAGCCCTTCGCGCCACGCAGCACTGCTGGCATTGCTGTAATAAGCAGCCACGCTCTCTGCCTCCTCCATCGCCTTTGCAAGCGCTGTAGGGTTGCATTTGCTCAGGACAGGAGCGGCTGCTTTCTACCTGCCCCTGCCCAACCTGTCCCCCTTTCTGTTGCAACCTTGGCCAAGATTTTTCCATATTAGCAGCTGACTTCCCAGCCCAAGTATGATCTAAAGCTGTGGGTCGGCGAGCACCATCCCTCCCTTTGCAGAGAACATTTTGGTAGCCAGTTGTCTCGCATCCATGGAGCGGGCGGTTGTGGCTATTGCATCCAGCGGTGCATTAGTGATCTGTTGCTGTTTTCAGGGGGAAGCTGGCGTTGCCATGACAATTGTGTGTTGGTTGAGCTGGCGTGTGCATGGCCACAGCATCCGCACACCTCAGCCACTAATGCATTTATCCTCCTGCCCTCCCTGCGCAGTGGGGTGGGGGCAGTGGCGGGGGATGCAAAGATGTCCGCGCTGAGATGCTCAAAGCAACTCTCCAGCATGGTGCAGAGGGGTAAGCAGCTTAGGGCCTGCTGGGTGACTCTCTTCCCCCCCCAAAATGACTTTTTTTGGGCAACAGGGAAAGGGGCTTGGTCTGCAGTAAGTCATTCTGCACCTTCTCCCGCCCGCCTGGTTTGGGCTGGCAGGAGGAGCGCTGGGTGTAGGAGCAGAGGAGCCAGCAGAAATGCTGCAAACCACAGCTCATTTGCAAGCACCCCTGGCTGCTTATGGGAATCCCAACCTGAATTAAGGGCTTGTGGCACTGCTGCAAATGAAACCTCAGTCTCCTGAGCCTCTGCCTGCAGGCTGTTGGCTTAATTTGCAGTCGCGTTTGCACAATTTGTAGTTGCATTTTGCACTTGGACAGAGCATCCCAGCCCCTGAATCGGCATCTGGAGCTTAAAAACTTGGGCCTGATCCCAGTAGCGTAGGAGCGAGGGGCAGCCCCTGTAAGCTGGAAGCAAGGCTTCGGGCATTTCTGTGGGCACATCATTCCTGGGGGCTGCACCGGAGCTGCCTCAGCCCAGGACCTGGGTGTGTGGAGGAGCAAAGGGCAGGACCTGACCAGTGCTGCTGTGTTGGAGAGCTGCGTTGGTATGGCACTTTGCCTGGGCTCGCAGCAGGGCTGCCTGCCTGGGGCACAACTCTCTATGTGCACCACTGTGCTGCATGCCCGTGTGCTTGTACTGGAGTGGTCCCTGCCCACATTATTTCTGCCTCTTACTGCCTCCTCCTCCCAGCAAAGCAGCTCAGAGGGCCTGTGCCTGCCCTGCAGGGTGCCAGCAGTGCAGGGGGTGAGCCAGTGAGATGAGCTGCTCCAGAGCCACCTCCTCTGCCCCCAGCACAGGACCTTGCCCAGGAAGGGACAGGGTCCCTGGTGGCTTGTGGCAGAGCCATGTGACAAAGTCCAGGCCTTGTTTCCCCAGCTCAGACACCGGTCACCAGACCTTCCTTCAAGAATTTGCTAAAAGTGTGTCTTCTTCATCTCTTCTGAGCATGCTTGGTCAAAGAGGAGGCTCCTCTGTCTCCAAGCATCCTTGCCTGGCACAAGGTAGGATTTCACCATTTCCAAGAGCAATACAATCCCAATTTACCTTTACGGTCTTGCTTGATCTCCACTGGTCCAAGAATGACAGCCAGTAACACATGGCTGCAACTTGTATTGCAAAAATGTGTGAGGCTCCTTTGCTAGAGCAGCCGATGTTGTGCTGGGTGCTGCAGAAATAAAGCTTGAAAAGCAGATGATGCCCCAAATTTAAATAGACCAAGCAGACCCAGAGACCTAAGAGAGTTGATCCCAAGGTCACGTAGGAAGCCTGTGGCAGACACAAGGACTGAATATAGATCTCCTGAGGCCCAGCCATGCTGTGGTCTCAGGACTGCCTTCTCTTTTGTCTTCCAGTCCATTAGGAAGATCAGTTAATGAAATGGAAATAAGAATGCCAGCTGCAGCACCAGCAATGCTGTAAGGGAGACAAATTTAGCAGCGCAGGCTTAAAGGTGGCAGGCTTGAAAATGGGGGTAGGCTGCAAGCGCCAAGCCTGCTCTAATGGGGTAATGCAGTAAGTCAGCCAGAGTTTTAGGGTCTCATCAGCTTTACTGATCAAATCGTAAAGGAGGAATGAAGATGTACCAACTACCTCCCCCAAAAGAGACAAACACCCGATTTTAAGTTTCCCAGCAATTGAAAATAGTAGTCCCACTGGAAAGAATCAAAAGACTTTTCTAGGTCAGTGGCAGGAATAGAGCCTTCATTTCTATGATCCTCATGGTTCAAAAATAACATTAAAGAACCAAAAGAAATTATCCTCTGCTGAAGAGCCAGGATTAAATCAAAATTGATTCTTATGTGTTAGACGTGCTGTTGCCTGCAGTAGTCAGTGAACTCAAATGGCACTGCAGAAAGGCCAGCCATGTCTGGGATGGCTGGTGAAGAGGATCTGTGCCACATTCACTGAGAGACTGCACGTCAGCGGTTCAAAAACTGAAACGGAATATTGTATTTTAACAATAGTGCCAAATCTAAGGACTTCCCCCTGAATGGCTCCTTTACTAGAATTCAAAGAAAGGCCACCTCCTTCCAGGGGAGGAAAGCAACCTCAAAGTATGTCTCACCTGCTTCTTTCACCCACTCTTTTGACTCACGTCACATGGTTGTTGCCGAAGACCTTATGATAATCTCAGACTTTGAGCAAAAATGGGCACGAAGAACAGTTCTGTTGAGCAGAAAGCGAAACAGAGGCAGCAGAGCAGAAGCTTAGTAACATATCTCAAAACACACTTCTTGTCCTATGAACAACCCAAAAATTTTGACTGATAATTTTAAAAAAAGCTCATAAACCCAGGTATTTCAAGGCTTCTAAGAGAAATCTCAGGGAAGCTGGAACATTATGTGACATGCCGGGACATGGGGTTTCTTTTATTACGAGTATTCTGCTCCAGACTTAAACTGCACCGGTTTAGGATCATATTGGCTTTTTTACCAGCTTATTGATTCCTTTTGTGGTCTAAAGACCTGAGAAAAAAAGTAATTAAACTCCTAAGTGTACACACCAAAGACCCAGGGCAAAAGACAGCAGGGATGGAGCTGTCTATGTACCACCTAGACTGTGAATAGTGATGGACCTGAAATAGTGATGGACCATCAGCATCTCCCAGCTCATGACCCTTTCACCTGAGCTGCCTCTGAGTGATTTTGCAGCTCAGAAAACAGGCTGTGCAAGAATGAGTGCAAGACAGTGGGAAGGACGAGAGCAGAGCCAGGATCTGGCCCATCCCTCTGCTATTGACAGCTCCTCACAAAAATGTAATTGCTGGCTGCCCTTGGCTTGGAGTACTCAGGCAAAAATTCCCCGTTGCTCTTTAGAGCTTCGAGACGTATTAATGCAACTTTTAAAATAGCATCCCTCTATTTTTGTTGCTAATGCTAAGAACAAATCAGCTTAGAAGAAAAACCCAATGATCTCCCTTAATGCTATTGTTCTCCTAAAGTGCTAAATGTCAGGATCTTATAGCAGCACATTGCAGATCTGGCGCTGCCCTCAATGTGTCCCACGATGCGTTGACACGGAGTGATGCAGAGCGCTGTTCTGAAAAACATAATCAGTCCAAAGTGTCTTCAAAGTCACTGCACTTAGAGCAGAACTGGCAATGGTTTCAGCTCTGTCTTTGAATTTGTTATCATTAAATATTCTTTGAAACCAATGCTGATTTCCACCCTGCCCTCCAGCAGGATTGTTAAGGGACAGCCCTGAAGTTTAGGGCCACATGTGATCCTTTTTGTGGTAGAACAGTGGGTACTTTTGAGCTCTTATGGACTGTTATGTCAATTCAAGTATATTTACCTAAAAGGCCTTAAATGTTGCTAACTGACTTCATCAGAGCTCATCAGCGGTGCACAGGTAGGCTGGATCACCATGGAAGTGGGAGGACCTTTGGAGGGAAGCAAGGTAGGGCTGGAGAGCTAGTCTTGACACGGGGCTTGTTGTGTCCCTGTAAGTAGCGCAGCCCTGGTGGGCCACACGCCATGGCAGGGTGCCCATGTCCTTTGCTGAGCTGCAGTCTGCACCTCACCCAGCAATCCCTGCTGGGGTTGGAGGGATGGAAAGAAAGGAAGCAGACAGCAATACTCTACTCATGTGTTAACTTGGCCAGAGGTTTCCCTCAATGGGAGGTTAGGATGGGCTGAAAGCAACCAGGTAACTTTATTTTACTGAGTCCTTACCCCACACATCCTACATACATGGGTCATTACCTCCAGCAGAGCCACTTAGCAGGCAAATACTGATGAACCCACTTGGCTTGTGCCATTGCTTTAGGTGACCTCACTAAAACATCTTATGATCTGTAATCATTTTGGTAACATCCTGCAGCAGAAGGAGGCTTCCCATGACAGTGCTCTGAAGGGACAGGAAGCAAATTCCACTTACTGCTTTTAATCCTGCTTCTATCCCTGATCTCAGGAAAACTCTTCTCCAACACCGCAGTACCCTGCAGTTGATGCCAAGATCTCTGACCTGTGCATGTCTCACCCTTTTAAGATCCAGGCAGCGCTATGCTTATTTGTACCTTCCAGTCAGCTCAGTAAATGTTTAGTCGGTGGTCCTGGTTTAGTTCTCTTGCAAAGAAGTAGTTCTCACCCTCAGTCTATTGTTGGCCAACTGCTTAGTCCTAATTCTGGCTCACTACTTACTGAATGCATAATTTAAATACTCATTGTAGAAATGCATTTTTTATCAATTGCCATTTTAGTCCTGGATCCACCCAGTGCTGATTGGGGTTTTGTTAAACTTTTTGTGAAAGTCTATGTAGACACACATACAGTGTTAATGCCAGGTGCTGCCTCTGTCCCTCACGTGACTCGGCTCCTGGGATAAGTGAGTGCACGCTGGAAGACCTTCTTAGCCCATTTGCATTTTCTGTGTTCATCTCACAGTTCCAGTTCAGTTCTGTTTCTGACACAAATGCATTGTTCTTGTTACTGGTGGTGAAGTGATGGGTTCTGGTGCCCATGAATCCAAACAGTTCTGGAAGTAGCGTGGGACAGTCCAATCACATGGGCCAGGTCTGAAGAGACACTTTTCCAAAGGGAAGTAAGAACTTAAGCAGGAAAATTGATGATACGGTTAATTTTGGTAGCCTGGGGAAGGAGGTGAAGACCTGAGGTTTGTGGCAAGAGAAATACCTACCAACAATGAATGAGAGGAGAAATCATCACTGTTTCATACAACACAGATGTTAAATGTACATGGACTACTTTTCTGTCCAAAGGGAATTAGTCTTTTATACCTGACTGAGAAATGTGGGTTACAGTGAGACTAAGCAGAGACTGTGTCTTCTCACTGCTGTGTTGCTGGTGGTATGTGCCCAATAGCCATGGGTTTCACTGATGCACTAAGTTTGAGGTTTCTTGGCTTTTTTTTTCAGGAACTCCAAGATTTAGGAGTTTCATGCTAATGATGGCTCTGTTTTATATACACTGCTTGTAAATATCTCATATTATGGATTGATGCTGGGAACCCCATTGCAGAGCTGCAAACAGCGTGCAGGGCAAAATGTATCAATAGGGATATTTTCTGCTCTTACAAAGGGTCTAAACCAATCAGTCCATGTTGAGAAATTATCCCTTGCCAATCTGTTTCTTCCTTTTTTTTTAACAAAGCCAGGAAGAACACAAAATCAAGTCTTTTAATGTTGTTTGTAGATTAATTTAATCTTGCTATATGCAATGACAATTGAAGCCAGTTCTGCACCAGTTAATTATTTCCCTGTTAGGGGACTGAAGATGCTGGATTCAAGCCTAGAGCAAGTCTTTTGGGGCATTTCAAAGATGGTTTTGAAACATGAACAATAGCTGTTGGCCTCCGTAATCCCACCAGAGTCTCCTAGGTAAAGGTTAAGATCAGGTGGTGAATCTCTCCTTAAATTTTGGCTTTCTTATATGAGATGAGTTGTTACCTGAGGGAAGGATAAGTGACCTACTACTGCCAGTTGGAGATCTCTGTTAATTCAGGCATTAGAGACCATTTGTTTTTGGAGCCAAAAGAGCAGAGAGGTTCAAACTCTGTTCCGCATGCTGATGTTTATGTGACCCACTGTGTCTGTGCTGGTGCCTATTTCCATATAAAGAAGCTAAACTCAGTATAACATGGCTGAAGTAAAATTATTTCATAAACTAGCAGGATCTAAAAGATTAAATACAGCCTCAGAGCTGAGAGGTCCCCAGTTGGGATTGTTCTGCCAACGATGACTGGACCAAATCTGATATGCTGTATCTCAGGTCTCTTTTCAGCAAAATGGGGTGACTTTTCGTGGAGTTTCTTTGTGACTAATAACCACTCCACTCCCCAAAATCTGAAAAGGCAAATAAATTGGGTTGATGTAAAGCATTTTCTTTCCAAGTATTTACCAAGTACCATGTGGCCATTGCTTAGTTATGACATCTCTGCAAGGCTACTTATAGTAGTTTATTGATGGGGAAACTGAGGCAAGGGCAGTGTTTTACCTGGGGGAGGAGTGTTGGGGCTTGTGTTAAAACTCAGCCATCAGTTACTAGTGAGAGCACACACTTTTTCACAAATTGTCCCATATACCTGCACTCTTTGCATCTCAAATCCTGGTTTATGCAGCATTTTGAGCAGCAGGAGGAGGCAGTGCTTGTACCCTGCACACCCTAATCTGGGTGCAGCTGGCAGTGCTCGGCATCCCGGTGTAGCAGGTCTTGGCTTGACGGGCTGGGGGGCTGTGTGGGTCACACGGTGCCTGTGGGTGGGAGAAGGGTGATCCCTGGTGGTGTGGGTACTCTGCTATTTTCTTCTGTTTCTGGAATAGTCTTGAATAAAAATAGCAAAATGGGGGTTGCTCTGTTGGGGTTGGATCCTGCCCTTGGTTTTCTCCTGCCTGCTCCCTGACCTCACCAAGCTGGGCAGAGGAGAGGGGGACATTAAAACCTGAAGGGGTAGGGGGAAACTTGCCCCTCTCGAAAAAAATGAAGAAAACACCAGATTTCATCACTCTCAAGAAATTTCTGGAACATGAATAGTAACAACCATACAGCCACATAGGAAACACTGCTCCCCCCCCACCCCCCCACCACCCACACCCAATTTGTTTTTTATTTCTTTGCCATCAGGTTGCCTTAACCATTTCGATGGCTTAGGAGGCTAAGCCACTGAGCGCAAGCTTTTGATTTGAAAGGGGACTGCATCCCCTTTTCAAAGGAGCCTGCTCCCTAGGGCAAGCACATCACACTGCTGATTTGCTGCAGCGGAGACCGCAGCGCGTACAATATGCCCTCCCCCCTCCGCCTGTGCTGCTTACAGCATCAGTCCAGAGCCGAGCGGGGAGACGGGAGCGATACCCGCTAACCCACCCATGCTCGGGAATGCCTGACTGGTAACGCAGTACCTCCGACGAAAGGACCGGCAATTCCTCAGCTCTCCGAGATGCAAGCCAGTGCCGATTCCACCAAGATGGACTGTCTTTGGAGCAACTGGAAATGTCAGGGTATTATATCTATTCTAGTGTTGCATGCTAGAACGACTGCATGTCAGAGGAGGCAAAGGCAGGATCCATCCATTTTTGCATTGTTCACCTGCGGGCCTTTGCATGCTGTTTTCTCTCCCTCCCTGTGGAGCTTTTCTTTGGGGGTAATTTAAGAAAGAAAGATAAAAAGCCCTTAATTCTGTTCTTTGAATGTATTTCTCCCATGTCCAGCTGTCTCACCCTGAAAGCATCCAGGATACGGGACCTTCCTTCCCACCTTACAGCTCATTCCCAAAGCATCCACCCTTGCTGTTAGCGGTATCATTTCTCATCCCTGACTCTCTCCATCGGGTTGCCACTGGCATGATTTCATACCTTTTGGGCTTTAGGAAAGCAGGGAAACGGTGAATTTGTGCCTGCTGGGGCTCGCGGGCGTTCGAGGCGGTTGCGTTGGGTGCCTCGGTGCATCCTGCCCATGGACACACCCATAGCGAGGGCTTAGCCTAGCGTCGACACAAAGAAAACGCAGCTTCGGCAAGAAGTGCGATAGCACCGAGGCGGCCACGGCATTGCCACCCACTTCATACTTTGCTGTAGGACTGCTTTAAAAAAAAAAATTAATCCCATCATTGTGCTTTTGAGCACTTCACTGAGCTGTTCAGGGGCAAAATATTGTGATGATGTTCTCTTGCTGCTGAGTAGGTGAGGGGAACAATAGCATCTCCCTTTTGGGCTTATTTTCAGCTTATTTTGAGCGGGTTGGTATCTGCGCTGGGTGGGGCTGGCTAGCTTCCTGGGTGCCTCGGACAGCTTTTCAGCCATTTTTAGTCAGCTTCACACTTCCCAGCCAGCATCCAGCCTTTGTTTTGATAAAAGACAGTCTCTGTGACGCTGCTCTGTGGGCAGATTAGAGGGAGAAAAGCTAGCGGCTGATCCTGCCAGGCAGGCTGCTGTCTGCTTTGGGCTGGCTGTGTCTGAATGTATTTTTTAATTTTAAGGTGCGTGTTTACACTGAATAGGCAGTACATGATGTTGATGCTCACAACAGGGTCCCTGGGAGAGAGATTATGCTACAACATCATCTCATTTACGGGTCCAGGATGCTTGCACACATAGTTTCATAAACACAGCCCAATGTAACAGAAGCCAGAAAACCTTCCTAAAGTGTTTTTTGGGGTGGGGAGGGCAGGGGGAAGATCTTTCAGATGGACACTTTTCTCTAGGGAGCTTGATATTTTTGCAATCTTAATTCAGCACCTAATTGCTTTTATGGTCTGAGGGTTTTTTTAAGGAAGATGAGTAGCTGGAAAGTAAACAGATGCACCTGTTAAATGCCAGCCTCCAGCAGCTCAGGCTTTCCATAGCTTCATCAAGGGCTAGGGTTCGTTAAGCTTGTATGGGAGTGCCACAACCAAACTTCAGGGTCTTTTCGTCTGAGCTTTGCAGGTAAACTTCGTTGTTAGGTGTGGTTTGGGGTTTTTGTTTGGTTTGTTTCCAAAAAGGCTCAATATTTTGTCAATCCTTATAAAAAAATTAATTTGCTGAGTCAGATTGCTGAAACACCTGTATTTAGAGGCAAAGTATTTTCCCTCTTTATCAGGAAAAATAAGGTTTATTCAGAAATTAAAAAAGAAGGAAATAACAAAGGGCATGCTGCTATTTTTAAATTAATAATAATAATGGACTTTTTCTTCTTCTGTGCTCTCCTTTTTGAAACCAAGAGGTAGATTTGCTGAAAATTAAATGACACAATATGTCCCACGCTTATCTGGAAAAAAAACCAGGTCTGAAAAAATCAACGCAGCTAAAATAAATTGCTTGCCTCACTTCCACATCATTTGCATATCTTTTTCTTGGGTGGTGCTTTATGATCAAAAATGATCCTGCAGAAAACATGAAATAGTCACAGAATGTTATTTCTGTTGGCATCATTCTTTGATCAGTCCCAGATAAAATAGAAGGAATTTAAAATTCAGAAGAATGAACACTAAAGACTGGATTCATTGATTCTTTTAATATCTATTATTCATATAATCTCTGCCTCAATCCAGAATATCAGTTTTGGGCAAACCTGGAGTTGTATAATTTTACCAACTTCATTATAAATGGAATTATGGTTTGTCTCTGAAAACTCTGGAATATGTCTGTGAACGTAACAGATGCAGACACAAACCTCAGTAAACACAGAGCATATTTTTACTGAAATTATGGAAAAACAATGTTGAGGTTAACATAAGTTTTAATTAATAAACAGTCAAACCTGTAACTTTAAATCTGTATACAGTGTAATATTATGACTTCATAAATATAAATGACTTCATATCTCATCTGTCTGACCTACTGGAAGTGAAAAAAATCAGGAAAAATAATTTAAGAAGGGCAATCTTGTTTATAGTGCTGTCACAGCAATATTGACAACAAATGCAACAAGCTGTAGGTCTTTGAATAGAAGACCAAAGCTGTATCATTGGTTTGCCCTTACAGTACTTATAATTGGTGTAAAATTGGGTGGGGGTCTTGAGAAGCTGCAGGGACACTCGGTGAAGCTTTGGCTTTGCCCCACTAAATCAACGTACTTTTATTTTCCTTGCAATGAGGCAATTGATGCTGCTGCATATGTTTAGAAATATTGCAAAGTGTTTTACCTATCCATCCTGCAGGTACAGCATGATTAGGTCGATGGTAAATAATGATACAGCCGCTCGGGGGAGTGGGAGAGTAATTCGCCCGTGCTGGGCATATGCTTCATTCAAAATATTATCTTAGGCGGCTTGGGGGAATTGCAGCCGACTTCCACGCGCAAGTCATCTTTCGCACTGGAAGGTGACGCATTTGAAGTAGGCTGGAATGGAGCCATGTATAATGCATGAGCTTGCGGAGAGATGTCTCCAACTGGGCATGCTGGTTGATGTGGGCCTTTGTGTAACAACCTATAGCCAGTGCCAGCCGCGTGACACATTGCAGTGTGCAGCTCCCAGAGGGGAGCTGCTGAATGAGGTGTGCCTCCAGGTTCAGGTGGTAGAGCAGGTCTCTCTGCCTTCCCCAGGGACTCAGCCCAGCTCGACATGACTCATCCTCATGCCTTGCCAGAGAGGTTTCTCTGGATTAGGAAGGTCTTTGCATCCCATCTTGGTGGAGCTGTTCAGTGTCAGTATACTGGTCTCCATGAGTATTCCCTCTTCTACTATTTCTTCTATATGCCAGCTCTTGGGTGGTCATAAGTGACATGCTTGTTCATGCAGCTTCAATCTCCTCCAAGACTTATTAAAAAAGAAAATCTGAAAGATCCAGAGAAAAAGGCCTGTGAACCATTTATAGAAATGATCCTAAATATTATCCACATTATAATTATAACTTAATGTGGAAAAGGACGGCAGACTTCTCCAAATCCCTCTAGCTGACATAACTCCATTGGGACTGGAGTTACTGAGTAGCATTTTCTTGGCAGCAGCTTTCCAGAGAACCAGCTTCCTTGACTGATATATCAGTTGGTTTCCAAAGGGTGCTGAGAAGCTGCACCAATTATTCACGGCAATGTTCCCCACTTTAAGACTGATAAAGAAGTTCAATGGCAATAATATGGATGCATGTTATTAATCTATAATCTTATTGACAGTTCTGAAGTCTGTCTAATTACAGCTATTATGAGAATATAACTTCAGCCAGTTGGTACCTTCAGTGCTTTCCTGAAAATATTGTGGGCTGAACTGTCAGCAGGGATCCACTTGTCTTGCTCAAATGAGCTCTCCCTCTTTTCAGCAGCTAAAGACCTGTCCCAGTCGTTTTGTTCTTAAGCTGGGCCTTGGTAGAGCTAAAATCTTGGAAGCAAGTCATCATCTGGTGTAACCAATTTAGCTAACAGTTTCACAAAACTACACTAACTTATGAGGAATTGACTTCCTAATTTCACAGTTGATTTCCTGTGAAATTTGAATGAAATTTGTCACGATTTTTTTCCACTTTCATATTCACTTTCATTTTTTTGTCACTGCTGCAGAAATTGTATCAATCATTCCTCAGTCACATTCCCGTTGACAATACGACTGCAAGATCAAGAGCTTAAAGTTAGAGGACAAACTCTCTTAGTTGAGCTTCGTGCTGTTCAACAGCCAACCATCCCAACAAACAGCTTGACCTAGGTGGTTTCAACAAATCAGTGAGATTTCAATAGCTCTGCCAAAATGTGCTCTGCACACATGACGTGCCATGTTGGAATGTAATTTTTTTTCTTTTTTTTTAAGAATAGATGGACAATATTCTTTCATTGCCAGAACAAGGAGAAAATTCCTCAAAAGTAAGATTATTTTAAGGTATTCCCTGAGGAGTAATTTAAGCTCTAGCAAGAGGGTGATGATGGGGCAATAACTGAAGGCAACATTGGAGGGCTGCTTTTGCTTTCATTAGGTCTCTGGGAAGTGAGTTTTGGTGAGTCTTTTTTGCTATCAGAAGGGATAATCTCTCCATGTCATATTTAATTCTCACAAATAACATAGGTATGAGCTATTCATTCTGAAAATCTGCAGCTTTTCAAATATTTGGATAGAGTTAGGAAAAGTCTAGGTCTGTTATTTTGGTCCAGGAGCATCTCAAGAAAATCTTAACATTTCCATAGCATTATGTGCATTCAGAGACTCCATTCGGGGACTCTGCTTGGTCTCCTTGGTTTCTGCTCACTTAAGGTGAGAGCAATAACACCTAGAGAAACTAGCCAAGGCAGGTAGTGATATGGTTTGATGAACAGGAGGTGTGTGGAGGAAGCTTTCTCCTGCCGCTATGTTAAATCCTGGTCTTGGAGCATCTCTCATGTGAAAATTATAATAACAATAACAACAATAACAACATCAATAATAATAATGATGCTAAGTAACACTACAATAGACTTGTGTGCAGCATGGTTGTAGGGATGATTTTTTATTGCCAATCCTCTTCTGTCTACCCAAGCCCACTCTGGTGCCTCATGTAAGGCAATCAGTCAATACTGTTTTGCTGACATCTTGATCTTGCAGATGGAGTAGGATGTAACATGGAGGGCATCCTATATCAAGACTTTCCTTTTCCCTGGTCCTATTCCTGCTCCCAGTCTCCTCTTGTCGGAGTTCAGGGACCAAGAAGGTCTGAACTTTCAAGTTGAGTCTTGGGGCAGATGAATGATAAAAGATATAAAGCTGAACTGAGGACAGGAAGTTAATGGACAAAGTGTGTACAAGAGGTAGAAGAAGTATGGAGAGATCCCTCAAGGCTGGAGATAAAGGATAAGGAGAGATGCCTCATGAAACAGCACAGATACTCTGTCTTGGCTCTGCAGTTAGTCACAGCAGTCTCCTGAAGGCATCAGACTGCTCATTAAGTGGTGTATCCATCTGTATTACAGTGATTCAGATCTGTTGTGGGGGGGGGAGTAATGGCCACATTGGATCCTTCACTGGAGAGAAGAGGGAAAGCCTGGTCCTGCAGCCTGTGGTTAGAGCTGCAAACTGGAATTTCTTTGAGTGTGAGCAATATTTACTTCTATTCAAAGACTTACAGCTTTGTTGCATATTGTCAATATTGTTGCGACAATGCTATAAACAAGATTGCCCTTCTTAAATTATGTTTCCTGATCTTTTCACTTCCAGTAGGTCTGAGAAATTACTTATGGAGTCATTTATATTTATGAAGGCATGATAGTACACTGTATACAGAAGTAAAGGCTGTGTAGACAGGTTTTTCTCACTTCACAGAATCACAGAATGGTTAAGGGTTGGAAGGGACCTCTGGACATCATTTAGTCCAACCCCCTGCCAAAGCAGGTTCCCCTAGAGCATGTTGCACAGGTTTGCGTCCAGGCGGGTTTTGAATATCTTCAGAGAAGGAGACTCCACAGCCTCCCTGGGCAGCCTGTTCCAGTGCTCTGTCAGCACTGGAAGTAAGTTCCTCCTCATATTCAGATGTTTCAGCTTGTGCCCATTGCCCCTTGTCCTGTCACTGGGCACCACGGAGAAGAGTCTGGCCCCCTCCTCTTGACACCCACCCCTAAGGTATTTGTAAGTGTTGATAAGATCCCCTCTCACTCTTCTCTTCTCCAGGCTGAACAGACCCAGCTCTCTCAGCCTCTCCTCATAAGAGAGATGCTTCAGTCCTTTGACCATCTTTGTAGCCCTTCGCTATACTCTCTCCAGTAATTCCTTATCTTTCTTGAACTGGGGGGCCCAGAACTGGACACAATACTCCAGATGTGGCCTCACCAGGGCCGTATAGAGGGGCAGGGTAACCTCCCTTGACCTGTTGACCACACTCTTCCTCATGCACCCCAGGATACCATTGGCCTTCCTGGCCACAAGGGCACACTGCTGGCTCATGGTGAACTTGTCCACCAGAACACCCAGGTCCTTCTCTGCAGAGCTGCTCTCCAGTAGATCAGCCCCCAACCTGTACCGGTGCATGGGGTTATTCCTCCCAAGGTGCAGGACTCTACACTTGCCTTTGTTGAACTTCATGAGGTTCCTCTCTGCCCAGCTCTCCAGCCTGTCCAGGTCTCGCTGAATGGCAGCACAGCCTTCATTCTTCTCATTAGTATTAATATTATATAGGGAATGAAGCTGTACAATCCATTGATTTTACCTCCTAAGGAAGCCCAATGGGACCTCCACTGGGGGGAAGGCAGCTTAATCACATCCAGGGGTGTTATTAGTATGCTGAAGGGCATATAACCTTTTATTCGATCATCAAGGTCCATGGGCCTCATTTGGAGGCTGGATACAATGGTTTTGCACACACTTTTTGTACTAACTTCCATGTAGATGCTGCTTGACACATATTCATTTTTCATACTGTTGTCGCAGTAGAGGAAAAACTTAAAAAGTCAGAAGGAGAGAACAGAGATTTTCAGAGGAAGGGAGGGAGAAGCTGTGGAAGATTTGAATTGTCCAGTCTGTTCTCAGTTGATATTCATTAATTTTAATATTAAAATGCTTTCTTTGAGACATAGAATGGAAAGATCCCCATTTCTTTTACAAAAGTAGTTTTCAAAAACATAGCCACACAGGAGTCTGAAGTTGTGAGGACGTTTTAGCTACAACTTGGTTTGGATTCTCTGTTCTCCCTCTGGGATCTCTGCTCAGGAGCCTTGGGCTGCAGCTGCCCCACACCACAGTGCTTCTGGGGACCATGTAAACCACCAGAGCCCAGTCCTCATGTTTCCACCAGGTCCTGAGGAGAATGGATTCAGGAGCATCACTACTTAGTCCACCTCAGCCATCTCAAGTCATTCACTCCTTGCCTCCAGCACTGCCCTTTCCAGTCCCCAGGTCTGTCTTCTGGCTTTTTTGATCCCAAATACTGAGGAGCAGAAACATTTTCTGCTGAAATCCATGATGAGAGCTGGGAGAGTTTTTAGGCACTGTACTTGGGAGCAGTTCTTTGGTGGCACAAGCATTGCGTGCTGCTGCTGTTACTTATATTTATGAGGTTACTTTTAACTTGCCTCGCAAACATGGGTATTTACCACCTACTCATATTAACAAGTGGTTACTTGTATCATAGAGTTTTTACCTTTGTGCATCATTAGTGTGGGGGTAGGCCCCAAATGGAGGACTCACATTAGTTCAATGAGATGAAGTTATACCATAAAGTATAGCTGAGACACTGATTTGGCACCCTTGAAAACCTTCTCTTTCAAATAGAAGGCTACTTGAGTAAAGTTTTACAAGTTCTGCTGTCAGTTAAAAAACACAGGCAGGCAATACTTACAGATAAATATCTCGTCAGACATAAATATCTCTGCTTCTCCAGAAAAATTCTTCAAAGGCAGTTGCGGTGACTGGTAGCACTGCTGTCTTAGAGATGGCTGGCAAGTCCTCCTTAAAAAATACAAACACTTTTGAGTCTGAGGCAGTTCTGGCAAAACCCAGAGTCCTTTTGTACCTCCACAAATGAGTTGTACTGGAAAGAGTGTGAAGTGACCGACGTGGCTTCCCTCCTTCCAGGAGGCTAAAGGGAGATGATGGAAGGCTACAGCTGAACAGCTTCTGCATGTTAATAGGCATGATCAGGACTTTTCAGCTGGGATTGTCAAAACAGAAGGAACCCAAACCTTAATGAAGCTGAGGCTGATTTCAGTGCCTGTTTTCCAAACCCTGTTTGCAAATCCTAGTTGCAAACCTTAGGTTGTTTGAAGTTGGCATTTTGGCTCTCGGAAGAGTATCTTGCTTAGCCAGGCGTACTGACCCACTGTCCAGTTGCATGCACATCACATATCGACAGGCTCACGTGGCACCAGACTCCTGCTTCATGCATATTCAGTGTGCATTGCTCAGAATCATGCCATTGTAGTCGGGTCTGGGCAGTGCCGTGCACACATACACACACACATGCACACACACGCTGTCTGCAACACACGCAGCGCTTGCAGGACCCTTCACCGCACTAGGACCTTTTATTCTTCCCCTACGGATTGACCAAAACACTTAATAATTATGTCATTAACTCACACTGTGAGGGATCCCCTCTCCTTTAATTTATCTGGGGAATGCTGTACCCATGTAAGAGCTGGACTCAAAGCCAGTCTCAGCCTGGCTGAGTGTGGGGCCAGCACGTGCTGGCAAGTGGCTCTGCAGAGAGCTGTGTGTGCGAGGGTGTGTGCTCCAGCTCAGCTCCCAGCCCCGCTGTCCTCATACTCACTGCATCCCCGTGTGCTGGGGAGGCTGGTTGGAGCCTGGGTGGTCATCTCTTCAGCGTGCAAAGGAAGGGGCGCAGGCATGAACAGGCAGCTACCCTTCATCAAAGACTCAGGCCACCATTTATATATTGTGACCTGTTGAAGGGCAGTAAACCCATGGGGTCAGTGAGTGTTTGAGGGAGTTGTTTGCTGTCTGAATCAGTTTTGTATGAATATAGGATGAGATGAAACTCAAAGCAGACATATAAATGTGGCAGATAGCCTCATCTTTCATTTTCATTCCCATTCAGAATAAAAAATCAGAGTGTGGAGGGGGCTGATGGATCCAGCCCTGGGTTCACCTGATGGTGAAGGAGCAGTTTCTCATTACTTTGCCCCTTGGTATCTATTTACAACACCAGACGCTGATGTGACAGGTACTTTTGCTCTCCTGTAAATGGTTACAGGAGAAAATGGCACCCTGAGGAAGCCAGGGAAAGGATCCCAGCAAGAGGATTCTGCACCCAGTGCGCCTCTGTTTGCTTTTTAAGGGAGATTTGTTTATGTAGGCAAATGTGGGGCAAAAATAATGCAAAAAGCCTTGGAAGTGACTGAAGGAGCAAACATGGCTCTGACACGTAGCTCAGGTGTTCTCAGCAGCATCTAAATTCCAGGGGAACTGAAACAACTCGGAACCCTGGGGCCTGTCAGCAAAAAAATGGGCTTTCTCCAGGGAAGCCCGGGGACCATGGCTGGATCCCACAAATCTCCACTGATTTCTAGCTCTGAACTCTCCTTCTCCCCCTTCTCTGCCCAAGGAGCCATGAGGTTCACCTCCCTCCTGCACCACCTTTTGCAAGGCAGTTTGGCTCATCCCCTTCTTCCTAAGGGAGAGGAGGAGGAACGGCTACGGGAGTGGCAAATCCCACCCAAAGAGCTGGACATAGCAGCAGTGCTGCAGCTCCCTGTCCCTGCGAGGGAGACAAGGAGAAGGCAGATTTGTTTCCTGCCCTTGAAAATCCTAAATGACCTACTGCAGGCTGTGGGTGGGGGCTTGTGTTCCCAGGCTGGACTTGGGCACTGGGACAGCCACGTAAAAATCATTCAACTCATATCTCCCTCCTCTGTGCTGAGATTTTCCACCTAGCACTTGGCACATATTTTTTCCATGCACATGGGAATATTTGCCTCAGGTCTAAAAGACACAGGATCCCTCTCTTCCAGGTCTCATTTGGCTGGTGAAGGAGGCCAGCTGCCTTTTCATCTCCTCTCTCACGCATGCATGTATCCCCAGAACTGTGTCATTTGGCCTCTGTCCATCTTGCTCTGAGTTGTGGCAAGTCTTTCCTTACCTGATACAGCTTAGTAAATAACCCAGTTATTTCATGGCAGAAAGGGGCAGGTTTCAGGATATACACACAGCTGGTCAAGTCTGTCTCAAGTCACTCGGCATCTTCCTTGTTGAGGGGAATGAGAAAATGCAGTTTGGCATCTCTCTGCGTGAGAATACAGCCCACTTCCATTCTGCAGGAATATGAGGCAGAAGATCCTAGAAAGAATGAGAGGGGCTTAATTGCTCATTTTGGGTCTTATCATCAATTGGCATTAACTCAGGGAACTCTACTGAAGTGGGCTATTGTGTTTTTTGGTTTTCCTCTCACTTGTTTGCTGGTCTGTTTTCCCCTGGTGCGTGGCCTTTTTCATCAGCAGATGATGTTCCATGTACAGCATCCTGAGCTGGCTCACCTGTGCTTATTTCATTTAACATGAAGGTATTGCGTGACAGAAAATTTAAGCATCTCAAAAAATGTGATTTGCATAAATTTCCAATACTGTCCTCTGACAGAGGAATTTTTAAGCATAAAAATGATCGGGCTGATGATTTTGAGCATAAAAATAATACTTCCTGTCCAAATGGTCGCTGGTGAAAGCATACCAGTTGCTGTGCTGGTCTGCGGAATTTTGCAGTGCCTTGACTGAAAAAAGAGTATGAAAAATGGTAAAAACTGAATACTTGTGTTCTGGGTGCCATTTTGTAAGGATGGTTTGTGAGTCCCACACTCCAGCACCTCAACACTGTAAGCAATTGGTGGAGCTCCAGCTGCCTGCATCAATACAGCTGGGTCTGCTGCTAAATGCCCCAACATAGGTACATGCTCTGACTACGTTGTAACTGCATTTTGGAGCATTCTCTAGTCCATGCCCCTGGGTTTCTGCAGGAAGGAGATCTGGGCATATATCTGGAAATAGTCTGGCCTGGTCCCTGATTTGTAAAGTCAGCACCCAGGACCCCAGAATTACCACCAAGATCCCCATCCCTTGGCTTCCATGCAGCCCATAGATCTATCCTTGCGCACTCATGATCACAGGTCCAGTGCTGAACGCTAACACTTAAAAATATGTAAATTATATTGTGTATATTGATGGGGAATACAGTAGGATGTGAATGTTGCATGAAGAGAAAAGGGTTCAATAAAACAATAGCAGTTTTTGCATTCAAGTCCATCACTTTGAAAAACAAGGCTAATATGTGTAATAGTAATGAGTAATATAGCTCATTGACTCAAGGCAAACATGCCGTGGTGACTCACAATTGCTGGAGATTAGATGATAAAAACTACTAGGCTGGATTAATTTTGTTTCTTTTTGTGTTTGTGAAATTTTTTTGGACAGATTGCAGATTTCCTGAATTTACTCTTTGTTCAGAATGATTTGACAAGTGGCATCTATGAAATCTGTTTGGCTGGTGGTGTGTTCAAGCTGTTCATGAGGACTCGTGCAGTGTGTGAAATTAAACCTGTTTTGTTTAGATTGTCATGAGCATGTTCTTTGGCTGGATGAATAGTCCTCTCATAAAGAGGTTATCAGTAAAAAGAAATTAAATTCACCTTTGTGGACTGGATATTGAGCAATCGTTTCATAAAATTTTGCTTTTATAGTGACTAATACAAACTGGGTGAAAAACACTGTCAAAATTAACTCCTTTACAAATGTAAAAATATATTGGTTGAAAATTGTTTTCTGCACTTGCTTTGTTCTAACACCTCCCATGGATCTAGACAAGGAAAGTTACCTAACAAGCAGAAAGTTTCTTTTTTGTATTTCTGAGATGGTTGGATTTGCAGTAGCAAAAGGGATTTAATCTGCATTTTAAGGTCCTGTCTGAAAAATGGCTTCCTACCCATGTAACTATTAGCAGTGGTAAAACCAGGAGTCTTTTACTTTCTCAAACCTAGGAAATAACAAAATCATCTTGTCTAAACTTTGAATGGGAAAGTGGTTTATTGTGGCTATCCCCAAACTTTCTCATTCATTTATCAACAACCACAACTTGAAAATGCTTTAATCAAGCATTTGGCGTTTGGACTTGTGACAAAAAAAACAATCCAGAATTTCCAGAGTAAGTAAATGCAAGCTGGGGTGAAAACTTCCATACATCCCTAGCAACAACGAAAACCCCAGCTTGCATTTGCCTTGCTGCTGCAAGAAACCCACCATGCTGCGGCTGGAGATATTAATCCATCTTATCTAACCCAGATACAGACACATGAAATACAAAGATTTCAAGCAGGTAACCAGTTGACATTTCCTCAGTGCGTTGCTGAAGTCACTTCACTGCTTCTGTTGAGGAGTTCCTGTTGATGCTGATGTGAACAGGAGCATCGCTCCTCCCTTTACCCTCCTGCAAGGACTCCAAGCATTGCGGTGGCCATGGTGGCCATCCTCATTGCCCTTCCAGCTCCTGTCTTTAACATGTTGGTTTTCTCTCCCCAGCTATCGACCTGTTGTACTGGCATGACATCAAGCAGACAGGGATCGTGTTCGGCAGCCTCCTGTTACTGCTCTTCTCCCTGACCCAGTTCAGCGTCGTCAGTGTTGTGGCCTACCTGGCCCTCGCCGGCCTCTCGGCCACCATTAGCTTCAGAATCTACAAATCAGTCCTACAGGCCGTGCAGAAGACCGACGAGGGCCACCCCTTCAAGTGAGTGCTTTGCAGCCATGGCCAGGGGCTGTGTATCTTGCAAAGGATCCATTCCCAGTGGCAATTCACGTTTCTTTAGCTGATGGTTTTGTATTGGATAAAATTATTTTCTTACTCATAACAGGGGAAATAATTTTTTCTGTTGTCCAGTGTCTAAAGAGCTGTAAGACTTTATTAGCTCAGGCCCTGGGGTGGGGAAACAACACAAAAGCCATCATCTTCTGAGACATGGGAATTTTTTTCCTGAAAGCTAAAAGATCCAGAAAATTTTAAACAACTGGAGAAAATTAGTTTCATTAGAGCTAATGATCATACAGTATCTCTGCAAGGAGGAGGAGTATTGTTTCTGGGCACGCTCTATTGGGCATAGAGGGAAACTATATCTTTTCTCCAGCACTGCTAGTCTGTGATGTGGGAATGCATCATCCTAGGTGGTGGTGCTGGCGCCAGCACTCTCCCCACCCTCTGCAGGGTCTGGGCAGTTTGCTTCAGGAAAGCAGCGATCCTTTCTCCTCTGCTGTGCCAACAAGTCAGTGAACCAGGACATGGAACTGGTCTGGTTTGCAAGCATACTCAATTAAAAAAAAAGTCGTCTTTGGTGCTGCTCCGTTTCCCTTGGGTCAGTTCTGAGATGCGACTCACGACACGGGCGTTGCTCAGAGGGGGGTGCAGAGCAGGCAGAGGAATGGAGAAAGAAGGGGGCATCGCTGCCAAAGGTGACACATGCACAGAAGTTTGTGGGGAAACCCCCCCCAGCTAGGATTTGCATCCCCTTTGAGTGGAGTAGAGAGAGGGATCCCATCAAGACCAGGCTCTGTGTGGGGAGAGGGCAAGGCTGGAGGCAAACAGCCGTGGAGCAGCCTGCAATTGCCCAGAGAGATGTGTCATGCAAGGCAAAGACTGTATGTGCTGGTGGCTCTGTGCCCACAGGAAGGGGGTCATGTTGCTCCAGCTGTAAGAAAATGAGGTCTGGGGAGGAGGGAGTGACAGGATAGAGAGGCACGAGCATGAATGGCAAGAGAACCTGCCTGGGTTTGTAACTGGACCTGTGTTTCTGGCAGAGCCTACTTGGAGATGGAAATGAATCTTTCACAGGACCAGATTCAGAAATACACAGACTGTCTCCAGCTATACGTCAACAGCACAGTCAAAGAGCTGAGGAGACTCTTTCTTGTTCAGGACCTCGTGGATTCTTTAAAAGTAGGATTCCTTTAAATATTTTAACCCCTCTCTAGAGGATCAATCTGCATTTCAAAGTGCTGCTTCCCATGTTGACAGTGTCATCACAAAACCTGGTTTTGTGTAGCTCCAAATATAAACGTTGCTCTCCTTTTTGATTTCTGAACTGTTTGCTTCCAGCACTTAGAGGTTTGGCAATCTGCATTTGAATTTATTGATATGTAATACAGGAGTTATAAAAGTTGCAGGACCAGCTTAACTCCCCTGCAATTCTAGAAGCATCTCTGTGTTACGCTTTCTATGATTTTGCCACAAAATAGTGCGTTCCCCTCTAATACCTCTGTTAGTCTAGATTTCCTCTAATGGTGGCATTTCCTGCTGTGGAGGAAGGTCTTCTTTCCCTCCCTGCTGAGATAATTATTTATTTTCAGCCTTACACCCAAGTAGGTGTTCTTCAGAGCAAAAGGAAGATTATTAAGAGAGCAGACATGGGTTAGGCTCCTAAATTACTAAAGATTTTTAGAAAAACGTACCATCCCCCAGCCTCGAGAGTTTTCAGCCTCTGGGATTATCACTGTGGGGCTGTGATTAACTTGTGTAGGATGACCTCTGCCATCATCAAAACTGGACGCACAAATCTGCCTCTGCCATGCTCAATGCAGAACCCTAAATGTCTGCAATTAAGCTCTAAATATATGTGAAAACTCAGCTAGGAGGGTGAGAAGCAGTGAACAGCAGAACAGAGAATGGGGTTTATACACCCAGAAAAAGTACCTAGTTCCTAATGTGCCTTACTTAATGAGTCCCCTTACACATTAAAAAAGGCTAAGGTGCTGTTATGTTAGCTAGTTATTGAACTAATTTCTTCTTATGCTGATACTGGAGGTGATGTAATGATCTGTGTTTAATTTAGTTTGCAGTACTAATGTGGCTGCTGACTTACGTGGGAGCCCTCTTCAATGGCCTGACTCTTCTGATAATGGGTAAAAATCAACATTTCTTTTAAAATCTATTTTTAACTTTAACTCTGTTGTGATTTCTACTTAGACAAAACAGCCTATCCTTGTTGTGCCTTCCCCACAGTTAAACCATCAACTTTTATTTGCCTTTCCAGTAGATATTCATTATTCCCATTCTGTTGTCCCTCCTGCTAGAATTAATTTGTTTTTTATGGTTTTGCAGCCACTAGTCCCAGAGCAATGGGAAATTCCATATTTGGGAGGTTTGAGCAAAGTTCATTTTTCACAGCAGATCCCTCGTGGATCAGCTGACCAAGTGGCATGATATGTGTTTGTTGCTGTTTGAAGTAGGTCTCTTTTCTGGAGGAATCTGATGGGCAGTAATATAATAGTGTACTCTTTTTCTCCTCAGCTGTGGTGTCTATGTTTACTCTCCCTGTTGTATACGACAAGTACCAGGTAAGTCATTCCTCACGGTGTAGTTGGGGTGTCTGGGTGGTTCTGCCTTATTGATGCCTCATTGACTTGGTCTCTTCTGCTCTTTGCAGGCACAGATTGATCAATACTTGGGACTTGTGCGGACCCACATAAACACTGTTGTGGCAAAGTGAGTTCAGCAGCAGACTTGACCAGAAGTCTTGCTGTGAGGTTGTGGTGCACTGGGGGTGGCTGAGAGCTGGGTGGTCCCAGGGACAATGTGCCCTATGAATGATGTCCTCCCCAAGCTCCTGGCATGTAAGAGCCTGTGGGAGGGCAGATCCCTGGAAGAAAAGAGTCCTTCTCAGCTGAGCGTAGACTGAGGCAGAGCTGTGACCCTACATCCTCAGCTTCTCTCTCCTGCCCTTTGGGGGAGTTGTGGACAGAGCAGCCCAACTAGGGTCTGATGTCCATACTTTTACCTGGCCAAGACAAACAGGAAGGAATGTGTTAAATCCCTTCCCCACCCCAAGCCTGGGTTTGTGCATTCAGGGACTCTGTCCTTTAGAGTTAATAATGCCATTAATGAACAAAGTGGGAATTAGAACACCACCCTGCTACAGAAAGAAAATACCTGGAAGCACCATGATCTTTAGTGTTTCAAACCACCATGGAACTGATGGAAGACCTGGATGAACTTTTTGATGCAGTCTGCTCTAGTTCCTAATGTGTTGCCTTTTGTGGGATCCCTAAGGGCACAGTGAGTGTTGAAGCATAGTTCTTGACACTTGAGAATTACTGAAGCAGAATGGCTGGTCTGGAAGGCAGGTCCATACTTCTCAGCAGTTTGTATCCGTGGCTTTGAAAATGTTGGCTGAATAACAGGTAGCCAATGGAAGGTTGCAAAGTGGTGAGGTACAGAGAGCAAGTGACTCACGAGGAGATACTGAGGAAACCGGGCTTGTTTAGCCTGGCAAGGAGGGAGCTAAGGAGTGATTTCGTAGCAGCCTATAAGTACTTGATGGGAAGTGACAAGATGATAGAGCCAAACTCTTCTCAGTAGTGGCAGATGTTATAACAAGGAGCAACAACATAAATCCAGTTTAGGAGGTTGATGTTGGACATTAGGAGAGACTTTTTCACTAGGAGATTAGGACAGCACTGGAGCAGGCCACACAGGGAGGTGCCAGAACTTTCTTCCTTGGAGGTTTTCAAGATGAAGCAAGACAAAGCTGTGGCCATCCTGATTTAGCATGGGTCCTGCCTCAGGTAGGAAGTTGATTCAAAGACTTTCCAGCCAATATTTCTGTGATTCTGCAAAACCCTGAGCCTTGGGCAGGACTAAAAGTCTGTATTGAAAATTCTTTGTTTGACTTCATTCATGGCTTCCAATGGACCATGGTAGAATAATGAAGGAGGGGAGAATGTCACTGAGCATATCCCAAGGTTACATGAACCACCAAAAACCGGGCCACTTACAACTAGGGGCCTGTAAGGACACATAGATGGGCATCACCTCTTTTTCTTATTAGACTCTAGTCCACCTGTTGCGACAACATGTTGAATGCAAGCTAGAGATTACCCCTGGATAAGACTCCAAGTGGGAATCCATTGGAATGGAATAGTTGCCTCACCATATAATCCTTCTTTTTTTTTTTTTTTGTCTTTATTTCTAGGATTCAAGCTAAAATCCCAGGTGCCAAAAGAAAGGCAGAGTAAAGCAGACATAAAGAATTCGTCAACTACAGTAGTGAATAATGGGGGAATCTGGAGTGAAACAGCTCTGTTCTTACACTTTACTGCAAATTTATCGTTTTTTTTTTTCTCAACACCATAATCTTAGAAACATAAAACTCGGAAGCAGTGTTTTTCCCCTGCTGCTTCTGCACTTAGAATACTTGCAATCACTTGTGTCAAGCACTAAAGTATAGTAAAGAGAAAAGTGTACTAGATGTGGTTTTTTGTGTTGCTTATAAAGTGCATGATGGTGAGAGCCTAAATAATATTGACCTTTTTATTTTATTTTTTTAGTGTTTTTCCTTCTTCTATTGGCATTGCTTCTATAACTTTTAATGTTACATGTGGCTAGGGGCTTTCCTGCTTAGCGCACTGATGCAATAGTTAAAATTGCTTCTACGTCACTGGGTTGCTGGTTGGATTCATCTTTATTAACTATATAGAATTGTAGACAGATGTTTTAGTGTTTTCCAGCACAAATAAAATAAACAGTAATCAGTACTTATGGTAATCAGTTTTGTATAACTCAAACAAATGGAAATGAAACCCAGTACTTTTGTTGTAAGGGATTGACAGGCTGATTTACATGTATGGTAACTGGAAAGTTCCAGCATGATAAATTTATTACAATTTGTATTACATTCTCTGTAGTTCCTAATGGACTTAATTATGGACTCTGAATATTTGCACTTATGTACTTGATACCGAATGCAGAAATAAATGTTACTAAATGTAAACTGTTCTCCCTCTTGTTGCCACTGGGATTATCTTGACATTTGCAAACTGGACACATACCATGCAAAAAGAAGCATTTCCTCTCTCTCTCTCTCTTCCCTTGAGATCTGCCTACACTTTGTCGTCACAAAATGGTGCAGTCCGACAAGATGATCTGTAGTATCTCATCTATCAGTTTCATATCTTGATGAGTACAGAAATAAAAGAAAGATCTTAGCACATAGTTTGGGGTTTTTTTTGTTGGTATTGTTAGAAAATAACAGGAACAGGCAGGAATTGTCTCTTCCTCCATTTGCACATTGGGAAGGGTCCCACACTATGGGAAGGGTCCGCACAACACAAAGGACTTTCCAACTTCCTTATCTTCTTGTTACTCTCTTATCCAAAGCTGTTCTTTGAAATCTGATTTAAACTGTGGGATCAATACTGAACCCAGAGGCTGGGAACTGAAATAAACATTTGCTCTTGTTCAAAGGTGAAGGTTTTTAAAAATTGACATTTGGTGTTTGAGAGCCACCAGACAAGAGAAACAGCTGTTGAACATTATCTAAAGTGCTTCAAAACAAACAATTGGTGAAGTGCTGAATAATATGCCTATTTGTGGAACACACCTGTGGAAAATCTTTTTCTTTTTTGCATAAAAATGTGAACATCAAAACATTTTCAGCCAAATTGCAGTTTTTCTCTATTACAGAATTTTTTATGCAGAATTTATTTTTTCCACAAAGAACTAGATCCTTAAACACTTACCCGAACTTTTTAAATTGAAGTGTTTCCTTAGATTCATTCATTGAATTCACCTTCATCTTAGTTACACATGGAGATGGTGACATCTGTCCTAGGTCAGGCTGCAGTTCTATTTGACTGTGTATAAACGTACAACCCAAATGCACATGAGGAGTTGGTGGGAACATTGGTATGGCTGTGGGCTAGGTAATTCTTGTGAGGAGTCTCAAATATCCTTATTTTCATTTAAGGTTTATATTTAAATATTCTTCTTTGCTCTTATTTAAAAATACTATAGCATCTTTTAAATGTCACCTGCAGCTAGATATGAACATTTTTTCTCAACGAAAAACTTCCTCAATGTGACATATGTTGCTTTTGATCAAATGGAATATGTTTGGTTTAGCATGTGTAGTTTGCAGCCAGGATTAAAACTCAACACCTACCCCCAGCATTATGCTTCCTCTGCTCTTTAATAGTAATCTAGTCAGAGCAGGGTCATAAAACACATCAGTGCCAGGAAAGCTCTGGAATTGGGAAGAGATAAGAATGATATAATATTCTGTGAGCAGCTAATCCAGTTAAAGAGAATCTGTCTGCTTCCCCATAGCTTTTGCTATCTCCCTGCATGCTTTCAGATGGCAGCTGGCTCCCATCACTGTCCTGGTGAGTTACAAGTCAGTCAACTGTAAGGTTATCAGCCTTTCCTTCTCCATATGGGCTCAGGGAAATATGTGGCAAGCCCATGTGTTTGCCCAGGGCAGCTTTGAAAACACCAAATGTGATGTATTTCTTCCTGGCTCTCCTTAATATATTCTTTTCTCAGGCACAGAATTAAAAGGTGCTCCATCAGTGAACTTGCATGTGAGCTTCCTTGGATGCCGGGAATCAGTGGAGTGAGGCTGCTGGCGTGAAGGAGCCTGGTAAGACTGGCTGGCACATGCAGCCACTGCAGGACATATGGTATTTGGATAAGGGTGAGAGATGTCCACTGATAAAAGAGTCAATAGCTGCAGTGCCTTAAAACGGAAGGAGGAATGGTCTCTATTCATTTCTGCCAGGCTTCTTGCTGCTCAGCACCTTTACAGGAGAGAGTGGCAAAATCTTCCTCTCTGCCTTGGTAGGGAAAAGATACGGAGAGTGGATGATAGTTCTCCACAGGTGTGTGTGGAAATGGGAGCTGACTGTAAGTAGGTACATGGGCTTGACCTGCTTCTCTCTTTACCTGACCTGTTCATTTCCTTGTCTTTGGTGTTTGCTCGTAAGTGAACAGTCAGCTCACCATCTGTAGGTGCTCTCTCCTGGTCAGCATCTAATCCAAGTACCTGCAGGCTAGCAAGTCAGCTGCCTGTGATGTGCCACTTCTACAACTCTACTTTCTTTTTTGTATGGGTAACTGTTATCAGGGGAGAATGAGCTCTGTAGAATCAGAAAGGGCACCTGAGCCCTCTGACCCTGCTGCAAGCCCAGCTATCTTCACCCCCTCTGCAGCTCCCCTAGAAAGAGTGCTAAATCTACAAGTATGCCAGATTTATAATCTGGGGGACATCACTGTGTGTGCGCAAGGCAAGGTAAGGTTACGTGGGCAGGCACGTACGTGGATAGACTTGTGTCTACCACCCTTGCAAACCCCGTTGACTGGGATGTGCCCAGCTCTGCATTGCCTGTGTTCTTGTGTTCCATTTCACTCCTTCTCTACCTCAGCCAAAGTGCTGGGAGATGCTGAAGGGTCCAGGATCGAAGTAAGAGGATGGAATAGAGCTGCAGAAGGACTGTCTCTAAGAAAACCAAAAGACAAAGTGGCCTTGTGCTGACATGCTTTCCTTGTTTTTCCCTCCTGTCTGTCCCTTAACTAGCATGTCAGACTTGTTTCTCATGTTCACTGATTATCAAAGTGCTTGCAGCCTCAAGGCTGCAATTTATGCCTCCTCATGGCTCTTTTGTTTAAGTTGAAAAAACAATTCAGTCCAGTGAAGCTAATTGTCATTCACAGTAAGGCCCCCTTGACATGTATTTCCCTTTATGAGGGAGCTGCAAAGAGGATATTAGTTACGTTTTTTACTTCTTTTGTACAGCTCTCTAATTTAACTAAAGTGATGTGAAGAAGCCCAGACCAGTACAAAAATGTCTGTAATGCTGTTCTGGTTTGGCCTAAACCAGGCCAATTTTCCTTTCAGTGCTTTTTACTTTCAGCTAAGTCTCTTCTAAGTAACTGCACTTTCTGAAAGTAACTGCATGACAGGATATGCATACATATCAGTTACTGCAGGACTGATAACACTCGAAGTTTGTAGTTATCACTGAGACACTGGTAGGGATGTTATGCAGAAAGGCTCTTGCTGTACTTAGCTTAGAGAAAACCACCGTCACTGCTAATTCCTCACTGCTTACGAGTGAAGAGCGGAAGGGGTGTCGCACCTGCAGGGAGGAGCGGACAGGGCAGGTGACCCAAAATTGACCAACGAAGGTATTCCATCCCATACATGTCATTCTCGGTATAAAGCGGGGGGATCTCGAGGGTCTTGCCCCTTCTTCTTCTTCTCCTTTCTTCTGCCCTTCCGCTGCTGTTTTGGGTGCTGCTGCTGCTTCGGGCTGCTTCTGCGGCTTGAGCCTTTGGCCAGTGTCCAAGGAGGACTCTGTCCTTTTTCCTACTGCCCCTGATCCTGATCCGTGCGTCCCTGAATCCAGTTCCCGTCCATCGCTGGGCCCAGCCTGGGCCTTCCCGGAGCCTGCCCTGCAGTGCCAGTGGTGACGTGGCCGACATTGGGGGAGTTTGATCTTGGTTTTGTATATATTTGTATATATTTGATTATTCCAATATTATTATTATACTCTTTTTCATTATTATAGTTTATTAAAACTGTTTTAACTTTCCAACCCGTAAGTCTCTCTCCCTTTTCCTTTCCCTTTCCTTCAGGTGGGGGGGGGGGGAGGGTTAACAGAGAGCGTCTGCCACAGGTTTAATAGCCGGCCCAGCTTTAAACCGTGACAAATGCTTTATACATGTGAGGGAAAAAAAAAAAAAAAAAGGATATGTAACATCCAGGCAGTGGAGTGACTTGAATAGCAGATGTCTTTACACAAAATATTCTTCATTTGCCAAGTTAGACATGAGGCCTAATTTAATTTCTCCTAATTCCACAGATGCTTGCTTGGAGAAACCACCATCCACATGATTATTAGCCTGGTACATTGAGTGAAAAAGTATCACCTTCAGCACAGGCTAAATGTGATTACTGAACGGTTACCAGCAGAACATCAGCTTAACTTGTCAATTATCAGCAGATTTGAAGCACTTAATTAGGAAGTGGTGGGACTGTAAACTTCTCAGAAGAACTCATTTGAGGAAGCACCTCATCTGTTCCTTCTATTTGGAAATTTTGAAGTCCTGGAAACTTTCCTCACCTCTCTCTTCCCCTTGAAACTTAGACAATTTACAACTTTTCAGCTGAAATATAAAGCTGTGATTAACTACAGAAAGCAAAACTATCAAAAAGTATACTCAAAGTTTTCAACTCAGCTTAAAAAAACCTTAAGTAGTATAAAATTGTGATACTACTAGTGTCACTCTTGAACACCAGACTTTCAAAAATAAGCTTAAATTTTAATTCTGACATCAGGATATAACCAAGAATCTCTCTTTGTCTCAAGTGCTTTATCTCGCCCACTTTCCCAACAGCAATCACAAGTCTATGACTCACATACTATACCAATAGTGTAAATTAAAAGAAAACATCGCTTCTACTGCTATTTAGCCAAAGGTACTCCTACAGCCCTCCAAACACAAGAGACAAGTAAGTCTGCCTTCTAGAGTGGAATGCTGTGGTCTCTGTTATGCAGAATGAACTATGGTATCGTAACTTAAGTTTTGCAAAAGAAATCAGACAGAGAAGCTGCTATAGAGTAATGTACCTGGAGTCTCTGATATAGTGCCATGAGAGAAATTATGAGTGAAGAAGATAAAACTTTGAACAAGAGAAGATTTTAAGGAGCTCTTCAGGAGCAGATGGTAATTGGTAGTGTTAAAAGGAGAGGTCAGTACAGAAGTTTCCCAAATATCAGCCATATTTCAACTTTTCATACATAAAATGAAAATAAATAAAATACCCCGGATGCAGAGGATGCTAATGAGCTTTGCTAAAGACACAAAGTGGTGAAGTATTGGGAGAAGACCATTGGGATGCCATATGGAAGGAACTGGATAATCTTGAAGCCCACAAGCAATAAAAATCAGATGATTTTTCAGAAAAAAATGGTTATATTTCATAAGGAAACAGGAAAATTATTATTATTTTTCCATTAAAATCTGCAATTTCACTGATACATTCTTACAAAGCTATCTGTACCACCACAACAGTGGGACCATAATATTAAAAAAAAAAAAAAAAACAACAGAAAGAATGGGTAGATTTTCTACCTAGAAATGCTTAACTGCTTGAAAAGGAAACAACCTATAGTTTTTTTCTCAAGTGTAATTTCCAGTTGAGGGGCTAAATTCACCCAGAGAATTGAGAACTTGCCCCCAGTACTTTGGCATTAGAGAAATCAATTTGTTTACTTGGCCCAGAGGTGCCTGAATTTCAGTCAGGTACAAAACCGCCTGCACCCTGCAACCACTGAGTTCATTGGGGCCTGACTCCTGCTTAAGATTTAAAAAAGATTTCCAGAAAAAAGAAGGCCCTTGCCTTCTTCCTAGCAAAGCTTTATCTTGTAGCTACCAAATTGGCTGTCATGCAATGAACAGATTACTTTTTTATTTTTAAGCTAAGTAGGGTAGGTCTTCTACTAGTCCAGGTCTATGAGCAGGTCTTCTACTAGTCCAGGGATTACTATGTTCACCCAGATAATGGTGTTCCATCTGCAGTGAAATGAAGACATGGATCCATCTATTTTGGGGGTTAACTGGAGATACTTTGCATATTCAAACTGTAGAAGAGCATTAACACAGTCTGCAAAGCAGTGAACACTGATTGCCCCGATCTCCTGCAGACATGACGAGGAGGGGAGGATGCTCATCTCGCTTGGGATCAGGTCCTGTGTGCGTACCCAATGTACAGGATTAACAACAGATCATTTGACACACGGCTGTTCTTGGCACAGTTCAATTTCCAAAGCAATTTCTCAGAGTGCTGGAGGTGAAGGATGGTTCCACCTTTGCTGATTGTCCCTTGCCGAGCCATAAATCGATACTGATTGTGAACGAAGGAGGCCTCCAGTAATAGCCTGGCAAGGTGGCAGCAGCCATAATTGTGTAGGAAAGAAAGGGGGCCATCTCCTAACAAGCTGGTTATCCTCCAGAGGAAAAATTGCAGCTCTTTTTATTAAACTTTTTAGATAATTAAAAAGCGGTGATACTATCCTGCTGATTATTTGTCTCTACGAGCTTAGTTCAGATGGAAATAATCAGCAATGGCCACCTGATACTCCCTCACACAATCACTATTTTATCTTCAGTTTTTGAATAGAAGACATTTGTTCTTAGAGCCCCTGTTTTTACAGTGATAACTGTAAAACATAGATGACTGCTTTTAAAAAGATCCATGAGAAAGCATCAAAATGCAACTCAACTGCAGCCTGCAGGCTTGGAAAAGCAAATAAAGAATCCAAGCTTTATTATTGATATTTTTAAAGCTTGCATGTTTTGAAAGATTGGGATGCCAGCATAGTGTCCAAGGCCAGAAGTTACCCAGTTTAATGACTGGGACCTAAAGTACTGTATGCACTGAGTTTTGTGAGAAGGCCATTTAATATGTGGGCCAAGGTCTACTGCAATATTTTAATCTAATCTTGATGTGATTCATTGTCCATTGCAGAGGAAGCCCTCAAACCAGCAGCGCAGAGGCTGCAACAGTGAAGGAGATTTCTAACTAATCATCTGCTCCCCAAAAATGACTTCTACAAGGAACAACAGTCTGGCCATTGTCCCCAGAGATGCGATGTGGGGAAGGCGGTGAGGTCTTCTCCTGCCCAAGGCCTCCCTCGGATGCCTGGGCACATCACCACCTTCTTTGCCTCTTTGCCTTCTTTGCCTCTGTCTATACTGCTGGAGGCTGTCCTGAGGAGCCCCGGACCCCTGAGGCCACAGAAGAAGTCAGGATAGAGGAGGAGTCTGTCTTGGTTGATGAGGGCTGGGTCAGGGACCAGTTAAGCAATCTGGACGTCCATAAATCCATGGGCCCTGATGGGATGCACCCGCGGGTGCTGAGGGAGCTGGCAGAAGTCATTGCTTGGCCACTCTCCATCATCTTTTAAGTCCTGGGCAACGGGAGAGGTGCCTGAGGACTGGAGGAAAGCGAATGTCACTCCAGTCTTCAAAAAGGGCAAGAAGGAGGACCCGGGTAACTATAGACCTGTCAGCCTCACCTCCATCCCCGGAAAGGCAATGGAACAACTTGTCCTTGGTGCTGTCTCTAGGCACATCAAGGATAGGGGGATCATTAGGGGCAGTCAACATGGCTTCACCAAGGGGAAGTCATGCTTAACCAACTTGATAGCCTTTTATGAGGACATAACCCGGTGGATAGATGATGGTAAAGCTGTGGATGTGGTCTACCTTGATTTCAGTAAAGCGTTTGACACAGTCTCCCACAGCATCCTCGCAGCTAAACTGAGGAAGTGTGGTCTGGATTATCGGGTAGTGAGGTGGATTGTGAACTGGCTGAAGGAAAGAAGCCAGAGAGTGGTGGTCAATGGGACAGAGTCCAGTTGGAGGCCTGTGTCTAGCGGAGTCCCTCAAGGGTCGGTACTGGGACCAGTACTATTCAATATATTCATTAATGACTTGGATGAGGGAATAGAGTGCACTGTCAGCAAGTTCGCTGATGACACCAAACTGGGAGGAGTGGCTGACACACCAGAAGGCTGTGCTGCCATTCAGAGAGACCTAGACAGGCTGGAGAGTTGGGCGGGGAGAAATTTAATGAAATATAACAAGGGCAAGTGTAGAGTCCTGCATCTGGGCAAGAACAACCCTATGTATGAGTACAAGTTGGGGACAGACCTGTTGGAGAGCAGCGTAGGGGAAAGGGACCTGGGGGTCCTACTGGACAGCAGGATGACCATGAGCCAGCAGTGTGCCCTTGTGGCCAAGAAGGCCAATGGCATCCTGGGGTGTATTAGAAGGGGTGTGGTTAGCAGGTCAACAGAGGTTCTCCTCCCCCTCTACTCTGCCCTGGTGAGGCCGCATCTGGAATATTGTGTCCAGTTCTGGGCCCCTCAGTTCAAGAAGGACAGGGAACTGCTAGAGACAGTCCAGCGCAGAGCCACGAAGATGGGAGTGGAACATCTCCCTTATGAGGAGAGGCTGAGGGAGCTGGGTCTCTTTAGCTTGGAGAAGAGGGACTGAGGGGTGACCTCATTAATGTTTATAAATAAATAAAGGGCAAGTGTCATGAGGATGGAGCCAGGCTCTTCTCAGTGACATCCCTTGACAGGACAAGGGGCAACGGGTGCAAGCTGGAACACAGGAGGTTCCACATAAATATGAGGAAAAACTTCTTTACAGTGAGGGTAACTGAACACTGGAAAAGGCTGCCCAGAGAGGTTGTGGAGTGTCCTTCTCTGGAGACATTCAAAACCCGCCTGGACGTGTTCCTGTGTGATATGATCTAGGTAATCCTGCTCCGGCAGGGGGATTGAACTAGATGATCTTTCGAGGTCCCTTCCAATCCCTAACATTCTGTGATTCTGTGATTCTGTGACCACCTCCCCATCAGCACCTCTGGCTGGCTGGCATGGCATGGGGCCTACACCCCACTGTAACCCTGGGAGGTCTGTCGGGGGGACAGACCCAGCCTGAGCTCCTGGGAGGTCTGTCCCTCTGCCTCAGGGTGAGGGGACAGAGCGCGTCCCTGGGCCCTCAGAGCCTGGTTGCCTAGCAACAGTGAGGCCTGGTCCAGCCGCCATGCTGAGGCCTGGCCCGGCCGCCATGCTGAGGCCTGGTCCATCCGCCATGGCACTCTCGTCCTCTGCGGTGGTGCCAGCCATCCTCGGACGCCTGCAGAGCCTGGGTGGGTGTGCGCAGGGCTTGGGGGGCTGCTGAGGTGCCTTCTTCCCTGGCATGGGAAGGGAGGGCTGGTCTCCCTAGGGACAACATCCCCTCAGCCCTGGGCAGGCAGAAGCTGGGAAAGACACAAACACTGTGCTCTACATATATTTTGTACTATGGGGATGTGCAAAGCCAGGGCTTAATAGGGAAAATGGGTATGATTTTGCCTTAGCATTGGTTGCCATTTTAAATACCTGCCTAAGAAAAGAAGGCTAACATTATCCCCATGGCTGCAGTGGCCATGGACTGTGTTTTCCTGTTTACCGGCAGCCTGGATTACTGGGGTTAATGTAGAAGACATAAAATTGGAAAGGAAGAGTCACTGCGAGTGTTTGGTGGGGAAGGGCCATGTGTAGGTTGTGTATTTCTAAACAAGATAGCTGCCATGGTTATTAATGCATTTCCTCCTTGTCTTTTTGGTTTTATTATCACATATGGGGCCATCTGGTTCCTCTGTGGGACTCCCAAGACTTTTTGGCAAGTACATATGTGAAGATGTCTAGGGTTTTTCCTCTTCAAGCCTCTCTACTACATCTTATTTCTGGAAATCTTGCTTAAAAAAGAGTTTTCATGGACAGCTGCAGTGTCTACCTGTAACACAGACCTCCTCACTATCAACAGTGCTGACATTGTAGAGCAGCGTTGAGAAAAATCCTCCTTCCACTACAAGTCTGGTGGCACCTTAAGAAAGCAAACGCACTTTGCATGGTGGTTCAGGCACTGTGGCAGGTGGTGTGAGACAGATGCTTGTGGTCTGCTCAGCCTCTGAAGTGAGCATGTGTCATGGTATCTGAAGGAAGAAGGAAATTTTAAATATGCTCAAAGCACAAATTCATTCCTTTCAGGTCTTGAGAGGTTAGAAGCCCTTGATTTGTCTTGAATGTTAATTTATTTTCCTGGGCCATATCAGACAAGAACCTGCTTATGGAGCTGTTGGGCCTTCTTGGAAGATAAATGTGACCTATAGAATCACGTTTATCACAGTGTCTCTTGTAAGAAATACAGCCTGCTTTCAGGGTAGCTAGATGGACTACAGAGATACAAAACTGGAACTATTCAGCAATCAGCAACTTGGTGCAAAGGCCTTCATGAAGGAGATGAAGCAATGACTAAAACCAGAAAAAAATTGCTTTAGAAGGAAAGATTAATCATCATGCAAGAGAAGGATTGCTTCAAGTGTAAGCAAGGAAATTGTGCTATGAGTAATAAAGTTAGCCAGAGAAAAAGCACCAAATAAACTAAGTACCAGGAGATACATTTCAAACAAGTTTTATCTGGCTCTGAAATACTCCTCTTTGAGAGGTAGGGGCAGATATGTATTCAGGCTGAGCAGTCTCGAGGGATGGATTCCATGCTGGGGGACACTGCCTCTGGTTATCATTTCAAATTTTCCGATTTCAGAAAATTCAAAACTTTCCATCGCTGTCAAATCTGTTTAACTGTAATGGAAAGTTATTCTTGTCTAACAAAACTGGTGTCATATAAATAGGCAGGATTGGGCACAGCTTGTGGTTATAGATGTATATCACAAAATATTCAGTTCTGGAGGCCTCAGCTGTCAGTCTAAGGACTGTATGGGACTAGGGCTGAGCTTCCCTGTTACCTTTGAGATTGGTTGCAGGCCATTCTCTCAACAGCTTAGTTTCAAAAGCTGTACAATTATAAGGTCCCTCAAAGAGCTTATAATGTAGAGGTCAGAAAAAGGCATACACAGATGAGACAAATGGCTTGGGGTGACACAAGCTGTAGTATGAGATCTAAGATGATGTGGAAACTCTTCACCAGTAAAAGTCCATGGCCTCAGTACTCTTCCCTTCTGGCCACTGTCAGGTTGCAGTTCGTCTTGTGGCCAAAGGAGCCAGGGGGTTTGAGGGGGGATTTCAGGTGGGACAAATCAGTGACTTTACAGTTTTTGAGAATGCGGTGTGCAAGTAATGCTCTGCTGTGCAGGGAGGATGAACTGATGCTGTTCTGGAGCCAGAAGTTTGTGCCTGTGGCACTGAATGAGAGAGGCCAGGAGGGACAAAAATGGATAGCTGACATTTTTCACATAAGTTACCTTGATTTTTATGCCACTTTTAAATGACTTAAAGGTTTGATTAGAAAAAGAGTTTTGGCAGTGAAGAGAGTGGTATAAAAGGCTGAATTTTGGAGCAGCATGTAGGAAAAAATGGCAAGACTTTTCAAAGGGATTTTTTTTTTGTAAAAAACTGTGTTTGGGAAACCTATACTTCACTAATGGCATTTAGTGGCATTTAGTTTTGGTTTAATAACAGGCATAGAAGGAAACTGAAAATATCTGAAAATTTTATCGCAACATTTTTCTGAGGGAGATGTTTCATCTAGGAAATACAGATTTTGAGAGAGCAAGTGTAAGCACAAAAGAGGAGAGAAAATCAAATAGATAAAAAGAAATCAAGAGGCGGTCTGGAATAGAGAAGACCTAAAGGACTGGAAAAACAAGACTTCATAAGCAGAACTTAAATTAGATTTTAACATGGATTTTCAACTATGCACAATGTGCCCTAAATTTTGTTATGTTTCTGAGGAAAACAGCTCATAGTTTTGTCGATCTTCAGGTGTATAAAGGCTGTGACTTCAGACTGCTGTTGTCTGGAATTACTACTAATTGGAAAAGCTGGGGCAAATTCTGCAAATTATGCCACCCGCTCAGCTGTTTGCTGCATACATCTCGCCTGCTGAGAGTTCACAGAAAATGCCGTACTGGTAGGTGATCATCATCAGGCCTGAGGACGGGCAGGTAGGGCAGAGGTAGTGGCTGCTCCTGGCCTTTGTTCCCACCAATTCTAGGTAAAGATCCTAGTGAAATGAAACAGCTGCTAGATTTCAAACAAGTTAGCAGGTCACATTAAAAACAGAGCTCTCACCTCAGCTGGCTCATTACCTTGTCTCCACTACAAATTCACTTATGCTTGCATTAAGAATTTTCTTTTTTTTGCCCCCTATGAGGATTTAGTCTCTTATTACAAAATCAGAATATAAAAAAATTTCATTTCACTGTAACAGGTACAATAACCTTTTGGGTGAATTAAAATCCTTGCAATTATTATTCCAGCTCAAGCTAAATTAAATTTAACAATATGAAGAGTAGCTTCTGGAGTAATGTAAATCTCACTTCAGGCTTTGATGAATCTGGATTATTATTTTTGGTTGGAAAGAGACATAATGAAGACATGACTGCTTGGAAAAACTCTAAAGATTAGCTATACCCTGCTTAAAGGGAAATTATTTTGATCTACTGCTTTCACTTCAGTTTAATAACCTCTGTAAAATCGTCTGAATGACTTTTAAAAGATTAATTCTGCAGAATTTAAGTTGGAAGCATTTTGTGACAGAAACTTTTAAGAGGTCCTGTGGACTTCATACACCACTTGTGCATCTGCCTTTTCGTCACACCAGGAGGACTGTGAAAGACACTGACCTACTTTAGAACAAGGCAAAACAGATTTAGCAAATAATTTAAAAATACACTCTTCTCTTTCAGAATCATTATTGCAGAACAATAGAGCAATATTTGAAGCTTAAAAACTATAAATCTTAATTTCACTGTATTTTTCATTTAGAAAAACACTTGAAAAATGAAGACTCTGCATTCAGTGGTGAAATTGTGCAGCATCTTGAAGACATTATTTCTGATATTAAGAATTTGGTAAGAAAAAATCTAATATTTAAAGTATATGGGAAAGAGCGAGTTGGTAACCATGAAATCAGTCTTTTATGGTTGTAATATTAGAAGTGTTTTCTTGTGTGTTATATTCTGCCTTAAGAGAGAGACAGGCAGTTTGGAGTGAAGTGGGTGGACACTTGCATGCACTTTGCTGCCTGCAGAAGTTTGGCTGTAACAGAACAAACCAACCTGACTAGCACAGATCACACAGCTGATCCAAGCCTTAGCTTACCCGCTGGTGTTTTAAGGGGGGAGCAGTAGATGCCATTTATACTAGGGGCTAGTGAAATTTGAGGAGTGTCCAGACTTCTGTTGAAGTAAAAAGAGGAAGGGCCTTATGTTCAGCAGAGTAAACTGGGACTCAGGGTTGAAGTTCTGTTTCCAACTCTGTTGTGTCTTCATAGTTTGCTTTTGTGCAAGAGGTGTAAGCTCTGAACCTACAGCAACTTAGTAAGAGCATCACAAAAATCACATGAAGGCAGAAGTCTACTTGTAGAGCTTTTTACATCATAAGGGCCTTAAAGCCCTCCGTGCAAGGGGGAAACATAATACTTCTCTCTCAGGGCAGCTGTGAGGATACAGCCACTAATGTTAGTGCATTCAGCAGATGGTACAGAGTTCAGCAGGTCCATAGTTTGCCCTACAACTAGGTGCAAAGGTTTTTTTTTTTTTAACAATTTGTCTTTCCTTGAAACAACTGCATTGTGTGTGATAATAAGAGAACTTAAAGCAATTATGAGCTGAGGATGGCTGTTCATAGGTAGCTAACTTTTGCTGTAAGACCTCTGAGGCCATTAAAGCCAGAATGGCTTCAAACGGAAGATATTTTAAATGTATCTCCAGTTTGTCTAGGTAGGTGTAAATCTTGTAACACTTTCCTTTCTCCTTCAGTAGGCCTCTAAATCATCTGTTTCAGACCAGCTCTGCATTAGTCTATCAGATGAGTGTTTTATGTAATGTGCTGAAATCATAAAGCTGTTTTCTTTTTCACTGCTCCAGCTAATTGAGGATGTAACTCAGATGAAATTAAAACCTTTTACACATTTCTTTTACACCTCTAAATATTTCATCTTCCTAAGGAAGTGAGAGTAATTTATATATGTGCATATAGAATTTGCTCTGTAGACAGTAAAATTCAGCAGTACCTTTTCTTCCCACAGTGTCTCAGCTGTTGATTGCAACTGCTAGCAAAACCGAAGGAGAAAGATAGGATTGGTTTTATGCATAAGTTGTGATGCCAAAGTCAATATCCATTTAAGAACTGATTTCTTTTCCCAGACATTCAGAGCTTCATCAGCCCACCTACAATTCTCAATCATACAAGCTGGGGGAGTCAGTTGTTTGAGGGCTCCTCCCACAACCAGTTCAGTCTGTTTTCTCTTGCTCCACCAGCACTCTCAAAGTGACCCTTCCCATACTATTAACCATGAACCAGAAGATGACTTTTGTCCTGGTTTGGCCTAAACCAGACCAATTTTCCTTTCAGTGATTTTTACTCTCAGCTAAGTCTCTTCTAAGTAACTGCACTTTCTGAAACTAACTGCATGTTTTGCAGACAGTGGCTGCTTCCAGGACTGATAACGCTCGAAGTTTGTAATTATCACTGAGGCACTGGTAGGGATGTTATGCAGAAAGGCTCTTGCTGTACTTATTCCTAGAGAAACCAAGGTCATTGCTAAATCCCTCACTGATTATGAGTGAGGAGCCATAGAAGGGTCACACCTTCAGGGAGGAGTGGACAGGACAGGTGACCCAAAATTGACCAACGAGGTATTCCATCCCATACACGTCATTCTCAGTATAAAGCGGGGGGATCACGAGGGTCTCGCTCCTTTTCTTCTATGGCCGGTGTCCAAAGAGGACTCTGTCCTTTTTCCTGCTGCCCCCAATCCCGATCCGTGCATCCCTGAATCCAGTTCCCGTCCATCGCTGGGCCCAGCCTGGGCCTTCCCGGAGCCTGCCCTGAAGTGCCGGTGGTGATGTGGCTGACATCGGGGGAGCTCGACCTTGGTTTTTATATATTTGTATATATTAAATTATTTCAGTTTTTATTATTACAGTTCATTAAACCTGCTTTAACTTTCCAACCCATAAGTCTTTCTCCCTTTTCCCTTTCCCTTCCCCTTCTGGTGGGGGAGGAGGGTTAATAGAGAGTATCTGCCACCCCTTTCATAGCTGGCCCAGCCTTAAACCCTGACAACTTTCTAGTGTGTCTCAAGGCCAGCTAGAGTCCCCCTTCTTTAGCATAGCTTCAGGCCACAGGGAAATGAGGCTCTGCTGTTGCTTAAAAATAACACCCTTCATGCACAATGGCAGGGGCTGACAGCTAAGACCTTCACTGCTAGCACAGCTTTTGTAGCAGAGATGTGGGGAACAGCTTCCTGACGATTGTTAACAGGCAGAAGGCAACAGCTCCTGGAGCTACATAGGTTTGGTCAGCTACCTACAAAACAAGTTACTTGTTATTTTGAAGAGTGAAAGAAAGGAAGAGAGCGAGTATGAGCAATGGGAATGATATATCTAGGCGTGGAAAAAATCCAGTATCAACTAACTCAAAAAATATGAAATAACAGTTTTGTAAGGAAAATGTGCTTTTTCATCTGTTGCTGTATCACTTGGTTCTCACTTGTGGATTTTTTAATTGTTAGGAAGAAGTTAGAAGATGTACCCTCGAATGCCTGGAAGAGGAGACTATAAAAAACAGTAATCTTCGCTTCAGAGTGCAGAAACTTCCAGGAGAGATTAGTGCAGAGATGACAGGTAGTACTGACTTCTGATAAGAGAGTTGAATTTCCTGTGCGTTTAAGCAATTTGAAGTATTCTATAAAATAAATCTTACTGCTTTTAATAATAACTTTCTAATGAAAGGAGACAGGTCTTTGCTGATGTGTGATATCGTGAGGGATGGTTCTCTCACATAGGAGTGTAAATGAGAGATATCTTCTCTGAAGCCCATGCACAAGCACTACAGGAATGACTGGAGAACTGCAGCATTCAGTTCTGATCCCAGCCATGCCACAGCCTTTCTCTGATACTTGAGATGAAGCACTTGAGTGCTCTGTGCTGCAGGTTCCCTATTTGTGAAGTAGGGATAATAATGCTTATCTGGTGTGACAATACTTTTGGGTGGGGTTCATCTGACCAAATGCTTATCAGCTGTCTCTTCTGGACAGTAAAGAGAAAGAGGCACTTCTAGGCATGATTTATCTCACCCTAGAACAGATGTTCAAAGCAAGTCAGAAGAATCTTGAACTTGAAGTGCCTCTTTCTCCCCACTGGCTATGAAGGGGGGCTAAAAGATCAGCTCAAATGTAGGTATCTAGATGAAAAGAAAGTTTGAGCTCTATTTCTCTTTTTTTTTTTTCTCAGGGATGGCTTCACTTTTAAGATGACCAACCCATATCCTGCTACTACCCTTCTATCTGCACTGTAGTCACAAAGCAAAGTGGTCAGGGACTTGATCTAGATGAATGCTAGGGAGAAGTAAGGGAGTTCGCATTCTTTATCTGGCTAACCATGAGGCTGCATGATTGTTAGTGGTGGCACAGGAGGAGGGATTGCAACGTGGCAAGGGAGAAATGGACTACTCCTTTTGGAGTATTATGGAGTTAGATCACCTTTAAGTTCATCATGAAACAGCAGCCACAGCTTTTTTTTTCAGCTGCATTATATGTTTGTTGATTACTTTCTTCTAACAAGTTTCCTCCCTCACCTTCTCTCTGCCTATAGCATGTGGTTGCTATGCAGTTAGTTGGTTGTTTGTACTAGCTGCTCCCATTCTTCACTGCCTAAGTGTTTCAGCGTGGGTGGATGTATACTAATGTGACTGTTATCTCAGAAGCTGAAAAGATGCTGTAGTAAAACGCCCCTGCACAGATCAGCTTTATCCATAGTGCCACTTCATGCAGGCTCTTCACTTTCACATAGCAGTGGCTCTTCTGGGAGGGATGCTATTGAATTTCAATCAAGGTGATCCTGCTCCTTGTCCCTGGCTGCCAGAGCTGGTTGTGCAGAAAATTTCTTTGGGGGGGAAGGAATATTTTTTATCAGTTCACTATATGTCTAGGGAATACAGTATGAAAAAGAGCAATTGTTCCATGAGAACACAGCAGGCTGCTTCTCATTGATAAATGCAGATGACTCAGGGAAAATGTGGTAAGACTAAGCTACTGAAATAATAGATGTGATTTCAGGGATGTTAGTGTCTTAGAATCACAGCTATCCCTTACCAGGTGACAGTATCAATAGCAGTGAATTAGATTATGGATCAATCCCTTAATGCATTACCTTTTTATAGCTAAGAGGCTTCTGCATGGTTTAAACTTATTTTTTAGCTCTTGTTACTGCTGCACGTGAATCTTGTGCTGCTGAGATAAATCGGCTGCAATCTGCATCGAAAAGCGTTGCTGATGAAATTGAATTACTGGAGGAGAAGCGAACACTTTGTGAAAGACAGAATGCTGCGCTGTGGTATGTATTCACATGAACAAAGAAAACCATACTGGCGAGATGATTAAGGAGAACGGTAAACGTTATCAAAGCATATTGAGTAGTGCTTGGCCCTCACCCCTGCAGCTAGCTGCCAATGTTCCTAGGCAACTCTTTGCTGCAGCAGCAAGCCTGATTTTTAAGATCTTGTTTCTTGAACAGCAGAGCCTGCCTGCTGCTACCTGCTTTCTGTAGCCCTGATAAGCTTGCTTAGGGAAAACTGTCTGCAGCTTTGCTTCTCACACTGGCAGGGAGAGTTTTCTCTTCCAACAATTAACATTAAGGAAGTACTACAGACAAAAATAATAGTTTTCAGTTAAAAAAACATCTGTGGAAGGAACTCTGAATCAGTAGCTGTGCTAGAGATCCATCTTCCTCTTCAAGAGTTACTCCAAGAGGATACAGAGACTTGGGAGATAGTTGTTTTCTCCCTGCCAGATTTCATGTTACTGTCACCTTCTGCCATGCTGTAAGAGCTGTTCAAAAATAAATCACAGTGCATTTTCTTAGGGGAAGCTTGCTTTCTTTATTCTTTCAGTGCTTGCAAGCAGCCCTTCTGTTTTTAGTGGAACTTGTGGAAAACAATCACATCTGTAAAAGTAAAACTTTGAAGAAGTTATGATACAAATAACTGAAACCCCTTTCATTGGAATCCGAGGTCTTAGATGGTCTTCATCACAAGGGCCAGTGCATGTCATGCTTTATGGTATGTCTAGTGCTATAGTAGACTGAGTTGCTAATGTATGGATAGGCAAGTAATCATTTCAACGAACATCTGAACCAAATTTGTGATCTGAATGAGTGGTAGGAAATACAATTTTAATCTATTTTTTTTTTTCCAGTGAGGAGCAAGAATATTTGCGGACAGAGTATAAACGAAGAGAAGACTTGCTGAATGAAAGGATGGCAACTAAAGCAAACACAAATGTTCTCTTAATTGAGACTTGTGATAAAACAAGAGATACAGAAAGGGAAATAATCAGGGAGAAGGCAGCATTAGAAGAATTGAAAGAAAAAATACCTCAAAAAATGAGTAAACTTCAGAAAGAGAAAGAAGAATGGGATGAAAAGGTAAAGGTTTTGAAACATACTTCAGAGTTTAACGGATAGTTATATAGTGCCAAAAGTGAAATGACCTTAGAAATTATTCCAGATTTTGTATTTTCTCATATGGAGCTAAGATATGTCTGCACAGCAGCCAAACAGAAAAGTGACTCTCTTGGCACTGGGTGCACACATGCTGTTTTGACTTCTGTATACATGTGTTTATGTGTCAGAGGTATGTGTATATACATATACATACACACACGCGCACACAGATATGCACACATCAAAACTGATGAAATATGAAATTTGTTTTCTAGCAGTGCATCTCAGAATGTCATGTCTGTATTGGTGCTTCTTACTGATGTGGGACAAATAATCTTATACTGTGATTTCAACCCCTTCAGATAAACTGCTTAAAATAGAGGCACCTATATTTTCCAGTGAACTGTGAGATAAGGTTTTATTGTATTTTATACTCTGCCCTACTTTCACTTGTGTATATTTGATACCCTTTCTGAACGATAACATAAAAATCAGATTAAAAGAAAACTTCCTAGTAGAAAATATGGTATAATCAGGTTTCTATACTGGAATAAAATCACATGAAATTTTGACAGATGGGGTTATAATTTGCATGTTATATCAACGAATAGTCTACTGTCTACAACTACCTGAAGGGAGGTTGTAGCGCAGTGGGAGTCGGCCTCTTCTCCTAGGCAACTAGCGATAGGACAAGAGGACACAGCCTCAAGCTTCGCCAGGGGAGGTTCAGGTTGGACATTAGGAAGAATTTCTTCTCAGAAAGAGTCATTAGACATTGGAAGGGGCTGCCCAGGGAGGTGGTGGAGTCACCATCTCTGGATGTGTTTAAGAAAAGACTGGACATGGCACTTAGTGCCATGGTCTAGTTGACAGGGTGGTGTCAGGGCAATGGTTGGACTCGATGATCCCAGAGGTCTCTTCCAACCTGACTGATTGATTGAATTATTGTTTCTTTTTCTTATAGAATTTAGTCATTTGGTACATAGCTGTGGCTTTTGCAGAAAATTTTTTTCTTTCAGTGTAAATTCTGTGCTCATTTAATTTTGAAAGGCTTCAGACATTTTAATATAGATTTTTAAACAATGAACAGTACATTGCTCAGGATTAATTAATTGTATTATTTTTAATGTAGAATAGAGAAATGAAAAAACTCCTTGATACTCAGGAGGCAAAAAATTCTGAGAAAAAGCATGAATTTGAAAACCTGAATACAAAATCTTTGGACCTACAGCATGTGATAAGTCTGAATTCAACGGTAAGTTATATACAAAATTATTTTGTTTCATTAGTGTAAAGATCAAAATGCAATTTCATAATTGGTCAAAGTGAGGGGAATTTAGAGAGAAATACAGTCCCTACCTTTTAAGAAGAAAAATAAGCTTACATGATGTCTAATTGATTGACATTATTAACTGTTAGTTACTCGGTTATGAAGTCACTTTCAAAAACAGAAGGTCCGTATAGACTGTTTTTACCAGCTTAATGAAACAGCTGGCTACTCTGGGCTGGGCAATCTATTTATCGAGGCGTTCTTGTAGGGAGCATTAAAAAACATCAGTGAGAGGATGACTTGGAGCTCAGTCCTGCACATGCCTTTGGTGGAGCTAGTTGAAGGACAAGCTGAAAAAGAGAAATGATAATCGGCAGATATTTAGTGGATGCAGGGGGAAGAAATTCAGAAAAGAAGACTCTGTTCAAATATTATGAAAGAGTTTGTACTGGAAAAGTGTTTGAAAAACTAAAATAAGCAAGAAGCTTGTGTTCCACTGAACTGCCTGGGAATGCACTCAGCAGTGTAAGTCACTCCACAGTGTGGACACGACAATTTTAAGGAGGCTCAGGATCTGGAAAGTCAAAGCTAATAGGGCTAAAAGACAACCAGGCTTTCTCTGTCTGCCACCTATTTAATATTGGCTTCCGGTTCAACCTTGCCTACTCTAGAACTACTTTTCCCTTTTTGCAGGTATAATGTACCAAAGTAAGGGTAGATCAATGTCTTCATCTTTCCTTTTATGATTTCTTGCAGAGTTAACTCAAATTATGTGCATTCAGTTTAACATCTGCTGAGTTACCTCAGCACTACTTGAAAGCAACTGTACTTCAAAACTAATACTTGTGTAATGAGTTGAGCCAAACTGAGATGTAAAAAAATATTTTCTGCCCTAGTCTTGCCAGCTTCTGTTAGAAGCACCGCTGCCTTCCCAGTGAAAGTCCTTTCTGTCTGAATGAGTATCATGTTTGCAAAAATCTCAGAATTGTACCTGAGTGAACTCTGCAGTGAGGTCCCCTTAAATGACAGATTTCATAGGTTAATTTTTTAAAGTTTCTTTTCATTACCAGCCTGCAATGATTAATTTTTTTACTTTTTCAGTGATTAAATACAATAAATACAGCCCTAACCACTGTTTTCTCAGTATTCTTTCTTTGCAGGCTGCAGTAATTTTGACTGTGAAATCTCAGAGTGGCTAGAAAACAGTAGAATCTCATGCAGATGTTATAAAATCTTAAAAAAAAAAAAGATTAGTGGCAGTAAAGGGATTCATTATCTGCTGTTTTGGAAATTTCATATGTTTTGACATAGTCTGTTATATTTTTTTAGGCTATATTTAATGAGGAACTTCTCGTAACAAAACTGAAAGAAAAAAGCAAGCAACTGGAAAAAGACCTGGAATTGAAAAAGACAGACGTGCTGGCACTCTCAGAAAAGAAGTAAGAATTATTAGACTGTTTGATTTGATCTTTTTGCTAAACATGCATCAGTGTTTTCTGAGGGAATTTCCCCCTGATATTTAAGAAGAACTGTTAAAGAAAATTGGCAGAGTCCGGGTCTCTAGGTTTGCTGGTTTTATTAACAACTCAGAGTTGGACCACCACCGCAGTGAATGGTACCTGACTCAAATTCACTATCGGTTTATATAGAAACTAATAATCAATTACATCATAAACATTTCATAAGCTTCTGTTAATAATCCACTAACTATTTCAATTCCTCTTTCTTCCTTCATCAAGAGTCCACAAAAGTCCATTCTTTTCCATCGTTTAGCTGATCTTTATGTTCTGGTTCCGCTCCGACTCCGGTCGACACCCCGTCCTCGATGTTCTTGCTGTGATCGGCGTCCTTAATGTTCTTGCCGTGATCAGCGTCCCGTCCTGATCCAGGTTGATCAGAGTCCAGTTCCCACCGCCAGTGTCTCCTAAACATTCAACCTTAAAAACAACTGAAGTTATGTTTAAAACCTTATCTATACTAATTTTTATTTCTAAGTGTCCTATATTTCTTTTAAGGTAAAGAAAAGGTTAACCATACATCCCCTTTACTAAAATCATCAGAAGGTAATACTTCTAGGCCTACTCCTGCTTAGCTACTCATTAAGCTTTGATTGATGATTTGTTCAGTCCTAGGTCAGGATTACACAAGGAGCTTTGAGAACAATATTCATGGATTGTGAAAGCCCACCTGTGTTTATTCAGATAGACTTATATTAATTATTCTATTCACTATTCTATTTCACCCCTGTTGATTCTTGTCTCTCTAACTCATAAGAACTTTTACATTAATTATGTGAAAATTTCTATAACAATTCCCTCCTTTTGTTTTTTATTGCATCCCTGCAATTATTTGTATCTCCATGATGATTCTATTTTTGAAGCAAAGGAAGAAAAACATCTCACACAGCACTGTCCCAACACTAGTACAATCACAAGGAAAATAATTATAAGCAAGACAATTACAATCAGCTTCTTTATCCATAAGGCTAAGTCTGGGAATCAAGATGTGAGCCAAGAGAGTGTTTCAGTAAATCCCCATGAGGTGTCATCCCTTTCTACCTTTTGCATCACAGAACTCACTTCCCAAATTTTGTGCACATCTGTGAGCAGTTTTCCTGATCGGTCTGTGTACATACAGCAACTGACATTTAAAACTGTACACACTCCTCCTTGTGAGGTTAATATCATATCTAGAGTCATTCTGTTTTGAATTGTAATTTTAGAGAGTTTTGTAATTTCTTTTTGCAATGTCAGAAATCCGTGCATTGAGGCATTGGCTAATTTTTCTATCATCTTCCCAGATATATTTATTATCGTTTTTTTTTTCCAAATTGATAAATAATTCCTCTGGGCTCAATCTTTGGATAGCTACATGTAAAACTGAGTTCCCCAGTCTTTGTCTCAATTGCTATAAAGAAGCCTGCAGATCACCAAGAATAATTATTATAAAGCACACGAGAGGCATTGGTATTGGAATCTTGGTAACGAATAGCAATCTTACACAAGGTGAAACAGCAACATTTACAGATGGAAAAAAAAAAAAAGGAACAAACTAAATATTTCATCTTTCCTCGGGTTCCTTGCAGACATGAGAATGATGGATCCAGGTTTCTTTCCCTGGAACTTTGACAGCATAAAAAGAGAAGTTAAAAGTACAACATAGGGTCCTTCCCATTTTGGTTCAAATCTATTTTTCCTCTTAAAGTTTTTTATCAATACTTTGTTTCCTGGTTGAATATTATGTACTTGTATCTCAGGAGATCCACCTCGATACCAATAGGCATGCTTTCGCATTTCAAAGAAAGAATTTTGTAAGTATAGTATATATTGTGTCACTCGTTCATCTCCATCCAATAAAATTTTTTTTTTTTTTTTTTTTTTTTTTTTTTTTCTGGCAAATAAGTGCCTGGAACAGCCAAAACTCGCCCAAACAATATTTCTGCTGGCGATAACCCAACAGGTTGTCTGGGTGTGTTCCGAATGTCCCACAGAACCAAATTCAAAGCCTCTGGCCATTTCAACCCTGTTGTTTTACACACTTTAACAATCTTTTCCTTTCTGGTCCCATTCATTCTCTCTACCTGTCCAGAGGACTCAGGGTGATAGGGTGTATGTAAGTTCTCTGTGACTCCTAAAACATTATAAACTTGGAACAGAATCGCTGCTGAAAAATGAGCTCCTCTATCCAAATCAATTACTTCAGGAACTCCATATCGGGGTATTAACTCTTTCAACAGCGCTTTCACTACAGTTTTTGAATCATTCTTTCTTGCTGGGAAGGCTTCTACCCATCCTGATAATTGATCTATAATCACTAACAAGTATGAATACCCCATTGCCTTTGGCATTTCAGCATAATCACTTTGTAATCCTTGAAAAGGAAACACCGCGGGTGGTCTTTTACCTTGAGGTGTCTGAATCCTAGTGATAGCGTATTGTCAGCAAAGTTTACAGCTTTCAGTAATCCTTTTCACTGCGGAGTAGACTCCGGGTGCAGCCCACAGCCGTTGAATTCTTTGTGCAAGTCCCTCAGGTCCCCCATGGCATTTTTCATGAAACCACCGAACAACAGGTAGTAAATACCTTTTCGGCAGTAGGGACTTGTTGCCCAGTGTCCATTGTCCATCCCGTTGTTCCGCTCCAAGTCGTCTCCAAAATTTCATTTCTTCCTCTGGAAGAGCCTCATACATCTCCTCTGCACTTGGAAGTCTGTCAGGTTTCTCTGCTGCACACAGAACTGCCATAATAAGATGAATTTGTTTGGCTGCAGCTTTCGCAGCCTGATCAGCCAAGCGATTTCCTCGCGACAGTGCATCTTGGTGGTTTGTGTGAGCTTTTATATAACTGTATAGCTTCTAAAAGTTCACGTACCTCCTTCCCGGGTACAATGGTTTTTCTAGCTGAAGTAAAAAATCCTCTTTCTTTCCACAGGGTACCTGTAGCATGACAAACTCCAAAAGCGTATTTAGAGTTTGTGTAAATGTTAGCTTTTAAACCTTTTGCCAACTTTGCAGCCTCAAAAGCGCTATGATTTCCACACCTTGTGCCCCCTCAGCACTAGGAAGAGGGTTAGCTTTTAACACAGTTTTTTCTGTTGTTACTGCAAAGCCAGTATACCTTTTTCCTTCTTCGTAAAAAGACGAGCCCTCTGTCAAAAGGTTGATGTCTGGGTCGCTCAGGGGTTGGTCTTGAAGATCATTGCGTGGTTTACTGGATACTGCTAATACCTGGGTACAGTCAGGTTGATCTTTTTCCCCTTCAGTCGGCAAAGGTATTGAAGTGGCTGGATTCAAAGTATTGCACCTTTGAGGTGTGATGTTGTCAGCCAAAAGTAAAACCAGTTCATATCTATGTGCCCGTTGCGGTGAAAGTGATTTTTCTGCATATTGTTTCAAAAATATTTCAACTTCATGGGGTACGCATACAGTTAGGGGATGTCCCAGCACTATTGATCTACAATTTTTCTACCATTTCTGCTGCTGCAGCTACTGATTTTATACTAAATGGTGTTCCTTGTATAACTGGATCTAATTGAGCAGAAAAATATGCTACTGGTCTTTCATGTGGTCCTAAAGTTTGGACTAAAACTCCTCTAGCATTTCCCTTTTGCTCATCACAATATAATTTGAAAGGTTTACTATAATCTGGTAAACCTGAAGCTGGTGCTTGCATTAAGGCACCTTTCAGAGTTGTAAAAGCTTTTTGCCTCTCCAGACCCCATTTGATGGACTGCAATTTTGATGGAGATGCTCGGTGACCTTTTACAACCAATTTATTACACAAATACCGAGTGTCTGTAACACAATCCTTCCTTGAACGACATACTAACAATAACTCATCTACATATTGTATCAATTCAGACTTACACTGAAAAAACAGATCAGCCAAATTCCCTTTCAAAATTTGGGAGAATATAGTTGGTGAACTTGTAAATCCCTGGGGTAACCGAGTCCAGGTTAATTGTTTCCCTTGCCAAGTGAAGGCAAATATGTGCTGGCTTTCCTCAGCCACAGGTATGCTAAAGAAAGCTCCAGTCAAATCCAATACAGTGTAAAATTTTCCCCAAATAGGTATTTGAGTAACAATCAAATTTGGATCAGGTACTACTGGATGGGGAACAATTACAAATACAAATCTATATTCTGGATCCCCATCTTTGTAACTTTGACATTCTGTTAAAATCCCCTTTTCCAAAAATGATTTTATTTGTTTTCCAATACTTGGGATAGCTTCTGCTACAATTGGGTATTGTCTAATAGACGGGGGAGTCCCTCCTTTTGTTTTAATCACTACAGGTTCTGCAGATTTTAACAGTCCAATATCATCTCCGGAGAGACTCCATAATTTTTAAGGTACATTCTTTAACTCTTTTGGGATTTTAAGCTCACCTTCTTGAATTTCTATAGTTTGCATTCCCATTATGATCAGTCAGATTCCTTTGGGAGTTAAATCTATGCTTGTTTTCAATTCCTGTAATAAATCTCTCCCAAATAGTGAAATAGGAGAAGTTGGCGAAATAACAAATCAACCTCATATCAAACGATCATCAAAAACAATAGGAAGGGGAAGAGAAAGCGGCAACTTCTCTTCACCCAAAATTCCAGTAACCTTTACAAATTCATCAGATAACTGTGACACATGAAAATTTAACAATGATAAAGTTGCACCAGTATCTATTAAGAACTTAACAGGAATGTCATTTACCTTAGCTGTGATAAGTCCCTCGTTATCTACCTTAATCCCAGAATTCCAATCCATAAATTTCTCAGCGAGAATGTGGACGTCCCGGTCTTTCCGCTCCGTCTCTCCCACCGTTGTTGGATGATGGTATCAGAGGACAATACCGAACAGTATGCCCTAAATTATGACAGTAAAAGCATTCAAGATCATTAGTTCGAGAGGGAACGAATCTTTGTCTTCCTCGGTCCCCCTCCTCACGACCTCCACGGCCTTGTGAAAAACCTCTTCCCCTGCCGTGTTGGTAATTCTGAGTAGTTGCAGTGCCGAAAGGTTGATCTCTCTCTCTCTCTCTCTCTCTCTCTCCTTTCTCTCTTTTCTTTGATCTTGTTTCTTTTGCTCTTCACTTCTCCTATCATATACAAAGGTGGCAATACTAAGAATCTTTGTAAGGCTTTCACCTTGCCACCCTGGCATATGTTTCTTGAAATATTTATTAATATCAGGTATAGATTGATCCACAAATACACTGATTGCAAGGGGTTCCTGAAAATTGTCCCTTGTCATTCCTCCATATTTCAGGAGAGTAGCTTTTAACCGACTCCAGTAATCACTGGGATGTTCATCAGGTTTTTGCCTACATTCCATTACCTTTGTCCAATTAGTAATTTTTTTTCTCGCTAGCTTGCTGAACAGCCTCCACCAGTTGCTGTAAGGCTTCTCGTTGGAGTCTGGCGCCATCCTCAGTGGCCAAATTCCAGTTTGGGTTTTGATCGGGCCAGGGCTGTAGCCCTTGAGTTTGACCTCTTTGTGTAATTTCCCGATCCTTTTGTAAGGATTTTTTCCTCTCTTCTGCTGTAAAGAGCTCTCTCATGAGGGTCTTTACATCATTCCAATTTGGAGAATAATCAGTAAAATTGCCAGATAGCATCTCAGCACATTTTTCAGCATCCTCTCTGATGCGTGGCATTTTGATTGCCAGTTTACTAAATCTCCTTGTTTCCAAGGTTCATGTCTCACAACAGGTTGGACTGGTGGAACCTCTGGCGGAGCTCCAGGTCCAGCTCTAGGGTTTGGGATGTATTCCAACCTCATGGGATACATGCCAAATCCCTTGTCAGTGAAAGGATTCGATTTCTCCAGCACGGGCGCTGAAGGAATGGAAGGTTTCACTTGTTTAGGCTCTTTTTTTGCCTTTCTTTGCATTTGCCCAATAGTACCAAATATACCAAAAATCAAGATCTTGACTCCCTTCATCCTCGAGGATTACCCTTAAGAATCTCAGTTTATGCGCATCAAAGGTCCCTTTAGAGGGCCAGATATCTCTAGGTCCTCCACCTCGGACCCTAGTTAAAAATGGCCATTCTTCTTGACACAACAAAATCAATCTCCTTTTTCCTAACGTCCCGATCAACGGGATTTTATCCCAATTTTCCAACACCTCAGCAAGGGGCGTCCCCCTTTCAATGCTGGGTCCAATTCCCATTTTACCTTTTCCTTAATTTCCCGGGTTACCTTTGTTTCAAAAATTCCTCAGCAATTTTAAACACACAGGCTCCTAGTGTCTGAGTATACCCGCTCCCAAGACCACCAGGTGAACTCACCCTTGTTGCCGGCAATTAGGCGTTGGAGACGGGAATGCTCAGAGAATCGGAGCAGTGTCCTAGAGTCCCATCTGGGGTGCCAAATTCTGTTAAAGAAAATTGGCAGAGTCCGGGTCTCTAGGTTTGCTGGTTTTATTAACAACTCAGAGTTGGACCACCACCGCAGTGAATGGTACCTGACTCAAATTCACTATCGGTTTATATAGAAACTAATAATCAATTACATCATAAACATTTCATAAGCTTCTGTTAATAATCCACTAACTATTTCAATTCCTCTTTCTTCCTTCATCAAGAGTCCACAAAAGTCCATTCTTTTCCATCGTTTAGCTGATCTTTATGTTCTGGTTCCGCTCCGACTCCGGTCGACACCCCGTCCTCGATGTTCTTGCTGTGATCGGCGTCCTTAATGTTCTTGCCGTGATCAGCGTCCCGTCCTGATCCAGGTTGATCAGAGTCCAGTTCCCACCGCCAGTGTCTCCTAAACATTCAACCTTAAAAACAACTGAAGTTATGTTTAAAACCTTATCTATACTAATTTTTATTTCTAAGTGTCCTATATTTCTTTTAAGGTAAAGAAAAGGTTAACCATACATCCCCTTTACTAAAATCATCAGAAGGTAATACTTCTAGGCCTACTCCTGCTTAGCTACTCATTAAGCTTTGATTGATGATTTGTTCAGTCCTAGGTCAGGATTACACAAGGAGCTTTGAGAACAATATTCATGGATTGTGAAAGCCCACCTGTGTTTATTCAGATAGACTTATATTAATTATTCTATTCACTATTCTATTTCACCCCTGTTGATTCTTGTCTCTCTAACTCATAAGAACTTTTACATTAATTATGTGAAAATTTCTATAACAAGAACCAGCCAAATTCTATAAAGTATGTGAATTATTTAATGGGAATCTTTCTGTTGGCTTCAGTGGGCATACAGTAAAGTCTTGGAGGACAGCTGGGGTTAATCTAAATTAGCTATTAGGGAACAAATATTCACAAACAGTGCCCCTTGGACTAGAGTTATACTGTTATGCTAACGATATGCATGGTAGGAAAGTCAGTAATTACTCCCTGCACATGCTATCATCTTCCTGTCTGTTGGAACACTTATATTTGCTATGGCACAGAGACTTCTGTATGTTACCTGAGGTGCAAAGCATTACAAATGATGTGAATAAGCAAAATAATCCAAACATCATTCTATGAACTTGTCTGCGTTATACCCACATACTCAATGTGGAGGTCCTCAATTTAGTATTATCCAGGCTAGCTCCATAGCTGCTTCTCTTCTGACTCTGCCATAGGCCTTCTAAAGGGTTCTATGACTGAAAAAATGGGGGAAAAAATGGAGACTCTTCCTGGTGATTCTAACTTCTTATTTGAACGCATTTCCCTCTACCAACTGAGCTAAGAATCCCTACAAAGAAGAAAGTATGAGTTCTTGGAAACTTGGGTAAAATTATTGCTCTGAACTCTGCCACTAATTAACAATGTAATTACTGTAAAAAATGAGCTGCAGCCACCAGTGAGCCATGGCCCTTCATCCTGTAGGCAGTTACAAATTGCATATCTTTACTCTCCTGAGTATTAACTTCAGGAGAAATATTTGTGCTAGGGAAGTTGACCATACTCGTGTTTCGAGGGTCCAAATAGTTATGATCTGGTGATGACCACAGAGCTGTGTGTTATGGTGAATTTCATAGCCTGAGTGTAAACGAAACATTGTCTTTCTGTTCTTTTTGTGCTATATTTTTATAGCTGCTCCCTATTGTGAAGGTCTTTATTTTAGAGTGTTTGTCCTTCATAACTCATTCTGCTACTTAATGTAACATGTGAGTTGTTAGGCAGTTGATTTAAAGAAAGGATCTGGCCAGTGTATTTTTTCCTTCACAGTAGAAAGTAATGAATAAAGATATCTGAATGGAATAGAGCTCAGATGGATGCAGACATTCACATAGCTTACATTCACATGAGGGGCCTAAGAATAAGAATACATAATTTTTAATAATGTTTAAAATTTTTTTTTAATACCCTCCTAAATACGTCTGCTTTGGCTTTGTTTAATAGAATTCAGCTTGATTCTGAGTTATTGCTTTTAAAATCAGAAATTGCCCGAGAAAAGGAGCATTTCGATAAGCAACTTGAAAAGGTAAGAGGGATATTTTTATTCTGGATCAGTGTTTTTTCTAGGCCTTGTCTTGTTGAAGCACTCAATGAGAACAGGCATGCACAAAGCATGGCAGGTGAGTTGCACATGTCAACCAAGGTGTTGGTCCATTAAAAACTCTGCCATACTGACATTAAGCAGCACTAGGTGGGAGCTACATTCTCCTCATCCCATGCCCACCCTACCTGCTCTTCTACTGCACTCCTACCATCACAAGCCAGGACCCCAATCATCATCTTTCTGCTTCCTTTCTCTCTTGCATCTCCCTGCCCTTACCTCCTTCAGCCAGGACCCATGACTCCTACTTCCCTCCACCTTGATATTGCACACCCACCATCCCAGTGTTCCTTCATCATCAAGCCTTCCCCATTCCCACTTTGTCACTTTTTGTAGTCCACACAGCGGAAGTCACTGCCTCCAGCTGGAGCAAGGTACCATGTGTCTGGGAGCAGCACACAGCTTGCAGGCTGCTTCAGAGTGGTTGGTTTGAATGAGGGCATGGAAATGAATATCCAGAACCACGATCCTAATGTGATATCTACATATGTTAATTACATACATGCTATGAATCTTGATTCATTATAAAGTTCTCTAAGATTTTTTGATGAAAGGTGCTATAGCAGTATAGAATGTCATTATAAGGTAAGACAGAGAGAGATATATTAACCTAACACCTTTGGTCCTTATTTCTAGACTAAGGAAGATCTACATAATGCTAAATGCCTGAATAAAAAATTTAAATCTGAAAACAAAGCTGTGCGCCAGAAGTATGAACAAGCACTGGATGAAGAAAAACACTGGGCTATAAAAAAGGATGAAGTGGTAGCAAAGTAGGTTTTACCTGTCAGCTTTTGAATACAGATTTTTAAGTTTGTGATTTTATGACTAAGGCTTTTCTTGCTATGTAGCGAGATTATGTTTCTGACAAAGTATCTAACATTTCTTTTTTCTTCTGGTAGATTAGGGAAATTATCTGTTTTGTTGGATGAAAAGCTTGAATTTCTGTCAAATCGTATGATGGAAACCAAAAACCTAGAGAAGAAAATTGAAAACCTTGAAGACAACCTACTGTATGTAAACTTTCAATGTTGACAATAGTAAATGGTCTCGGTACTGTTTACTCAGGAGTTCATCTGGTTTAGGAGATTCTGAAATGTAACATTCAATAGCGAAGTTAAATGGATTTATAATCTATACTAGTACGCTGGTATGAAACTTCATACAACAAAAAGGTTAGCTGCCAGTGAATTTAATCTCTAGTTTCTTATCACCAAGCAATGAACGTACAAATAATGAAGGATATTGAAGCAGTGCAGGATGTAGAACTTGACAAACAGTTGTGACTCCGAACTCCATACTGTGGTACCAGGTCTTGGACCAAGCCACTACCCTTTTATGGTGGTGTCTGAGAAAATCTGCTTTTACTCAGGTAAATCTAAGTAAGCACAGATTTGCCCTGTGCACAAAATTGCTCTGAAACAGAAATCTTTGGCTTGTGTAGTCTAAGCTGAACAGACGTCCTGTGCCCTGTGCAGTGGGGTTTGGCTGGGAGGAGCATGGCCAAAGCACTGCAGCTCTCTGTTAGCCTGTAGTTGGTGGAAGAGATTTGGGATTTTGCTGCTATAGGTGAGGGCAGGCCCATGTGTGCTGACCCCAGCTATCCTGCTTTGGACCCAGTTCACCTATTTGCTAGAGAATCAGGAGAGCAAGGCCTTATGTTGTACACTAATAGTCAAATTCTGTCATGTAAGAAGGGTAATCCTGACAAAAGGGATAGCTTTTCTTTTTCTCTCTGATGGAGTGTCATCCTTTGCAAGAGGAAGTAAAAAGGTTCAGCCAATTAATCTTACATCCCCCAAACCTAGCAGAGACAAATATTTGCACACACTCTTGAGTTCTGAGTGACACCAATTGTCCTGGTTCTCTACAACATTTTCATGGTGTGGCTCTGAAGGGGCTGTGCTTCTAGGGCCTTCCTGTTATCTAAATCCCCCTGAGGAATGTTTTGTTAATATGGAGTTGTCCTACTTATGGATATAATTATAACTAAAAAGTAAGAAAATAATTGCTCACCTCCCTTTTCATAATGAATAAGAAACCATACAATACATTTATTCTGCTTTATAGGAAAAGAAGTACATTTCTATCTTGATAAGATCAGTGTCTGCATTTTTCTGGACAAAGGAGATATTGTTGCCATGTACATGTAGGATGCAAAAAATAAAACCATGAAATAGCCACACACTGCTAAAAAGGAGGTATCCATGCACAGCTAAAGAGGAGGAGAACTTGTAATGAAGTGCAATGGAGTCTACAATATAAAACTAAGTTAACACGATAATGAAGTGAAATAATCATCACGCAGTATCTTGATGTTAATTGGATATCTACACTAATGATAGTAAAGGGTTGTAAGAGCTTTCTGCCGGAGTCGATCAGCTCTTGATTTCAGACTTTTAAACTAGATTACATGGAAATGTGCAAAATGCATCGCAGCTCTGACCTCTTAAAAAAACTGATTGAAAAATCCCCTTTCCCCAGACTGTGTCCCCGTACTTTCCTAGGTTTTTATTTTATGTTTGTACATAATTATCTTGTTCTGTGAATTTTCACTGGCTTCACAACATCCCTCAACATCAAACCCAAAATAATTTAATTTCAGTGTACATTACACAGACCTCCCAGTCACTTTAACAGGGCCACCAAACTGGAAATCAAAATTAAGATCTCTTGTTAATTTTTATTTTCTCTAAAAGTAATATGCAATGTATTCAGAATCTCACCATTCACCTTACAAGGCTATTTTTTTTTAAAATGAGCAATTTCAAATTAAGTCTGTTAGGTTTTATTCAAAGAGGGCAAACTACAATTGATGAAACCCACTGAACTGAGAAACCCACTGACTTGACAACAGGGAAAGTAGTTTTGGAAAGCATGGAATAAAAGAAGTATGATTTTTCAGGGGTATCTAAGAATGACTTGGGACACATTCCACTGCTATTAAAATGTCTTACAGTACTGGCTTGATACATTTAGCTTTGCATTTGGAGCAATAAAACCTTTGGAAGAAAGCCCCATACTACCTCTTTGTAAATCCTCATGAGGTTTGGAGTGGGTGCTTCCCACCACCTTTGTGTCTTGAAGGAGTGAGAATCACTGGTTTCACACTACCAACCTTTTTATTGTATTGAACTCTCCTAGCGTGTGTTGATTACATATAAAGTTCATGCATTTTAATATTTATGACACGATACACTAGAAAATACATACTAAGAAATTCAAATAAATTGATTTGTGATTCTGGCCAGAAGTTCTAATTCTGAAAATACTCTTTCATAGCACCTGAAGCTAATACATGAGAGTAATTGTTCATTTCTGAAACATCTGTTCTTGTGTTTTGCATTTGTTCATTGTTTCTGGCTTGAAAAAAATACTCCTGGATTTGCCTTGGTTCCTAACAAAAGCCTCTTAATTTTAAACTGATGTTTTCAACCTGAGAAACAACATGTAACACACAGCTATGGTTGAACACTACAGTATGTATATGTTTTGAGATGTGACCCATAGGTAACATATTGGCTCTCTCCAACTAGTGTAAGTGCTTAGCATGTCGGTGGGTAGGAAGGAAATTTTGAAAAACTGTGTTAAAAATTTGACATAAACTAAGTACTCTGCAAATCTTCAGCATTATTCCTGAAAGCTTATCTTTTTTTTCCCCCCCAGAAATATGAAGAAGAGGTATGCAGAAGAGCTGGCATCTCTAGAGCAAGATTTGAAGACAGAAAATAAGACGAGGTAAGATAAACTAGAAAGTATGCATTGTATCTCTAAAACAAAGCAGCAGCTTAATGAATTACTGCATCTTGTTGCTGCTATTATATCAGAGATATAAACCCAAAGCCTCACCATATAAATATGCAGTGACATAACGGCAAATAAAAGGGCATCTCCACAAATACACCTATGGTTTCATCTGAACAGTATTGCTATATGGCCAAGTGGTAAGTACCACTGACCTTACCATCTAAGTGGCTTTTAATCATTATGATAGTAAATGTTCTCTTTTATTTTATAAACTGTTTGAGATTTTTCCAGGATATGCACACTTACATAAACTGTAAAACTGGGTGGTTTTTTTAAATTATTTTAATTAATTTAAATTAATGCTCATTGGTAGCTGATTCTACAGCTTTGAGGTCAATGAGAACTTTGCCATTTAATTCAATGTGAAAAAAAGTCTCAGTTTCCTGCAGTATCAAGCACCCACAGCTCCAGCTAGGAATTATGGGAGCTTTGTGTGCTGAGCACCTTTTCAAATCAGGTCATCAGACTGGTAGGATCTGGAGTTCCAGCTGTTGTACAGATAAACCCTTTGCCAAAGTCATTAAAATTGCGATATCCTTGCATTTCCATGTATTTCATCTTTCTTCCTTGGACTTATGTATTTTTCATTAGTTTATCAGTGTCTCCTACTGAATCTGTCTGTTTAGGAAACATTTGGAGATAATTGTAAGGAGCACGTTATACAAAGGTCACAAAAAGACTAAGTGTTATTTTATGTCTATTCAGAATATCTGCCATGAAGTAGTTTGCATCACTCTTCATATATGCACACATGTCTACCCACAGTAGTGTGAGGTTCCTATAGAAAATGCCTTCAGTTGGATAAATCTAAAAGTGAATCATTGTAGCTGGAGCTAAAGTGAGAGTGATACAGAGCTTTCTTGCTAATTTTTCATTTTTCAGCAACAGCCAGATTTTAACTGAAGCTCTTGGAGGTCTGCTCATACTGTTTATCTAAAATCAGTTTCATGTATCTGGTTCTTGAGGTGCTATCACTTCACACCAATATGGAGATACCTTCTTTTCAGAGCATTGAGACCTATGTACTTGATAGCGTTGTTTTTTTCTTCCATGAATGCCTCCTTGTATGTGATCCTGATGGGATTTTTAGCTCCTCTTTATTATTGGCATAAAAAAAAGTGGATCCAGGAAAGGGCTTAGCCCCCTACATTCGATAGGACAGTCTCCAAAATAAACCCATTGTCTTCTTAGCTACTTCAGACTAGCTATGCAGCTCTGACTTCTCATTTGACTATTCTGTCATGTAAGGTGCAAAGAGATCTGGAGATTTCTTGGTCACCTAGTCCAGTCTGGTTCTCCCCATCATGCTCAATACAAAAAGCCATTGTTGCTTCCCCCCCTTACTCTCATTAAGATGTCATTCTAAAATCTTATTCTTTTGATGACTAAGAATAGTTTTTTCTGACTTCCAGTCTGCATTTTCATATAGACAGTGTCTTTTTGGTTTTGTACCAGTGCTGTCTTTTATCCTTTTCACAGTTTACAAAGCCTAAGGTTTTATGAACATGAAATGTTGTCCCTCCCAACTTTCCAATTTCCTAAGCTAAATTAAACAATTCTTTGGTCCAGACTTATACTAACTAATTTTAGGCACATAACAGAGGCACTTAAGTGATACTAGTCACCTTAAGACTCCTCCTCCAGGTTCAGTACAGAGAAGCACTTTAAAGGGATTTTATGTCTTTTCATGCATCCCTCCTAGATTTTGTCAGGATCCTAGACTTCTATCTGAATCACTTTGATTGTAGTCCTAAAGTTACAAATATGTTACAGGAGATATATTTGTGTCTTCCAATCACTTAAATTAGGCTTGCAGTGCCTCATATAATGTTGTCTCCCTTCTCTGTTTTTCTCCCAATTTCAATTTATTTCTGCTTGTGTTGTCACCAGAGTAATGCTTCAGTGGAAGCTACTGTACCTAGCAAAGCAGAGAAAATTCTTTTTGTCAGAGGAGGAGAATATAAACAGAAAAGTTAATGAAAGAATAGAGGCTGGCAAAAAAAGGCATGCTCAACTACTTCTGGAGGTATGTTAAACAGCAGGTATTATTACCCATTACATCCAGTGTTGCGATATATTCGTGCTGTACATAATCAGAGTAAACTGATACCTAATTAAGTAACCTCCAAGGGCCAATTCTTTGTAAGCTCTTAAACGTGATATCAGGTCTAAAGATCTTCAGGATCTAAAGATCTAAATATCTCCATTCTTGGAGATATTCAAAAGCCATTTGGACATGGTCCTGGGCAGCTTGCTCTAAGTGGCCCTGCTTGAGCAGGGGCTTTGGACAAGGTGACCTCCAGAGGTCCCTTCCAACCTCAACCATTCTGTGATTCTGTGATCTGACCTTAACTCCTATTAATAACAATTTTAAAGCAATTATTTATCTTAGCAGGTGGTGTGTTTTAAATGCAGCTTGCTCTCATTTTTCCCTAATTGCTTACTTCTGAGTGGTCCAGGTAGGCATTATGTATTTCAGAAATCACTGACCTTCATTTTGTTTTCCATTATGAGAATGAAGACCTCGAGAAAGAGATTTTTCACTCTGAAAACCAAATCAAAGCCCTGAGTGAAGAAGCCAGTAAGAGGGAAAATGTTTACAGGAAATATAAGGAGGATTTTACTAACAAAAAAAAATGTCTGGAGGTAAGTTTTGTTGTTCCTTTTATTAACCATGGGAAGATTTCCGATGGATGAATTGGCAGTGTTTGCTGCACCTCATTGCAGCTATGCTCACTGGAGCTATGCTTAAATGTGACCCATCTGTCAGTAAATGTTTCAAGAAAATTCTCTACTTTTCAGGTTGGTGTTTTCAGATTGTTTTGTTTTTTTTTAATGCTCATAAGCACTTAAGACCTTAAGATTGAGACACTGGAATCAGTACACACTCATATATGTATATGTGTATTCCTGTACATATGGGCAGCTATGTCAAAAGAATGCAGTGAAGGTGTTTCTCAGAAGGGATGGCTCTCATTTCAAAATAAAAATATGTGGAGGACCAGATTCAGTCCTGAGATGCATCCAGTTTAGCTTTGTAGCGAGTCTCCCAATGTGTAACCTGTTAATGTAGAATTTGTGTCATCATTTTTGGGCAAACAGGCCAACATTCATGGAAATATGACAGCTTGATTTTAGACACTGTTCAAATCTCCTCTGAATTATTGTTGTTCTAAATCTATTGGAGTGACTGATGGTGTACACGACATAACCCAAGGCTAGTTAGTATCAATGTTGTTTAGAACACTGATGAGCTTTCTTTCCCGAAGAAAGTAGGACACTGAAATGCTGAATATGAACTATGCAGAGCTTTGAAAGATTTCAAGCTCTTTTCTGATCTTTGGTATATAGCATATGCTCTATCCTCAGGGAAACTGGCTGACTCTTGGTCAACAGTCTGATTTGAGATAGGATAAATCAGGTGCCAGGAGTGTAGGAAATATTCTGTTTGTATGCCTGACCTTAGAAAGGCAGATTTACAGAAGGCCTTCAGGATCTTTCTCATTTTGCTGGTGGAGAGGATATACTCCTGTATCACACAAGACACTTATGGTCATGTTAACTGCTCAAGCTTCCCTAAAAATCTGGGCTGACACTGTCACTGCTAAGTAAACAACTGTCCTGGATTCATTCTCATGCTCTTTCTGGCAGTTGAGCTACGCAGAATATACAAAAGAGATGCTAAATATATCTTGACACTCCCTCTGTCTTTTCTTTAATATGATCCATTCTAAAAGAGTTTTTCTGTTATCTAATATAGTGCTGACAAAACTGTTACCAGAGAGTTGCCCTTTCCTTTGTGGCCTGGACAGAGCCAGGCTGAAAAAGTAATTGTAACTGTTTATCTTCATTCAGTGACACGCTCTAACACTTTCTCTTTTTTTAACTGTCTTCCTGTTTTGCTTCCATTTCCTACCATTTTGATGAAACAATTGAAGTTGCTTTTTTTCTTCCCCATTTCGCTTTTGGAGCTTTCAGCATTTCCTTGCACTATTTTCATCTGCAAAACGATTCTATCTGAATTCTGTCTCATGGAGGTGGTCTGTGTAAGGGGAATAAATTCCTTTTTAAGAGTCACGTCAGATCAGGTTCATTTGACTCTGTCTGGAGCATCATGGTGATGCATGATATCAAAGTAGTCCATAGAAATAAGACTCAGATCACCTTTCTTTCTCTGCCTTCTTCGCACACCTGTTTCTGCCAAGGGAACCATTTCAGCTGTTCTCCATATTTTCCATTTTTTTCATTCTTTTTACCCATCCTTCTGCTACAGTCCTTTAAAAAATACAGCTCATAAGCCTATTCAAACATCTATACTTTGAGGTTTTCTGATATTTCTAGTCTTTGGTCACAGAAATGGATATGACTTACCTGACTTCAGAGTCTCAGAGGGAACAAAACCATGTAGCATGGCAAATGACATTAATGTCCTGTAAAGAAGTGAGTTCAGAGTCCTGGTGTTACTGCACATCCTGGGCCCAGTTTCATTTCCTTGTATGGCTTTATTTCCTGGGTATCATCTTGCCTCTCAACATTGTTCTTCAAGTCTCCCAGTCTATATAGGCTGTTCCTGTTCTTCCTTTCTGTTTTATTACCTGTTGCAGCAAAAGAGAAGAAATATATTTTTCTACTGAAAAGTCATTTAACTCCTGACTTGTGTTTCTTTTGCCCTAACCAAGATGAGATTCCACTATGCTGAGAGATGTACGTACACAGAATTAGACCTTTTTTTTTTTTTTCTCTAAAACCAAAGGTCAGATTTCTTTAAAGCTAAGGAATGAGACAGAGAAAGATTAAAATCTACAGATTTGTAATGGTATTTAGGTGATGATCTGCTTAGTCTTTAAGACTTAATAATTCTTCTTCCCTGTGTTGATGTAACAGAGTGCAAAGATTCCCAGGCTGGTAAGTCTGTGCAGCCCTGTTATAGGGGGACATACAGCTCAGATCCAGGAGCAGTGTAGTTACATTTGTAAACAAATATTAGTATGATTGAAAAATTATGCTTATGGCTGGGTGTGAAGCAACATGATTCAGATCAAGCCACAGAATGACATGCTCATAGGAAAGGACATGAAAACACTCCATATTTGGGGTAAGAAGAAGAAATATTTAAGTTTGTTTTGCTTCACTGATGCAGCAGAATCAAATGCCTAGTATACTAACGCCAGCAACAGAAAAGTAACATTTGAGGCAAGAATAGGGAAGGAATCAGTTAGCAAGCATACCTAGAGAACTCAGATGCCTTCAGATCATCTAAGCCTAATGAAATTAACCTTCAGCTAGTTAAATGGCTGAAGTAATTTCAGAGCTATTCATGATTATATTTAAGTGCACATCAAGAATAGGTGAAGCTCAAATCAACCTTAGCTCCCAAAATAGCCATACCCGGTAAGACCACAACATTGGTCCTACCAGGATCCTGTCTTCTGCAGTGATCAATCGTGCTGCTTGGAGAAGTAATGTAGGAACAGTCAAATATAGAATGATCCTTCTTCCGTATAATCTCCATGACAAATGAAGTGTCAGGAACTTCTCTGGATGGAGATGGTATCTGCATTTAATAGCTTTCGATGGAATTTTATGCTATGCTGGATCTTCAGTACAATATTCTCCTACCACTGATTCTTTTAGCTCACATATATGTTTATCCTCCATTACAACCCATAACATATAATTTATTCAATAAGGACAAGAATTTTCATTTGTTTTAAACCTGCTGTCTCAAAAGTTTATTGGTACTTGCAGTTCTTGTGTTATGAGAAACAGTGAATAACTGATGTCTTCTCATCTTCTGCAGCAAAGGTGTGTGACTTCACACACCTTTATTGTGTATCTCTTCAGCTATCTCTTTTCCAGGCTGAAGAATCCCAGGTACAAAAACAGTTGGAAAATCATCCTAAATGACAGCTACCCATACTTTACTGACAAAACAGAATAACAGTCCCTGTTATTTTGTGGGAAGTCTGCTCTCAGACTGGAATTAATCTGTAATTTCCTTCATGACTCAGGTGATAGGATAGAGCAAATGCTTATCTGATCTGCAGGTGACAAACATGATAAGAGTGGGGGCACCCTCTGCAGGGCAGGACTAGAATTCAGAATTATTTTAGCAAGTTGGAGAAGTAATTTGGGGGGGAAAAAGGTCATAATAAAAAAAAAAAACCCCAAACATATTTTTGCGTTTAGGTAGCAACAGTTGTCTGTACAAACCTATCACAGGGAGGTGTTTAGGCAGTGACGAATAGGACTAAAGCTGACAAGCTGAACATAAGTCAACAAAGATTTGTAGTAATGAAAAAGGCAACTGTCAAACTATGTATAAAGAGACAGATATCTTGGCAAGGCTCATGATGTAAGTTTTCTACTCTACCTGGTTTTGGAAGGACACAGCTAGAATACAGTGTCTGGTATTGATCACCTCATTTAAAGGAGGATGTAGATTATTTTGAGATCAAAGAAGAGTTCAGTAAAAGTGATCAGGAAAAAAAAGGTTGAAGAAATGTGCTGCTTTTCCATCTAAAATATGTAAATCTAAGAGAAGACACAGCAGTAACTACCAAATAAATAAAAATTGATAGCAAGATGATAAGCTTTTCTCCTTGTCCGCTTGTAGAGACAAATAACAGCGAACAGAATAAATTTAACTTAAGAAAAAGTTAGGCCCTAAGAAAGCATTGACAGCACAAACAGTAAAACCCTGGAATCAGTTATGTGAGACATTGGTATCTCTACCACTGGGGTTTTTAAGGACAAATCAAACATCTGTCACGGGTACTTAGGTCTAATTGATTCTGCTGTGCAGCAGAGAGATGGACTAAGATGACCTTTTGGGATCACTTCCAGTATTCTTTTATCTGGTTTTTGTTTTTGGTTTGGTTTGGTTTGGTTTGTTTTTTTTCTCCTCTGGATATGTGGAATTATTTATGCATTAAGTGCTGCTTAGATAGATCATTGATTAATATTTAGTTTCATTAAAGAATAACATCAAAACTGCAACTGAAAATCTGCTTAAAAAAGAACAAGAATTAAGCACAAGCAAGCTAACCCTGGAAGAAACCCAGAGAGAAAGAGAAGAGCAGTATACAAAATATGAAGAACTGAGAAAATTATATTTAAGTAAGTATTAAGTAGCTCCTCTACATAGTGGGGATTTCTCTTGCTATTTCCAAAAACAACATGCCATAGCGCTTGTCTGCCTATGGCTCAGGTGAACTATGAAACAAGTACAAACAGAGCTCTTTCTTTGCAGCAACTGGAATCTATAGACATGGCCGTAACACAAATATAAAGCATTTAAAAAAAAAAAAGCTAGGCTAGTTAAACAGATCACTTACTGATAGAACCTAGTTTTATCTATAAAAGCTTAACTCTAATGGTCAGTCATTACACTGTCTAAAAAACCTTTCTCTGCCTTGTAGAAAAGAAAGATGAAGAGGCACGAGTCAAAAGAGCCATTCATCAGTCAGTCGAAACTACCAGGAAGCTCAAGGAGGGCACGGTAACAGCTTAAAACTTAGCTGTACTACTTCTGCAAAGTTTCCACCACCAGCTTTATTTCCATCCAGTAAAGAACAGGCACCCATGAAGACTGGGACTGGGGAAAACAGGCTGGGGCTGAGGATGGGAACACATCCAGGGAACACATCCATGGGAACAGCCTCTCTGTTGCTGTGTTCCCATCTGGGGGATGCCTCAGACCTCAGCTCACCCTGTAACCCAGTATTTATATCAAGCTGCCCTTGTACTTGATTTTGCATTCCTTAGGCACATAAGCAGGCCAAAAAGAAACTGGTGAACCAGGGCCATTTGTGAACCTGCTTCTATTCAGATGCTTGCTACTGCTAGGGCAGGTATTTCTGCCACTTCAGTAACTCATATTTGAAAAATCTTTCTGTATCCTTGCCTCTTTACCTGTATTTCTCATTTCTGACTTCAGGCATTCAATCAGCACCAGTGTGAGGAGAGAGAAACTTGTATAGCTGTGGGGGTAGTTGCAGTGGCTCAAAAGGTCTCTGAGGCATGGTGCATCTACTACTCCCAGACAGTGTCCCCTCAGAGCTCACACAGTGACTCTGCCTGTCAGCCACCCTCAGACCTGCTACAGCTGACGAGCCAGAGTGCAGTAGCCACACCGCATGTCAGACCTGCTGTGCCTGCAGTGGCTGTTTTTATAGTGCATACACAACCAGTCCCTGTATGTACTGGGGCCATTTGCTTAGGGCTGCTGGGCATCAGGCAGCCTGGCCAGAGCTTGCTTCAGCTGGGCTGTACATCCCAGGCAAACAATCAGATTGCTTTTACTTTCTGTTTCTTTGCCAGATCAAAACATTTAGGTGGAAAAGGAACACAGTCACACGTTTTGCTGTTAATAGGAAGAATTAAAGTGTCTTTAGTTACTGACAAGCGTAAGACGAGCTCAATAAACTACATAAAGGGCTCTGTTATGAGGCTGATCAGATTGCAGGATTTGTGCCCAAGTGGTCTGCTAATGGGCAAATTTCTCTGATGAGCTCCACAGAAGCCCATCAACACAGAAATTGTCTCTGTTCAGAGAAGTGAGACCTGTTTCTCCAACCATATTAGAACAGGAATAGCAGAACAAGCCAGTTGTGTACACCTGAGCCCTCAGTGACAGAAAAGTGATGCTCCTGTCATCGGGTGACCCTGCAGCAGGAGAGTCACTTCATGTCACAGCTGGTTCCTTTCTTGTGGACCACGAGCAATTGCTTCCCCTCTCTGCATCTCTTCCTCCTCGTTGGTAAGAGGGCATAGACACCTGTCGTGGGTGGTACTTTGACTTTTTTAAATGAAAGGTGCCACATAACAAAAAGTCTTTTACTTTATTTAATTACACAAATCCTATGTAAAGATCAGTTAGCACTGAAGAGTTTATTATTAACAGCTGGAGATGAGGAATGAATTGCAGATCAAGCGTGATGCTGCAGTTGGCCAACTGAAAAATTATACAGAGAGTATGAAGCTGCTAGAACGAGACATCTACGAGATCAACAGGAAACTTGACATTGTGAACACCGAGAACTGCAGGTTCAAATTAGTGAGTATATTGAAGCCTCACAGTGTTCCTTCTCAGGGTGAAGTTCTCTGTTCATTTTTCATTTCACAGAGAACTAGTTGTGAAAGATGATGAAACTTACATAAGCAGCACAGGGCAAACCTGGCCTTTTAAATGAACCTGTGGAGCTGTGTTTGCTTCGAGAGGAAACAAAGAGGAATATCCAAGGGCAAGGCATCTGCCTGAGGCGTAATCAATATCATGTATCTGCTGCATTCAGTCAGGGACTGTAGCAAAAAGCCTTCCTGCCACATGAAGAGGGCCGAGATGAACATGAGATGTAGAATAGGCCTGTGCAATTGGAATATATGCTTTTGAAAATATTCTATATACCTTTCAGGCCCCAGGCTATCAGCATAGTAGACCCTCCTTTTGCATAAGACACATGAAGGATCTTAAAAGTGGCCTTATTGCCAGCTGTTACCAGGCTGCCATCCAGACCTGAGCCCACATTTGTGTAGCCATGGGGACTAAATTTCTGAGCTGATCTGAACCCTGTGCACTGTTTGCTGCCAGCAAGCACAGAGCTCTACTGCTGCAAGGGCAGCTGCCTGAATCTGTGTGTGCTAGCACTGTAGATGCTAGGTACCAGCTACTCTGCAGCTCTATCTGATTATACCCTTACAGAAACAGAGGCTTCCCTCAGAAAAAAACCTCTTGGTTACACTACAAACATCCCTCTCCTTATGTTCAGTTCACTAACAGAAGCTGAGACGCTCTGATTTTTTCTGATGACTCTATTGCACCAGGGAATGCTGTTTAGTGTGCCTGACCTGGGCTGCCTAACACATCTCAGCCAAACCTGGGACAGCAGAAGCTGGATGCTGGTAGAGCTGATACAATGTGAATGAGTCCATCCTGTTTTGGGGGAGTAAGTGAGAAAGAGTTTCCCTGCTTGCACACGACCTGTGCTGCTCCGGCGGTTCTCAGCATCCTCATCCATTTTATTTGGTAGCACAGACATAGCGGGGCTTGTGTTGATTTTGGCAACTGTTAAAATTTATCCAACAAGATGGAATGGGTGGTGGTGTTGAAAGAAAGTGTGTCCACAGGCATACATTGACCTTTGCATTTCTGTAAGATTCTCAGTTTATTCTTCCTGATCTCTTTAGGAACTGTGAAACTGGAAATTATTTAGAAGAGTTATTCAGTTGTAACTATTTTTTTCACAGTGCAATGCGCAGATAAAAGAAGATATTTTTGCAATTAATTCTGAAGCAGAAAAACAGAAGTCAGCAACAGTCAAAACCCTGAATGACCTAGCAGTGCTTCATGGTAACATGTTAATAATGATTTCAAAACAAAAAAGTGACGTTTTGTTAAAGAATATCTTTTAGTCCTTATGTCTTATTTTGGCACAGCAATCTACCCCATTTTAACTCTTGACTCTGTTGTAGATCTTCTTCTGAAGGGATGGTCAGAGGAGAGCTTTATTCAAAAGGTGAATTTCAATTTTCTATCATCCTGTTTTGCATTTCACTTATATTTTGCTTATATATTATATTTCACTTATATATTATATTTCACTTTATATTTCACTTACCGTGTAAAAAATAAAATTTCATACTGAAAATAAGGCACTACAATCTTCGAAGTCATACAGGGACAAACTATTAAACCTATGTTTTCCAGCATTGTATAAAAGCCCTGGCTATAAAAATAATTTTTCCCTATATTGTTCCTTTTGCTGATCTTATATTCAAATCTTTCTTAAACCTGTTCAGTCTCTCTGTATCTAATAACATTGTTGGTGTTTCACATCAGCCTTTTAATATTTTTCCAGCTGGGGACAACTTTCATTTTGAACATGAATTAAACCAAACTATCATGTAAGAAAGTTTTTCCCCAGTTACTCCATTAGAAAGGTAAACTTTGCTTTTTTTTTTATGCAAGGATGGGGTAGTTCATGAAAAACTCTGCACCTTCCTGCAGAGCTACAGGTCTGGTGGCCAGTTGAGCTGTGGGAAAACAAGCTAAACAAAACAAGTTTCTCAATACTTTGTGACTTTGTTTTTTTCTTTTATGAAAAAGAAATTCTACCCTGTGTTGTTACAGGAATTTCTGGAGAGTGAGCAGGAAGTACTGAATGCAGTGACAGCTTTAACAACAAAAATTCAACGACGAGAGGAAAAGATTGGTGATTTTAATAGCAGGCTACAAAATAAGCTGGAAGGACTGCATTCCCTGTGTGTCAAAAAATCGAGAATGGAGGATCGCTCTAAGATACACTAAACTTTTTCTTTTCCACTCTTTTTTTTTTTTAAATCCCAGAATATGTTAATTCTTAGCAGTTTGTGATAAAACCCAAGTAGTATAGCCGTGCCATATCCAATCACCCTGCTGCAGATTGAGACCTAGTGGTACATTTATTAGAACTAGGCACGCTTTGTAACACAGCCTGGATATTATCATCTTTAATTCCCAGTTTCTAAAGGGCTGTGATAATAACAGTGAGGGGGCTGCAAAATAGTCTAAGCATCACTGATCTTTCCAGAACTACCTGTTTGCTTTTCCACAAAGGACAAGTAAAACTGACCCCCTCCCCGCCCCCAACTCCTGCAGCTTGTGGTTGCGTGGTTATCACTGTAGGACTATACGGTTAATTAATGTTTGTGTTCTCTAGAATTTTACATATGGGCAATTTGTACTGCTGTTTCCATTTAAATGAATAATATTCTATACTGCTGTCTTGGGGAGGGGTGATATTACACAGGGGCCCTAGGCACATACAAATCACTTGCTTTGGGACCTCCTTTTAACTCAAACCTGTAGGTATCATCTGCTTTACTTGTTGGTTCACAGTAATGAGTCATTTGTAATGAGTCACAGGTTTGGTCACTGTATGACCATTGTCTTGTTACAGAATGTGGTTTTCAATCATATGAAAGCTGAAAGGCTGTGGCATTCAGGGTGCTTCCAAACCGTTGGGTCTGGGTAATAGGACAGGAAGCCAGGGAGAAGAATGATGAATTTATAGAAGGGAATGTCTCTGGAAGGAAGTCAGGCAGAGAGGGGAAGGATGGTGAATGTATAGCAGAAGAGAATCCTGCTTCATCTGAAGGCCAGCAGCAGTAGTATTTTCTGTGTGAAATGCGCAAGGCAGGTTTCTTCACAAGTGGCCTGTACAAAAACATTGCTTAGTCATGCCAAACCGCATGTATTTATCTACCGAACTCTTTAGCTAGCATTACATTTTTTTTAAGCTAGTGAGAGAAGGTGATAAAAAGAGTTTATTAAGCTGTATTTTACATCCCATGTTTTGCTGAAGGCTGAAGCACTGGAGCCCAGCAGGAAGGTCAGTGTTTGGTTACACCATGCATGGTCCGTGCAGTGCACTGCCTTCCTGTCAGCTCTGCTTTTAAGGGAGTCCCTCGTTCTGCAGCCTTCAAAATTAACACCTGATTCTCTAGACCTATCAGAAGATGTTCTCTTTACTATAGCTAATGTTACCTGGGAGTTGTTACTTTTCTTTTTAAAAACAATATATAGGTCAACTTTTAAACCCGATACATATCCATACATTGAAATGCACATAAAAGTGTACAGTCCTCAGTACTGCACTTTTGCAAATGGCTTTTCCTGCACGGTGCTGCACGGGCTGCTCACGTGCCTTCTGTGCGGGTACTGCTGTGACAGCTGTGCAAATGTAGACACAAAACTGTGCTTAGGACATTTTAAAGAAAAAGATGCCTATGACTGGTGGTTAGGGAAATGGTATTTTAACACGAGTTTTAAAATCATACTTTTAGAACTGTCCTCTAAATTCGTGTGTACAGGAATTACATGTTGTACGTAGCAGTACAGACAAAATTTATTTCATTTCCTTAAGATCAATTACTTCCTTAATCCCTAAATAAAACCTTACTTCTGCATGCAAGACCTAGTTTGTTTGCACACTGTGTTTAGAAGCAGTCAACCTGTCAACTGGCGTTTCACAGAAAAAAAAAAGCTGTCAGGAAAGGCGTATCAGACACAATGAAATCAAACCTTCCATGGAGAAAGAGGAGAGCGACATCTCGAGGCAGCCTGGCTGAGCTGACACCCCTCAAAGCCCCTGAACTGCTGGCAGGCTCTGTCCTTAGCAATGTTGGTAGGTAATAGAATAAAAAAGGCATTACTGTCACACATAAATATAGAAATATACAGTTACTTGCACTGCTACAGCCAATGATCCACAGAGCAGGAAGAGTTTAAGTTGAGAAGATCTTCCTGTTACTCTTCCCTCTGTGTCTAGACCTTCAGCACTGCTCTGTGTCTTCTTCTAGACCCTCTATAGCACAAAGTTATGGTGACTGATACACAGGATACACACGTTGGGTATCTTCCTGCACAATACAGAGAGAGCACTAGAATCTGCCAGTGGATAGTTGGCTTCAACAAGGCCAAAACCTCACTTCCGAACAGCCTCAGAAGTTTTAGCAATTCCTATCAAGGTGTTCACATAAAGGTTTTGATGAATGCAAAGCAGAGATAACTGTATTTCTTTCTGAAGATAAGGAATCTCCAGTTCCTTTTTTTTTAAATCTGTGCTTGTTTTGTACTTCAGTCATTCCAGCAGTTTCTGATATTGCATAAAGAGATGTTCCTTTCTCAGCTGCTAAACTCCACTCCTGTCTGACCACTGCTGTTGCGGCAGTATGGGTACAGCTGCGTCTACACAGCAAGACAGGTGAGCTGTTGGCACCACTGACACACAGATGAAACAGGCACAAAGCACTCTCACAGGAGGAAGGTAAGGTGACTGTGCTGAAAGGTGCAGAGGCAGCTTCACCCCTACAGAGTTAACAGATGCTACACAGGCTTACCCACAGCATGTGGTTTGCTAACAACAACCAGGAAAAGAAAATCTTTAATGTGATCTTACACAGAAATTCATAGTCAAGGTGTAAGAAAATGGATTTAGCGGGAAGGCTGCTGCTGTTTTATCATCTGCATGAAGAGGTCTCCACACATGAAGTACACACAGCATAAACTATACTTTACAGGGAACATTTCCTCTCCTTCTACGCAGCAGTCAGACTGAAGCATCATGAGGAATCATGCTCAACATGTTTTATTTTTTGATGAAAGGAAGATGAAAATCTGTTTCCACTGGTGGGGGACAGAAGCTAGAGTATGTGATGAGAAAACTAAGCTCTATGTTATATTTAAGCTCTATTTGCTTTATTGAAAGTCTAAGGAAAACCCAGCTCTATTGTTTTATTCAAACAACACCTAAAATACACTATTAGGAAATAAACACAGACAAGCAACCGCTGTACTAGAATGTGTCACAAGCTTTTTATGCAGATTCACAGTGATAAATAGATACAAAACCATTCTCTTTGTCCTATACCAGATACTTACGAAGAATACAAAGTGCAGCTTTTTAGTATTATACAGTCTCACTCAGAGGTGTTTCACCTAGAAGGCTCATACAGAAATAACTTCTTTTAAAACAGAAGCTTCCAAAGCGTAACAAGCACTAAAATTGCTTAATCCAGATCATCAGGACAGCACTGTTAGCACGGGCTCCTTTTAATGTCCATTTCCACCTTCTGAGAGTACACGTGACGGCTCGGTGTACTTCGCTGTCAGTAAGTAGAAGAGGGCAGGTGTGGGTACCAAGGCAAGCAACGGGAGGTCCTGCTCAAGTTTATCCAGTTTGGAAATGGAGATGATTCCATAGGCGTGAAGTAACCAGTGGCTGAAGAGGACAACAAGCCTTTTCTTCCTGACAAGAAGATCCTTGAATGACTTGCAAAACAAACACAGTATCCTGTTAGCATACAGCCCATTGCCTTGTACCTGATGTTTAAGAGATGTTACAGGTCACGCACAGAGACTGTAAGAAGCCTCCTGGGTTTGAGCCCTTCCAGCACATAACACAGTTTCTCAGTGTATCACAAGAGGGAATTCTCACAGGAGCTTCCTCCAGCTAAGAAGAGAAGTCATAAAGGAAGACTTGCCGAGAAAAGGCAAGCAACAAAGCAGTCTCTGCTCATTCAAGTATTTCATATTACGAGTTTTAACGCAGAAAACATGTTTACCTACCTCCACTTCAGAAGCAGACATGTACACAGCCAGCGTAACCAAAGACAACACCAATATGATGTAAGGAAAGGCATAATCTAAAGGCAAACATTGAACACATTAGGAGGAAAAAGAATGCATCATATACATTTCAGCAGAGAGAGTTTTTCTGTATATAACCGTGGGTGTGAAGTAAACTAAGCTACTATAGCCCACCTCTTACCAAACACACACAGCTGTAAGGGTCAGCCAAGCACAACTATTCAACATTTGTGTCTTAGGTTTTCAAATGTAACAACTCCTAATATTTCTAGGTGCGGTTACTGTACACTTAATTCACTAATTGAAAAAGGAAGATAATGAGGAAAGTAGTCAGGCTGAGCAGGGATTTTGTGGCACCTGTCCCCTCCACGGGACAAGAATGCTGGAAGGTAAACCACAGCTGAACTCCCCAAACTTATACTTTAATCCATCTCTGAACTCAGACAAAGTCTACCTTTGCAGAAAGTAGAACTAACTCTCTCTGAAATAGTTTCTTCTCATGTCCTCTCTATTCCCTTTTTGGGAAAGGGACAGCTTCTAGCAGCACCGGCAGAGGCACAGCAGTGCTGGTCAGGAGCCTGGTTAGGACAGGGCTGCTCATGAGCAACCTTTTCAGGTCAGACTCCTCACAATAACCTTAAACAATGTCCTTATTCTCAAAGCAAAGACAGTGTCATGTCCCTTACCTCCCATAAGTCATTTGTTAGCATGTGTTTATAGATAAGTTTATTAGTGTTATTAAAAGAGAACTCACAGAGAAGGCCTCCTCCAACGGCCTGAAGCACAGTGAGAATAGGGAAAAAGTACAGGGCTGCATAAATGCTTTTAAATCGATCGGACTTTCCTAAACCACAGGCAATTTTCTTAACCAGAAGAGGCCGAAGTAGCATCATTAACACAAGACAGAAGGCGTAATATATAAACACAATGGTGTACCTGAAAAAAGAGAAATTCCTTAAAATATGCAGTTCTTGCGGACTCAACTCCGAACCAGGGAATTTGCGGTTAGAGTCAGTCAAGTCTAAAGAATTTACAATCAAAGGATGTAAACACAGAACAATGGGCTCACTTTTCGTAGGGGAAATGGTCAAGACACAGCAAAGGCAGGGTGAGGGCAGGGTAATAAAGTCTTATGCTTTATAGCTAAATAGCCTGGACTATGCCACCTTCTTTGGTGACTCAGAAAGTTGTTAAGTGCTGCTAGGCGTTTCACATATGAAACAGCTCAATGCATGGAAAGATTTCAGGGGATTGATACTCATTGGTCCGAGCTATATCTGATCGCTTTTGGCAGCTTTGAGAAGAGGCACGGACAAAAGCACACTTGTGTAAAAGGAAGGGACAGAGAGGAGTACAAAAGCCTTTACACTCACAGGGGATAGACTGCTTCATGAGTGCAGTGCACTGTGGTGATGTAGTCGGGACTTGGGTTGTAAAGCATCGTGTACCAGTCCGAAAGCTTCTTCACCTTGCAGGAGCGGATACGCAGAGAACCGACAGGGTCACTGACAAGCAGTGTAAAAATCGCTGCCATGCTGCACTCAAACAAGGCGGTGACATGCTGGAACAACGCGCTGGAACTGTGGAAGGAGAGAGAGATTTACTGCTATTTTGCTAACTTTATAGAAAATCTAAATGCTGACTGAGAAGTGGAGGCCCATATGGTACAGAACCTTCTACAGAGTTAATATTCACCACGACCAAGGACAACGCTGCTTGAATAAAAAGTGAAGTATTTGAAGCTGAATGTGAAAACTCATTTACAATCTCAAATGATGTAGTGTGTAAAATGTGATTGAACAACATTCCAGCTCCTTAAATGAAAGCTTGCTGTAGCATGAGCATCCTGTCCGGTGAGAGACAGTAACACTCATGCTGTTGCAGTTTCAAAGAAAGCAGCAGTGAGGATAAGACACCGCACATCTCAGAAGGGATAACATTATTACGTACGATATAAGCAAAGTTTTCAAAACTGCAAAAGATGGTAAATGTTAATACATTAAACTCTCTCCATCCCCTGTGTGTTCAGCATTTACTACACTCCAGAGTCATCACCTCTTAAAAGTTCCAGCCTAGCACCTAATGGCCACATGCAGCTGTGGTTTGAAACCCCTGTTTACAAGGGTTTCCTTGACGCACCATGCTGACGTAAAGGTTACATCAGCTACACTATCAGGACCAAAACTCAGCATACATATTCCTCAAGAGAGAACTCAAACCCATTCTCTCATTGCACATGCGCAGCCCCGCTGATCAGGGCCTCCGCAGGTGGTAGGTCTGGGCCAGGAGAGAGGGGATGACACAACGCGCCGCTCCTGCCTGCTCTTGGGAAATCCACTCCAGCCCAGATTGCCAGATGGACTGGGCACCACCACGTTACAAAGACACAGACCATGTCCTGAGGGCAGTGACTGGCAAGGAGGACCTGCAGGACTCTTACATTTGTAAATAAACCCCCCTCCAGCTGCCCAAAGCTTATGTGCTACTTTATCAGCTCAACCAACAGCATGAACGGCTGGACAATTCAATTCAGCATCTCAGATGAATTCATCTCATGGAGATGAGATGTCCATTGTTTTAAAAGGAGGGGTATACAAACCTCTTTTTTCCTGAATACCATTCTATAAAGAACCAGTGTAAAACCAGGGGAAGCATGGCCATGAAGCCAAGGTACAGCCAGTCATAGCGGTCCGGAGATCCCATACATTCCCGGCAGATTTTGTTGTCATCGGTTCTTTGACCTCTAGGGCATACCTACAGAAAGCAGGGACTGTATTTACAAAGCATCTGAGAACCAATAACAAACTATTGCAGTTCCTGGAAAAACAGCTTGAAGTACTACTGGGGCAAGACACGTATCAGATTTTTAAAAGAGATTAAACATTAACCTCAGCCATTTCTCAGCTTACACATGGCCTTGCTCTCTCTGGCTTTTGCTTCTTAATATAAACAAAGGTGAAGCATGTTTAAAAGGCTTCATCCAAGACTCCCTTTTCTTCTTCCACTGTCACACCACCTCCCTTTCATCACTAAGCTCACTCACCAGGCTTCTCACAACCACAGCCCCACCGAGTTTCTTGCTCCCCATTATTCCACCCTCCCTGGATCTTGCTCTCCCTCAGCTCTCCACCAAAATCCGGGCGCACTGTGATTTCAGCACAGCTCTCCGCACCACCCCGTTCTGTTCCAGCTTTCACAGCCCCTTCGCTCGGCTCCGCTTTAGCACAGAGCCTTCAGCACCTCCTTCGGGGAGCACTGAGCAGCTCCTGCTTTCTGTAAGGGAGCTCTGCCCGCCCTTTGCAGCCCTCATCTCCACCTGCTCCCCAACGCGCCTCGGCGCTGGGCCGCGGTGCCGCTCACGGCCTCCGGAGCGGCCCGGCCCGCGCTGCCAACGTCAGGCCCAGCCCGGGAGGGGGCGGGAGCCACCCCTCCGCCCCAGGCCGAGCCGCGCCCGCGCCGCACGTACCCCGCAGTCCCCGTAGGTCTCCACGGAGCCGTTGACCGACAGGACGGTCCTGCCGCAGTACAGCCCCAGGCAGGCAGGCTGGATGTCCACAGCTGCGGGGAGAGCGCAGCCCGCGTTACCGCGGCGCTCCGGACCGGACCGGACCGGACCGCCCCGCGCCGCGCCGCCCCGCCCCGCAATCCAGAGGCATCGAGCGCCACTCCCAGCCCGGCCCAGCCGCTGACAACGCCCCCACTCCCAACTCAGTACCGCCGGGCCCGGTGCCCCCGGCCCGTCCTACCGGAGCGGAACATCCCGGTAACCCAACAGCAACCGCTCCAACTCCGCCGAGCTACTTCCGCACCCGCTACTTCCGCTTCCGGCGCGGGGCAAGCTCCGCCTCCCGATGGGTGGGGCTTGGTGATGGGCAGGGGGAGGGCGATGGCGGCGGAGGGCGGTGGCGGTGGCGGCGGCGGCGGCGGCGGCGGCGCGGGGCGGTGGCAGCCGCCGCACTCGCCCTCGGGCCTGGTGCTGCAGACGGTGGAGATGCACACGGGCGGCGAGCCGCTGCGCATCGTCCCGCAGCTGGAGGCGGCGGAGGCGGCGGCGGCGGCGGGGCTGTCGCTGCTGTCGCTGCGGCGGGAGGTGGCGGCTGCGCAGGACCATGTGCGGCGGGCGCTGGTGCACGAGCCGCGGGGGCACGCCGGCATGTACGGGGCCGTGGTGGTGCGCGGCGGGGCGGCCGCCGCCGGCGCCCACCTGGCTGCCCTCTTCCTGCACGGCGCCGGCTACAGCGCCATGTGCGGCCACGCTGTCCTGGCCCTCAGCCGCTTCGCCCTCGACTACGGGCTGGTGGAGGCGCCCAGCCGCCCCGAGACCGCCGTCCGCCTGCGCTGTCCCTGCGGGCCTGTCACCGCCTTCGTCCCCTGGGACGGCCACCGCAGCGGCAACCCTGTCCGCTTCCACAGTGTGCCCGCTTTCGCTGCCGCCACCGGTGGGAACCAGGCCCGCTGCACTGGGTTTTGGGGGGGTTGGCGGTGGCAGCCTGGCAGAGGGGGGTCTGGCAAATCCCTCCCCAGTTCCAATGTTCCTCAGAAGCCATCAGGGATGGCATAAGGCTGCTCTCTGGCATGGGAGCACTCAAGTCATAGTCCCCGTCCCCCACCTTGCATGTGGCTGGGTTCCTTCACTCCACAAGCGAGCCCATGGCTCAGCATGGTTCCCCTCCTCACTGCCCTCCCTTTCTCTACCCAGACTTGGCCATTGACGTCCCTGGTCATGGGAAGGTGGTGGTCGACATTGGCTATGGTGGCACTTTCTACGCCTTCCTCAGCGCTGAGCAGCTGGGCCTTGATGTGTGCTCTTCGAAGACCAGAGACCTCGTCAATGCGGCGAGTGCGGTGACAGAAGCCGTGAAGAAACAGGTATTGTGGAGCACTGCGGTACCCCAGCGTGTTCCCCTTGGAGTGACTGCACCAGTCTGACGCCTTTTATTCCCCCTGAGATGCTCAGGATGGGAGGGAGTCCCATCCTTCCAGCCCTGTGTTGAATTTCAAAGCCCTCCTCCAGCCTAACAAGGACATTAGAAGGAGCTTGCTTTCCTGCTGCTGTGTCCATCTCTGTTATGGGAGAAGCAGAGGTGGAAACGCAGCAGTGTGGCCTCATCCCCTTCCTGTGGTCCCTTGAGGAAGCTGTACTACACGTGCTGCTAACTGCCCAGCATGTTTGTGAACCTGTCTGTGCTCTTCCCAGTTCAAGCTTCATCACCCTGAAAGCGAAGACCTGGCTTTCCTCTATGGCACCATACTGACAGACGGGAAAGATGCCTTTAGTAAGGAGTCAACCACCAACATCTGTGTGTTTGCAGATGAACAGGTACAGAAACAGGCTCTTCTCAGACACACAAGGCACCATCTTTTTTCCTTCTTACATCCTCTGCAGAGATGAGGGGTAGTTTTGCTTCTTCTCGTTTTGGGCAGTGATCATTGCTTCTGCTACAGCGATGTCTCTGAAGAGCTGAGTGTCACTTAACACATTTAGTTGTAGCTCCTAATGACAGAAATACCTCTGCATATCTTAGATGGTGGCATTTTAAAAAGATTCCTACCTGTGCCCCATACCCAGGAATTGCCCAGGAGTTCAGGACCTGAGGCGGGATCGTGATGCATGTCCTTAAAGTCCTAATCTAGGGAACAGCTGCTGGGGATGGACAGAGCAAGAGAGAAAAGAGGGGGTGTAAACTTTTATCCTTGTCTGCCCTGTCACATAGCAGGGAAAGTTTCAGCTGGACTTCCCAGCAGTGAAGAGTGTGGAGCATTGGAACGGATCACCTTGGAAGCTGGCCAACACTGTGTTTTTGGTGGTTTTAAAGACCACTTGGGCAGTGTGGCTAGAGCACTTGACAGTGAAGACTGAGGCAAAAAAGTCGTTGAGTACCTCAGCCTTCTCCATATCCTGCGTGACCAGGTCTCCCGTTTCCTTCCGGAGAGGGCCCACATTTTCCCTAGTCTTCCTTTTATCACTGATGTACCTATAGAAGCTTTTCTTGTTGCCCTTGACATCCCTGGCCAGATTTAATTCTATCAGGGCTTTAGCTTTCCTAACCTGATCCCTAGCTGCTCAGACAATTTCCCTGTATTCCTCCCAGGCTCCCTGCCCTTGCTTCCACTCTGTAGGCTTCCATTGTGTGTCTCAGTTTGTCCAGGAGCTCCTTGTTCATCCATGTAGGCCTCCTGGTGTTTTTGCCTGCCTTCCTCTTTGTTGGGATGTGTCACTCTCTCCCGTGAGAGCTGCTGGCTCCTGGTGGGGGTCTCTGCTCCCCTGGCATTTCCCTGCCTCAGGAAAACCCCCAGTGTGCCAAGATCTGCCGTTCCACTGCGGGTTGGGCCAGCTCCGGAGCAGCTCCCCTCAGCGACTGACTGCTAGTTTCTGTTACATGGCAGTTAAATCTCTCGCCGTTGGTCTGGCAATTTATTATTAGAGGGATTATTAGATCTCTCATCCCTACTAGTTTGCCTAAGCTGATCACAATCCAAAAGTACCCCAAACCTGCTTATTTTATCTTCTCATTTGTGATGTATCCGGATTCTGTACAAACCCCTGGACTAGGTGGATTTCCCCCAAGCACAGTATAAAGGTGGCAGAGAGAACTGAGGGGAACAATATTGTTTTCTATTAAAAATCCAAAATACTAGAGCAGGTTTATCTTCTTTTCTGAATGTAGGTTGACCGAAGTCCGACCGGTTCGGGTGTGACAGCTCGCATTGCCTTACAGTACCATAAAGGACTCATCCAGCTGAATCAGACCAGGACCTTTCGGAGCAGTACCACGGGGTCCTTGTTCACCGGGAAGGCAGTGCAGGCAAGTGGCTTTTGCTGGAGTTTCCCCTCTGTCTTGAGGACTGCTGGAAAAGTGCTGTTGCCCTGAACTCAGTGGAGAAGCAGAAAAGCCTTTCTGTGCCTGGGGAAGGGGGTGTGGAAGGAGGGAGGTGCCTGGGCATCTTGCCTTCCCACAAGCCTCACGCTTCAGGATTTTTTATTAGGGAAGCAAGTAACAGTAAGACCTTGTTCTGCTGCCTGGCTTCCCTTCAGATCCTCCCTCAGCCATCAGGAAAGGACTAGGGTGAGAAATATCTCCGATGCTGATGTAGATAAGTCAGTCTGGTCCGTTCTCAGTGGCAGCTAAGGGTGGATTCCTGGTTTAGTCCCCTCTTCTCTGCTTAAAGGCTGAGCGCATTACTCAGAGATGTAGGAGCTGGGTCTGTGCCTCTGGATTTCCAGGCCCAGCCCTGGCCCCATGGCATCTGGCAGCACATGAGTGTGAAGGTTTGGACACGCCCCAGGGAGCCCTCGGTCCCTGGGTGCAGGCGGCCACCTCAGCAGCTCGTTGGCCTCCTTTGAGGCAAACCCAGGCTGCGGCAGTGCAGGGGCTTGCGAGGTTAGAGCAGGGACAGCAGCAGTTGTGCAGGTGTGGAGCTCGTGCAGGCAAGGTGCGGTGGTAAAAGGGCTGCTGCACACTTTGGGATGTGCCTGGGCAGGGCAGAGCGCTTGGTGAGGGGTGTCTCTGTGTAAGGGCCAGGCAGCGCTGGCGTTTCATGGGGTTGGGAGAGCAGAGAACCTCCTGTTGCCTCTGTCCTGATCCTAATCCTTCTGCAGGAAGTCAAGTTTGGGAACTACAATGCTGTCATTGTGGAAGTCTCAGGAGAAGCCTTTTACACTGGTACAGCCACCTTCACTATTGAAGAGGAGGACCCTCTGAAATACGGCTTCGTCTTCAAGTGACCTGAGCCACGGCGTGGTGGCAAAGTCTCACTGATGCTGCTGTGCTGCTTCTGCCCACGCATTCCTGTTCTGCTGCTCCGCACGGCTCGCTGCAATATGCCAGAGCAACAGGAACAGCCTTTGGTGGCATGGCAGTATTTGCTGTGTTTCAAGATAACAGGCAGTGTTCCCCTGTTGTGATTAGCATATTGGGTGCAATGTGATTAGCATATATGGGCTGCTCTGAGAATCCATAATCTTTTTCTTCTTTTTTTTTTCAATAATTATTCACAGAAAATGGAGCTGATCTTGGAGAGCTGCCTTCAAATTTATGTGCCTTCTCTACGACTGCAAAATCCTAATTTCAAAGCCAGCTTCCTATTAAATGCCAGCTGAAGACACTGCCTTTCTCCTCTTGTTTTCACTCCCGGAGCTCATTTCCAGGGCTCTGCCGAGTGTACCATGGCTGTTGGTTTGGATTGCTTGCTCTTCCTTGATGCCTCCTGCTCAGCTGGCTGTGGTGCTCTGTCTCGTGCCCCAGCTTCCCTGAGGCCTGTCCAGACACCCCCTTCCTCGCTGCACTCGCTTTACCCCTGCCAGAGCCCTCCTGCATCCTGGGGCTGGATGGAGGTGGTTGCTCAGAACTTCCTACAATATAGTCCCCGCTGCATGTCCAGGCCATGCTGCTTCCCTAAACCTTCCTCTCTTGCTTATTTTGGACCAGCTGTTTTCAAAGGTCTGAGCCACTGTGCCCTTTGATTGCAAAATTATTTACTGATGATCCTGTCTCAGCCCGGGGGCAGCTTGCGCAGCAGAGTGCAGTCGCTGTGTGCTTTGCCAGAGTCCCTAGAGGAAGGGTTGCTGGTGGAAAAACCAAACCAAGCCCTGGGCTGTAGGCAAGCCTTTGCGGTGGCAGGAGCAGAGCTTCAGACCACTCGGGGCCTGTAATTTCCACTGTGTCTCTGGGCAAAATGTTGTTCGTTTATTGAAGACACTTGTGGGAGTGTGCCTTGTTAAAATGAGACGTGAAAATGAGAATGATCATCTCCCAGGAGCTAATGCAGCAGAAGGGAGCATGTCCCACTGGAGAACTTGGAAGAGGTTGGCATAGAAAAGCCTGGCAGGAATTTCTTCTGTCAAATTGAAAATTATAACTTTGGAAAAATTCCCTCGTTCAGAGAACGGCTGCATTGCCAACAGAGATTTTATAGGCTGGCATCTGGGGGTCTTGCTCCCAGCTTTCCTGTAACCCCCAGATAAATCCCATACAGCCTCTGGTCCGGGGAAGCACAAAGTGACACACGTGCATCGTCCGCGCTTGCAGGATCAAACCCCTCTACTTGTTTCCAGCTTCTGGGCGTCTCCCTTGAGATCAGCCACCCCAGCCCAGCTCCCAGGGAAGAGCTGAGGCAGTAAGTCTCGAAGCTCAGCACAGAAAGGTCAGAAGCTCTTCAACCGTTAATTGGGTTGCAACCTTCATTATCTATCCACAGTTCCCATCCCTAAGAAATGTTTCATGCAGGGGGAGGTGGCTCCAGTGTGGCTGGGAGTGGGGGGGACACGGTCCTGCTGCATGTGTGATGGGCTGCAGGGCTGTGCAGCGAGAGGGGCCGTGAGGGGAGAGGGCTGTTAGAGAAGGGCTGTGAGGGGAGAAGGTCCATGAGGGGAGAGGGTCTGTGGGGACCCCTCCCCGACTCTGGGATGGGGATGATGCCGGTGTGGGGTGAGGGGGGTCCCCTGCCCCCAGCCCGGCCGGCGCCGCGCTTGGGCTGCGGGGGCGCCGCTCCCCCGCCCCGGGCCGCGGGACAGGCGGGCCGGGCCGGTTCCCCGGGCAACAGCGGCCGGGAGACGTCAGCGGCTGGCGGGGCCGGCGCGGCGGGCGGGCAACGCCTCTGCAGCCGCGCCGCGGGCCGGGCATAGGGCTGCGCATGGAGCCGGCGGCGGCCGAGCCGGGCAACCTCTCCCGGGGCGGCGGCAACGAGAGCGGCGAGGCGGCGGCGGCGGCGGCGGGGGGCTGGTCTGTGGTGGCGCTGGCCTCGCAGGCGCTGGCGCTGCTTCTCATCTTCGCCCTCTCGGCGCTGGGCAACGGGGCGGTGGTGCTGGTGATCGCCCGGCACCGGCAGCTCCGCACGGTCACCAACGCCTTCGTGCTGTCGCTGTCGCTGTCGGAGCTGCTGGGCGCCCTGCTCTGCCTGCCCCTGGCCTTCCTCAGCCTGCTCAGCCGCCCGCCCGGCGCCTGGCTCTTCGGGCAGCGCCTCTGCCTGGCCAGCGCCGCCCTCCACGCCGGGCTGGGCATCGCCGCCACCCTCACCATGGCTCTCCTCTCCTTCGACCGCTACTGCGCCATCGTCCGCCAGCCCCGACACAAGATGGGCCGCCGCCGCGCCGCCCAGCTCCTGGCCGCCGTCTGGCTGGCCGCCCTGGCCCTGGCCGGCCCCTGGTATGGGTTGGCGGGCGAGGGGCAGTGGGAGGAGGCCCGGCCCGGGGCCTACCGCTGCGTCTACGTGCTGCCCTGGGGCTCTTCCCGGCTGGGGCCACCCTATGGCGCGGCCCTCATCGTGCTCTGCTACCTCCTGCCCTTCGCCCTCATGTGCTTCTGCCACTACAACATCTGCCGGGCGGTGCGGCTGGCCGAGAGCCGCGTGCGGCCCCTCACCACCTACGGGCACCTGCTCCGGGCCTACAGGGAGATGCACACGGCCACCACTGTCCTCATCATGATCGTCTCCATCATCTGCTGCTGGGGGCCCTACTGCATCCTGGGGCTCGCCGCTGCTGCCGGCCGCCTGCCTTTCTCACCCACCATGGACGCCGTGGCCAGCGGGATGGCCTGGGCCAACGGTGCCATCAACCCGCTCGTCTACGCCGCCCGCAACCCCGACATCTCCGTGCTGCTGCGGCGAAGCCGTGAGGGTGGCTACAGGACTAGGAACAACGTGGCGGCCTACTTCTCAGTGCCAGGCAACCGGCCAGAGCCCCGGAGCCAGGCTGACTGCGTCCGGGAGCTCTACGTCAACCAACACAGTGGCCTTCCGGGCAGCGCCCCGTCCTCCTCTAGCCGGGCGAGAGGGGGAGAGGTGGCCATGTGGGCCTGCAAGAACCCCGCTGTACTCTTCTGTCGGGATGGGCAACCAGACACCATCTCTGAGGCCACCTTGCAGGCCAAAGCGGACACTGTCAACACCAGCCTCTGAAGGGATGGGGATGCGGGATGGAGGCATTGGGCCCCAGGGCCGTTTCCCTGTGGAAATGCAGGAGCCCTGGTGCTCAGAGCCCTTTGCAGCCAGACTGCCAAGGAATCGCAGAGATGGGATCGTGTGAGCCACAGTGTGGTTTCTTCTCCATTGTGTGAGCTCTGGTTTGGTGCCCCAGTCTGCGAGCAGCGAGAGATCCACGGGGAAAGGAAGTCCCCCTTCCCTTTCAGCACGCCTGACACACTGGTGACAGCCACCGAGCCCGTCCAGCACAAGAGCTTGACTGCAAGAATGAAACAGCGATTACTCTAGTCCTGCAGAAAGTGCCACGATGAAGCTAAGAGACGGACACAATACAGCCCAAACCAACTGACTGTCTGAGCTGTTTGTTAAGTGCCAGAAAAGTGACTGAAAGCTGAGTGCTGGCAGCTGGAAGACACTCTGAACACACCACACTGTGAAAAATGCATGATGGCAGGAAAATGTTGCTTTAACCCATTATATGTGGAAGTGCTGATAGTCAGAAAGTCATAGACTGTAGGACAGGCTAAAAAAGCGATCTGTTAAGGTATTTCTTTTGCCAAACTCCCAAGCATAGTAAAACACCAGTTGTTGTGACAGGGAAGATGTATGATACAGGGAGGGAGGAAAAGGAAGGTGAAAGCTCAGCTGTCAGAATTTCAGCAGCCTTTCCTTTTTTGTTGCAGGTACAGTCAGCTTAAAATACTATGAGAAATGAGAGTTCCTCAGATAGACTGAGGAAAAGGGCGTGGGTGTAGACTATGGTATGACTGAGTTTGTGCACAAGGTGTGTGCAAACTGCCTCCTGGGATTAACCCACAAGCCCTGGGAAGCCAAAGCCCAGTGAATCATGAAACCAGAGCCCACTGCAGCAGCTCTTGTGCAAAACGCTCCCTGACTCTGTGGCAGCCGAGCTGTCAGCACCCTTTGCCCGTGTTCCCCAACAAAATGATGCACAGACCCTCACGGACGCAGCATTTGTTCAAAGACCCCATTTATTGTCAACTTTGCACAGAGGAAAGGTCCCAGAGGGAATGGACTGTCTGGAAGAGGGAGGGCAGTTGCCGTCCGGGTGGTAAGAGGATTCTCTGTTGCAAGGCCCCTCGCGATGGCCTCTGCAGCTGCATGGCGTCCCACTCCCCAGAGTGTGCTTTGGCTGTGGAGGAAGGATGCGGCAGCAATCCCCGCTGTCAGTTGAGCAGCGTGTTCTCCGTGTCCAGCGTGCTCAGTTCTGCAGCACCAGCACCCCGAGGAGTGTCTAGGACAGGTAGATTCTCCCCCTGGACCCCAGTGAACACACGCAGGCACAGCAGCAGTGCCTCTCGCTTGGTCCCTGCCCAGCTGGAGCTGCCAGCAAGAATTTCTCAGTCCATGGGAAAAGCCATCCAGGCTGCAGCCAGCGCAAGGGGAAGGGAGGATGAAAGTCATCTTGTAGCCTCTGTAGGCGTCACCGGCTGCTGCACTGAGACTGTTGAGGGGAGAACGCTGCAGCTCTTGGCAGAGGGCTGCTGTGCAGGGATTTCCCTTCCCCTTCTGTGTGCCCCATTCTCCCCTCTTTTTCCCTGCGGTATGAGGTGGTCGTCTGCCTTGAGCTGTGAGCCCCCAGCTCTGTGCATGAAGACCTCTTTCACCAGCCGTAGAACAGCAGTCTTTCGAGCCGATCTTGCAGCTCCTCAAACTCACGCAGTGCCTTGGCGTGTGCATGGGGATCCTGCGTGAGGTGCTGGAAGAGATTGATCGGTTCGGCCGTTTGGAAGTCTGGGGGCAAGATGATCTCCTCAGGTACCCTCTCATTGCCAAAGAAGAAGTGGTCGAGGCGCTTCTCCTCCAGGCAGCTGCGCAGATACCGCATGATATCCCCCAGGCGCGGCAGGAACTCCCTCCTGTGCCAGTCTGGCAGGGGTATGGTGGTCAGGAGGTGCATCACTGCTGTCTTGAAGGCATAGGTGGAAAAGCCTGTGCCCTCCAGGATGCGGGCACAGACCTGCAGGCATTTGAGGTGGAAGCTGCTGTGTGGGGCCTGCCTGGCCACATGCCTGAAGAACTTCACCTCTGCCACAGCGTAGCTCTCTGGCCACATCGTGCTTGGGGTGAAGGTGGCCTCTGTACTCTGGCTGCTCACGAAGATGTCTGAGTCGCCTTGCTGCACCCCAAACATAATCTCAATGAAGAGGGTTCTCCTGGAGGATTTTGTCAGCTGCAGCTTACAGGAGCGGCTGGAGGGCATCATCTCCATCTTGTAGCGACGCGACTGAGGCAGGAACATCCAGGCTGAGATCACGAAGCTCTGGAACCAGCGGGCAGTTTTCTGCACATCTAGGTAGGAGCCAGTGCAGAGGGTGCATAGGAGGCTGGGGTCCTGATTCCTCCTCAGCTCCTCCTCAGGGTGGTGGAGGAAGCACAGCATGTTCTCCACCAGCTGCTCGCTCATGCAGGTGCACGCCTGCTCCACGCGCACGCAGAAGTTCCTCGTCGGCATCTCCTGGTCAGTGCCAAGCTCCAGGTGGAAGGCGTGCCCACGGGGGGGCTTCAGGGGCACGAGCACGCAGTAGACAGCATCATCCTCACAGGGACTCCAGCCTTCGAAGGTGCTGCCTACCCTGATGGCTGGCTGCAGCTCGGGGAAGAAACTGCAAGTGCTGTTTGACAGGGGCTCTTGTAAGACATGGAGGAGCTCACCCAGCAGCTCTTCCACCACCCGGGTCCTGTAGGCAAGTTTCTGCACTGGCCAATGGATGCGCTTTGCAAAAATCCTGCTCATATCCCTCTCACTATCAGAACCTTCTTCACTTTCTTCCTGCTCCTCTTCCTCCTTGCTGAGGCTGCTGGAGCTCTCCTTCCCCTTGCTGCTGCTCTCTCGGTGAGGGCTCCTTTTCCTGAGCCACCTGAAGAGCCCAAAGAGCAGGACCAGGTTGCCAGCAACTGCCCAGAACTGCCATGTCTGCAAGGCAGCAAAGAGCAGGGCTCCCCAGGCAAAGGCGCTCTTCTCCAGGCTCCTCAGCTCCAGGCTCCACTGCCCCAGCCCCTGCAGCAGCCGAGTCATCTCCTGGCTCAGCTGCTCCGCACGCTGCTGCATGCGCACGCGCGTGGCTTCATCCAGCTCATCACCGACCATCTGCGGGAGCTGGATGATGCTTTGCACAAGCACGGCGAAGAATTTTGTGGCAGCCATGGCCTGCAGGACAAGAGAGAGAAGGGGTTCAGTGGGGCTGTGAGGAAGGGAGCTGACGGCGGGGGAAGCATGGACGGGAGCCGCAGGGAGCTGGGTGCAGGTAGGAGAGGGGCCGAGGCAGCTGGGAGGCAGCAAGGCCTGCCCCCAGCCCCGGTGGCGGCTGCACCGTGCCCTGCTCAGGGCGCTCCCGCGAGCGGCTGAGCCCTCGGTGCAGGGTGAGAACACACCCCCCGGGGGCCGCGTTTGTGCCCCGGCCCTCGTCCAGCCCAGCCTCCCCCGTGTGCACACTCTCCACTGGCCCAGGCCGCACTGGGGCAGCGCTGCCTGCTGCCACCCCTGGGAACTGCCCCACTGTGACACGTCCCCTGTGATGTCACAGGCGCCAGAGCCCATCACAGCCACGCCCGCCCACCGCACCCCGCTTCCCGGGGCAGCCCCTTCCACTGCTTAGGAACCCTTTGCATGAAGAAGTTTTCCCTAATATCCAATCTAAACCTGCCCTGGTGCAACTTGAGGCCGTTTCCGCTCGTCCCATCACTTGTTACTTGGGAGAAGAGACCAACCCCCGCCTCGCTGCACCCTCCTTTCAGGTAGTTGTAGAGAGCGATAAGGTCTCCCCTCAGCCTCCTGTTCTCCAGACTAAACACCCCCAGTTCCCTCAGCCACTCCTCATACCACAGCACTGTTGAGCAAGTCAGGTACACGAGTCTCTACAGCCAAATTTTTACAAGAATGTTTCAAAAAAGACAACCAAAGGGTGTGGGTGTAGACTATGGTATGACTGAGTCTGTGCACAAGGTGTGCGTTTGCTTTTTGAGCTCATCCCAAGTGTCTCACATCTCTAAGAGTTTACCCACATGTAGAGGAGCCATGCGAGAGAGGCGAGTATCTGAAAGCAGAGGTAGAGCAATGCCATGTGCTCTTCGTGTGCCCTTCAGCCTGTGAAAATGTGTAGGTGCAGAGAACGGATATTACTGTCCTGATGGCAGCAACCTGCTGCTGGAGTTTTATACTTAAAAACCACCTCTGCCATTGTGAAAAGAAGAAAATAATACAACGGAAGTGCGATTGCGTGGCGTAAATTCATATGAATAGATCAGTAGAATATTTTTCCCCAGGAGCCTAAAGCCTTAAATTAGTATTTTGAATCAGAAAGTAAGATTGGGCCTTCCTCTATCTTCGCCAGAGCTCAACATCAAAGACCGGCAGTGCTGTTCTTGTATAGGCTTTAAAAATACAATGTTACCATTTTCCCAGCTTTTTCAACTGTTTGTGACCCAAGTGAGCGTACTATCATTAATTTGTAAGTGAGAGAAGAAATAAATTGTCTTTTCTGGAGGAGATTTAAGTGTCTCAGCCTGGCCTCATTCTCAGCCAGCCTTGAGAGGGAACTTGGGTAAGAAATGGCCAGATGAATGATAGGGGAGAGAGAGACCTAATTGTTCATGAAATTTTAATGTGGCCGTTTGTCATGCTGCGAGCATTAATGTAATTTCCTTCTGTGGTGCTCCTGAAGTCCACGAGGAAAAGATTTGACCCTTGACTACTTCTCAGCATTGATGCTTTGCCCTGCAGGTCCTGGATTTTGCAAGTTGAGCAGTGCATTCGTACTGTTTCAGAGAGAAGCTGTACAGAAAACCCACAGCTTCTCCCAGAAGCTGTTTGACAGCAAGTGAACACTGGTGACTTGTTAGAAGGGTAGGACAGCAACTTCTTGCACACCTGCCCTTCCGCAGCAAGGTATGGCTAGTGTAAAGCGAAAGAGCTTGTAGTTCGTGTATCGCCTGCAGAGCAGCACCCCAACTCCGATCCTCTGGCCGTGCTGCAGACAGCATGTTGGGCATGTGCCCTTATTGTGGTGTGCCGTCCGTGTTGCAGCAGAAAGGATGCCCCTGTTTTCAGCTGGGCGCCCCTGCAGCTCTGAAGCAGAGCCTGAGCTTTGACCAGAAGTGGTCATTTGGAGCCTTCCTGTCTTTAGCACCACCCAGATTTCCAGCGGGTTGTTTTGTGCTTTTTGCACGCAAGAAGAGCTTTCTCTGCCAATTGGAACAAACTTGGCCAGCGCAGACGATCTAAGGGATAACTGTTGAGTTAAGAAAAGGAGGAAGATGAAGGTCCAGCACTGCTGTGCCTGACTCATGGCGTGCCGTTCAGTGCTATCTATGGCTGCATGAATCTTATGACAGAAAGCCCCTGAAAAAGGTGGTCCTGCTGCCCCCGGTGCTCAGCTCTGGCCACCTTCCCAGTCCCTTCTTCCCCAACCACCCCAGCTCATCCTCGCTAACCAGCTCAGGCACTAAACGACAGAAAAGCGCCGATCCCCTCTTTTGCACGCTGGTTTAGTTTTCTACTGCTTTAATGCCCTGACCAGCGTGCCACAGGCCAGGTAAACATCCTTGTGGCAGTCGCTTCTGGCAAGGGCAGGACTGGGGATGCTGGGACTGAGGTCGACCACAAAGCATCACGGGGGCTGGACCAGGAGGGAACTAACATGGCTTTCTAGGAAGGTGGTAGTGAAGTTGGAACAACACAGATTTCAACATATTTTTAACAAGCGCTGGCTGGTGCCTGTACGTTAGTCTTGTACGTGAAGGGCTGAATGAGGGCAGCTGGCTGTGGTCTTTAAGGCGTCACAAATTGGCACATTTCTGTTAAACACTATCTCAGACTGTAGCAAGGGGGCATTGTCGACAAGATCCTTTTTGATGTGGAGCTGCTGCAGCTCCAGTAGAGAGCCAGCCTGTGTTTTAAAGCTGTGCCTGTCCTGTACTCCTCATAACCATAGAACCATAGAATCATTTAGGTTGGAAAAGACCTTTGAGGTCGTCGAGTCCAACCATTAACCTAGCACTACCAAGGCCACCACTAAACCATGTCCCTAAGCACCACATCTACATGTCTTTTAAATACCTCCAGGGATGGTGAGTCCACCACTTCCCTGGGCAGCCTGTTCCAATGCGGGGGGGTGGTCTGTGGTGGCGCTGGCCTCGCAGGCGCTGGCGCTGCTGCTCATCTTCGCCCTCTCGGTGCTGGGCAACGGGGCGGTGGTGCTGGTGATCACGAGGCACCGGCAGCTCCACACGGTCACCAACGCCTTCGTGCCGTCGCTGTCGCTGTCGGAGCTGCTGGGCGCCCTGCTCTGCCTGCCCCTGGCCTTCCTCAGCCTGCTCAGCCGCCTGCCCGGCGCCTGGCTCTTCGGGCAGCGCCTCTGCCTGGCCAGCGCCGCCCTCCACGCCGGGCTGGGCATCGCCGCCACCCTCACCATGGCTCTCCTCTCCTTCGACCGCTACTGCGCCATCGTCCGCCAGCCCCGACACAAGATGGGCCGCCGCCGCGCCGCCTAGCTCCTGGCCGCCGTCTGGCTGGCCGCCCTGGCCCTGGCCGGCCCCTGGTATGGGTTGGCGGGCGAGGGGCAGTGGGAGGAGGCCCGGCCCGGGGCCTACCACTGCGTCTACGTGCTGCCCTGGGGCTCTTCCCGGCTGGGGCCGCCCTACGGCGCGGCCCTCATCGTGCTCTGCTACCTCCTGCCCTTCGCCCTCATGTGCTTCTGCCACTACAACATCTGCCGGGCGGTGCGGCTGGCCGAGAGCCGCGTGCGGCCCCTCACCACCTACGAGCACCTGCTCCGGGCCTACAGGGAGATGCACACGGCCACCACTGTCCTCATCATGATCGTCTCCATCATCTGCTGCTGGGGGCCCTACCGCATCCTGGGGCTCGCTGCTGCCGCTGGCCGCCTGCCTTTCTCACCCACCATGGACGCCATGGCCAGCGGGATGGCCTGGGCCAACGGTGCCATCAACCCGCTCGTCTACGCCGCCCGCAATCCCGACATCTCCATGCTGCTGCGGCAAAGCTGTGAGGGTGGCTACAGGACTAGGAACAAAGTGGCGGCCTACCTCT